>NC_057394.1:30747748-31368529 GCF_019320065.1 Cervus canadensis
GCATTTCCCCTGAAATCAGAACAAGACAAGGGTGCCCACTCTCACCACTCCTATTCAACATAGTGTTGGAAGTTTTGGCCACAGCAATCAGAGCAGAAAAAGAAGTAAAAGGAATCCAGATAGGAAAAGAAGAAGTGAAACTCTCACTGTTTGCAGACGACATGATCCTCTACATAGAAAACCCTAAAGACTCTTCCAGAAGGTTGAGTTTTAAACCAGCTTTTTCACTTTCTTCTTTCACCCTCATCCAGAATCGCTTTAGTTCATTTTCACTTTCTGGCATTAGAGAGGTGTAATCTGCATATCTGAGGTTGATATTCCCATTTGAATGCAGAGTTCCAAAGAATAGCCAGAAGAGATAAGAAAGCCTTCCTCAGCGATCAATGCAAAGAAATCGAGGAAAACAACAGAATGGGAAAGACTAGAGATCTCTTCAAGAAAATTAGAGATACCAAGGGAAATTTTCAGGCAAAGATGGGTTCGATAAAGGACAGAAATGGTATGGACCTAACAGAAGCAGAAGATATTAAGAAGAGGTGGCAAGAATACACAGAAGAACTGTACAAAAAAAGATCTTCACCAACCAGATAATCACAATGGTGTGATCACTCACCTAGAGCCAGACATCCTGGAATATGAAGTCAAGTGGGCCTTAGAAAGCATCACTAAAAACAAAGCTAGTGGATGTGATGGAATTCCAGTTGAGCTATTTCAGATGCTGAAAGATGATTCTGTGAAAGTGCTGCACTCAATATGCCAGCAAATTTGGAAAACTCAGCAGTGGCCACAGGACTGGAAAGGGTCACTTTTCATTCCAATCCCAAAGAAAGGCAAACCCAAAGAATGCTCAAACTACTACACAATTGCATTCATCTCACACCCTAGTAAAGTAATGCTCAAAATTCTCCAAGCCAGGCTTCAGCAATATGTGAACCGTGAACTTCCAGATGTTCAAGCTGGTTTTAGATAAGGCAGAGGAAGCAGAGATCCAATTGCCAATATCTGCTGGATCATCAAAAAAGCAAGAGAGTTCCAGAAAAACATTTATTTCTGCTTTATTGAATATGTCAAAGCCTTCGACTGTGTGGATCACAATAAACTGTGAAAAATTCTTCAAGAGATGTGAATACCAGACCACCTGACCTGCCTCTTGAGAAACCTATATGCAGGTCAGGAAGCAAAAGTTAGAACTGGACATGGAACAACAGACTGGTTCCAAATAGGAAAAGAAGTATGTCAAGGCTGTATATTGTCACCCTGCTTATTTAACTTCTATGCAGAGTACATCACGAGAAATGCTGGACTGGAAGAAGCACAAGCTGGAATCAAGATTGCTGGGAGAAATATCAATAACCTCAGATATGCAGATGACACCACCCTTATGGCAGAATATGAAAAGGAACTAAAAAGCCTCTTGATGAAAGGGAAAAAGGAGAGTGAAAAAGTTGGCTTAAAGCTCAACATTCAGTAAACTAAGATCATGGCATCTGGTCCTATCACCTCATGGGAAATAGATGGGGAGACAGTGGAAATAGTGTCAGACTTCATTTTTTGGGGTTCCAAAATCACTGCGGATGGTGACTGCAGCCATGAAATTAAAAGATGCTTACTCCTTGGAAGAAAAGTTATGACCAGCCTAGACAGCATATTAAAAAGCAGAGTCATGTCTTTGCCAACAAAGGTCCATCTGGTCAAGGCTATGGTTTTTCCAGTGGTCATGTATGGATGTGAGAGTCGGACTGTGAAGAAAGCTGAGTGCCGAAAAAAATGATGCTTTTGAACTGTGGTGTTGGAGAAGACTCTTGAGAGTCCCTTGGACTACAAGGAGATCCAACCAGTCCATCCTAAAGAAGATCAGTCCTGGGTGTTCATTGGAAGGCCTGATGCTGAATCTGAAACTCCAATACTTTGTCCACCTCATGCGAATAGTTGACTCATTGGAAAAGACCCTGATGCTGGGAGGGATTGGGAGCAGGAGGAGAAGGGGATGACAGAGGATGAGATGGCTGGATGGCATCACCGACTCGATGGACATGAGTTTGAGTAAACTCCGGGAGTTTGTGATGGACAGGGAGGCCTGGCGTGCTGTGATTCATGGGGTCGCAAAGAGTCAGACACCACTGAGCGACTGAACTGAACTGAACTGAACTGAATCTGCATATCTGAGGTTGTTAATATTTCTTTCAGTGCACTTCATTCGAGCTTATGAGTCATCCAGCCTGGCATTTCCCTTAATGTACTCTACATATAAGTTAAATGAACAGGTGACAATATACAGCCTCGATATACTCCGTTCTCATTTTTGACCCAGTAAGTTATTCTAAGTAAGGTTTTAATCGCTGTCTCTTGTTTGCATACAGGTTTCTCAGGAGATATAAAGGTGGTTTGTTATTCCCGTGTCTTTAAGAATTTTTCCATACTTTTCATGATCCACACAGTCAAAGGCTTTGGCATAGTCAATGAAGCAGAAGCAGATTTTTTTTCTGGAATTCCCTTGCTTTTTCTCTATGATCCATCAGATGTTGGCAATTTGATCTGGTTCCTCTGCCTTTTGTAAATACAGCTTATGCATCTGGAAGTACTTGGTTCATGTATTATTTTGTAGCCTAATTTGAAGGATTTTGAACATTACCTTGCTAGTATGTGAAATGAGAGCAGTTGTACTGTAGATGAACATCTGCAGCATTGCCCTTCTCTGGGACTGGAATGAAAACTGAACTTGTCCAGTTGTGTGGCCAATACTGAGTTTTCAAGGAAACTTTACTTAATGTACTATGGTGACTTGAATGGGAAGGGTGTCCAAAAGGGAGAGGAGATATATATATATAGCTGATTCATTTTGCTCTATAGTAGAAATGAACATAGAATTGTAAAGCATCTATATTCCAATAAAATTAATTTATAAAATAATAAACATGAAAACAGATAGATAAAAACAAAATTCATTGTTCTTCCTTTCATGCAAGTTATTTGCTTTTTTTTTTTTTTTTTTTTTTCAGTCTGACAAACAAATGCAAACTAATTGTGCTGTGAAGTCAACTGATAGTTTCAATGATCTTTCTTGGTTTCTTGACTCTTTTTGGCTATAGGAGAAACTGATGCAGTGCTACTTAAAAATTATTAAAAATTCTTAACTTGCTTAGAGGTAATCACTTTTGTATATATAATGGTCATCTGAATTAAATTTGCCCATTCCTATCCATTTTAGTTTACTGATTCCTAAAGTGTTGGTGTTCACTTTTGTCATCTCCTGTTTCAGTTCAGTTCAGTTCAGTCACTCAGTCGTGTTCGACTCTTTGCGACCCCATGAATCACAGCACACCAGGGCTCCCTGTTCATCACCAACTCCCAGAGTTTACCCAAACTCATGTCCATCTAGTCGGTGATGCCATCCAGCCATCTCATTCTCTGTTGTCCCCTTCTCCTCCTGCCCCCAATCCCTCCCAGCATCAGGGTCTTTCCCAATGAGTCAACTCTTCCCATGAGGTGGACAAAGTATTGGAGTTTCAGATTCAGCATCAGGCCTTCCAATGAACAGCCAGAACTGATCTCCTTTAGGATGGACTGGTTGGATTTCCTTGTAGTCCAAGGGACTCTCAAGAGTCTTCTCCAACACCACAGTTCAAAAGCATCAATTCTTCTGTGCTCAGCTTTCTTTATAGTCCAACTCTCACATCCATATGTGACTACTGGAAAAACCATAACTTTGACTAGATGGACCTTTGTCAGCAAAGCAGTGTCTGTGCTTTTTAATATGCTGTCTAGGTTGGTCATAACTTTTCTTCCAAGAAGTAAGTGTCTTCATTTCATGGCTGCAATCACCATCCACATTGATTTTGGAGCCCCCCAAAATAAAGTCTGACACTGTTTCTACTGTTTCCCCATCTATTTGCCATGAAGTGATGGGACTGGATGCCATGATCTTAGTTTTCTGAATGTTGAGCTTTAAGCCAACTTTTTCACTCTCCTTTTTCCCTTTCATCAAGAGGCTTTTTAGTTCCTCTTCACTTTCTGCCATAAGGATGGTGTCATCTGCATATCTGAGGTTATTGATATTTCTCTCAGTAATCTTGATTCCAGCTTGTGCTTCTTCCAGCCCAGCATTCCTCATAATATGCTCTGCATATAAGTTAAATAAGCAGGGTGACAATATACAGCCTTGACATACTCACTTTCGTATTTGGAACCAGTCTGTTGTTCCATGTCCACTTCTAACTGTTACTTCCTGACCTGTATACAGGTTTCTCAAGAGGCAGGTCAGGTGGTCTGGTATTCCCATCTCTTCCAGAATTTTCCACAGTTTATTGTGTTCCACACAGTCAGTTAACTGCTTCCAATTTACCTTGATTCATGGACCTAACATTCCAGGTTCCTATCCAATATTGTTCTTTACAGTATCAGACTTTACATTCATCACCACACATATCCACAACTAGGCATTGCTTTTGCTTTGGCTCAGCCTCTTTATTCCTTCTGGAGCTATTTATCTGGTCTTTTCATTAGCATATTGTACACGTACCAACCTGGGTGGGGGTTCATCTTTCAGTGTCATATCTTTTTGCCTTTTCATACTGCTCATGGAGTTCTCAAGACAAGAATACTGAAGTCATTTGCCATTTCCTTCTCCAATGGACCATGTTTTGTCAGAACTCTCCACCATGAACCATCTGTCTTGGATGGCCCTACACTGTATGGCTCATAGTTTCATTGAGTTAGGCAAGGTTATAATCTATGTGATAAATTTGTTTAGTTTTCTGTGATTGTGGTTTTCATTCTCATCCGCCCTCTGATGGATGAGGATAGTTTGCTTGTGCAAACTTCCTGATTGGAGGAACTTGTTCTGGGTCTTATTCTGGTGGGCAAGTCTATGCTGTAAATCTTTAATCCAATTTTCTGCTGATGGGGGTGCTGTGTTCCCTCCCTGAAGTTTGGCCTAAGGCCAAACTGTGGTAGGGTTAATGGCAGTAAAGGCGACCTCCTTCAAAATGACTTATGCCAGCATACTGTGCCTCCCAGGACTGTTGTAGACAGTGGTCTATGGCAGGCCATTTTTGACCCACATCTCCTCCAGAGACTCCCAGACACACACAGGCAAGTCTGGCTCAGTCTCCTGTAGGGTCACTGCTCCTCTTTCCTGGGTTCTGGTGCACACAAGGTTTTGTTTGTGCCCTCCAAGAATCTGTTTCCCCAGTCCTGTGGAAGTTCTGTAATCAGATCCTGTAGACCTTCAAACTCAGATTCCTTGGGGATACTCAGTCCCTTTGCCAGAGCGTCAGGTTGTTCGGAAGTCTGTTGTGAGGCTTAGAACTTTTTCAGCAGTGTGAGAAGTTTTTTGGTATAATTGTTCTCCTCTTTGTGAGTTGTCTGACCAGTGGCTCTATGATGGGGCTAATGGTGACCTCCTTCAAGAGGAATTATGCCACATGCTCCACCTCCCAGGACTGCTGCTGCCAGAGCCCCTGTCCTCATGGCAGGGCACTGCTGACTCAAACAGACAGGAGAGCCTCAGACATGCAAAGGCTGGTCTGGTTCAGTCTCTCATGGGGGTCACTGCTCCTTTCCCTCAATCCTGGTGCACACAGGTTTTGTTTGTTCCTTCTAAGAGTCTCTGGCAGGTATGAGGTTTGATTTTAAATGCAGTTGTGCCCCTCCTACTGTCCTGTTGCAGCTTTTCCTTTGCCCTTGGAGATTCATATCTTTTTTTGGTGGGTTCCAACATTCTCCTGTCAATGGCTGTTCAGCATACAGTTGTGATTTTGGAATTCTTGCAGGAGAAGATGAATGCATGTCCTTCTTCTCTGAATAGATAACTAACGGAAACCTGCTGATTGAAGGGTTTTCCCCAAGGAGTAAGGGGTCCAAGTCCCACATCCAGCTCCCCAGCTCCAAGTCCTGCAATGGCAAGGCAGGCTGCAGAACAACCGTAGAAAGAATGGAGTAGCCCTCATAGTCAACAGAAGAGTCTGAGATGCAGTACTTTTGTGCAATCTCAAAAACAATAGAATGATCTCTGTTCATTTCCAAGGCAAACCGTTCAATATCACAGTACGCCAAGTCTAGGCCCCAACCACTAATGCTGAAGAAGCTGAAGTTGAACGGTTCTGTGAAGACTTACAAGACCACCTATAACCAACACACAAAAAAGATGGCTTTTTCATCATAGGGGATAGGAATGCAAAAGTAGGAAGTCAAGAGATACCTTTAATAACAGGCAAGTTTCACATTGGAGTACAAAATGAAGCAGGGAAAAGGTTAACAGAGTTTTGCCAAGAGAACACACTGGTCATAGCAAGCACACTCTTCCAACAAGACAAAAGATGACACTACACATGGACATCACCAGATGGTCACTACTGAAATCAGATTGAGTATATTCTTTGTAGCTGAAGAAGGAGTTCTATACAGCCAGCAAAAATAAGACTGGGAGCTGGCTGCGGCTCAGATCATGAACTTCTTATTGCAAAATTAATACTTAAATTGAAGAAAGTAGGGAAAATCCCTAGACCATTCAGGTATGATCTAAATCAAATCCCTTATGATTATACAATAGAAGTAGTAAAGAGATTTGAGGGATTATATCTGATAGACAGAGTGCCTAAATAACTAGGAACGGAGGTTAGCAACATTGTATAGTAGGCAGTGATCAAAACCACTCCAAACAAAAAGAAATGCAAAAAGGCAAAATGGTTGTCTGAGGAAGCCTTACAAATAGCTGAGAAAAGAAGAGAAGTGAAAGGCAAAGGAGAAAAGGAAAGATATACCCATCTGAATGCAGACTTCCAAAGAATAGCAAGGAGAGATAAGAAAGTCTTCCTAAGTGAACAATGCAAAGAAATATATGAAAAGAACAAAATGAGATCTCTTCAAGAAAATTAGAGAAACCAAGGGAACATCTCATGTAAAGATTTGCACAATAAAGAAATAGCATGTAACTAACAGGGGCAGAAGATATTAAAAATAGGTGGCAAAAATACACAGAAGAACTATCCAAAAAAGATCTTACTGACCTGGATAACCACGATGGTGTAATCACTCACCTAGAATGTGAGGTAAACTGGCCCTCGGAAGCATCACTACAAACAAAGCTAGTGGAGGTGATGGAATTCCAGCTGAGGTATTTTAAATCCTAAAAGATGATACTGTGAAAGTGCTGCATTCAGTATGCCAGCAAATTTGGAAAACTCAGCAGTAGCTACAGGACTGGAAGAGGTCAGTTTTCATTCCAATCGCAAAGAAAGGCAATGCCAACAAATGTTCAAACTATCACACAATTGCACTCATTTCACATGCTAGCAAGGTAATGCTCAAAACCTTCAAGTTAGGATTCAACAGTATGTGAACTTAGGACTTCCAGATGTACAAACTGGATTTAGAAAAGGCAGAGGAACTGGAGATCAAATTGCCAGTATCCACTGGATCATAGGTATAGCAAGAAAATTCCAGACAAAACATCTACTTCTGTTTTATTGACTACGCTAAAGCCTTTGACCATGTGGATCACAACAAACTATGGAAAATTCTTAAAGAGATGGGAATACCAGACCACCTTATTTGCCTCCCGAGATAACTGTATGCAGGTCAAGAAGCAACAGTAAGAACTGACCATGGGAGAACAGACTGGTTCCAAATTGGTAAAGGAGTACATCAAGGCTGTATATTGTCACCCTAGTTATTTAGCTTCTATTCAGAGTACATCATGTGAAATGCCAGGCTGGATGAAGTATAAGCTGGAATCAAGATTGCTGGGAGAAATATCAATAACCTCAGATGTGCAGATAACACCACCCTCATGGCAGTAAGGAAAGAGGAATTAAAGAGCCTTTTGATGAAGGTAAAATTGGAGAGTGAAAAGGCCGACTTAAAACTCAGCATTCAATATATGAAGATTATGGGATCCAGTCCCATCACTTCATTGCAAATAGATGGGGAAACAATGGAAACAGTTACAGACTTTTTTTACTTGGGCTTCAGAGTCACTGTGGATGGTGACTGTAGCCATGAAATTAAAAGATGCTTGCTCCCTGAAAGAAAAATTATGACATTCTAGACATGTATTTAAAAGCAGAGACATTACTTTGCCAACAAAAGTCCATATAGTCAAAGCTATAGTTTTTCCAGTAGTCATGTATGGATATGAGTGCAGGATAGTAACAAGTGCTGAGTGCCGAAGAATTGATACCTTTGAGCTGCAGTGTTGGAGAAGACTTCTGGGAGTCCCTTGGTTGGCAAGGGGATCAAACCTGTCAATCCTAAAGGAAATCAACCCCCGAATATTCATTGGGAGAACTTATACTGAAGCTGGAGCTCCAATCCTTTGGCCACCTGATGTGAAGAGCCAACTCACTGGGGAAAAACAACCTGCGGCTGGGAAAGATTGAAGGCAGGAGGAAAAGGGAATGACTGAGAACAACATGGTTGGATAGCATCACCAACTTGACAGACATGAGTTTGAGCAAACTTCGGGAAATAGTGAAGGACATGGAAGCCTGGAATGCTATAGTTCATTGGGTTACAAAGAGCTGAATATGACTGAGTGACTGAACATCAACAACAATCACCTTCATAATTTTTAACAGATAGAATGCCATAAATAACCCTAGTGGTCTTAATCTTCATGAAAAATTTGAAAATTGTTAAAAGAATAACTAAGAGTTACAGACATTTGAGAAGAGAAATAATTATAAAGTAGACAACTGACTTAGGTTATGATCCCAAGTGACTTGTTTTCAAAAGTCACAACATTAAGTATGGTTTTACATTGCAAGTAATTTCTTTGCATCAGTCTTTCAGAAACTTTTATCAGGCCTAGTTGTCCTAACAAAAATAACTGCCTTTATTCTTAAAACAAATAGTATATTTTTTTCAATGTGTTCTTTTTTTCTTTCCCTCTTTATTCACCCCACTTTCTCTCCAGTTATACCAGTAATGTATTTAATCTGTTTCATACACACTGGCCAATCAAAAATCTATTACCATGGCTGTGGTAGAGAAGTAAATAGCTGATTAGTCATACCTTGTCTCTAGCATACTTTATTATAATATGCTTATTTTAAGTATGTTAAATGGTTCATCCTTTCTTGTGTTGGTAGACAGTTGAGTACTTATTTTATACTGAAAATTGTCAGTAAGTCTGAAGTGAGTCCTTATGACAGTGTTTTGAAAAGCACATATACCATTGTTTTTTATTCTTCTTTGGTTATGAAATCATGGCTATTTTTCAGTCTACTTTATTATCATGAAAGAAATCATTTCAAGAGACATATCGCTTATTGGACATTTACTTTATTTCAACACTGGTGTTGTTCATTATTGTTGAGTTTTTTTTGAAAACTCTTCACTATTAGAGCAATTAGTAATTTAAAAAATACTATGATATTTGATTTCAGAAGTTCTAGTCAGATTTTGGGTGCACCTTTTGGGTGGGTTGACTACTTTGGATCAATTTTACTGACAGTTCCATTTCATCAACCTCAAAACTCAAAAGCTGGCAGTCATCTTCTTAAAATTAAAGCATTACGGTTTTATGTTTATAATTACTATAATAAGGTATTTAAAAAGTATAATTTGACATGCCAAAGTACTTTGTGGATTTGCTTTGAACATAAGAAAAAAATGATCGTTTACTTCCATTGAACTGAGCACTTAAATATACCCTGGAAATTTTACTTCTTTCTTACCTTCATTTTATGTTGAAATAACTCTTCTATTTTATGTCAACATTACTGAACAATGCCAGTAAGTTGTTTTCCTTTTTTCTGTTTGTTTGTTTCTTGTTCAGTAAATGACAACCTAGAAATGTATAAATTTCATCATCTTTACATTATATTTATGTATCAAGGATATGCAAATAATATTTGAGCAATTGAAACTTTAAATGTTCAAGTTAATGAGATAATGAACAATGTCCATTCTTGGAATAATCTAGTGAACAATGAAATAAACAGAAACTTAGCCATTACTTGAACCTTTCATCATCTATACAATTTAAGGAAATAAATTTTTGTCCATTAATATTATCATGTATCCTGGTAGGTTATATCATTCAACAGCTAAATATTTTAAAATAAATGTACCATTTTCCAGTTGCTGAGAAGCTTCTAAGAGCAGTGTTTTCAGGATGAGATATATATATACATATAGCATTTAGCCCATTTTCAATATCTGATTAGGGTAATTATGGCTTAGGACTGTATTGTAGGTAACCAAAACTGGTCACATTACCCATGTATTTCCATGTGCGTACACTCAGTAAAGGCAGACTTACTGTAAAAACATCAAACTGGAAGGCTCGCTCCACCACCAGAAAATTGTTTTATTAATTTATACCGTGTATAAAAGCATAAAGAATTGTTTATATCTTCTTATCATTTGCTATACTATGTACTGTTAATATTTTAAATTAGTAGAAAAGCTAGTGTGTAATTACCTGAATATCTGGGTATTAACCATCTTCTTAAGTATAATAATCATGGTTATAGCTTCCATAAGTTGGAATTTTATGCATTTTGGTCATTTTTATATTCATTTTGCCTTCTAACTCAATTTTGGGAAATTCTGAAGGATATAGGTTTTATTATAATTCATTTGACAGTCAAAATACGACAAGTTGTGAACTGTCCTAAGGCTGTTTGCTGTCTTTTAAAAATTCTAATTTTGTAAGTGTTCATAGATTTCAGTGTAGAAATATAAATGTGTTTCTTTAACACATGATATTGTGAACCTTGCTAGGGATTGTATGCATAATTTTTCTAAAGCCTACCTTTTGAAGCAATTTTTGAATTCCAAAACACATTTGGCAAACATGAGTTCAGATAAAAAGAATTAAGAAATCAGAAGTAAATATTAACTTTATAAAGTATTTTCCTGACATTGAGAGATTTTTACTTTTTGATCTAATATTAATGTTAGTAAAACTTAGTAAAATATTCTTATAATACAAACTATTTTATTCTTTACTAGAGAAAATTGAACTTGGTTAGGATTTTAAAACCATTTAATTGAAGTCTTCATACACAAATACATATATAGGCATTTACATTTTAAGCTCTCAATTGAAGTATAGATGGAAGAGGAGAACATTAATTTTCACAAGCTAAATATACATAATTTGTACCCAGTTTATAAGACAGAATATTACCATAGTACTAGTGCCCCAGAAGTCTGCCTTTGTCCACTTCTAGACAATAGCCATTCCCCTAAACCTGCCTTCTAATAGCAAACAAAATTTTGGTAATGCTTATGTCATTAAATATGATAATATAACTTCTACTGTCTCTTGTATGTATGTTCAGTATACATTTCATGCTTTTGTGATTCATCTGTTCTCACGTGTATAATTAGAATTTGTTCATTTCTATCTCTATGGAGTAATTACTATGGATCCCACTCTGTGAAAATACAATGAACTTTTTTGGAAAATATTTTGGGAGAATCTATGAAAACTGAAGATATACATAGTCTACAACTGTGAAACTCCACTACTAATTATATACCCAACAGAAATGTTCCACAAAATGTATATTTTGAAATTGGACGTTGTAAAATAGCTGTAATTTTGAGTACCACATAAAAATTAATCATTAAGATCTGTTTGTAGTATCTCCTTTAGCCTAGATTTAATTGCAAAACTTTGTTGATTTTGTTAAGTAAATTAGGGAAGTCTTTTTTTTTCTTTTAAATCCTCTCTCTGTTTCTTCCCATTTTTCTTTTTCTTAAACCAGACCAAATACAATTCTGATTTTGTGTTGCTTACAAGTTTGAAGAGTTCATGTGTGAAAATAACTGGAACTGGTACTTATAGAACTTTCTCAATTCCTTTCATAGAACTTTTCCTCTTTCAGCTTCTGCTTCTCTAATGTTAGGTTTTGTTACTTTTTGCTAGAAAATAATAAAATTCTTCCACATTTTGAAGCACATAAATGTATTCTAATATTTTTTTAAAAATTCCTGGATATTTCAGAATTTTTTTCCCATTTTCACTTATAAATTTATCAATTTTGTCCATTATTTTCTGGTTTGGTAAGTAAAAGGGTTATCTATTTTAGTTATAGTTTGTTTTTTAACTTAGTTCTTTGATTTGTTTGTAATTCTAAATTATTTTGCTTTCACAGTAATTCTTTCATTGGATTTGATACATACTTATCTCTAACATTTTCCCAGTTTGGAGATTTCATTATTTCTCTGATTATTACTTTGTATTATCCCTCTTCTGTGCCACCATGAGCCATGTATCACTATGGAAATTCAATGAAAATGTTACATACAGAATTTTAGGCTGCATATGAAGGACATGGTACTAGACAGTGAGCTAGACTCAAAGTCAGTATTCATTAAATAGTGTGTAATCACCTGAATATTTATTGATCTAATTTTTAATACAATATGAAATATGAAAATGTGTGTGTGTAAATGTATATATTATCATTAAGTTATAGTGTAACCTACCAAAATTCATGTGTAGACATATAATATAAACATTAATATCAATCTATCCATTTTACAAAAAGAAAATTAATGATAGAGATGTTTAGCTAATGTTATTAAGTATCAGAACCAGGATCTAGAACTACTTAGCAATGTGATTTTCTTTACTAAAATTCATAGTTTAATTCAGAGTTAATTAAAGAGAATCAAACTATTTAACAAATTATGCTTTGATCATAAAGCATGATGTATTCAGTTCAGTCACTCAGTCATGTCTCACTCTCTGCAACCCCATGGCCGGCAGCATGCCAGGCTTCCCTGTCAATCACCAACTCCCGAACCTTGCTCAAACTTATGTCCATTGAGTCAGTGATGCCATCCAACCATCTCATCCTCTGTTGTCCCCTTCTCCTCCCACCTCAATCTTTCCCAGCATCAGGGACTTTTCCAGTGAGTCAGTACTTCACATCAAGTGGCCAAAGTATTGGAGTTTCAGCTTTAGCATCATTCCTTCCAATGAATATTCAGAACTGATTTCCTTTAAGATGGACTGGTTGGATCTCTGTGCAGTCCAAAGGACTCTCAGGAGTCTTCTCCAAAACCGCAGTTCAAAAGCATCAATTCTTCAGCCCTCAGCTTTCTTTAGAGTCCAACTCTCACATTCATACATGATAACTGGTAAAACCATAGCTTTGACTAGATGGACCTTTGTTGGCAATGTAATGTCTTATTTTTAATACACTGTCTATGTTTGCCAGGGCTGTTTTTTCAAGGAGCAAGGGTCTTTTAATTTTGTGGCTGCAGTCACCATCTGCTGTGGTTTTGGAGCCCAACAAAATAAAGTATCCTATTGTTTCCATTGTTTCTCCATCTATTTGCCATGAAGTGATGGTACTGGATGCCATGATCTTGGTTTACTGAATGTTGAGGTTTAAGCCAACTTTTTCAGTCTCCTCTTTCATCTTCATCAAGAGGCTCTTTAGTTATTCTTCATTTTCTGCCATAAGGGTGGTGTCATCTGCATAGATGAGGTTATTGATATTTTTTCCAAAAATCTTGATTCCAACTTGTGCTTCATCTAGCCTGACATTTCGATGATGTACTCTGCATGTAAATTAAATAACCAGGGTGACAATATACAGCCTTGACATACTCCTTTCCTGATTTGGAACCAGTCTGTTGTTTCATGCCCAGTTCTTACTGTTGCTTCTTGACCCTGCATAAAGATTTCTCAGGAGGCATGTAAGGTGGTCTGGTATTCTCATTTCTTTAAAAATTTCCACAGGTTGTTGTGATCCACATGGTCAAAGGTTTTGGCATAGTCAATAAAGCAGAAATAGATGTTTCTCTGGAACTCTCGTGCTTTTCCAGTGATCCAACAGATGATGGCAATTTGATCTCTGGTTCCTCTGCCTTTTCTAAATCCAGCTTGAACATCTGGAAGTTCACAGTTCACGTACTGTTGAAGCGTGGCTTGGAGAATTTTGATCATTAGTTTATTAGTGTGTGAGATGAGTGCAATTGTGCTGTAGTTTGAACATTATTTGGGATTGCCTTTCTTTGGGATTGGAATGAAAACTGACCTTTTCCAGTCCTGTGGCCACTGCTGAGTTTTCCAAATTTGCCGGCATATTGAGTGCAGCACTTTCACAGCATCATCTTTCAGGATTTGAAATAGCTCAACTGGAATTCCATCTCTCCACTAGCTTTGTTCAGAGTGATGCTTCCTAAGGCACATTTGACTGCATTCCAGGATGTCTGGTTCTAGGTGATTGATCACACCATCATGGTTATCTGGGTCATGAGTATCTTTTTTTGTATAGTTCTGTGTATTCCTGCCACATTTTCTTAATATCTTCTGCTTCTGTTAGGTCCCTACCATTTCTGTCCTTTATTGAGCCCATCTTTGCATAAAATGTTCCCTTGGTATCTCTAATTTTCTTGAAGGGATCTCTAGTCTTTCCCATTCTATTGTTTTCCTCTATTTCTTTGCATTGATCACTGAGGAAGGCTTTCTTATCTCTCCTTGCTGTTCTTTGGAACTCTGCATTCAAGTGGATATATCTTTCCTTTTCTCCTTTGCCTTTAGCTTCTCTTCTTTTCTCAGCTATTTGCAAGGCCTCCTCAGACAACCATTTTTTCCTTTTTGCATTTCTTTTTCTTGGGGATAGTCTTGATCACTGCCTCCTGTATAATATCATGATTCTCTGTCCATAGTTCTTCAGACATTCTATCAGACTAGTCCCTTGAATCAATTTGTCATGCCCACTGCGTAATTGAAAGGGATTTGATTTAAGTCATACCGAATGGGCTAGTGGTTTTCCCTTTCTTCAATTGATGTCTGAATTTTGTGATAAGGAGTTCATGACCTGAGCCACAGTCAGCTCCTGGTCATGTTTTTGCTGACTGTATAGAGCTTCTCCTTCTTTGGCTGCAAAGAATATAATCAATCTGATTTCAGTTGACCATCTGGTGATTTCCATGTGTAGAGTCTTCTCTTGTGTTGTTGGAAGTGTGTGTTTGTTATGACCAGTGTGTTCTCTTGGTGAACACTTTTAGCCTTTGCCCTGCTTTGTCCTGTACTCCAAGGCAAAATTTCCCTGTTACTCCAGGTATCTCTTGACTTCCTACTTTTGTATTCCTATCCCCTATGATGAAAATTACATCTTTTTTGGGTTTTAGTTCTAAAAGGTCTTGTAAGTCTTCACAGAACTGTTCAACTTCAGCTTCTTCAGAATTTCTTGTTGGGCATAGACTTGGATTACTGTGATACCGAATGGTTTGCCTTGGAAACGAACAGAGATCATTGTCATTTTTGAGATTACACTCAAGTACTGCATTTCAGACTCTTTTGTTGACTATGAGGGCTACTCCATTTCTTCTAAGGCATTCTTGCCCACAGTAGTAGATATAATGGTCTTCTGAGTTAAATTCATCTGTTTCAGTCCATTTTAGTTCACTGATGCCTAAAATGTCCATGTTCACTCTTGCCATCTCCTGTTTGACCACTTCCAATTTATCTTGATTTATGGACCTAACATTCCAGGTTCCTATGCACTATTGTTCTTTACAGCATCAGACTTTACTTCCATCACCAGTCACATGCATAACTGGGCATTGTTTTTGCTTGGATCTGTCTCTTCATTCTTTCTGGAGCTATTTCTCCACTCTTCTCCAGTAGCATATTGGGCAAGTATTGACCTAGGGTGTTCATCTTTCAGTGTCATATCTTTTTGCCTTGGGGTTCTCAAGGCAAGAATACTGAAGTGGTTTGCCGTTCCCTTTTCCAGTGGGCCACATTTTATCAGACCTCTCCACCATGACCCGTCCGTCTTGGGTGGCCCTCCATGGAATTGCTCATCGTTTCATTGAGTTAGACAAGGCTGTGGTCCATGTAATCAGTTTGATTAGTTTTCTGTGATTGTGCTTTTCATTCTGTCTCCCTTCTGAGGGTTAAGGGTAAGAAGCTTATGGATGCTTCATGATAGGAGAGATGGATTGTTTGGGAAACTAGGTCTTTTTCTGATGGTTGGGGCCATACTCAGTAAATCTTTATTCCAAATCTGTTGACAGGCTGGGCTGTGTTCACTCCCTCTTGTTTGAACTGAGACCATATTATGGTGGAGTTAATGAAGATAATAGTGAGCTCCTTCAAAAGGTCCCATGCACTGCTACACTCAGTGCCCCCACCTCTGCAGCAGGCCACTGCCAAGCCACGCCTCCGCCAGAGACTCCTGGACACTCACAGGCCAGTCTGGGTCACTCTCTGGTGGGTTCATTGCTCCTTTTTCCTGGTCCTGGTGAACACAAGGTTTTGTTTGTGCCCTCCAACAGTCTGTTTCCCCAGTCCTGTGTATGATCTGACAGCTCTATGATGGGGCTAATGGTGATCTCTTCCACAAGGGCTTATGCCCCACCCAGGTCTACTGCACCCAGAGCCCCTGCCTCTGCAGCAGGCCACTACTGACCCATACCTCAGCAGGAGATACTTAAACGCTCAAAGGCAGATCTGCTTCAGTCTCTGTGGGGTCTCCTGGTGTGCACAAGGTTTTATTTGAGCCCTCTGAGCATCTCTGGGGGGTATGAGGTTTGATACTAAATGCAGTTTTGCCCCTCCTATGACCTGCTGGGGCTTCTCCTTTACCCCTGGATGTGGGATATCTTTTTCTGGTGGGGTCCAGCATTCTCCTGTCAATGATTGTTCAGCAGCATGTTGTGATTTTGGAGGTCTTGCAGGAGAAGATGGGCACACGTCCTTCTACTCCACTATCTTGTGGGATACAAGCATGATGTATGGGTGTAGAAAAAAATAAATTATTTTCTATACTCAAAGATCTTAAAATCTGTGTGCATCATGAAAGGTAAATGTGCATACCTGAAAATGTAAATGTAAAGTAATATTTGAATAATAGTTTGCAGTAGTGATAGAAGATAAATAAAGGAACAGAGATGGTCAAACTGGATTCAAACTGCAAAGGGGATTCAAATCCTGACTCTTCTATTCATTTTTTTTTTTTTTTTCCATTCGACAACTGTGTTTCAGTTATTTGTCAGGCACTTTTCTTGGCACTGGAAGTCAGCAGTGACTGCGGTTCTTTTACTTTATAGTGGGAGGAGAGATGAACAATGAACAAATAAATATACTATGTACTAGATAACAGTTGGTGTCATGAAGAATGACTTCCCAGGTTGTGCAACTGGTAAAGACCCTGCCTGCATATGCAGGAGACATAAAAGCAATTCCCATTGCTCCCTGGGTTGGGAAGATCCCCTGGAGTAAGAAATGGCAGCCTGCTCCAGTATCTTGCCTGGAGAATTGCATGGGCAGAGGAGACTGGTGGTCTACAGTCCATCGGGTCGTAAGGAGTCAGACACAACTGAAGTGACTTAACATGCACACATGCCATGAAGAAAGGTAATGCAGGACATGTGTACAGAGGTGGTGAGGTTCTATTTTATATAAAGTTAGGAAAGAGAACACTCTGATAAGAAGTCATCTGAGCAAAACCTGAAGAAGGTTGAGAAACTAGCTATGTATATATCTGGCAGAAGAGTGTTTTAGGCAGTGGCACTATGATACTTAGCGTTGATAGTCTTAACCAGACAGATACATTCAAATTTTGGTTCTTTCATTTGCTGTATTATCTTGGCAAGGTTCATAATTTTCTCTGCCATCTCTTTCTTCAGATGGGCAGCACATTTTATAGATTTCTTAGAGTATTAATTGATGAAGAATTTAAAAGTCAGTGCCTAGCACCTACTAGGAACTCAGAGATTTCATTAGTTACTATCTTTGGTAGAGGAAACTGCAAGAGCCATTAGTCCTAAAGCACGAATGTATTACTATTCCAGTAGTGATAGAAAATTAGTGGGAGAAAATGGAGATAAGAATAGGGGTACATTAGAGGAGAGACTAGGAATGAAATCAGAGAGCTTGCAGAGAAGCAGATCATTCGGAACCTTGCAAGTCAAGGTAAGGATTTGGATTTAACTTTGAGTAAAGCAAATTTACTAGAAAATTTTAAGCAGAATATATGATCTCTTCTGCTTTATGCACATATGAATGACTTTCACTGTGTTTTGAAAGTACAGTATAGGTTCAACACGTCTAATGCATGTGTGCTAATTGTGCATGCTAGGTCGCTTCAGTCATGTCCAACTCTATGCAACCCTATGGAGTGTAGCCCACCAGACTCCTCTGTCCATGGGATTCTCCAAGCAAGAATACTGGAGTGGGCTGCCATGCCCTTCTCCAAGGGATCTTCCTGACCCAGGGATCAAACCCACTTCTCTTACATCTCCTGCATTGGCAGGTAGGTTCTTTACCACTAGCACCACCTGAAAAGCCCAACATGTCTAATACCTGTTATCAGAAATCCATAAACTGAGGTTTATGGATTTCTGATAAATTAGTTGCTCAGCCATGTCTGACTCTTTGTGACCCCCATGGATTGTAGCCTGCCAGGCTCTTCTGTCCATGGAATTCTCCAGACAAGAATACTGGAGTAGATTGCCATTACCTTCTCCAGGAATCTTCCCAACCCATGGATTGAACCCAGGTCTCCTGCATTGCAGGTAGATTCTTTACCATCTGGGCCACAGGAAAACTGACATAATATTATTAGTGGCTCTGTGTTAGGGCTGTTTAAAAGACAAAATAATATTAGCCGTGTAAATGAGCCCAAAGTCAATGTTACCTGGCTTCCTTTGCTATGGCAATGCTCCTGGATTACAGCTTTGATGATTGGTTTCTGAGTTCACCACAAAAGTTAGTGTTCATTAGTACAGTAAGGAACTGTTGTGTGTATGTGATCAGTCTCTCAGCTGTGTTCAGTTCTCGGTGACTCCATGGACTGCAACCAGCAAGGCTCTTCTGTTGCCATTTCCTTCTCAAGGGGATCTTCTTCTCAGGGAAGATAAACATTTCAGGGCCTCTTCCTCTCCATTTGGCTTTTCCACACACTCTATCCTCATGCATCTGCAACTGAGAAGCTGTACTTCTTATTGGACAGCTCAAGGTTCCCAAAAGGCCATGCCTTCTTGAAGTTTAGTCCCAAACCTGGCTCTGTGTTACCCCTGCACTCTCTGTGGTTAAAGTGAATCTTAGGGCCAGATCACTTTTGCTGTTGCAAGAGACCACAAAACAAGGTAAATACCAGAAATTGTAGTTCATTAAGGGACATTTTAGTTCAAGAGCTACCACAGTCACCATGCACCCTAGGTTTTCTTTTTTTCATCCAGGCATGTCTAGAACTTCAGTGTTTCACTAACTCTAGGATTGTAAAACACTGTGGATGAGATTAAATATCTCTGAGTATTTTATATTATTTCATTTTTGCATGAAAAAATGTAGAAGACACATTTTTTGTTTTATAATTAAATTCAGAAAAATAGAAGATATTTCAAAAACTGTTTGATAAATGTGAGCAAAATTATTTAAGAGAATCAGAGAAATGACAATAAAATCAAAATAATTTAAAAATAAGAATACTTTTATTTCCCCCATTCCACTGTTTTCAAAATGCATGTAGATTAGGCACCTGTCAGCCTCAGTCTGCAGGTTAAAGACCTCCTGCTTAAAATTGTCTTTTATTACAACTAAAATGCATCTGGAATTGAAAAGAGCAACACAGTTATTCTTTTTTTTTGCTGTATATTAGTTGCAGAAAAAATTAAAATCAGTATGTATTTTTTAATGTCAAAATTATTCACTAATGCACAGTATAATCTAATTTTACTTTTTTAAGATGTTTTTATTTTTAAGTATAAAACGGTGTCCTGGTTTCCTGAAAGTACATTTTCACCTTTTATAGATGTCAAAATGGCCTTGCAAGAAAGTGCATGAGCCCAATTTGCCAAATTATTATACCAAATGGTAATAATGAACATTTTTATGATCACCCACAGTGAGCTTCCTGTGCCTAAAAACAGCTGCACAAATGCATTCTCTTCCTGGTGGGCTCAAATAAAAGAAAACTGTTATCTGTAGTTCTTCATCAGGAGACCACTGCTGACTAATCTGATGAAGGAAGTCTGTAGAAGAATGCTGATTGAAAAAGGAAAGCATCCTACCACTCAGTAGGATGTACTATTTCTTTAAATGTCAGGAGAGAGCCATTTATTTTTCTTGTGGACCAATATGAGAGAATGGGAGCAAATGGTGACTAATCTAGATATTCTATTTTTATCACAAAAATTAAAGATTTGCTTGTTGACCTATTTAAGTAAAGTCCTTTTGTTCTGAACACTAAAATGCTGATATCTTGAACAAAAGAAGGTCTAAGGTTACTATATATTAGTAAGAACTCTTACTTTATCCATGGCATAATTTATAAAGAAAAAATAAGTTTGAGCCCATGTGACACTCATAACCCATCTCCTGGCTTCTGGGAACCCCTATTGCAATAACCAATTATTGCTAATGTTAATCTATTTTGTTATTACTGCTTTATAGTCATCCCATTGTGTCATGTTTCTGAGTTTCATACTGCTTTTGGGTTTGAAATCTCCCTGTTTGTGAGTTGTTTCTTATTCACCTTCTCTGAATTTTCTTTTAAGTACATGAGGGGAAATAGCATTTTCCCTATTATTGAACAGAGTTAAATGGAAATAAGCAAACATAATGTTGCTTAACAGAGCCATACATGCAAAAAGCCAGTTGAAATATCTGAGTAGATGTGGAGGCCTGGCTTACAGGTCAACAGAGCATCAGAGGTAAAACTGAGTCTTTGGCATCTTTATTGAAATTGGTGTCCAGATCTTTGAGGAGCCTCAGCCCTTACCAGTGTGACACTACTGTTTTTACTATGTCCTGAGCCAAATGTACTGAGATATCCAGTTGCCTTATCTAAGGTGCTCTGATACATTAAAGGTGCCTGAAATTGTATTTATCTCTATCTGTTTCAAGACGTTTATTTCAAGGAATCTGCAGAGAATTCCTCTGTGTGTGTGTGTGTGTGTGTGTGTGTGTGTGTGTGTGTGTTATTTTATTTTTTATTCAGCTGGAAGGATTTCTTAAATGGTGGCTGGAGCGAAGGACAACCTCTTAACTCTAAAAGGGGCACTGTTGCTCAGAATTTCTCTGGACCTAAATGATGCATACCCCTAACTGCAGCTCTGATCCTAATTGTTAAGCCAGAGAGAATTTTTCCCGAGGTGGAGAAGGGAGATCTGTATGAGTGCAAAGATTCAAAGATGGAATTAAATCTAGCTAAGCTTGTAGAGTCTGTGATAAAATTGTTATACTCAGGGGTTTCTCTCACACATACCCACACAGAGGCATGCCCTTCATAAGGTGTATTAGCCCACCTATGTCCTAGGTGGGTGAAGTTATCTCAAAGACCTTCTCCATTTGATGTACAGGCTAAGTGCTGGTTCCCGCCCCCACCCTCATAACAGCTTCCACTATAAATAAGATCCATAAGGAAAATCACTTTAGTTACTTTTTTTTTTCTTTTTCATTTCTATCACTCCAAAATTTAGAACAGTGCCTGAGGCATTATCATTTCTCAATATTTATTAATTGAATGGATAGATAAACACATGTGTCAAAACTGAGCTTAATATAATGCATTATTGGGGTATAGAAGGAACGTAGAGGGAGCAAACTGTATACGTTGAGAATCAGAAAATATATTTATAAAGCAGCTACTAGAGCTTGGTTGACCCCTTAACATATATTTAAAACTCATTTTTACTGTTTTCCAATTACTTACATGCCTTTATTCCACCCTTAACTGTTTAAAAATTTCTTGTGTTTGAATTTGTCAAGCATCTGATGTCTCTTACATATTGACTCTTCATGTATATTCTGCACTAGAGAATGTCATCAGTATTGGCCTTTATTCAAAATGCAAGGTGCTTGAAATTTATATTTTGTTCTTCACCTCTCCAATTCTACTCCATATAAACTGCCCACTCATGCTTTCTCTAGCTGGATTCTTGTTAAATAATCCAAGAGCCCCAGTCCTTAAATTGAGTGCCTTTAATCTTTTAATTGAATCTGGTCTAAATTCAGAAAGAACTTCATTGACCATTGATGGCACTGCTCTGTGAGAAGAGATTGGGGGTGGATATTGGCTTGTTAAACCCTATAAAATTCTAATTGGTGGAATTTTGTGTCATATTTTAGAAGTATTTTAGAGAAGGGTAATCATCCCAGAATCTATATTCAGCACTGAAATTTTATCTATAAATTCAGCCCTCAAAGAAGTGTTCTTATCAGCTACCTCCCTGTGAGGGCTAATCATCCTGCTATACAAATATATACAATTTACCAGTAAAGACTTTAGAGTGTATACTCATTCTAAATTCTGTTCTATTCATAGACCCCAAAGTTTGAAAAATATAGATATTTTCTAAAAAAAAAAGAAAGAAAAATATAGATATTTTCTATTATATGCCCACTAACTTAATTGCTGAGAAGTTCATATGAATATACCTAAAATGGTTCATACCTTTGGATTTTTACTGCATACTTTTATGCCATGTCCTTCTACTCAAAAGGAAGGCAGATGGAAAATGGAGTATATATCCAAAATGATTGCATATATATAAACACACATATTTCCTTTAGTCAATTTGTCTGTCATTGTAGAGGTTAGTTCCTAATGCTTTACTCAATAATCACTCTCTTTCAACTTTTTAAAGTCTTTGTTCAGGAGACTCAAGGCCATGAAGAAATCAGAATCCATTATATACTTTCCAAATTTCAGCTAATAATCTACTCTAATATGCATTGGGCTGTCAGTTTTAATCTGAACCTCGTCAGATGTGGAGAAATGAAAATTATTAGAAGCAAAATATTGCAAAGTGTTATTTCAGTAGATATTCAGTTCTTTCCTTTTGAATGGATTTTGAAATTAGTCTGAGTTATAAGCAATATTACATAGCAAATAAGTGATTAACAGGTGTTAAGAATAAAGCAAGCATAAAGATTTTAAATAAATAAAAAGTGATCAATTTGACATAAAGTACTATTTCTTTATTTCCAATATTTCTATTTGCATTTTTACTAAATGCTGGACATTTATGATGGAAATTGTCTGTTGCCTATTTATTGGGAACATAAAATTTTAAACCCTTTAAAAACAGATCATTGAGATATAATTGACATATTATAAACTGTATGTATGTTTACAGTGTAAACTTTTATAAGTTTTGACATATGTAGATACTTGTGAAACCATCACTGCAATCAAGAAAAAGAGCATATCCTATGCAATTTCTGGAAAGAATCTGTGTAGAATTAGCATTATTGTTCTCTGAAATGTTTGGTAGAATTTGGCAATAAGCTGTTCAGCTCTGGAGATTTCCTTGTGGAAAGATATTTAGCTAGAGATGTACTGTTTAATTGAAGTGCAGCTGATTTATAGTGTCTCAGGTGTGCGGCATGTATGTCTGGATATACGTGTATGTACTGTGTGCTGTGCTTAGCTGCTCAGTCATGCCTGACTCTTTGCAACCCCGAGGACTATAGCCCACCAGGCTCCTCTGTGGAATTCTCCAGGCCAGAATACTGGAGTGGGTAGCCATTCCCTTCTTCAGGGATGGACCCTGGGTCTTCTGCATAGCAGGTGGATTCTTTACCATATGACCCACCAGGGAAGCCTCGTGGAAAAATTAGAATTACTTTTAACAGGTAAATCAGTTGTTGTCTACATAGCCCAGAATTTACATGTAAAATAGTCCTGAAATATTTTGCCAAAGGGAAAAAAATGATGGAGTCTTGACTTTATTACCCTTGCCTTCATTGTAGAAAAGAGGATACTCTGCCTGTTGAGATTCAAATGGTTTGGACTAACTTCTTCCTCAATCCAGTGTCACATTTCAACTTTACTGCTCCTACCAAGCACTAAATTCCAGTCATATATCTTTAATATATCAGAAAACAATGCATGTATAGTCAACATTTAATGAACACTAAACTACGAGCTTTATTATTGTTTCCTTGTTTACTTAAATTTGCATGTATTCCATTGTTCCATGGATATACCAGCAAGTTAAGAGTATATGAAAATGATTGGAATCTAGTGACATGCAAAATTATTTCATGGTTTTTTTCTCAAAATCTGAGCTCTCCAAATTATCTATGGATATGGATAGTAGTAATATAAAGATATTTAATGAAAATAAGTGGGAGACAGTAAGAGAGAGACAAAACACTTATTTAAACAGAAATCAGTTCAGTTCAGTCACTCATTCATGTCAGACTCTTTGCAACCTCATGGACTGCAGCACGCCAGGCTTCCCTGTTCATCACCATCTCCCAAAGTTTGCTCAAACTCATGTCCATCAGGTCGGTGATAACATCCAACCATCTCATTCTCTGTTGTCCCCTTCTCCTACTGCCTCAATCTTTTCCAGAATCAGGGTCTTTACCAATGAGTCAGTTCTTCGCATCAGGTGGCCAAAGTAATGATGCTTCAGCTACAGCATCAGTCCTTCCAATGAATATTCAGGACTGATTTCCTTTCGGATGGACTGGTTGGATCTCCTCACAGTCAAAGGGACTCTCAAGAGTCTTCTCCAATACCACAGTTCAAAAGCATCAATTCTTTGGTGCTCAGCTTTCCTTAGAGTTCAAATCTCACATCCATACACAACTACTGGAAAAAAACATAGCTTTGATAGACAAACCTTTGTCAGGAAACTAATGTCTCTGCTTTTTAAAATGCTGTCTAGGTTGGTCATAGCTTTTCTTCCAAGGAGCAAGTGTCTTTTAATTTCCTGATTGCAGTCACCATCTGCAGTGATTTTGGAGCCCCCAAAAATAAAGTTTCTCATTGTTTCCATTGTTTCCCCATCATTTGCCATGAAGTGATGGGACTGGATGCCATGATCTTCGTTTTTTGAATGTTGAGTTTTAAGCCAGATTTTTCACTCTCTTCTTTCACTTTCATCAAGAGGCTCTTTAATTCCTCTTCACTTTCTGCCATAAGGGTGGTGTCATCTGCCTTACAAATGTCCACCTTATAAACATTCATTCTTAGAAACAGAAATAGAGATACAAAAATATTGTGAAGCAGATTATTTTTAACTTGTTTAAACACATAGTTTCTCTTTTCAAAACAGTATTACATATTTAATGTACTGTAGTAGGGTATATTTCAAATGTAATAGAATTCTATATTAGTACTTTTAATAGTATTTTGTGTTAACCTATGATCCCACTGATGATACTGTTTTCTTCCAAATTATTAGGCTCATTTGTTAAAGGAATCTTAACTATTACTTTGGGTTAATTAATTAAATTATAGCAAAAAAGTTTAAAGACCCATGTGAGTAACCAATCATATTTTCAAATTAAAACCTTAATTAAAATGTTATGGTTGAGTAATTATAAACTCATTAGTTAAATCCTCCATAGTGTTCTATAATTGTTTTGACATAATCATATTTATTTATGTACTTCATATTTTCCCCTCTTGTCTTCCATTTAATGCAGAAAAAAATTAAGTGCATCATTTCCATCAAATGACCACTATCTGACATCCATATCATATAGTCAGTGTTTTTCTCTATTATAAACAACAACACTTTCGGCAACAGAAACACTCTGAGTAATTTTGAAATATCCACTAATCATTTGGATAAGGTCCTTCCAAACATTTAGTAGCAAGATAGATGTCACTGATGGGGTAGGAGATCTAGAATGGGAATCATAAATGGGCCTTTCTTGTTTTACTGCCAGCTGATTTGCTCTTCTTTTTCTTTCCTACTCTGTGTCTCTACATCTCTGTCTCTCTTTAGCTAACAGCCTCCATCTATCTCAGCTTGCTGGTTTGTTGTTGTTGCTCAGTCACTAAGTTGCATCTGACTCTTTGCACCCCTATGGAATGCAGCACACCAGACTTATAGTAAATGCTGGTGCTTACCTACAAATAAGTTCAACAGGGAAAAAGTTAATTTATTCAATAAAATATTTGGACACTAGATAAAGCTTCAAATTTACCACTCATCCTATGTAATCAGTGAACTATATCTGCTGGAGTTGGTTGATTGTTTAACTGGCAAAACAAATGGGTACTTATACCACAGTCTAAGGATCTCAATAGATAAATATTTAATAAAGGCATAAACTTTCAATCACTGCACAGATTATCTTGGATTTGGGAAGAAAAGCCTAGTCTTGGAGTTTGTATACTTTGAAAGTGAGTTTTAACCATTTGACCATGTGTGGGCACTGCTTAAGATACTTATACTCTTGGAGATTTTTTTTTTTTTTTTGCCTTGTAATGGAAACTGGTTAACCAATAAACTTCTAGTTCACTACAAATAGTTTAGGTTTGAGGTGTATATGTGTTTGTTTGCATGCCTATATGGGAAGGAGTTTATATATTTGGCATTGTTTTATTGGAAGTGTCCCTAAGACATCCATTTGTCTGTTGGGATTCAACAAAAACAAATGGATTATAGATTTAGAATGTATAGACAAAGATGCCATTTAAACTCTAAGAGAGTACCATTTTCTATACTAGGAGTTCTAAATCAGTGTTATACACATCTGCATAACTTTAATGAAAACGCAGGGCGATAGTGAAGGACAGAGAAGCCTGGTGTGCTGCAGTCTATGGGGCTGCAAAGCTACAGACACGACTGAGAAAGTAAACAACAACAAAGACTATTAGATTTTTTAAAATGAGGCACTGACATTTTGCGAATTAATTTATAGACTTTTTTGACTAAGAATCAAGACAATATCCCAACCATGCTAGAAACAGAAAGCAAGGATGAATCACTGCATGAATACAATAAACAAGAAAGTCTGAATATCTATTCTGTTGCAAAATATTAAATATATCAAAAAATGGCTCTTTATATCACTGAACAGGACATAAGAGAAATACTGATACCAAATATGCAAAACTTGAAATCCAGAAAAGCAAATGTTTAAGAAGCTGCTAGCTGTCTTGTGGATAACTAAAAATCTAAGCAAGGGCCCTTCCCATGTAGAGATAATGAAAGGAGTTGGTAACATAAAGCTATAAAATTCAAAACTGAAATCCTTATTTAAAAGGTAAACTAGAATAAAACTGTATCCACAGGGAAATGCCACAAGAAATCACCTGTATCAAACAGTGAATAGTTGGAAAGTAGGAGAAAACAAAGCAAAACTTAGAAAATTTACAACTGCAAACCACATGTGAGTTTCTATCCAAATACAAAGTATCCTCAAATCCAGCAATCCTGGAGGCAAGGAGTTACTTTAAAACATTTCTTGGTTGTCTGTAAGCCTGGTACACAGTAAAGCAAACAAAGTCCTCTCTAGAGGACTTCTTTATTCCAAGAATATCCACAGATAAAGTTTGATCACATATGATCACACAATAAAAATATCTCAAAATATGTGGGGAAATAAGGGTCCATAATGGTGTCCCAGGGGTTTCCCTGGTAGCTCAACTGGTAAAGAATTCACCTACAATGCAGGGGACCTCAGTTCGACTCCTGGGTCAGAAAGATGCCCTGGAGAAGGGATAGACTACCCACTCCAGTATTCATGGGCTTCTCAGGGACTCAGCTGGTAAAGCGTCTTCCTGCAATGCGGGAGACCAGGGTTTGATCCCTGGGTTGGGAAGATCCCCTGGAGGAGGGCATGATGACCCACTCCAGTATTCTTGCCTGGAGAATCCCCATGCACAGCAGAGCCTGGTGGAGTCGCAAAGAGTCGGATACAACTGAGCAATTAGGCATGGCACAGCCCAGCACAGCAATGGAGTCCTGAAAGAAAAAATAGTTGTGGAATCATCAGGTACATTATAAAATACATATACACATGCATGCACACACACATACACACACACAATTGTGGAACTATTTCACGTATGTGCAGAATAAGTAACCTGGAGAAAAGTGTTAATAGCAGCAAAAATGTAATTGGAAATATGGCTCCAAAATATAGTAGCAATTTGTGATAGGACTATTTTCTTTTGGGCTTCTCTAGTGGCTTAGTGGTAAAGAATACACCTGCCAATGAAGGAGACTCAGG
Organism: Cervus canadensis; assembly: GCF_019320065.1. Lineage (NCBI taxonomy): Eukaryota > Metazoa > Chordata > Mammalia > Artiodactyla > Cervidae > Cervus > Cervus canadensis. The sequence continues at coordinate 30,775,659 of NC_057394.1, forward strand.
ACTTGGGGGTTTGATTCCTAGATTGGGAAGACCTCCTGGAGGAAGAAATGGCAACCCAACTCTAGTATTCTTGCCTTAAAAATCCCACAGGCATAGGAACATGGTAGGTTCAAAGAATCACACAGGTAATAACTGAGCAGCATGCATTTCCTCTTGCTAACTGCAATATGTAGCTTTCCTCATTCTATTGTTTTCCTCTATGTCTTTGCAACAATCACTTAGGAAGGCTTTTTTATGCCCCTTGCTTTTCTTTGGAACTCTAGCAAGGAGAAATAAGAAAGCCTTCCTAAGTGATCAACAGAATAGGAAACAATAGAATGGGAAAGACTCAAGGTCTTTTAAAGCAAATTAGACATCCAAGGGAACATTTCATGCAAAGATGGGCACAATAAAGGACAGAAACGGTACGGACCTAACAGAAGCAGAAGATATTAAGAAGAGGTGGCGAGAATACACAGAAGAACTATACAAAAAAGGTCTTAATGATCCAGATAATGATGATGGTATGATCACTCATCTAGAGCCAGACATCCTGGAGTCTGAAGTCAAGTGAGCTTTAGGAAGCATCACTACGAACAAAGCTAGTGGAGGTGATGGAAGTCCAGCGGAGCTGTTTCAAATCCTAAAAGATGATGCTGTGAAAGTTCTGCACTCAATATGCCAGCAAATTTGGAAAACTCAACAGTGGCCACAGGACTGGAAAAGGTCAATTTTCTTTCCAAATCAAAGAAAGGCAATACCCTGGAATGTTCAAACTATTGCACAATTGCACTCATAGCACACACTAGCAACTTAATGTTCAAAATTCTACAAGTGAGGCTTCAACAGTATGTGAACCGAGAATTTACAGATGTTCAAGCTGAATTTAGAAAAGGCAGAGGAACCAGAGGTCAAATTGCCAATATCTGTTGGATCATAGAAAAAGCAAGATTTTCCATAAAAATATCTACTTCTGCTTTATTGACTACACCAGAGCCTTTGACTGTGTGGATCACAACAAACTATGGAAAATTATTAAAGAGATGGGAATACCAGCCCACTTTACCTGCCCATTGAGTAATCTTTACACAGATCAAGTAGCAGTTAGAACCATACATGAAACACCAGACTGGTTCCAAATTAGGAAAGGATTATGTCAAGGCTGTATATTGTCCCTCTGGTTATTTAACTTATATGCAGGGTACATGATGCAAAATGCTGGGCAGGATGAAGCACAAGATGAAATCAAGATTGCTAGGGGAAATATCAATAACCTCAGATATGCAGATAACACCACCCTTATGGCAGAAAGCAAAGATGAACTAAAGAGCCTCTTGATGAAAATGAAAGAGGAGAGTGAAAAATCTGGCTTAAAACTCAACATTCAGAAAACTAAGATCATGGTATCTGGTCCCAACATTTCATGGCAAGTAGATGGGGAAACAGTGGGAACAGTAGCAGACTTTATTTTCTTGGGCTCCAAAATCACTGCAGATGTTGGTTGCAGCTATGAAATTAAAATACCCTTGCTCCTCTGGAGAAAAGCTATGACCAACCTAGGCAGCATATCAAAAAGCAGAGACATTACTTTGCCAACAAAGGTCCGTCTAGTCAAAGCAATGGTTTTTCCAGTAGTCATGTATGGATGTGAGAGTTGGACCATAATGAAAGCTGAACGCTGAAGAATTGATGCTTTTGAACTATGGTGTTGGAGAAGACTCTTGAGAATCACTTGGACTGCAAAGAGATCCAACCAGTCACTCCTAAAGGAAATCAGTCCTGAATATTCATTGGAAGGACTAACGCTGAAGCTGAAACTCCAATATTTTGGCGACCTGATGTGAAGAACTGACTCATTGGAAAAGACCCTGATGCTGGGAAAGATTGAAGGTGGGAGGAGAAGGGGACAACAGAGGATGAGATGGTTGGATGGCATCATCAACTCGATGGACGTAAGTTTGAGCAAGCTCGGGGAGTTGGTGATGGACAGGGAAGCCTGGCATACTGCAGTCCATGGAGTTGCAAAGAGTTGGACACAACTGAGCAACTGAGAGACTGAACTGAAGTGGTTTTTCCTCCCCAGCTTTCAATTCATACCTGTTACACCCTTTCCTCAGCATAATTTCAGGAGAGGATTGTTGTAGGAAAACTTTGAGAATTGTGTATACTGTGTCAAAAATTTTACTTCATAGTACCTCAAATACCGTAAGAAAAAACATTAGTGTTCTTACAGACTAATGGCTGAGCATTTAGTTAAGGAAAACAAATGGTTCAGAATACTAGAACCAAAACATATTAACTTAAATATGATAACAGTTAAGGGGTTTTCCTTCATGCAGTATTGTCTTAAGTATTTCTGCAAGTGATCTATATTATGTCATTATTGCCTGGCTTTTCAGAAAGAGGAGACTAAACCATGCTGCAGTCATGTGTTTTTAGGAAAATCATCTGTTGTATGGCCTGGTGGGTTATCTCTAGGAGCAAATTCTAGAAATACTCTTCAGTAAAATGACTTTAGATCTCAAATGAGAAGGATTCCACAATAAAATATATTTGACCAAAGTAAATGATTACTACTCAATGAAATCTCTAATTTTTAAAATTATCAAACCATAAATATACATTTGACATTCTTTTTCTCCTAAAAGTTAGTGAGAAAATTTTAGGTTATTGTCAAATGATTATTTTTTATCTAATTCTGTTTTTATGTTTCCATTTTAAATTTCTTGTATTTTGATTGGAAATAATTATCAGAGAATTTTAAATTAACCTTGGGATTTTTTTTTAAATTTTTATAGTATTCAGTTAAGTTCAGTTCAGTCGCTCAGTCATGTCTGACTATTTGCGATCCCATGAATTGCAGCACGCCAGGCCTCCCTGTCCATCACCAACTCCTGTAATTTACCCAAACTCATGTCCATCTAGTTGGTGAAGCCATCCAGCCATCTCATCCTCTGTCATCCCCTTCTCCTCCTGCCCTCAATCTCTCCCAGAATCAGGGTCTTTTCCAATGAGTCAACTCTTCACATGAGGTGGCCAAAATATTAGAGTTTCAGCTTCAGCATCATCCATACAATGAACACCCAGGACTGATCTCTTTTAGGATGGACTGGTTGGATCTCCTTGCAGTCCAAGGGACTCTCAAGAGTCTTCTCCAACACCACAATTCAAAAGCATCAATTCTTCAGTGCTCAGCTTTCTTCACAGTCCACTCTCACATCCATATATGACCACTGGAAAAACCATAGCCTTGACTAGGTGGACCTTTGCTGGCAAAGTAATGTCTCTGCTTTTTAATATGGTATCTCAGTTGGTCATAACTTTCCTTCCAAGGAGTAAGCATCTTTTAATTTCATGGCTGCAGTCACCATCCGCAGTGATTTTGGAGCCCAAAAAAATAAAGTCCGACACTGTTTCTGCTGTTTCCCCATCTATTTCCCATGAAGTGATGGGACAAGATGCCATGATCTTAGTTTTCTGAGTGAGCTTTAAGCCAACTTTTTCATGGTCTTCTTCATAATCTTAATTTTGTATAAGTATGTGTACAATGGAATATTACTCAACCATAAAGTAGGAAGAAGGTTTGTCATTTGTAACAACATGGAGAGACCTAGAGGGTATTATACTAAGTGAAGTAAGTCATACAGCGAAAGACAAAAGCTCTTTGATTTCACTTGTATCTGGAATCTAAGAAAAAGTGAAGAAACCTACAAAAACTGAAACAAAACCATAGATACAGTGAACAAGGAGGTGGTTGCCAGAGTGAAAGTAGGTGGAGAGAGAACAGAAGTAGTAAGGGAGGTTAATCAATACAACCTTCAAGTTATAAAATGAATAAACCAACAGCATGAAATTTATGATGTGATTTATGATTATCACCTGTAATAAAATAATAACTTTGTATGATAATGGATGGTAACTAGACTTCTCTTGGTGATCATTTTGTAATGCATAGAAATATATCACTCTGTTGTGCACTGGGTACACACATAGTGTTATAGGTCAATTATACTTCAGAAATGAAGAAATAAATAAACTCATGGAAAAAGATCAGCTTTGTGGTTCCTCAGAGTTAGGAGGTGGAGGGAGGAGGAACTGGATAAAGATGGTCAAAAAAACTGACTTTTGGTTATAAAATAAGTAAGTACCTGGGATGAACATAACATACAACATGAGAAATATAATTAACACTTTGTTGTTTAGTAGCTAATTTGTGTCCTAATTTAGTAGCTAATTTGTGTAGCTAATTTAGTAGCTAATTTGTGACCCTGTGGATTGTGGCCCACCAGGCTCCTCTGTCCACGGGATTTCTCAGGCAAGAATACTGTAGTGGGTTGCCATTTCCTTCTGCAGTAGATCTTCCCAACCCAGGGATTGGACCCACCTCTTTTGTAGGTGAGTTCTTTACCACTGAACCACTAGGGAAATCCACTTCAGGTGCTTCCATTATGAGCCTCAATCTTACTGACCCTCTGACGCAGAGAAAGCTGCCATTAAAGTGCCAGCCAGTCCCTGGGCTGAGTATTGCATTCTAGGAATGGCTTGATTTGCTGTAAGGAGGTTCTGTTACTGTTTGTTCTACCTCTTTGGGCTTTCAGATAGCCCCTCTGTCTGCTCTTACTCATTCTAGTTCTTGCACTGTGATGAACTCAAGGAAGCATCATTTTTATCCTTTGCTGAATCTCAGATCAGGGAATCTTCCTGATCCAGGGATCAGACTCATGTCTCCTGAATTGTAGATGGATTCTTTACTGCTGAGCCACCAGGGAAGCCCCATAATTAACACTAATGTATGTTAAATGTGAAATTCAGTAAGAGTGTATATCCTAAGAGTGCTCACCAGGAGGATTTTTTTTTTCCTTTTCCTTTGTATCTATATGAGATACAGATGTTCACTAAATGTATTGTAGTAATCATTTCAATGAGTCAATTATTATACTGCACACCTTAAACTCATATAATAGTGTATGTTAACTGTATCTCAATCAAACTGAAAGGAAAAAGTCTGTTTTCTTTAATGCAGTGCTTTTTGTTCCTTAAAGACTGGTAAAAAGCAGAGACTCTACTTTGCCAACAAAGGTCCATCTAGTCAAGGCTATGGTTTTTCCAGTAGTCATGTGTGGATGTGAGAGTGGGACTATAAAGAAAGTTGCGCCTGGAAGAATTGATGCTTTTGAACTATGGTGTTGGAGAAGACTTGAGAGTCCCTTGGACAGCAAGGAGATCTAACCAGTCCATCCTAAAGGAAATCAGTCCTGAATATTCATTGGAAGGACTGATGCTGAAGCTGAAGCATCAGTACTTTGGCCACCTGATGCAAAGAACTGACTCATTGGAAAAGACCCTGATGCTGGGAAAGATTGAAGGTGGGAGGAGAAGGGGATGACAGAGAATGAGATGGTTGAAAGGCATCACCAACTCGATGGTTATGAGTTTGAGAGTAAGCTCTGGGAGTTGGTGATGGACAGGGAAGCCTGGTGTGCTGCAGTCCCTGGGGTCACAAAGAGTTGGACATGACTGAGTGACTGAACTGAACTGAAGGACTGGTAGAAATATTTATGTTATCTCAATTTATGTGTTTTTCTGTGTATCATGTGATCATGTGCTGTGTGTTTGGTCATGTAGGTGTGCTTGTGTGGTTTGTGTGTATATATCTGTGTATGCACATGCGATATGTGTGAAATTTGTTTGTGTGTGCATATGTATACACATGAGCATCTAATGTATGACTGTGCAACTAGTATGTTCATATAACATGTGCATTTTTGTTTATGTGAGTTTGTAGGTGTGCGGGGTGTCTGCATGTCTGTGTTCCTTTGTGTATAATGTGTGTGTTTATGAATAGGTGGCATGTGTGTCATTGCACATTTGTTTGTGGTCGTATATGGGCTTCCTTTCAGTTTTATGTTCCTTTTTGATTTGATCCATAACATTCTTTTGTAATGAACACGTTTCAACATTTAAATTGGCAACTTTGCTTCTAAATAACATTTAGTAGTTTTTATTGCAGATGTGTCCTTCCCTGTGAAGGCCAGCTGCTTTCTCAGAACAAACTATTCTCTAATCTTTTGAAGATACGAGTTGCACATTTTCTATGTTACTGCCTGCTCTGAACAATAAATCTAGTTCAAAGAAAGTTATTACCTCAATCATTTAGAGTACTCCTCTTATATATCTTTCAGTAGACCATTTTTTTTTCCCACTAGTTTTACTGCTTTCACTTTCTGCTTGTTATGTGTTTCTCTGCTATAGAAAAGCATCACCCAAAAAGTTTTATTTTTTCCCTCTTTGTAGTTCTCTTTGTAACCCTCTCATTTCACTGGCTTAGCAGAGTTTCTATTTTATTCTCCAGAAATATTCCTTCCAGCAATGTTGCTATGTCACTAAAAACAGTTTTATCATCCAGATGTTATTTTCTGTTTTTATTAATTTATTTGTTTAAGTTCCATCTCATTATAGGTAAACATTTAATAAGGATTTTGTCTTTTTATTTTTTTACCAGAATTGGGAAAAAGAAAGAATTAGAAACCACACTATTGTGAGCTTACAAATGACAAATATTATACTAGAAAAGGTTAAAGAATTTAGCTTTTAAAAAATTTTATAGGAACAAGATCTAGCCTCTATTCCACATAATTATGACTGAACATATTATCGTGCTATATTTGGGTAAAATAATCCTTCTTGAGTCCTGGTACACATAATGTTCTTTACTTAATATATGAATGACATTTCTTATCACTACTACACACTGCCTCAGTTCTACTTCCTGAAAATCTCCTTTTTCTTTCTGTGATAAATATATTCTTATCTGGTATCTCTCTATATTCATCTTCTGAATAATTCCTATGTAAACAGTAGTATCTTTTGTTTTGTTTGTGTTCCAGAAAACTGAGGAATGCAATAATCAAGCCACTAACATAGATTATAAAGACCAAGGAGATTGAGCACAAAGAATATTACGAAAGCCCCTAAAAAGAAACAAAGTATTTTATACTAATATGATTCAGACACCAAAAGAGAGAATCAATTTAAGAAATAATTATAATATTAAAGGAGTTTAGAATCATTTCAATTACATAACTGACACAATAAGAAAAAATTAAGGATGTGGAAGAAAAGAGGGTTATTTGTAATCTTAACATATTAAGGAGTTGCAACTAATTTTAATTTAATTCAGATATGCAACTAAAATTGTTCAAGGGGCAGCTGCACAAAGGCTACAGTGCTAGTCAGTAGTTATTATTGGATTTAATACAGTTTTCAATCTCTGTATTTCTTAAACCATACTTATATCTGCTCTACACCTATTGCTTCAGTTCAGTTCAGTTCAGTCATTTAGTCATGTTTGATTCTTTGCCACCCCATGGACAGGAGCAGGCCAGGCTTCCCTATTCATCACCAACTCCCAGAGCTTGCTCAAACTCATGTCCATTGAGTTGGTGATGCCATCCAACCATCTCATCCTCTGTCGTCTCCTTCTCCTCCTGCCTTCAATCTTTCACAGCATCAGGACCTTTTCCAAGGAGTCAGTTCTTCACATTAGATGGCCAAAGTATTAGAGTTTCAGCTTCAGTATCAGTCCTTCCAATGAATATTCAGGACCGATTTCCTTTAGGATGGACTGGTTCGATCTCCTTGTACTCCAAGGGACTCTCAAGTCTTCTCCAACACCACAGGTCAAAAGCATCAATTCTTTGGCACTCAACTTTCTTTACAGGTCAATCTCACATCCATACATGACTACCAGAAAAACCATAGCTTTGACTAGATGGATCTTTTTTGGCAAAGTAATGTCTCTGCTTTTTAATATGCTATCTAGGTTGGTCATAGCGTTTCTTCTGAGGGGCAAGTGTCTTTTAATTTCATGGCTGCAGTCACCATCTGCATTGATTTCGGAGCCCCCAAAAGTAAAGCTTTTGATATTCCCTAACAATTTTAAAGCAAGATGATCATCCAAGGAACAGTTTGTAATACAAAGAATCTATCATGTGGCCTTGCATTTAGCAGTTAGTTAATATCTTAGAAATAATACATTCATATAGAACTGTAAAATAGTCTACCAAGATCTTTCAATAAAGCCAGCACTAATTAAACATCTGTGTCAATGGCAGTTCTGAAGATATTTTTGATTATCATAACAGGAGATTTGCTTGTGGTTTCTAGTGAGTAGAAATCAGAAATGTTGCTAGAAATTTTACAATGTGTGGGACAGCTCTCACAACAAAGAAGTATACTGTCCAAAATTTTGCTAGCGTTAGAGTTTATAAACTTGGATATATACTGATTTAGAAAAGACATTGTGGAAGAAAAGGAAGAAGGAGGCAGAAAAGAAGGAAGTGGTAGAAGTGAGGTGAAAGTCACTCAGCTGTGTCTGACCCTTTGCAATCTCATGGACTGCAGCCCTCCAGGCTGCTCTGCCTATGGAGATTTTCCAGGCAAGAATACTGAAGTGGGTAACCATGCCCTTCTCCAGGGGAATCTTCTCAACCCAGGGGTCAAACGTGGGTCTCTGCATTACAGATGGATTCTTTATTGCTGAACCACCAGGGAAGCTTGGGAGGTTGTGGGGAAGTAGGAAAATGAAGAGGAAGACGAGGGGGTGGGGGAAAAAGGAGGTGGAGAGAGAGAGAGAAGGAAGACCAGAAGAAAGAAGAGAATGGAGAAAAAGGAGGAATAGAAGGAAGAGGGAGAAGTAAGTTACTTTATTGAAGTAGTAAGGAAGTAATCAAAGGCATCCTCCATTTGATTTCCAGGTTTCTTTCTTATCAATCTCTGTGTCTGAAAATATTCCAATCCAATCATGATCTAGCAGAGGTACATTATGTGATTATGTTTAAGTCGTTGCAAATTAAGAAGAAAGGATGCATGTTTTCTTAGGCTATCAAAATCTCTGAGCTTGAGTTAAATACACCAGAAAGCCAGCTATAATTATAATTACAGGTGGGTAAGGAAAAAAAAAAATTCCAATCCCAAAAAAGGCAATGCCAAAGAATGTTCAAACTACTGCAGAATTTCACTCATCTGACATGCTAGCAAAGTAATGCTCAAAATTCTCCAAGCCCAGGCTTCAACAGTATGTGAACCAAGAACTTCCAGATGTTCAAGCTGGATTTAGAAAAGGCAGATGAACCAGAGATCAAATTGCCAACATCTGTTGGGTCATCGAAAAAGCAAGAGAGTTCCAGAGAAACATATATTTCTGCTTTATTGCCTACTCCAGAGCCTTTGTATGGATCCCAACAAACTGTGGAAAATTCTTCAAGAGATGGGAATACCAGAACACCTGAACTGCCTCCTGAGAAATGTGTATGCAGGTCAAGAAGCAACAGCTAGAACTGGACATGGAACAAGAGACTGGTTCCAAGTAGGGAAAGGAGTACATCAAGGCTGCATATTGTCATCCTACTTATTTAACTTATATGCAGAGTATATCATGCTAAATGTCAGGCTGTATGAAGTACAAGCTGAAATCAAGATTGCCAGGAGAAATATCAATAACCTCAGATATGCAGATGACACCAGCATTATGGCAGAAAGTGAAGAGGACCTAAAGAGCCTCTTGATGAAAGTGAAAGAGGAGAGTGAACAAACTGGTTTAAAACTCAGTATTCAAAAATTGAAGATCATGGCATTTTGTCCCGTCACTTCATGGCAAATAGATGGGGAAACGGTGGAAACAGTGACAGGCTTTATTTTTGGGGGCTCCAAAATCATTGCAGATGGTGAGTGCAGCCATGAAATTAAAAGATTCTTGCTCCTTGGAGGGAAAGCTATGATAAAACTAGACTGCATATTAAAAAGCAAAGACATTACTTTGCCAACAAAGGTCTGTCTAGTCAAGGCTGTGGTTTTTCCAGTAGTCATGTATGGATGTGAGTTGGCCTATAAAGAAAGCTAAGCACCAAAGAATTGATGCTTTTGAATTGTGGTGTTGGAGAAGACTTTGAGAGTTCCTTGGATTGCAAGGAGATCCAACCAGTCAATCTTAAAGGAAATCAGTCCTGAATGTTCATTGGAAGGACTGATGCTGAAGCTGAACCTCTAATACTTTGGCTACCTAATTTGAAGAACTGACTCACTAGAAAAGACCCTGATGCTGTGAAAGATTGAAGGCAGAAGGAGAAGGGGATGATGGAGGATGAGATTGTTGCATGGCATCACTGACTCGATGGACATGAGTTTGAGTAAGCTCTGGAAGTTGGTGATGGACAGGGAGGGCTGGCATGTTGTAGTCTATGGGGTCATAATGAGTCAGACACAAATGAGTGACTGAACTGAACTGAAGGAAAAAATTTCCCAGTGATTATAAGGCAGTGTTGGATTTATGGATAAATAATAACAAAGTGCTCAAATTTGGGCATATTTGGAATTTCTTGAGTTCTGAATATTCTTTCCCATGTAATTAACGTGACTGATAATCTTACTGAATGAATTAAACTTTGGTGATGAATCAGTAATGTATGTCATACAGCATTATGTGTTTATATTGTGACAGTTTCCTGTAAAAGAAAAATGAAAATAGAAGTTCTGTTTTTGTCTGAGGGCAACTGTTAGTAGCACCAGTCCCTGGTGGCTCAGTGTCAGAGAATCTGCCTGCCAATGCAGGAGATGTGGGTTCAGTCCCTGAGTCAGGAAGGTTCCCCTGGAGAAGGAAATGGCAACCCTCTCCAGTATTCTTGCCTGAGAAACTCCATGGATAGAGGAGCCCGGTGGGAGGATAGAGGAATACAGGGTGGATACCAGGTGGATACCTTCCCAGGTGCAGAGAGGATAGAGGAATACAGGTGGTCACAAAGAGTTGGACACGGCTTAAAGATTAACTGCCAACAACAACAAAAACAGCTGCTACTTGGTTAACGTATTATTTTAAAACAACAGAAACAATTATATGAGAGTTTGTCTGAGATAATATAGGGTTTTCATAGAAAAACTATCATTTTCATATTAATTCTATTTTATAGCAATAAAACTGTTCTAAGCAATTTGAATAAATTTAAAATCTAAATTCAAGATATCCTATGATCATTATGTTAATGTTATGGAGAATAAATTGAGCACTTCAAATTATTGGATACAATGAATTTTATTAAGTTACTGAGGGTTATATAAGGCCAAATTGAGTTTTTGTTTACTATCTTAATTTTATTCTATGTACATTTTTATAAAATATATTTAAAGATATTTAAGTTAATTTCATCTTTAGAAAGAAGCTTTTAACAAGATTGGCTTCAAAATAAAAATGATTATATATTTGCAGGCTTAGAATTTTTTTAAGCTACTGTGACTTTTATTTTTTTTTCCGTTTATTTTTATTAGTTGGAGGCTAATTACTTTACAATATTATAGTGGTTTTTGCCATACATTGACATGAATCAGCCATGGATTTACATGTGTTCCCCATCCCGATCCCCTCTCCTACCTCCCTCTCCATCCCATCCTTCTGGGTCTTCCCAGTGCACCAGCCCTGAGCACTTGTCTCATGCATCCAACCTGGGCTGGTGATCTGTTTCACCCTTGATAGTATACTTGTTTCAATGCTGTTCTCTCAATACATCCCACCCTCGCCTTCTCCCACAGAGTCTAAAAGTCTGTTCTCTACATCTGTATCTCTTTTTCTGTTTTGCATATAAGGTTATTGTTAGAATTTTTTTAAAAATTATAGTATAATTCTTTTTCATATAATTATAATTTAAGATCTCTATAATTACAAATTATGGATGTATCATCATATTCAAAGTACACATGAAGATTACCCAATATTCTCTTCCTTAATTCATACACCATCACCTATCTTCACAAATACAGTGAAGTAGCATACAGAAGCATATTTTTTTTTTTCCTTTTTTTAGACAGGCAAAACTCCTGTTTGCCTGATAACATTAATTTGTTCTGTTAAACACACTCTTGTCTAATTATTATGCATAAAATTGATAAATAAAAACTGAGAATTTCTGATAATTAGAGCAAATAAATATTATATTTTAAAACTATAAGCTTAAAATTGTTGTTGAATTGCTAAGTCGTGTCTGACTCTTTTGTGACCCCATGGACTGTAACCCAATAGGCTTCTCTGTGCATGGGATTTCCCAGGCAAGAATACTGCAATGGGTAACCATTTCCTTTTCCAGGGGATCTTCCCAACCCAGGGATCAAACCCATATCTCCTGCTTGGCAGGTGTCTCCTTTACCACTGAACCACCTGGGAAGCCCCAGACTTAACATAGAAAAAAATGCTATTACCTTTTTAGCTATAAAAAATACATAAATATATCATTTTTTAAAAATCTTGGAAGAGAATGACCAGGGCTAGTGAACTCAGTAAAACTAAAAAGTTACTGGTGCCAACATTTGCAATCCAAAAAAAGAAGCCATGAATCAGTGTCTAGATAATCCTTTACTGCTTTTTGTTTTGTTTTCTCTTTCTATCCTTTTTACAGAAATTAAAGCACTGTGTCTGCCCTCAGTGATTAAGTCTAGCGTTAGATAGGGTCGTGACTTAAGGTCATAGAATGATTTGGTATTTGTCCCCTGTATAATATGCACCTTATTTGCTGGGGAAAGGGAATAATCCAAACTATCTATTTTGTGCCAATCTGCCTACCAAATGGCATCGTTATTTTTTGAAACTGGTTGATAAATATCAACGGGCAGCAAGAATTAACAATGAAAAGTTAGAAAAGGAAAGTAAAAAATAACTATCCTTAAATTGGTAGGGAAGCACAGTGAATCCTTTCAACCTCTCTGGTAGTTTTTCTCTCTTTCTCTATCCAACTGCCATATGATGGGAGTGTGATTATGACATATCAGTGGAGCTAAAAAGTACAGGATTATGTAGTACCACACCAGGGTAGAATTTCTTGTGGCCTATGTGGGTTTCACAGCTATTTAGATTTTGAAGTTGTATTTAATTACTATACAATGTCCAACTTCAATGTAATCTTTGGATTCTCAGAATTATGAGTTCTCAATTTGCTATTAGACATATTAGTTGGTTCTTTTTTGTGTGTGTGTCCTGTAAAATTAATCACTATGTGAGCCTGTGCCAATCCTAATAACCTTTTCTCTCTTTGTGTGGGTGTATTTTAATGCTTTCTAGTGAAAGAAGTTTGAAATAATTTTACCTATTTAACATTAGCATTTTTTCCAGTTTTAATGAGATATAACTGTTATCTAGCACTGTATAAGTTTAAGGTGCATAGCATAATGATTTGACATACATTCATGAAGTGATTATCACAATAATTTTAGTGAACATCCATCATATCATATAGATACAAAATTAAGGAAATAGAAATTTTTGTGTGTGATGAAAATTCTCTGGATTTACTCTCAACAACTTTTGTATATAACATATAGCAGTGTTAACTATGCTTATCATGCTGTTCATCACATCTCTAATATCTAGTAATTATCTCTCTAGTAATTATTTATCTTTTAACTGAAAGTTGGTAGTCCTTTTTTGATTGTCTTCATCCAATTCCTCTTCCCATTACCACCAATTTAGTCTTTTTTGATGTGGTAATTTTAGTAGCTTTACATAATAAGAAAATTTATACTGATAGTGTTCAGTGCAGTTCTGTCTGACTCTTTGCAACCCCATGAACTACAGGACGCCAGGCTTCCCTGTCCATCACCAATTGCTGGAGTCTACCCAAAACCATGTCCATTGAGTCAGTGATGCCATCCAACCATTTCATCCTCTGTCATCCCCTTCTCCTCCTGCCTTCAATCTTTCCCAGCATCAGGGTCTTTTCAAATGAGTCAGCTCTTCGCATCAGGTGGTCAAAGTATTGGAGTTTCAGCTTCAGCATCAGTCGGTCCAATGAACACCCAGGACTGATCTTTAAGATGGACTGGTTGGATCTCCTTGCAGTCCAAGGGACTCTCAAGAGGCCTCTCCAACACCACAGTTCAAAAGCATCAATTCTTTGGTGCTCAGCTTTCTTTATAGTCCAACTCTCACATCCATACATGACCACTGGAAAAACCATAGCCTTGACCAGACGTACCTTTGCTGGCAAAGTAATGTCTCTGCTTTTTAATATGCTATCTAGGTTGGTCATAACTTTCCTTCCAAGGAGTAAGCGTCTTTTAATTTCAAGGCTGCAATCACCATCTGCAGTGATTTTGGAGCCCAGAAAAATAAAGTCAGCCACTGTTTCCCCATCTATTTGCCATGAAGTGATGGGACTGGATGCCATGATCTTAGTTTTCTGAATGTTGAGCTTTAAGCCAACTTTTTCACTCTCCTCTTTCACTTTCATCAAGAGGCTTTTAGTTCCTCTTCACTTCCTGCCATAAAGCTGGTGTCATCTGCATATCTGAGGTTATTGATATTTCTCCCTGCAATCTTGATTCCAGCTTGTGCTTTTTCCAGCCCAGTGTTTCTCATGATGTACTCTGCATATAAGTTAAATAAGCAGGGTGACAATATACAGCCTGGACGTACTCCTTTTCGTATTTGGAACCAGTCTGTTGTTCCATGTCCAGTTCTAACTGTTGCTTCCTGACCTACATACAGGTTTCTCAAGAGGTCAGGTGGTCTGGTATTCCCATCTCTTTCAGAATTGTCCACAGTTTGTGTTACATTGGTTTATTTCTCTCCTTCAATTCTTGTCTTGTCATAACAAAGATTTGGAATGACAGAAAAATTACAGCTCAAGTAGGCAGGATTTCTTGGCTCTTATCTCTCCTTCTACCAAGGATTCAAAACAACAGACCAGTTACAGCTTAGTTACAGCTCAAGCCGACTGAACTTTTATTAAAAAGACATTGGATGGAAAGTACACTCCTGAGTTGTTGGAGCAGGCAGACCTCAAAGGAACCTCCAAGTTTCCTCTTGGCTTCCCTTTTTATACTTTCTGTCTCCTCCTCCTGGTTCTGCAAAATAAGGCTTGTACTTGCCACCAATCCAGAAATGGAATGCAAATGGATGTATACTTGAGGCCAATCAGAGAAGGGGGCATTTCTGGGCACATGCAACATAAGACTTTTACATATTCATTGGACATTTCTGATTGACAGTTACAAGTTATGTAACAACAGGCTCTATTGCTCATGTCTTTCCCATAATTCCATTTGTTATAATCGGATGTATGTATATATAGAATATTTATGAACCATTAATTAGCTCCTGGGTGCCTAAGGTTACCTGAGGACACAGCTGTGCTGGAGAAGTCCCTGTGGTTAGTTTGTATCCACTGTGTACCTAGAGTGCATGGGCAAGAGTTAAAAGAGTCTCTGTGGTTATTTTTGAAGTATATCTGTGAGCTCTCCTGGGCATGTCTGGGGAGGGGTTTAAGATCAGCTTGCATCCTTTTCGGCCAGACCACGGAAAAGAATTTGTTGTCATTCCAAACTTCCAACCTAACAATAGAAAAAAAAAATTTTTAGAAAGGTATAAAGAGACAACAATCTAATACAATAAATTTAAGTACAGACATACCATATTTTCAGGTGCTTTAATTTGTTGATTGCACTTCACAAATGCTTTGTGTTTTATAACTTGAATGTTTGTTGTAACCCTTAAGCAAGTCTATGGACACTATTTTACAGGAAAAGTGTTTGCTCACTTCATGTCTCTGTGTCATGTCTTGGTAGTTCTTTCAGTATTTTACACGTTTTCTTATCATTTGTTATGATCTTTGAACTTCTGTTATGATCAGACTTTCCTGGTGGCTCAGATGGTAAAGTGTCTTCCTACAATGCTGGAAACCTGGGTTCAGTCCCTGGGTCGGGAAGATCTGGAGAAGGAAATGACAACCCACTCCAGTATTCTTGCCTGAAAATTCCCATGGAAGGAGGAGCCTGGTAGGCTACAGTCCATGGGGTTGCAAAGAGTCGGATACAACTGAGCGACTTCACTTTCACTTTCATGAACAGTGATCTCCCAAGCCTCTAAAGGGTATGCTGCACAGCCAAATGATACCACTTCCACTTTTGGCCTCTAAAAGTTTCTCCTAGAAAATGACTTTCTGTTGTTTTAAGTACCCGTTTATGCTGGGTTTTTTATAGCATCCGTAGGAAACTGATCAATCTTTCTTCTTCACCAATTTTCTTTCTGCTTTCATTTTTGTAAATGTTGTTGCTCCCTTGAAAGTTTAACTGAAACTTCACTATATAAACTTTCCAGTTTCTAATTTCCATACATAGACTTCTCAGGTTAAGCTTTTCTTTAGTGTGTAGCAGCAATTTGGACCATTCTAGCTCACTTTACTCATTCTAGCTCAGGAATTACTGAGGATTTTAAACTTTAAATAATTGAACTTTGGTTAGCATGTTATTAATAACTGAGAATACTTAAGTAATTTCTGTTTTGGAAATTTTTTTAACTTAAATTTTTGCCTTCATGTACAATGGATTTTAATATGTTTCTTTCTCACATGTAATAAGCATTTGTTTTTCAAGAAGAAAATAATTTTGGCACTTCCATTGATTTTCCGAATGGTGTATATCTTCTGCCAACATCTGGATACATCAAATCCTGCTCATACTGTTTTAATGTTTTCCAATAAATGTGTCACTTCTTTAACTGTGCTAGTGCCTGTTCACTATGAATTTGTTGTCTTCTTTATACGTCCACTGAAAAGTGTAATTCCATCAGGTACCTTTATCTACTTTTTCAACATATTCTTCACCTTGCAAAAATATCTAGTATTTATTAGGTCGTAAAAAATGCATTTGGGAAAATAAGTAAATAAGTACATTTGGGTTTGAATTCGCTTGCCTTCATAAAAGATCTTGGCTTGGCTTAAAAACTCACAAATAAGTTTCACTTTAAACACATGAATGTTTCATATATTTCAACAATACCTTTTGGAAATTGCTTTGTGAAATTTTATGATTGTTCTTGATAGAGAAAACTAATTTTCCTCACCCTGATTTGAATAATTATAGTCCATTTTACTTACTAATGTAATTCAAAAGTATGTAAACCAAGGATTCTCTTAGATTTCAAAATTAATTCAGTTCAGTTCAGCTTAGTCTTTCAGTCGTGTCTGACTCTTTGCGACCTCATGAACTGCAGGATGCCAGGCCTCCCTGTCCATCACCAACTCCTGGAGTCCACCCAAACCCATGTCCATTGAGTTGGTGATGCCACCCAGCCATCTCCTCCTCTGTCATCCCCTTCTCCTCGTGCCCTCAATCTTTCCCAGCATCAAGGTCTTTTCAAATGATTCAGCTGTTCACATAAGGTGGCCAAAGTATTGGAGTTTCAGCTTCAACATCAGTCCTTCCAGTGAACACCCAGGACTGATCTGCTTTATGATGGACTGGTTGGATCTCCTTGCAGTCCAAGGGACTCTCAAGAGTCTTCTCCAACACCACAGTTCAAAAGCACCAATTCTTCTGCGCTCAGCTTTCTTTATAGTCCAACTCTCACATCCATACATGACTACTGGAAATACCATAGCCTTGACTAGATGGACCTTTGTTGGCAAAGTAATATCTCTGCTTTCTAATATGCCATCATATTAGACGGCATAAAGGTTGGTCATAACTTTCCTTCCAAGGAGTAAGCGTCTTTTAAGTTCATGGCTGCAATCAACATCTGCAGTGATTTTGGAGCCCAGAAAAATAAAGTCAGCCACTGTTTCCACTGTTCCTCATCTATTTCCCATGAAGTGATGGGACCAGATACCATGATCATAGTTTTCTGAATGTTGAGCCTTAAGCCAACTTTTTCACTCTCCTCTTTCACTTTCATCAAGAGGCTCTTTAGTTCTTCTTCACTTCCTGCCATAAGGCTGGTGTCATCTACATATCTGAGGTTATTGATATTTCTCCTGGCAATCTTGATTCCAGCTTGTGCTTCTTCCAGCCCAGCGTTTCTCATGATGTACTCTACGTATAAGTTAAATAAGCAGGGTGACAATATACAGCCTGGACATACTCCTTTTCCTATTTGGAACCAGTCTGTTGTTCCATGTCCAGTTCTAACTGTTGCTTCCTAACCTGCACACAGATTTCTCTGGAGGCAGGTCAGGTGGTCTGATATTCCCATCTCTTTCAGAATGTTCCACAGTTTATTGTGATCCACACAGTCGAAGGCTTTGGCATAGTCAATAAAGCAGAAATAGATGTTTTTCTGGAACTCTCTTGCTTTTTCAATGATCCAGTGGATGTTGGCAATTTAATCTCTGGTTCCTTTGCCTTTTCTAAAACCATCTCGAACATCTGGAAGTTCACAGTTCAGGTATTGCTGAAGCATGGTTTGGAGAATTTTAAGCTTGCCTTACTGGCATGTGAGATGAGTGCAATTGTGCGGTAATTTGGCATTTTTGGCATTGCCTTTCTTTGGGATTGGAATGAAAACTGACCTTTTCCCATCCTGTGGCCTCTGCTGAGTTTTCCAAATTTGCTGGCATATTGACTGCAGCACTTTCACAGCATCATTTTTCAGGACTTGAAATAGCTCAACTGGATTCCATCACCTCCACTAGCTTTGTTGGTAGTAATGCTTCCTAATGCCCACTTGACTTCACATTCCATGATGTCTGGCTCTACATGAGTGATCGCACCATTGGGCTTTAAAAAATTTTCAATCTATGGGTATATCAAATCATATCAACAAGTATTTATTAATTAAAGTTCACTTTTTCAAAATTAATAATTTGTTATAGTGATATTGATTTTATTGTATTTTTCTTTCAGATAACTGTATAACATTTTCACTTTTGAAGGTATATCTACTATGGAATGAGAGGGAAAGTGGGCCTTAGGAATCATCACAAAACTAGTGGAGGTGATAGAATTCCATTGAGCTATTTCAAATCCTAAAAGATGATGCTGTGAAAGTGCTGCAATCAAAATGCCAGCAAATTTGGAAGATTCAGCAGGACTGGAAGGAGTCAGTTTTCATTCCATTGCAAAAAAGGCAATGCCTAAGAATGTTCAAACTACTGCACAGTTTTACTCATATCACACGCTAGCAAAGTAATACTCAAAATCCTTCAAGCCAGGCTTCAATAGTACGTGAACCATGAACTTCCAGATGTTCAAGCTGGATTTAGAAAAGGCAAAAGAACCAGAGATCAATTTGCCAACATCCACTGAATCTTAGAAAAAGCACGAGTGTTCCAGAAAAACGTCTACTTCTGCTTTGTTGACTACGCCAAAGCCTTTGACTGTGTGGACCACAAACTGTGGAAAATTCTTAAAGAGATGAGAATACCAGACCACCTGACCTACCTCTTGAGAAACTTGTATGCAGGTCAAGAAACAACAGTTACAACTGGACATGGAACAACAGACTGGTTCCAAATCGGGAAAGGAGTATGTCAAGGCTGTATATTGTCACCCTACTTATTTAACTTATATGTAGAGTACATCATGCAAAATGTTGGGCTGGATGAAGCACAGCCTGGAATCAAGGTTTCTGGGAGAAATATAAAAAATCTCAGATATGCAGGTGACACCACCCTTATGGCAGAAAATGAAGAAGAACTAAAGAACATCTTAATGAAAGAGAAAGAGGAGATTGAACAAGCTGGTTTAAAACTCTACATTCAAAAAATGAAGATCATGGCATCCAATCCCATCACTTCACAGCAAATGGATGGGAAAACAATGGAAAAATTGAGAGACTATTTTCTTGGGCTCCAAAATCACTGCAGATGGTGATTGCAGCCATGAAATTAAGTGATGCTTGCTCCTTGTGAGGACAGCTATAACAAACCTAGACAGCATATTAAAAGCAGACAGATTACTTTGCTGACAAAGGTCCATCTAGTCAAAGATATGGTTTTTCCAGATGCCTTTGAAATGTGGTGTTGGAGAAGACTCTTGAGAGTCCATTGGACTGCAAGGAGATCCAACCTGTCCATCCTCAAGGAAATCAGTCCTGAATGTTCATTGGAAGGACTGACGCTGAAGCTGAAGCTCCAATACTTTGGCCATCTGATGCTAATAACTGACTCATTGGAAAAGACCCTGATGCCGGGAATGATTGAAGAGGGGAGGAGAAGGGGACTACAGAGGATCAGATGTTTGGATGGTATCACCAACTTGATGGACATGAGTTTGAGTAAGCTCAGGTGATTGGTGATGAACAGGGAAGGCTTCCCTAACAGGGAAGACTGCAGCCTAGCTGCAGTCTATGGGGTCACAAAGAGTCAGATACTTCTGAGTGACTGAATTGAACTGAACTACTATGTTTTACGTGACGATCACTTTTTTTTTAATTTGTTTCTTGAATTAGGACACATTTATAAATATACCTCTCAAAAATTGATTTTTTAAATTGCATTGCATTACAGGGCTCTTTGCAGCTTTTTCTTATTTTATTAATCTTCATATCATTTTGATTTTAGTTTTTTCTTTCTACCGTTTTTTTCTTTATGTCTAACCATATATTTCATAAACAACTTATTTTCTTGCATTCTATTGAAATTGATTTTTATTTTTCCTAAAATATTATGTTCAATCATGAATTGAAAAGTAATTTTCAAACTAAGTAATCTTAACACTTTGGCCACCTTTCCTTTTACTTGTCATTTTCTGAAATTTTAGATTGGCACTAACATTAGATATTATTTCCTGACAATTAGATGTAGTTGTCATAAAAGTGAAATTCTTTCCAAATTAATATTTGTCAACCATAGCATGTTTGGATTGTCTTTTTTTCATCAAGTTCAGCCCTCACAATAAGAAGGCTTGTCTTTCTAGAACCACTGCACTAAGATGAGTTTATGTTTCCCAAACCAATCCCCAGTTCCAGCAAAAGTTCTCCCAGGACACCTTTCATTCAGTACAACTTTATTGCATAATAATGGTGACTCACTTATTTCAACCATTTTGCTGCATTTCTGATAGTGAAATAGAGTGAATGCAGATATTTATTGGAAGCTGAAGGAGACTTTAGGCAGGGTGTCCCTTATATAGTAAAAATACATTGAAGGCATATTTATTTAAGTGTATGCAATATTTATGAATTAGATTCAAAATAATGTAATGACCTGTTTTACTAAGTGGAAAAAAATGACTTTGATTCAATTTGTTAAACGTTAAAAGTAGTAGCATGTTCCTCCAGTTGACAGGGATAAAAAGCCCATTCTGCAGTGAGTTTTGAAGTTTAGATTGCATAATTTGCCTTTAGAACCTAATATAGTAGCATTAATACCTCCCACTTTTTCCAAGCCAAGACCATTGTCTCTCATTAGCTATTAGTTTCTCTCTCTTTGTGTCTGTTATTTAATTGCTAAGTCGTGTCTGACTCTTTTGTGACCCCATGAACTGTAACCTGTCAGGCTTCTCTGTACATGAAATTTCTCAGACAAGAATACTGGAGTGGGTTGCCATTTCCTCCTCTGGAGGATATTCCTGGCCCAGGAGGCAAACCAATGTCTTCTGCATTGCAGGCAGATTCTTTATCACTGAGGCACGGGGGAACACCTGTGTCTGTATCTAGATATCCATAATCTATATCTGTTGGGAAGAGGAGAGAGTCAGCTTAATGAGAAAAATATGTGTGTGTGTATGATTGCTTAATCAATAAACATTTATTGATAACAAACCAAGCTATTAGAAAAGTTGATCTTTATCTAAGGTGTATGTAATTCATTTAGTGCAGTGGGGCATTTCCAAGTGGAATAATATTCCCAGGCATTAAATAATGAGTTACAGTTCTCATACTTTCTCAAGGTTTTTTTGAGGTTGATGTTATTCAAAGCGCCACTAGGGATGAATACACTTTGTTCACAGAAACAATGCGAAAGTAGTTTTCTGGTATTTTTCATCATTTAACATTCCATTTATTATGTTATAATTAATAGTCAGTAACTCAATTCTTGGAAGCATAAGAAATTCAAGTTAGAAGAGTGCTTTGAGGTCATCTGATCCAATCCATTCATTTTACCACTAAGGAAAATAAAATTCTTTCTTTCATTTAATTGCAGAACAGCTGAGAATTAAGGTCAAAGACTTTATAAAATTCCTTTAACAGCACTCCTACATAAATTGCTATGCTTTTATTCTATAATTCTTTAACTTCTCAACTTTCTTCCTCATTAGTTTTTCTTTTGTTTCCTCCTCCCACACTATTTTCAGGACTTCCCACAGTGCTGTTTTATGAGTCTAGAGTAGCCTTATGCTTCAAATTTATTCCCCAAGATCCTGTTTTTTCCTTTTTTTTCTTACCAATGCCATATTAACAGAGATGCAACAGAAAAAAAAAAAATTGAAGTGCATTTATTTTATAGTATTTTAACAATGGTTTGATTAAATGTAAGTCACATTTCCAAATAATGTTCATGTAAAATATAGAATAACTTGATATAAACTCATCATGAAAGGAATACTCAAGTCTTTTTTGGTAACTCTATATATTATGATCTTGGCTATACTGGTCAATTGGTGTTTAAATAATTTTGTATATATTAAAAAATGACAAGTATTATTTAGAGTTAAAGGTTTATTTTTAAAATAAGAATTATATATTTTGGTGTGACATTATAATAAACCTGAGTTATCAATAAAATACATATTGAAATAAATATCATTTAAATTTCTTTGCCTATGTCATTATTAATAGGATATGTTAATTTTATGGTTATAATTTCTAAGTCTTTGTACTAATACACATAAAGAATCTTGGACAGAAGTTTACATATTCTGCCTGTCAGGGATTTAGATAAATTTATCACACTACTCTAGCTTGGCCTGTGAGAATATAGAGACAACCACAAGATGTTAGTGGATTAAGGGTTTCTCCCTATGATTATGAATGTTCCCTCACCTGTGTGTAAGCAGACCATTTCAATTCCATCCTAACCATCTAAAGGCCAAACTCAATCCTTTTACTAAAATCTCTAAAAATCTACTAATCAAAATATAATGAAAAGATATTATTGAGCTAGTAGTTTCTTTAACACATTACTGGTAAATGATACTATCACGAGCTAGTCTGTGGTATCTGGCTTGTAAATGCCACTAGATTGTGCCTCCTTTCTTCTGCCTTCTCTCTGTCATTCCTCTAATGTCACTGACTAGGACTCAGGCCTTTTTATTATTAACTTTTTCCAAGTCAGTTTATAAAATAGTTTTAGCAAAAAGCTGAATCACAGTTAACCTAATTCTGGTACCTACCAAGACTAAAATATTTCCACCATCACCTTACAGAAAAGTCTGACATGAATCCTTAAATGAATTTCAAGTGGATAGTCAGAGCAGAGTATTCTTCTGGGTCCTACTGGAACTTCATTTTTTCTTAGGTTTCTACTAGGTTTAGTCAGTGACTTTCTTAGTGCAGAACATTTCTCTGGACTTCTATATGAGGCTTTGTACAATCTTCCTTTTGAAATAGCTCAGTAGATTTTTCAACAAATTATTTCTTAGCATTTTAACTTTATCATATACTTATTACAGATATCAATTACGAGTGGATCTGACTTCAGCTGTTTCTATCTCCTTATGGTCTTCCTGATGATGTATCAGCTTTAATGTCTGCTTTTATCCTCTACATCACCAGCATTCTCCAAGTACTATATCAGTGAGGGGTTATTTCAGAAATCCTTTTAGCAAAATGAGTCACTTACTGGTTGAGAAATCATCTAAAAAAATCATTCTGTCATTATGCAATATTATATATCTTTCTTTTTTATAATATTAAACAGTATTGTACTTTACTAGAGAATAGTCACATCTTACTGCTATATAATGCATGTCAAATTGTTATGCTAGTTAGAATCTAAAACATTTATATTTTCAGTGCAGTCCACTATGTTGTAAAGTTTATCAAATATTTTTTCATAACTCTAATATTGGTTAACACTTTGAAAGTACATCAGTTCAGTTCAGTTGCTCAGTTGTGTCTGACTCTTGCGACCCCATGGACTGTAGCATGCCAGGCTTCCCTGTCCATCACCATCTCCTGGAGTTTGCTCAAACTCATGCCCTTCAAGTCGGTGATGCCATCCAACCATCTCATCCTCTTTAATCCCCTTCTCTTCCTGCCTTCAATCTTTTCCAGCATCAGGGTCTTTTCAAATGAGTCAGTTCTTCTTGTCAGGTGGTCAAAGTATTGGAGCTTCAGCATCAGTCCTTCCAATGAATATTCAGGACTGATTTCACTTTGGATTGACTGGTTTGATCTTGCAGTCCAAGGGACTCTTATCTCAATAGATGCAGAGAAAGCCTTTGACAAAATTCAACACTCATTTATGATTAAAACTCTCCAAAAAGCAGGAATAGAAGGAACATACCTCAACATAATAAAAGCTATATATGACAAACCCACAGCAAACATTATCCTCAATGGTGAAAAATTGAAAGCATTTCCCCTGAAATCAGGAACAAGACAAGGGTGCACACTCTCACCACTACTATTCAACATAGTGTTGGAAGTTTTGGCCACAGCAATCAGAGCAGAAAAAGAAAATAAAAGGAATCCAGATAGGAAAAGAAGAAGTGAAACTCTCGCTGTTTGCAGATGACATGATCCTCTACATAGAAAACCCTAAAGACTCTTCCAGAAAATTACTAGAGCTAATCAATGAATATAGTAAAGTTGCAGGATATAAAATTAACACACAGAAATCCCTTGCATTCCTATATACTAACAATGAAAAAACAGAAAGAGAAATTAAGGAAACAATACCATTCACCATTGCAACAAAAAGAATAAAATACTTAGGAGTATATCTACCTAAAGAAACAAAAGACCTATACATAGAAAACTATAAAACACTGATGAAAGAAATCAAAGAGGACACAAACAGATGGAGAAACATACCGTGTTCATGGATTGGAAGAATCAATATTGTCAAAATGGCTATTCTACCCAAAGCAGTCTATAGATTCAATACAATCCCTATCAAGCTACCAAAGGTATTTTTCACAGAACTAGACCAAAGAATTTCACAATTTGTATGGAAATACAAAAAAACCTCGAATAGCCAAAGTAATCTTGAGAAAGAAGAATGGAACTGGAGGAATCAACCTGCCTGACTTCAGACTCTACTACAAAGCCACAGTCATCAAGACAGTATGGTACTGGCACAAAGACAGAAATATAGATCAATGGAACAGAATAGAAAGCCCAGAGATAAATCCACATGCCTATGGACACCTTATCTTTGACAAAGGAGGCAAGGATATACAATGGAAAAAAGACAACCTCTTTAACAAGTGGTGCTGGGAAAACTGGTCAACCACTTGTAAAAGAATGAAACTAGAACACTTTCTAACACCATACACAAAAATAAACTCAAAATGGATTAAAGATCTAAATGTAAGACCAGAAACTATAAAACTCCTAGAGGAGAACATAGGCAAAACACTCTCCGACATAAATCACAGCAAGATCCTCTATGACCCACCTCCCAGAATATTGGAAATAAAAGCAAAACTAAACAAATGGGACCTAATGAAACTTAAAAGCTTTTGCACTACAAAGGAAACTATAAGTAAGGTGAAAAGACAGCCCTCAGATTGGGAGAAAATAATAGCAAATGAAGAAACAGACAAAGGATTAATCTCAAAAATATACAAGCAACTCCTGCAGCTCAATTCCAGAAAAATAAATGACCCAATCAAAAAATGGGCCAAAGAACTAAACAGACATTTCTCCAAAGAAGACATACAGATGGCTAACAAACACATGAAAAGATGCTCAACATCACTCATTATTAGAGAAATGCAAATCAAAACCACAATGAGGTACCATTACACGCCAGTCAGGATGGCTGCTATCCAAAAATCTACAAGCAATAAATGCTGGAGAGGGTGTGGAGAAAAGGGAACCCTCTTACACTGTTGGTGGGAATGCAAACTAGTACACCGCTATGGAGAACAGTGTGGAGATTTCTTAAAAAACTGGAAATAGAACAGCCATATGACCCAGCAATCCCACTTCTGGGCATACACACTGAGGAAACCAGATCTGAAAGAGACACGTGCACCCCAATGTTCATCGCAGCACTGTTTATAATAGCCAGGACATGGAAGCAACCTAGATGCCCATCAGCAGATGAATGGATAAGGAAGCTGTGGTACATATACACCATGGAATATTACTCAGCCGTTAAAAAGAATTCATTTGAACCAGTCCTAATGAGATGGATGAAACTGGAGCCCCTTATACAGAGTGAAGTAAGCCAGAAAGATAAAGAACATTACAGCATACTAACACATATATATGGAATTTAGAAAGATGGTAACGATAACCCTATATGCAAAACAGAAAAAGAGACACAGAAATACAGAACAGACTTTTGAACTCTGTGGGAGAAGGTGAGGGTGGGATGTTGCGAAAGAACAGCATGTATACTATCTATGGTGAAACAGATCACCAGCCCAGGTGGGATGCATGAGACAAGTGCTCGGACCTGGTGCACTGGGAAGTCCCAGAGGAATCGGGTGGAGAGGGAGGTGGGAGGGGGGATCAGGATGGGGAATACGTGTAAACCTATGGCTGATTCATATCAATGTATGACAAAACCCACTGAAATGTTGTGAAGTAATTAGCCTCCAACTAATTAAAAAAAAAAAAAAAAGAGTCTTCTCCAACGCCACAGTTCAAAAGCATCAATTCTTCGGTGATCAGCTTTCTTATAGTCCAACTCTCATATCCATACATGACTATTAGAAAAACTATAGCTTTGACTAGATGGACCTTTGTTTCTAATGCCTCTGCTTTTTAATATGCTGTCTAGGTTGGTCATAGCTTTCCTCCCAAGGAGCTAGCATGATTTAATTTCATGGCTGCAGTCACCATCTGCAGTGATTTTTGGAGCCCCCCAAAATAAAGTCTGCTACTGTTTCCCCATCTATTTGCCAAGAAGAATGGGACTGTATGCAATTATCTTAGTTTTTTGAATGTTGAGTTTTTAGCCAACTTTTTCACTCTTCTTGAAAGTACATAGTACTTTAAAACAATCACTTGAAATTACATAGTATTAAATTTTTGAAACATATTTTCATATTTAACTTGTATTTTGTCTAACCTGTTGAAGCTATCTAATCAAAGTCATGAGTAACCTAAGTGTTCTTAAATCCAAAGGGCAAAATTCAATTTCTATTTTGCTTGTTTTATTTTGCTTTAATTTTTGCTTGAGCATCAGTAAAATGTTCTGATCATTCTTTCATCTATGGAATATCATTTGTCCTTGTATTCCATGGTACCTATGGAATATCATTTACCCTTGTATTCCATGGTATCTCATCTTTGTTATCTTTTCTTCCTACTATCTTGGCTACTTTTGGTAATTCTTTGAGGTCTACATTTCCCTTGTGCTGTGCT
Organism: Cervus canadensis; assembly: GCF_019320065.1. Taxonomy (NCBI): domain Eukaryota; kingdom Metazoa; phylum Chordata; class Mammalia; order Artiodactyla; family Cervidae; genus Cervus; species Cervus canadensis. The sequence goes on from NC_057394.1 coordinate 30,802,879, forward strand.
TGGTCACTCAGTCATGTCTGATTGTGACCCCATGGACTGTAGCCCATTCCCCCAGGCTCCTCTGTCCATGGGGATTCTCCAAGCAAGAATACTGGAGTGGGTTGCCATGCCCTCCTCCAGGGGATCTTCCCTACCCAAGGATCGAGCCTAGGTCTCCCACATTGCAGGCAGATTTTTTATCATGTGAGCCAGCAGGAAAGCACAAAGAGAGGGCAGGATTTGAACCTGTGCAAGGACACCCCAGTGGATTTCTAGTCTATCACCTTAACCCCTTGGCCACCATTACACCCATTTCCCTGAGACAAGCCTTTATCAATGAAAGCAATCAAGTTTAACTTGTCATCTTCATTTCTAACTCTAATGACTTTCCAGGCATATCACCTGCTTTCTTTTTCTCAATTACCATCCATATTCTTGAGACTTCTGTTTGTCTATCTCAAAGACATTAAAGCCCAACATACTCCAAATAAAATAATTACCTCCCTGGGAATATCTGTGTCTTTTTTACTACAACATACTCTGTACAAAATGCTTTCATTCATGTATGAGCCCCAAATATCCGTGAACATGGGGCTTCCTTAGTCAGACAGTATAAAATCAGCCTGCAGTGCAGGAGACCTGGGTTTGATCCCTGGGTGAGGAAGATCTCCTGGAGAAAGGAATGGCTACCCACTCCAGTATTCTTGCCTGGAGAATTCCATAAGTAGGGGAGCCTGGCAGGCTGCAGAGGCCATGGGGTTGCAAATAGTCAGACACGACTGAGCGACTAACACAAACCCATCCATAAACGTAGAAGTTATTAGAATTTTTCTTTCTTTCTACACAATTAATTTACCAATTCAAGACTATTTACCTCATAATTATATTTCACATATGTTAATTTTTTATGTTATAACCAAAATATATTTAGTAGAGTCAACTATAAATGGACACTTCTATAAATGCTCCTATTACTGTCCTCACTTTGATTCTTTCTTTCTCTGATTTCATTATTTTCTACTTTGCTCTCCTGTGTTAACAACTTCTGACTGGTATAATATCACTATGTAGTTACATTTTGACCTTCAGTCAGAAACCCTTTCCGTCAAAACCCATTGTTATCTCTATATGGTGAGAAGTTGCCTTTTTAGCTTATCTAAATATTGACTTAAATATGTATTTATGGAGATCTAAATGTTCTTCTCTTATAGCAATCAATCAAAAAGTAAATGATGTTATTGAGAGATCCTGTTCAATATATCATATCCATCATGTATTATTGAATATCTTCTTTATGTTTCTTGAAGTTTAATACAGTTATTTCACTTATGTATGTTCAGATATTGAGATATTAGGAGGAGATTCTTATTGGTTCAGTAGCTTTTGTGTGTTTGTGTGTGCATGAAGAAATGAAGAAGCCATCTTCTATAAATTACTATTTCTCTTAAAGAGGTCTAACTTATATCCATCTAAGCCTACAGGTATTTATTGGGTATATCGGTCACTATAAAAGCCTCTGGAATATAGTATTAAGAAACACACACATGTACACACAATAAAATTCTCTTTTCCTGGAGCTTACTGTCAAGTAAGAATGATGAGGAGATATGGAAAATAGTTAATAACAGAAAGAGAAGAGTCTCATATAGTATGTAGAATGTAATGCATGATACAATGAAAAATAAATCAAAAGCTGAAATGGAGAGTATAGAGGACACATTTTTAAAAAGATTGCCAGGAAAAACTAACCAGCTTTAACAAAAGCCTGATGGCAAAGATGCCTATCATAGGACTTTCTAGGCAAAAACACTGATGCCAGGAAAAAAAGAAACAACAACAACAACAAAACAGGTACACTGGAAGTTCAAGGAAAATCAGGAATACCTGAGACTAGAACAGACTGAATGAGATAGTATGAAAAAGAGAGCATATGGGGTCCTGGGGTTGTTATGTAGTTTCTTGTTGCCTTTACTCTGAGTGAGTTGAGTTGGGAAGCAGAGCAAGCATGGCCTGCCAAATTTTATAATTACATGCCTTGAAAATAGGAACCAAGAATATTATTACGAAGATTAAAATGAAGGTCATTAGGTAATATATCAGGAGGCAAACAATGGAAAGTCAGATCATAGTGGTGTTGGTGAAAGAGAGAAGAGAGAACCAGACCAGAAAAGGATTGGAATTAGGGCATTAGAACTGAGCAGAAAGTCTTGGCATCATGTTGGTGATGGCCATAAGTCGATGTCATGGGCATTTTATGGTTTGTGCCACAAACCAAGCTTGGGCTTAGGAGGGAGTGGGAAAGGAAACCAGATGGTTTCAATGAAATTTGAAATTAATTTCTGTGCTAGTGTGCAAGCTGTTTACGATGACTCATACATGCAGTTGCCTAAAACACAACTTTGCTTATTGACAAATATCTTAGAACCTAATTTAATTCTACTTTATTTGCAGTGAAGGGAAGGAAATTGTTAAATAAAACTAAAGGAACAGTGTTGTAGTTACACAAAGGGTTAATTTGAATCCCACCTTGCCCAAGGACAGTGTGATCTGACTGGAATTCAAGATGAGAAAAACAAGATGAGAGATTCTATGAGCAAGACCTTGATGATGGGAAAGATTGAAGCCAAAAGGAGAAGGAGGCCTCAGAGGGTAAGATGGTTATTGAGTCAGAAACTCAATGGACATGAAGTGAAGTGTTGGTCACTCGGTTGTGCTCAACTCTTTGTGATCCCATGAACTGTAAATCGGAGCAAACTCTGGGAGATATTAAAGGATAGAGGAGCTGGCATACACAAGGTTGCAAAGAGTCCAAGATGACTTCACAATTGAATCACAGCAACAATGGGCCCCTTACAGGGTTAAGAGGCATGTCTCAGAAGAATTCCAATGACCTCAGATTCTTGCATCTTTGCATAACAGAAGAGCACTCAAATCATCAACGTGAGATACTTTTTTTTGGTGTGTGATTAGCAATAATCATTTACCAGATGTGTACTTGACTATATATGTATATTACCTTGCCAAACAAATTCATATATATACTGGCTACTCTCCTACCTCTTCCGAGCAGCTTGGCTGACTCCAAGGCTTTCATCCTAGTAGATCCTGAATAAACTTTAAATTTGCAACTCTCATGTTGTGTTTTTTTCTGTAGGTTCATGGTTTTTGTGGCGAGTTAGAGACCCAGAGCTGACTTTTCCTCTTCTTCTTAGCTCCACGAAGACCTGGAGCCTTGGTACCACTGCTGTTTAAAAGATCAAGTTTCAATCTCCTTCTGAAATGGTTTACCTCAGATTGGGATTTGAACACATATTCTGGGACTCAAATTTAGCCAAAACCCAGTCTGGGACTTGAACCCACATGGATGGGACTCAAACCCAGCGGAAACCCATGGTACCTGGTTTCAGGACCTAATGAAGCTCTAGTTCTTGATATCTCGTTGCAGAAAGAATTCAGAGACAAAGTGATAAGTAAGAAATGCATTTATTAAGATTTAGAGAAAAGCACACTCCCCAGACAGAGACTGGGCCATCGCAGAGAGCAAGTGCAGCTGCAAAATGATTTTATACACAGGGTCTATAAAAAGCATATTTCATATGCTAATGGTAAGAGGATTATTCCATCTATTTGGGGGAGTTCAGTTCAGTTGTTAAACATGTCTGACTCTTCACCACTCCATGGACAGCAGGATGCCAGGCCTCCCTGTCCATCATCAAGCTCTGGGGCTTGCTCAAACTCATGTCCATCAAGTCTGTGACGCCATCCAAACAACTCATCCTCTGTCGTACCCTTTTCCTCCTGTCTTCAATCTTTCCCAGCATCAGGGTCTTTTCCAGTGAGTCAGTTCTTTGCATCAGGTGGCCAAAGTATGGATACTTCAACTTCAGCATCAGTCCTTCCGATATATTCAGAACTGATTTCCGTTTGGATTGCCTGGTTGGATCTACTTGCAGTCCAAGGGACTCTTAAGAGTTTTCTCCAACACCACAGTTTAAAAGCATCAATTCTTCAGTGCTCAGCTTTCTTTATGGTTCAACTCTCACATCCATTTGTGACTACTGGAAAAACTATAGTTTTGACTAGATGGACCTTTGTCAGCAAAATAATCTGTCAGCTTTTAAGATGCTGTCTAGATTGGTCATAGCTTTCCTCCCAAGGAACAAGCGTTATTTAATTTCATGTCTGCAATCACCATATGCAGTGATTTTGGAGCTCAAGAAAAAAAGTCTCTCACTGGTTCCATTGTTTCCCCATCTATTTGCAATGAGGTGATGGGACCGGATGCCATGATCTTCATTTTTTGAATGTAGAGTTTTAAACCAGCTTGTTCACTCTCCTCCTCTCTCACTTTCATCAAGACGCTCTTCAGTTCTTCACTTTCTGCCATAAGAGTGGTGTCATCTGCATATCTGAGGTATTGATATTTCTCCTGGCAACTTTGATTCCTGGTTGTGCTTCATCCAGCCTGACATTTCGCATGATGTACTCTGGTCAGATTAGAGAAATATTTAAGGCATAGCTTTAGAGGGAGTGCAAGGTCCTTTTTCATGGTAATATTTATTCCTTCAAATGTTGGAATCTGGAACTGTGAATGCATTCTGATGTGTGAAATAAGCATTGGATTGAATTCTCATTGTGATATTTAATACCAGATTTCTGCTTCTTAGCTTTCAATTTTTTATAGTTGAATGAATTCAGTAGCACCTTGGTTGGCTTTTATTTGTCATACCTCTGGAAGATTAATGTCTTTTAGCAATGACTCCAGTCTGTATCTCCTTTGAGGTAATTATGGTAATTCCTTGAGTTAATTGAAGTAATTCCTTGCCTATGGCTGTTGTAGTTCTCCTTGGCTTTACAAATCATATAAATATATTAGAAGATAATGTAGATATTTACAGCTATCAATATATATATGTTTATTTAGGGAGAGAGAAGAAAAAAGGATATCAATAATTCTAGAATATGGATTTGTGACTGTACAGGATAACCAGACTAAGCCTCATGGAAAAATTGGTATTTGAGCAAAGATTGATGAAGGGGAGGGAATTTAAAAATTTGTTAAGTGGTTAAGTAGATATCTGGAAACAAAATCTTTCCAATAAAGGGACAGTTAAACTAAAAATCCAGGGCAGGAATGTTTTTCACATTTGAAGTCTAGCATGTTCAGAATGGAGTATGTTCAGAAGACCAGTATGTTCAGAATGGAGTAAGCAAGAGAAGAGTAGTAAAAAGAGATATCAGTTTCTGTAGCACCTTGTAGATCATTTTAAGTAGTTAGGATTTTATTTTCAATAAAATGCAAAGTCATCAGAAGGTATTAGGTAGAGGAGACTAGATTTGTTTTTTTTTTTTTTTCTTGTTTTAATTTTCACTTGAGAGACTGTTGCTTCTTTTTGTAAATCTTAAGCATTTTCCAATATTAGATATAATTTCTAATGTTTTGGTTCCTTTGTAAATAATTTTTCCTTATATGAATTCTGATTAATACTAAGAAGTTGAAAATAACCTAAATAAGAAATGATTGATTAAATTATGGTTGGTTGTGAAACAATATCTGAAGTGTAATGGCTCAGAGGTTAAAGTGTCTGCCTGCAATGCAGGAGACCAGGGTTCAATCCCTGGGTCGGGAAGATCCCCTGGAGAAGGAAATGGCAACCCACTCCAGTATTCTTGCCTGGAGAATCCCATGGACAGAGGAGCTTGATGGGCTACAGTCCATGGGGTCACAAAGAGTCGGACACGACTGAACGACTTCATTTCATTTCAATGTTATTTAAAAAATAATAACAATAGCATATCTGAATTAGAGAATGAGTTGTGCTTAATAGCAAGAAATTTGTAGGCATTATATATACTTTTAAACACTAATGTCCACCTTTAAACACTGCTCTTTTCTCACTAACCAACTTCTGAAACCTCCTGTTCCACAGTATCTATTTATAAAATGTGTGGAATGATGGATATTAATATATGCATAAACTCGTTAACACAGTACTTGTAATAAGAATTTAGCACTAAGAGTTTGCCCTTTCATAGAGCACTACACATACACGCACACATTTATGCATGAATAAGACATTGGAGCATATTTTTAAAGATTAATAGTGGACTTGTAATGCCATTTGTTCTAAAAGAGAATAATGCTGTTTTTAGTTTATTGTTATGCATAAAATTAATATGAGATGGGTTACGTAATTTTGTTTTTATTTTGTTATTATTTTAGAAATTTTATTAAAGTTATTTTATATCTTTCTATCATATAGGAACAATATCAACATATGAGAGAAGCAAGAAAAAACTATTAAAAGGAATTTTTATGTCCAGAATTTTTAAAATTTAGCTATAGTATTATAAGAAATAATAGTATGTAGTCACAGCAAAGAAAAGAAAAAGGATGATATATTTACAATAAATTAATTTTTATTGTATTCATAATTGATAATCAGTTTTATTTGTAGTTAAATTGTTAGAATTGCACTAACAAAGGGGCTGAAGTTACATGGGATATAAAAGGAATTTATTTGATTGTTATAGCTACAAGTTCATAGAAAGCAATCAAATTTTTTCTACATCATCATTTTCTCTTTATATTCCTGACTTTTGAAGTTTGTAGGATTGTAAAAATTAACTTGCACTCAACTGCTTACAACTATTGTGCTCCAAAAGAGTTGTCCATAAATTTTATGGCTTCTCCCTTAAAAGAAAATAAGAAATAGAATTTTTATACTTTGAATCACATCACTACATCTATGTCAAGAAGAATGCTTGTCTGCTCTTAATTCATTCCTTCATAAAACATTTGATGGCAGATTATTCACTTACTTTCATACCCAGTATTTTTCTTGAAAATCACAAAAGAATAAGACAATATCTATATTCCAGATAGCTCAGCAATAGTTACCTAATTACAGTAATATTAGCAGGAGAAGGATAGGGAGAGAAAACTCAAACTTTTTCAACACTTAATATATAACAGGCATTCTGTTCAGAGATTTGCAAACATTCTTTTATGTATTCTTCATAAGTAAGTGGTGCATTACTGTTGTAAATGTGTAGATGAAGAAGCCAAAAGAATAAAGGGTAAGAACCTCCCTCAGATCACAGCACCAGTAAGTTGTGACCCTGAATTTGATAAACATATCCACTTAACAGTAAAATAGTCACTGAAAAACAAAGAGGCCATGTTTAATATACTTTGTATTGCAAAAGTCAATTCCTAGGCAGGTTGATAAGAAGTCTGGGGTCCCTGAGGAGGAGAAAGGGGTCTGGGGTTCTCAAGGAGGAGATAGGGGTCTGGAATTCCCAAGGAGGAGGAAAGGACAAACGTCTTTTTCTTTTACTACTTTTTTTAGTCTTAGTCACATGAATTTTTTTTTTACTTCAAGCCTGAAACTGATGATTACACAATGAACAACTCAGTTTAAACTCTGTACTAAGGATTATATATCATCAAAAAAGCAAGAGGAGTTCCAGAAAAACACCTATTTCTGCTTTATTGGCTATGCCAAAGCCTTCGACTGTGTGGATCACCATAAACTGTGGAAAATTCTGAAAGAGATGGGAATACCAGATGGCCTGACCTGCCCCTTGAGAAACCTGTATGCAGGTCAGGAAGCAACAGTTAGAACTGGACATGGAACAACAGGCTGGTTCCACATAGGAAAACTGTATATTGTATATTGTCACCCTGCTTATTTAACTTCTATGCAGAGTACATCATGAGAAACACTGGGCTGGAAGAAGCACAAGCCGGAATCAAGATTGCCGGGAGAAATATCAGTAACCTTAGATATGCAGATGACACCACCCTGCTTATTTAACTGTATATTGTCACCCTGCTTATTTAACTTCTATGCAGAGTACATCATGAGAAACACTGGGCTGGAAGAAGCACAAGCTGGAATCAAGATTGCCGGGAGAAATTTCAATAACCTCAGATATGCAGATGACACCACCCTTATGGCAGAGAATGAAGAGGAACTAAAAAGCCTCTTGATGAAAGTGAAAGAGGAGAGTGAAAAAGTTGGCTTAAAGCTTAACATTCAGAAAACTAAGATCATGGCATCTGGTCCCATCACCTCATGGGAAATAGATGGGGAGACAGTGTAAACAGTGTCAGACTTTCTTTTTTGAGGCTCCAAAATCACTGCGGATGGTGACTGCAGCCATGAAATTAAAAGACGCTTACTCCTTGGAAGGAAAGTTATGACCAACCTAGACAGCATATTACAAAGCAGAGACATTACTTTGCCAACAAAGGTCCACCTAGTCAAGGCTATGGTTTTTCCAGTGATCATGTATGGATGTGAGAGTCGGACTGTGAAGAAAGCTGAGCGCCGAAAAATTGATGCTTTTGAACTGTGGTGTTGGAGAAGACTCTGGAGAGTCCCTTGGACTGCAAGGAGATCCAACCAGTCCATCCGAAACGAGATCAGTCCTGGCTGTTCATTGGAAGGACTGATGCTGAAGCTGAAACTCCAGTACTTTGGCCACCTCATGGGAAGAGTTGACTCATTGGAAAAAACCTGATGCTGGGAGGGATTGGGGGCAGGAGGAGGAGGGACGACAGAGAATGAGATGGCTGGATGGCATCACCGACTCAATGGGCATGAGTTTGAGTAAATTCTGGGAGTTGGTGATGGACAGGGAGGCCTGGCGTGCTGTGATTCATAGGGTCACAAAGAGTCAGACACGACTGAGTGACTGAACTGAACTGAACACTATTTTTAATCTTGATTTCTCTGATTAATATTTATTATTTCTATTTTATTCTGAAAATGCAAAGTTTATGTATTCTGACTCAGTATACAATGGCTCTTTCAGTTTCCTTGTGCCTAATTATGTTAACAAGGATAAAGGAGTAATTTCTAAAAAAAAAACCTCACAAAAGTACAAATGGTTTTAAAAGAATTTCTAGAAAAAGAATATGTTGAATATAAACCTAATAATGTAATAGATAACTTAAAAGGAGGAAATGACAGCTTTTAAAGGTCTCCTCTATATAATTATATTTATAATCAGCTATCATGTAGCCTACTTAATGATGATATAATAAACTCAGGTGAGAAATTAGGCATCAATTTTGGATTTATGGATAAGAATGTTTAAATATGGATCTACATCTAATCTTCTGTAAATGAGAAGTAAGTCTTCTGTAAGGTGTGTTTCTTTGAAAAGAACTGGGGTTATAAGTCTTTATTTGCTGGTACCAGTTAAGGGATGAAGGGTGGAAAAGGCAAAAACTTCTTTCAAGTATTGATCAGCAGTGGCCACAGGACTGCAATAGGTCAGTTTTCATTCCAATCCCAAAGAAAGGCAATCCCAAAGAGTGCTCAAACTACTGCACAATTGCATCTCACACGCTAGTAAAGTGATGCTTAAAATTCTCCAAGCCAGGCTTCAGCAATACGTGAACCGTGAACTTCCAGATGTTCAAGCTGGTTTTAGGGAAGGTAGAGGAACCAGAGATCAAATTGCCAACATCCACTGGATCACTGAAAAAGCAAGAGAGTTCCAGAAAAACATCTACTTCTGCTTTATTGACTATGTCAAATCTTTGACTGTGTGGATCACAATAAACTGTGGAAAATTCTGAAAGAGATGGGCATACCAGACCACCTGACCTGCCTCTTGAGAAACCTGTATGCAGGTCAGGAAGCAACAGTTAGAACTGGACATGGAACAACAGGCTCGTTCCACATAGGAAAAGGAGTACGTCCAGGCTGTATATTGTCACCCTGCTTGTTTAACTTCTATGCAGAGTACATCATGAGAAATGCTGGGCTGGAAGAAGCACAAGCTGGAATCAGGATTGCCAGGAGAAATATCAGTAACCTCAGATATGTAGATGACACCACCCTTATGGCAGAGTGTGAAGAGGAACTAAAAAGCCTCTTGATGAAAGTGAAAGAAGAGAGTGGAAATGTTGGCTTGAAGCTCAACATTCAGAAAACTAAGATCATGGCATCTCGTCCCATCACTTCATGTGACATAGATGGGGAAACAGTGGAAACAGTGGCAGACTATTTTTTGGGGCTCCAAAATCACTGCAGATGGTGACTGCAGCCATGAAATTAAAAGACGCTCACTCCTTGGAAGGAAAGTTATGACCAACCTAGACAGCATATTACAAAGCAGAGACATTACTTTGCCAGCAAAGGTCCATCTAGTCAAGGCTGTGGTTTTTCCAGTGGTCGTGTATGGATGTGAGAGTTAGACTGTGAAGAAAGCTGAGTGCCAAAGAATTAATACTTTTGAACTGTGGTGTTGGAGAAGACTCTTGAGAGTCCCCTGGACTCCAAGGAGATCCAACCAGTTCATCCTAAAGGAGATCAGTCCTGGGTGTTCATTGTTAGGACCGATCCTGAAGCTGAAACTCCAGTACTTTGGCCACCTCATGTGAAAAATTGACTCATTTGAAAAGACCCTGATGCTGGGAGGTTTTGGGGGCAGAAGGAGAAGGGGACAACAGAGGATGAGATGGCTGGATGGCATCACCGACTCGATGGACATGAATTTGAGTAAACTCTGAAGGTTGGTGATGGAAATCTCTATCTTGTGGTGTGTTAGTTTGGATTCTTCAATGACAAACAACAGATATGCACTCTATTAACATAAAAAAGTGATAATTATTAAAATGATATAATATCTCAAAAATTTAAATATACTTTAAAGAATATTATATCAGAAATGGCAAGAACCAGGGTATCATTGGGGTCTAATTAACACACATAATTATAATTTTGAAGGATTTCTTTGCAGCATTTACAACCATCTTTTTCCTATCTTTGTGACGTTACTCAAAATTCAAGTTGCAGTGAAAAATCATATGAATAACATATCTTGGGTCAAATTTAAGCAGAGAAGCAGTTAATTGTTGCACTAGCAAGATTAGGTCCATGAAGGAAGTCTTATTTTCCAAAGTAATTTTATTGATGCTATTTCTAGAAAGGTAAAATTGGATGCTGGGAAAACAACTGTACCTGGGATTCATTTCTTGAAACCAGGTCTTCAGCACACAGTTTGAATAGATCTTTGGCTTTAGTTGTATGCTCTATGTAATGATTATCACCCCAAATCTTACCTTCTTGGGTTCACGAGAATGGGTTTTCCTTCCTAGATATTGGGTTTTTTTTTTTAATATAAAAAAACAATTGGCTTTGACTTCCTAATATTTTTGTATCCCCTGCAATCTCTATTTTATTACTGGTTAGTAATTATGCATAGAAAAAATAAAAACATTTACTAAATACATTTTTTTCATTTAGTAGTTTATTTAATAATATTTCAATATTTTCTATTAGTCAGATACCTTGTATTAGACTCTGCAGTGAAATAAATTCTAAAAAGGCCCAGAGAAGATGTTGTCTCTAAGCTAGCTGAGAGCTTTTAAAATGCTTTTAATAATTTATAGTTATAAGCAGTATGAGGTTCATGACCTGGTACTATAAAACAAAAACAACTGATAGTTTGAGACACACTCATTTCTCTAAAAGTAAAAAGTTAATTGTTTACTAATAATTTTTAAAAATCACATCATTTTGTATATATGCCACAACTTCTTTAAGATCCTTTTATCTACTGACGGATATCTAGGTTGCTTCCAAGTTCTAGCTATTGTAAATAGTGCTGTAATGAACAATGGGATACATGTGTCACTTTCAATTTTGGTTTCCTCAGAGTATATGCTGGGTCATATGGTGTTTTTATTCCTAGTTTTTTAAGGAATCTAGGGAATGTAGAAAAATGGTACTGAAGAATTTATTTACAGGGCAACAGTGGGGAAACAGACATAGAAAATAGATTTATGGACATGGGGAGAGGGGAGGAGAGGGTGAGATGTATGGAAAAAGTGACTCACATTACCATATGTAAAATAAATTGCCAACAGGAATTTGCTGTATGGCAAATCAATCAAGGGCTCTGTATCAATCTAGAGGGGTGGGATAGGGCGGGAGACGGGAGGGAGTTTCAAAAGGGAGGGGATACATGTATACCTATGGCTGATTCATGTTGAGGTCTGACAGAAGACAGCAAAAATCTGTAAAACAATTATCCTTCAATAAAAAATAAATAAATTTTTAAAAATCACATCTTTTTACTGTACTCAATAATAATGAGATCATAAGAATTTAAAATGTATACAAATTGCCATGAGGCAAATTTTACTGCAACTTCAATATTATTTCATTGTCATTATGTAATTTATCTTTCCAAGCAGAAATATTTGAGTGTGAAAAGGAGTGCAATCACTGATTGCTCTTGGATCACAGTGAAACCAGTACTAATGCAGGAAAATAGGAAAAAGAAATATTTCTCCTCATCTTATACTATGTTTCTTTGCTTAGTAAAGACTTAAAAGAAAATTATACTTTATTGGCTTTAAAAGAGGGTAAGTTTTTTATGTCATAAGATGAGAGTTGAAATAAAAGGGGCTGTGAAAAGCAAAATATCTGAAATTTAAAAGAATATTGGGATATTCAGAGAATAGAGAACATTCTGAAAGTGAAAGTGAAAGTCACTCAGTCTTGCCCAACTCTTTGCCACCCCCATGGACTTCTACAGGCCAGAATACTGGAGTGGGTAGCCTTTCCCTTCTCCAGGGGATCTTCCCAATAGCAAGTTTAGAAATAATGATGGTAATAGAATTAGTGTTGGAGAAGAGAGGAAACTTAATGTAAAAAGCCAGTATCTGAATTTGGCTGCCTTAAACAGTTCTTATTACTATCTATTAAAAACTGTCATGGTTGGTAATATTCTTCATTTTCTCCTGTGAATATTCTTCATTTTCTCAGTCCACCAGGAAAAATTTTTAAATTCTTTTGCCATAAGCCAACTATGTGTTCTATTTGTTCTATTTAGACATTTGATGTTTATAGGTTACATCAGTTTAGTATCTGTGTTTTGTTTTTTTTTTAAACATTATAAAACGGTCAGGAATCTGAGAGACTGAGTGGACTTGAGTGTATTTTTGGTAACAAGATTTTGAGCAAACTTGGTGAAAAAATGTGGAGAGTATCCATCCTTAAGTGTTAAGCAAAGGTACTATTTGCATATGTGTCCTCCCGTATTTCTCTTTTCACAGCTTGCAATGGCAAGTTTCTTGTGAAGTCAGTGGAGGAAGGGAATCAGAAAAGTGATTGAAAGGTATTTCATGGGAGGAGATAGTGTCAACACAAATTCACTTTTTAAAAACTGTTTTGTAACTTGCTCCCTGAGATCAATTAAATCTCCTGAGAATCTAGCAGGATTCCTAGCAAAGGAAAAAGCAAACAGGTGTCTGAGAATCAGTAACAGAGCACTTCCCAGAGCAAAAGGAACATGAATTATAGTAACAATAGTTTGGAATACATTTGAACATTTAAATGTAGGATAAGCTGTAGGAAATATTATTCCACATTTGAAGAATTTTGAAAATATCAGTGGATACCTAGACATCTCTGAAAGTCCTCTGATAGAATATGACAGGATGAAAATTACACTTAAAACATAACAATTTGACTGCAGTTCAGTAGTAGATTGAACAGAGAAGCAGGGGGTTGAAGGCTGAGTGAAGAATTAGAGGGTCACTCATGATTGAATCATTTTAAACTAGTGTTTCAGAGAATGAAAAATGTTCAAATACTGGCACTTTCATAAGGTTAGACCTAATGGCATTCCAGACATAATGCAATAAGGTACTAAAGTGATGTTAGTGAGAGAGAATAAAATAAGACAGATGCAAAAATGCTGCCAATTTCAAGAATATAATTTCAGTGAAGTAACAGTATATGACTTAAACTTCTTTTTGGAACACCCTAGGTATGAATAGAGCATCTATGCAAATAGTTAATATTTATTAAGTGTTCAAAATAAGCCCCACACTACTCTGTGTCCTATATGGATGAGCTCTTGGAATTATCACAACAAATATAAGAGATAGATATTTTATTACTTGTTTAGTAAATTAGGAAACATAAGGAAAGGGAGTACTTCTAACTTGCCCAAGCTAACACAGCTAGTAAGACATGAGGTTAGTCTTTGAATCCCAAGTGAATCTATAGTTCATACTTTGAATTGCTAAACTATACTATTTAGAATAATAAGTTAGTCTCCAAATTATCTATTCTACATACAGTACTAATTGCATGGGTTTGTTTGTTTGTTTTGGCAATTAAAAGAAACATTTAGGACCTAGATTATGTCCAATTGGAAAGTGGATGAAATTTTTATACATAGAAACCCTCAGATCTGACCTACAATTCTAGGACCCTAAGCCCTTAGTGGATTTTTGGTTCTTCCATTGATTTAGTAGTATTAGTAATTATTCTTCAAAATGGTTACATTCTATCAATGTTTTGCTGTTCCATAGTCTCTTATATTTCTAGTTCTACCTCTTGACCAAATATATAAATGAATTAAAGTTATATTTTAATATTCATAATGGTTCCTTTGTTTACTAATGGAGAATATTTGCTTTGTAACCTAGCTTTGTTGGCCTTAACCTAAAGAAGTAGCCAGTTTATAAACTTCAGAAAACATATCAGCAAGTCATTCTAGGATAAAATTCAGAAATCTTATTGTAAAGATGACTGACATCTCCTTCATATGGACTTTCCCAGTTGTAAAATGAATCTTTGTAAAGTATGTTTATGTTAGAATGATTACATCCCTTTAGTGGAAATTTTACTTGTGCTCATTGAATTCAGTCCAGTTCAGTCACTCAGTCGTGTCCGACTCTTTGCTGTCTCAGGGACTGCAGGACACCAGGTCTCCCTGTCCATTATCAACTCCGGGAGTTTACTCAAACTCGTGTCCATCGAGTCAGTGATGCCATCCAAACATCTCATCCTCTCTTGTCCCCTTTTCCTCCTGCCCTCAATATTTCCCAGCATCAGGGTCTTTTCAAAGGAGTCAGCTCTTCACATCAGGTGGCCAAAGTATTGGAGTTTCAGCTTCAACATCAGTCCTTCCAATGAACAGCCAGGACTGATCTCCCTTAGGATGGACTGGTTGGATCTCCTTGCACTCCAAGGGACTCTCAAGAGTCTTCTCCAACACCACAGTTCAAAAGCATCAATTCTTAGGTGCTCAGCTTTCTTCACAGTCTAACTCTCACATCCATACATGACCACTGGAAAAACCACAGCCTTGACTAGATGGACCTTTGTTGGCACAGTAATGTCTCTGCTTTTTAATATGCTGTCTAGGTTGGTCATAACTTTCCTTCCAAAGAGTAAGCGTCTTTTAATTTCATGGCTGCAGTCACAATCTGCAGTGATTTTGGAGCCCAGAAATATAAAGTCTGCCACTGTTTCCACTGTTTCCTCATCTATTTGCCATGAAGTGATGGGACTAGATGCCATGATCTTAGTTTTCTGAATGCTGAGCTCATACTTATGCTTATATCCACCTTATACGCTAAATTAATAACTATTTGAGAAGCATTGACCATGTAGATGAGGTTAGTTCTATCACACACCTGAGGAATCTTTGCCTGTCGTCACAATAAGCATCTCATCAAGTAAGAAAAGGAATCAGGAAACCTAACATAAGTGAATGAGTGCCTCTCAGTAAGTGTTCATCGCTCAGTCGTGCCCAACGCTTTGTGACCACATAAACTGCAGCCCACCGGGCTTCTCTGTCCATTGTACTTTCCAGACAAGGATATTAGAGTGGCTCGCCATTTCCTTCTCCAGGGGATCTTCCTGACCCAGGGATTGAACCCAGGTCTCCTGCATTTCGGGAAGATTCTTTACCAACTTAGCAACCAGGGAAGCCTGCATCTCAGTAAACTATTTCTTAATTGTTTTGTAACAGTAAATTTTCCTTTAAAATCTAAAGTTTACCAACAAAAATGGCACCATATATGACAACTCACACATTTTAACTCATAAATATGATATCTTAATTGAATATTAATGATTATATTCTTGCAGTTCCAAAGATGGTTATCTTTTGTATTTTTCTTCCAATTTTGTTTCAATGAAGATCAGTATCATCATTTGTCTAAACAATTATAATGGCATCAGATCATACATATTCTCATTTGAGTTACATAGAACCTGATCACACAGGGTCTTTAAAATTAATTTAGTTAATAGCTAACTGAAGGTTTCAATAATTTAACCCATGTAAGTTTATCTCTGAATTGTTGATAGTAACAGAATGACTTTTTGTGTTAATAATCATATGTGCAAAAGCACTCCAGTTGTATGTTTGAATGAGATTGGAGAAAATAAGTGATTTCTTTTTGAATCTCCTTGCTAAAAGACTTCAATATGTCCAGCAAAATAAAGGGTTATGTTACTAAAAAGGATGGAGGGAAAGAGGTAATGGGGAAAACTCTCAGTCCCAACCAGAATTGTAGTACAACACAGAGAGAATTAATAGAGCCACAAACATGTGCTTTGAACAAGATAACACCTCACCAACTCGCCTCTAGTTCTCTGCCTATTATTTTCTGTCTCTGTCTTTCTCTTTCTCTCTCTGACTGTCTCTCTCTCTCTGTGTATTCATGCATGCTAAGTTGCTTCAGTCATGACCAACTCTGTGTGACCCTATGGACTGTAGCCTCTCAGGCTCCTCTGTCTATGGGATTCTCCAGGCAAGAATACTGGAGTGGATTGTCATGCCCTGTTCCAGGGGATCTTCCTGACCCAGCGATCGAACCTGCTTCTCTTATGTCTCCTACATTGGCAGATAGATTCTTTACCACTAGTGTCACCTGGGAAGCCCCTATCTGTGTGTATATGTGCTGTGTGTAGTCTCTGAGTTGTGTCCAACTCTTTGTGACCCCATGGACTGTAGCCCCTGCTGCAAGCTCCTCTCTCCATGGGGATTCTTCAAGCAAGAATATTGGAGTGGGTTGCCATGCCCTCCTCCAAAGTATCTTCCCAACCCAGGGATTAAACTTGGGTCCTGCATTATAGGTGGATTCTTTACCATTTGAGCAACCAGGGAAGTCCATATATATGCATGTGTATATATTCAATGTATTGTGTATATGTGTGTGTGTGTGTACAATGTAACTGAACATATTAAAAGTGCAAAGAAAATTTGATAAAAATATGTTTGGTTTTACTGAAAACTTTTGGTTGTTTTCTAGTTAGAAACCATTTTGTTCATTTCTTTTTTGCTTTGAGAAAGGAAAAGAAAAATGTGGCATCAGTGTTCAGCCTGAAAGGATAAATCACAGCTTATCTGAACTTGTCACAGCAAATGAGGTTCCTTTTGCTAGATACTCAGTGTCTTTATTTCTCTTCCAGTTAGAAGTGATCTAATAAGCTTATTCTCATATTGAAAACAGAATAGAAAGTGTGCCATGGGTTTCTGTTGAAAACTTTCTTGGTTTAACACAAGAAGTGATAGGTTACTGTGGATGATGTTGGATTTGTGATCTCCAAAGAAGATTTAGGTTCAGGACCAGGGATCAGCATTGATAATTCAAGAGCATTTGTGTAGCAGAGTTTTATTAAAGTATAAAAAGGGGACAGAGATAGCTTCCGACATAGACATCAGAAAGGGGATGGAAAGTGGCCCCCCTCACTAGTCTTAGCAAAGGAACTATATACTTTTTTTTATTGGTTATTACAATAAATCAAAAGAATGTCTCAAGGTTGTAAAGGTCTTATAAGACCCACTCCCACAATTTACATTTTAAGATGATAGGATTGGAACTAACAATAGAAAGATCTTATCAGACTCATTCCCATAATATACATTTTAAGATAACAGGATTTGTCAGAAGGTTCTCAAGAAGGAGAAACCTCAAGGAGGATACATTGTTGTTATTAAGACAAAGCAATATAGAAAAAAAAATGTTCTTTTCTCCTACTTGAGAGCCTCAGATCCCTTTCTCCTCCTCAGGAACCCCAGGTTCCTCTCTCCTCCATGGGGACCCCAGACTTCTTATCAACCTTCTTAGGAATTGACTCTCTCAGGAGTAAATTTCTTTCCTCATTTGGAGCATAACATTAAATATTTTAGTGATTTGGTATAGCATTTTGAAATAAAAATTAAACTACAGTATTTTTATTTTTATTTTTTTTACTTTTTAAATACATTTGTAAGTTCTAGACTCTTTACAAATAGATCTGTACTCTAAATTAGATGCAAAAAATATACAATGCTGGATTATTGCAATTGATTTAAAAGCTTAAGGGGACAACGTATATAGTGATAGCTTTTGGGGGAAAAGAGAGAGGATACAAATAAAAATAGAAATATATGTAAATGGAAGTGTTTTAGTATAGAATTTAATTATTCTAATGTCTTATGAAACAAGCATGTATATCAGGTACAATTTATATATGAAGTAAACTTCTAGCTCTGGAAATTCACAAATATTTCTCAACTTGAAAACAGTTTTCCAAAATTAATTGAGCTTTAATTAAATATGGAAACATTAGAGTCCATAAGGGTATCGACATATAATTAAAAAACAAACCATCCTCTCAGTAAGGAAAATACTTATTCTTTTCTGTTTATAGATGAACAATTCTGGTTTACACAAACAATACAAACATTAAAGGAGTATATACACACACGGCAAATGACCTGCTGAGCCTCCCCAACACCATTTTACTCTATCTTTTTCTTGTGTAACGTGTTTATCTGCCCTTTAGATCTCTTTAGTTGTGGCACTTTCTCTTTTTTATTTATTCATGCATCTATATACAGCTGATTATGAGTTTTATCATTTTCTTAACTGAAATTTCTATTCAATCTTCTATCCCTCCATAATTCACTTCAAATTCTAAAAATTAGCCTACAAGTGATTATATGACCTATGTCTTTAGTTGAAGAGATAATATTTTGCAAGTCTGAATGTTAAGGAAAAAGAGAGAGAGAAAATGAGCTACTTTTTATTCATTCAGCTCCTAGCAACAATTAAACTAAATGAGCTGGGGGAAAAGTCCCTACACATTTATTAATTAAAATCTTTCTTTAAAGTATGGAATATATAATGTAATTATAAATCTACACCATAAAAGTCAATGTTTCTTACTGTTATAGAATTTGTAAGAAGATTTTCACATATACTCTTTTCTTATAATTTATCTTAGCAAACAAAAAATTTGGGCCAAGCCCTTTCACTTCATGTGCCCTTTATAATTTTATCTGTTTTATTCTCAAAATAAGTATCATTATCTAATGGATAGATTCTAATCTATTAACTTACTTTTTAATGTTGTTTGTTAGGTCTCTCTACTCCTACTTCACCAAATTATTTAAGATTTTGAAAACAAGTGTTTGGTTTTGTTCAAGGCTATGTCTCTAGCACCCAGAATACTTACTGGAACATAGCTGGAGCTCAATAAGTATTGGCTGGATAAATGTAAAATGAACCACTCTAAACTTGATTTTACAAATGAAGAGAATAAAGTAAGGATATAGACATTTCCCAAAGAACTATTTAAACAGTCAGCACTTGAACTTGTAAAATAATGATATCCACCATCTTGCTCTATAAGAATTAAGTCAGTAACCTCTGCATAACTAACCTACATTACATCCTAAAGGGAATTCGGAGATCAGGATGAGGTACTCTGTGCTCTGGGAAAAATGGCAAAACAGGCCCTTAGAAATTTAGATAATTCAGGAGAAATTTTCTATGAACCTGAATTCTTGCATCTCCCCATACTTAGTTGTCAGGAAGCATTTAACAGGAGGCTTCCTGTGTGCTGTTTTGGCTCTATCAGGAATCCTTTGGTCCTTATTAATTCCTGAATATTCAGGAATTAAGAGGAGAGGCACGCCTTTCCCGCCTTTCCCCTGGCTGAGGAATCCAGGCATTTCCTTTGTTATTTTCTCATTATGGTGATAAGTACCCTCTTCTCTCTTTAAAGGGATGACCTTGTGTTTTGTAAGTCTGGAATTTTAATCTTTATCTTTGCTGAGAATAACTACCTTGTAAGACAGTATATATGCCCACACCATGTTGGTTAAAACACCTTTGCTCCATCAGAGCTTGGGTCCCCGTGTCTTTCTTTCTTTCTTTCTCTTCCTTTGTTTCTCTTTATCTGTATATTTCTGGCTGATTCCATGGAACATGAAAGCCGGCTGCGTGACCCAGGGAATATTAGCCTCTTTCCTTCTTTCACTTTCTCATCGTCGACTCTGGACCACCAGGTTCCGGTCCAGTAAAGGACCAACCTTAGTAAAGGGCTATCAACTGAGTGAGTAGCAACAGCCTTCTACTGAGATGTATGCTTGGGTGCATTTACCCCTTTGCCAAAATCACATCTGCCTCTTCAGAACAGTTCCTCAAAACTACTTGAGAGGCTGTTTTCAGGGTTATAGTCCTCAGCAAGTTCCCAGAAAAAACTGAAGCTCACAGCTCTCAGGTTGCACATTTTTATTTCAGCAGATAAAATTGCATCTTGTGCTTCTAAATCAAAGTTCTTTCAACAACTTTATGCCCATCTGTTGATTTTTCCATTTAAATGATTAAAATGCATTTTCCAAAAACATAAAAAGGAATCTCCAGTTAATGAAAGCATTTGAAAGAAAAAGGAAAACGATCCTAAGTTGTTTTACTTCTACAGCAACTTCCATAGTTTCCGAAAACTCAAGAGTCATCTAAAGAAATCATCCTAAATTAAATTATATAGCGTTAAAATATTGAAAAAGAGAAACACTTGAAATTTGTTGAAGTGACAGATGGAGCATAATTTCCAGCAATGGGTTGTCGGTTCCCTATAAGTGCAAAGTCTTTCTGTTTTATAAGTGCTAAAGTGCTATAGAGGCTCTTGTAATATGAAACCCAACTAAAGAAGGATTTGAGACAATAAGCAGTGGTTCCAGGAGTGAACTTAAAGTGAATTGGATGTATTTTAAACATTTTATAAACAGTGAAGAGGGAGAATTATGTACATAGTGCAATTAGCTATGCAAAGTTTAAACAATGCGACCGGATTATATGTAAAATGAGTATATTTTGAAAGAAAACAACTCCATTCAAGTATTTTTCAATATGTAACTGCAAAGGGAGTACCCACCTCATATTTTCAGAAAAATATCTATATTTTTTGAAAAAGTAGATCTTTTACAACCTGCTGTGTTGAACATTATGGTCTCATTTACTATTTTAGACACTGATGGGAAACTTTTAAAAAAGCAAAACCAATATTCAGCAATCATTTTCTTTGTTGAATTTTCTACATATAATTGAAATATATTTGTGCTTATAACCATTTAGGGATATATTTTATAAATTACCTTTAAGTTTATATCATAAGTTTCCTATAAGAATATTTGTTTTATATTGTTTTCAGTCTTATGAATGCATAGAAATTTAAGTCAGAATTCCAAATCTTGAATAATGGAGAATATCAAAATATCACGATCAAATGTATTTTTTAAAACCAAGATTTTATGACTCTTTGGAACAATATTATGGTATTTTCGAGTGAATTAATTATGACTTCATTAAAAACAATGACTTTTTAATTTTAATAAGAATTTTTACTATTCTCAAGTTTAGCTGGTTTTCTTGCAGATAAAATTTTAAAATAACAACTATCATGCTATATTCAAATGAATTTGCTTTTGAGTGTACCTTCAAGGCATAACTACTTTGTGGTTCAATGTTAATTTTTTTTAAAGAGAATAATAATAATAGATAACAGTGTATTGAATTGCTACTCTGTCTCAGGTATTTTTCTAAACTTTTCACATAGTTGAAAGCATTTAAACAACATGATAGCCATATTAAATTAAGTGATTTATTTCCCTGGTTTTCTCATAGAGATAGTTAATGCCTTTCTCTAGATCACACTGATAGCATGGCAGAGTGAAATAAGGAATTAATATCAGAAATTTCAAAGCCAAAGGGTTAAACAACCATACATGAAAATACCCCAATAACATGAAGGTAAATATTCCTATATATATTGCCTTTTAGGATAGTTCTTTAATAATTTATATAAGTATGATTTTTTAAATGCATTTTTCTGAGAACCTTCAACTGTTCTAATAACGCTACTCTGAAATCAGCAATTTTACCATGGCATTATATTTTGAACCATTATTATTATTTCTGGCACTTTTTTTTTAAAATTCTGTTCAGTTATCTCACTTCCCAAACAATGCCAGATTATGTTCTCCATATACAAATTTAAACTTTGAAAATAAGACTAAAGTCCTCCTTGAACAAGTTCCCAGACTCAAATAATCAGTTTTATGCATTTGATTTCAAATTATGTCTCTCTACCTATTTCTCAACTTTTATAGGCTCCATGAAAATATTTAATGGTCTTTTGTCCTTAAATATGTGTCTGATATTTAATTTGTCCTATTTATAGTTTGCAGCATTATAATAAATCCCTTCTTTCTAGCCCATATATTCCAGTATATTGTATGATTGCTATGTTGTATTTCATTGTTCGGCTTACTTCTCAATACACCTTTTGTGTTTTACTTTCATCACAAACAGTGCTGCAATGTTTTCTTACAGCATGGATGCTTAGCTTGCTTCAGTCATTTGAGTTACATATTAAAAAGTGTCATTGTTGTATCATGGTGTTTTTACCTGTGTGAGGCTTAATTGTACTCACAATGTTGCTATGATAATTTTTGTTCACATTAGATATCATAGTAATTTAAAAAAATTTTTAAGCTTTTCAATGCAATGCTAGGAAAGTAATGCTCAAAATTCTCCAAACTAGGCTTCAACAGTATGTGAACAGAGAACTTCCAGATGTTCAAGTTGGATTTAGAAAAGGCAGAGGAACCAGAGATCAATCCATTGGATCATAGAAAAAGCACAAGAGTTCCAGAAAAACATCTACTTCTGCTACATTGGCTATGCTAAAGCCTTTGACTCAGTGGATCACAACAAACTGTGGAAAATTCTTCAAGAGGTGGGAATATCAGACCATCTAACCTACCTCCTGAGAAACCTGTATGCAGGTCAGGAAGCAACAGTTAGAATTGGACATGGAACAAAGGACTATTCCAAACTAGGAAAGGAGTACATCAAAGCTGTATATTGTCACCTTGCTTATTTAACTTCTATGCAGAGTACATCATGCAAAATGCCAGGCTGGAAGAAGCACAGGCTGGAATCAAGATTTCTGGGAGAAATATCAATAACCTCAGATATGCAGATGATACCACCCTTAATGGCAGGAAGCAAAGAGGAACTAAAGAGCCTCTAGATGAAGGTGAAAGGAGAGTGAACAAGTTGGCTTAAAATCAACATTCAAGAAATGAAATCATGGCATTCTGTCCCATCACTTCATGGCAAATAGATGGGGAAACAGTGGAAACAGTGATGGACTTTATTTTCTTGGGCTCCAAAATCACTGCAGATGGTGACTGCAGCCATGAAATTAAAAGACACTTGCTCCTTGGAAGAAAAGCTATGACCAACCTAGACAGCATGTTAAAAAGCAGAGACATCACTTTGCTGACAAATGTCCATATAGTCAAAGCTATGGTTTTTCTAGTAGTCATGTATATATGTGAGAGTGGGACCATAAAGAAGGCTGAGTGCTGAAGAACTGATGCTTCTGAACTGTAGAATTGCAGAAGACTTTGTAGATTTCTTTGGACTGCAAGTAGATCAAAACAGTCAATACTAAAGGAAATCAACCCTAAATATTCATTGAAGGACTGATGCTGAAGCTGAAGCTCCAACACTTTGGCCACATAATGTGAAGAGCTGACTCATTAGGGAAAAACCCTGATTCTGGGAAAGATTGAAGGCAGGAGGAGAAGAGGATGACAGAGGACGAGATGGTTGGATGGCATCATTGGCTCATTCAATGGACATGAGTTTGAGCAAGCTCCGGGAGATGATGAATTACAAGGAAGCCTGGCGTACTGCATTCCATGGGGTCGCGAAGAGTTGGACATGGCTGAGCAACTGAACAACACAGGCAAGGGAGACTTTATCACGTCAATTAGAATAGGGGTCAAGACCATTGCAAAAGAAAGAAACTGAACCAAACTCTACTGAAACAAAAGAGATTTAAGCACTGGGGTGAGTTAGTGAAAAAGAAGTGGAGGACTTTAGAGGAACATTTGTCAATGTTATTAGGCCAACATGTTTTCATGTTTTCTAATTGCTGCTAATTGAACTTTGGCCCCTCTCCTCCCTCAGAAACTGGGAGATATGGCTTTTTGTTGACTACTACATTTCTAAGGGATAGCTCCTAGATCCTTGAGAGAAACATGACTGAGTTATAACATTTTCAAAAGGCTAGGATAAGATTTTCCCTTCAGAGAAACAGAGAAAAGATTTGATTCCAGGTTTTTCCAATGTAAATGCTCTGAGAAAAGGGAGGTCGGGCAGCTAGAGTTAAGAAGAAACCTGTCTTAAGTTTAGTCAAGCTGAGGAGAATGTTACAGCTATCGTGGTTACACCATAGGTTTAACTTATTTCTGTACTCTATCTGTCACATTAATAAAAGGATCTATTTCTGAGCCATTTCTCATTTAATTGCTTGCTAGTACTTTGCTATCTCCTGGAGAAGGAAATGGAAACCCACTCCAGTATTCTTTCCTGGAAAATTCCATGGACAGAGGAGCCCAGTGGGCTGCAGTCCATGGGGTCACAGAGAGTCGGATACGACTGAGCGACTGAGCACTTTACTATATGGACATTTAAAACTCCTTTCTGTTGCCTTCTTTTTATTAAACTTTTCCTGGCTTTATTTTGTTTTGTTATGGAGCAATTTTCTTGTCAATATGAGTTTAATTTCAGCTTGTTAGCTTCAATGAAAGATTATTTTGAAACACACATTGAGTATAAAAGACCCTGATACTTGCCTATACAAATTCCATTCTTCTGTTATTCCTTACCAATAAAATACACGACTTTGTTCAGTGCAATGATATATTCAGCTGAAAAAGAGACAGAGAAACATTAGCCAGTATCAGATAAATGATGACCAATGATTATTAGTAAATGAAATGCCACTGAAGATATCTGAAGTTACTTCATTTCCTGACACAGGTCCTACTACTTCCTCATCATTACTTTTGGTTTTTTTTTTTTTTTTTTTCCTTTTTGGAGAGGTGGGAGGAAAGTTGAAGTTGAAATAAACATCAGCAACAAGAGCAGAACCATCGAAAGATTCACACAACTACCTCTATTCACATGTTGTTCCCAGCTGTTAACCTACAAATTATTTATGATTAAACCTTCCCATATGTACCCTAGATTCTAACCCTTTTCATCTACATAAGGACATCGATCAAACAGTATTCTTGTCCTCTGCAACATGAGTTTAGTTTTTACTGAAGACTGTATTTATATACGTGCATGCTAAGTCACTTCATTCTTGTCCAACTCTTTGCCACCCTATGGACTGTAGCCTGCCAGGTTCCTCTATCCGTGGAATTTTCCAGGCAAGAGTACATAAGTGGATTGCCATGCCCTCCTCCAAGGGATCGTGTCAACTCAGGGATTGAACCCATGTCTCTTACATCTCCTGCATTGGCAGGCGGGTTCTTTACTACTAGCGCCATCTGGGAAGGTCCCCACCCTGCATCCCGCATACAGTGGTAAAGAATTCATTCTTTAACACACTTGTTTTCTCCTCTTCTGCATAAACTTGTTATTGGACTGTCTCAAGACTCAGTCCTAGACCCTCTTTTCTGTCTGCATTTATTCGCTTGGAGAAGAATTCTTGTGCCATGTCTTTAAATGATGTCTATATAATCACAACCTCTAAATTTCATCTCTAGTATAGGCTTTGCCAGACTTGTATATGGATGTCCTTACTCAAGTTTTTCCTGAGGATGTTTCAAAATGAACCCCTGAATTACCCTACCACTATCCAGCATCCTAGCCTTCTCAGTTCTTTAAGAGGATTATGCAAAAATTTGGAGTTACTGAGATTTCTAACTTTTATTTACAGCCAAACAACCTACATTTAACTGGATTCTATTTTTCATCAAAATATGGTTATGCTATGGTTAAGACAAGAGAAAGACAGAGGAACCTGAGATATTGATATCTTCTTGGAGCTGTTTCATATAGGCTCTCCAAAAAGTTGAATGAGTGAAATAAACACTGATTTTGCTATTTATTTTGCTATATATATCTTATGTTATCAAATCCAGTCTTAACTGAAACAGAAAATTATTTTCTGTACAATATTCAGTGCATCATTCCATGAGCTTCTTATGTCTCATTGTGACCTTCAATGATATATTCCTGGTTTTCTCTAGTTTTTTCTACTGCAAGTCTAAAAAAAAACCATTCCTGGAAACTTTATACCTGCTGCTATGATTATGTATATTTTTCTTCTATAATATATTTCCTGTTTAGATTTAAAGAAACTGACAGTATTGCTAGTAGTGTACTTAGGATTGGTTAGCTTTGGCTTAATGCTTTGGACAAATACTCGGTACTAAATAGAGCTCATGCTAACAGTGTTTACTTCACTTGACTTTAAATATATTGTCTGTTTATGATACCTCCCATATTAAAACTTTAACAGATTAAAGTCTCTTTTACTTGTTGATTATATAATAGTTTATTTTCTTTAATTAATCTGAAATATTTTATCTATTTTAAGAGAATTATAGTTTCTCTTCTTTAATCTGTTGATATGATGAATACACATTCTTTCCATTCTCTCTGAGAATCATTTGCTCCCAACTAGACCTTGAACAAAACTAACTCAGAGAGAATCTATGTATGCCTATACTATCTAGGGTTGAAGCTCTTCTTTACCCAACCATATTGTCATATAAGCCTAGTACATAAGTATCCTCTGTTCTTACTCATGTAAAATCTTCCCTTGCCTTAAGAGTAGAATCCTGCAAAAGCACTTAAAAAATATGGTGGAAGGTGGCTTGGAAATTGAACCTTGTCTTACTCTAATTTGTAAGTGGAAATACTATTGTTCATGAAGAGATCTCCTAATTGAAAATTGCTTAAGAATTTAGAAAATTAACAGATTGAGGAATTCTGTCTGAATTCCTTCCTGTTAAAAAAATAGTCATATGATTATAACCACATTTGGGGGTTTGCTGATTCTCTAAAGGACTAAATTGCAACTTTAGACTGTACTTATTTTTCAGACCACATTTATGGAATTAGTCTGAACAATATCCCGTTATATGCCTCATCCTTGATATGTCATGCTGGATCTATTCTTCCAACATTTTTCACACTAGTTACCAGACTTATCAGTCCATCTTATACAAGTCTCAATATAGAAGTAATTCTGTGTTTGTAAGTTTGTCAGAAGACTAGAAGAAACATGCTTCTGTTTTCACAGAAGATCTTAGTAGAGTTTTAATGATTTACTTTTAATACATTGAAAAATTAAGAGTGCTCTCAAGACGTTAAATAAATTAGTCTCTAACATTTATATCAGACATTGTTTTGAAAACCTTATACTTTATTCCTCTTTGACTGTAATGAACATATGTATTTGACTTTTACTTTAGTGAGAAATTCAAGCAATTCCAGCATAATCTTGCTAAATTTGTCTCTCATTGGTGCATAAACCTTTTAAAAAATGTATTGACATATAGTTGATTTACAATGTTGTGTTAGTTTCAAGTGTACAGTAAAATGCCTTTTATAAGGTTAGTGGTTTTAAATATTTGAAAGGCATGGGGATCTTAATGAGAATAGGTCACTTAGTAATTTGCAATTCTTTCTCAGTGTCTTTTGCTTAAACTAGCACTTCCTTTATTGATGACTACTTTAATACAACAGACTATTTGTTAGGAATTCAAAGCACTGTGAAAAGAGAGCGAATGTTAGGGTATCTAAATTCCAATTGAGTTTCTGCTGCACTTTATTCCTACATTTGAGAAACTAAGAGCAAAAAACACAGACTGAAACAGCAACTTGAAAGATACTTGACTGAAATGTTACCAAGTCCATGCTCACTCTGCTGGCCGCACGATAGGCCAATGAATCTGAGATGCAGTGTAGAGGCAAGGAAGAGATTTTAAATAGGAAGCCAGCAGACTAGATGGCAGGCTAGCTCCTCAAAATAACCATCTTATTGGGATCTGGATGCCAGCTTTTATAGATTAGAGATGAGGGGAGGTGAGGAAGCAAAGTAAAAACTCCATTAATCCTGCAGACATCTCCTAGAATGGCAAGGCTCAGGCAGGGGATATGTTAATTTCTTTTTTCCTGACATCCACAGGTGGACAGGGTTCTGAGCAAAGGCATTTTAGTTTAATAGTCAGGCAGAGGGCCAGGATTCTCTGAGGGAAAGCATTCTTTATGATTTTAATAGCAAAAGAAACAAAAAGCAAGTCAAAGGAACAGTTCCAACATGGAGCCAGAACTGGCTTCTTCCCTGCAACAGTTTGAGAATTATTTTTATTTTATTCTAAAACAGTTTCTATAAAAGTAAAGCATTATGGAATGAGCTAATGGGAGGAACATTGTGGACAGCCATATAATATAGTAAAGAATGGCTGACTACAAGTGTTCAATTAGTTTTCGCCAAAAATATAATAATTTTGGCCAGATCATTTTAATGTTCTCAAAGTTCTGTTATTTTTTATGGATTGTTATTTTAAAGTTTTCATATTTACAATGCATTATTTTCAAGGTTTATGTATGTTCTCTCATTTTTAATATCCATTCAAATACTGTGATGGTTGAGTATATGCAAATCCTTGCTTCTCTGTGTAAAGAAAGAATGTGTACCAGCAAATGTTTCAACTGAAAAGTAATAGGCTAAATTATTTTCAAAGATAGTCACATTGCAAATTAATAAAATAATGTAGGCATGTGAAAAACAATTTGAATTTTCCAAAATAGAATTTCCAAGTGTTTTTTTAGAAATATTTTGGACTAAAGACAAGAATTTGACTATCAAATGTGATTAGAATGTAGATGTTTCCAAAATTTTCAGCAGTCACTTTCACTGAAACTTTAAGTCATAAAAATAAACTATGTCAAATGAGCAATTTTTTATTTTAGCTATCTATTTGTCAGAGAATTTTTTTTTTCTTTTTGGTTTTGAATGTTTCTTAATGTGTAAAAATTGATAATTTGTCAATTGGAGAGAGAGTATGGCTCTATTTGACATTATTATATTAAATATTCTATTCTACTTCTATTCTATTCTATATAAAATTAAATGTCTCATAGCATTCTATATCAACATAAAATGTCTTTCTTGCAACTCCTAATAATTTTTAAAGTGAAATTTTTTTTCTGACAAAACCTGAATTTGAATCCAACTCCAGTGTGAGTTAATATCCATATGTAACATCCTTAGGTCACTAAACCCAATAAGCCTGTTTCTTGACATGATAAAAGTGTTTTTTCTTTTTTAATTTCACTCAACTTCTGTGAAGATTAAATAAAGTAAATACAAATGATACTTTTTTCCTTCCTTGAAATCCATCATGATAAATATAAACATTCCTTTGTGTCCTATTGAAATGGGAATCTGAGTTCTTGTTCATGGAGTTGAGGAATGAACTTCACAAACACACACTCACTCACAGTAGTAAGCAAATAAGATTTATTTAAAAGAAAAGAAAGTCACAAAGCTCTCAGCATAGACAGTGAGGGGGTAAGTGTCCCCCCAAAAGTTGGGACTTAGAGTAGTTCATATCCTTACTAGAACTGATGTTGATCTGTACATTTTTGGTTGGCTCCTGTCCTTAAAATATATCATTTCTAACCAATCAGTTTAAAGGTCACAATATTTAACTTACCATTTTTATGGCTTTTCTTGATCCTCTGATTAAGTTGCCACTCTTTTTCATCCCCTGGCCATTTTACAGTGGACCAGATGTGTGCAGTAAAGATTAATCATCACCAGTAGTTTTTCCCTCAGGCATATGGAACAGAAGTTAATCACTGCCTTTTCCTGGATCTGAGTGCTGATAATTTATCAGACCACAGGCACGTTCCAGGAATTCGGGACAAAGGGTACAGTGTTAGGTTAATGGGGTGAGGTGTTTATTGAAAACAGGACTGAGGGCTCAGTGTCATATACTGACTGCCTAGCAATTTCTGCCTAACTTTTATTTCAACTGGGAGCTGAGATATACACATATATGCATTTCTTTGAATTATGATTACTTCCAAAGGACCATTCCAGTTATAAGCATCAAATAGAAAGATAACTGGATGTTGCCAGATGCAGCCAAATAGGGTTCCCTTCAAAAAGTGATAGTAGCTCTTTTTTCCCTACTTATAGTAATGGTTCCTTGATGTCTCTTTCTATGTTTGAGGGTAGTGGCATGAGGGGAAAGCAGGGGAAGAGTCATCTTACACATAAATGTGCTTAGCATATATAATTTTATGTTTGATTGCTAAATTATTTTGCATATA
Source organism: Cervus canadensis (assembly GCF_019320065.1). Classification (NCBI taxonomy): domain Eukaryota; kingdom Metazoa; phylum Chordata; class Mammalia; order Artiodactyla; family Cervidae; genus Cervus; species Cervus canadensis. Next base: position 30,833,123 of record NC_057394.1, read on the forward strand.
TATTTTGACCCCCCACACAATATATATGTGTATACACACACACACATATATAAATGTTTATATATTTTACACTCACACCTAAGTCTTTAACTTCAATGAATATTACTAGTTCTAGAGTTGCTGATTCTGGAGAGCATTTTTATTGTATTCACATGACATGAACATAGCCCTTACACTACCATGGTAAAAGCCCCAGCATTGAATTTAGTCCTCCATTTCAAATTCTTCCTCAAATATCAAAGATATTTGAGATAACTTCAAACTTTATTAAAAATAGAAGTTAGCTGAAATTCTTCTCTTTCAGATATTTGCTTTTACAGAATGCACATCTATCAGCCCATCCCATGCAACCTGGAAACCTATGTGACAAATGATGAAGGAAATGTCCAGGTAAAATTTACAGTGCAAGACATCCCTCATTTATGTGTTTTTGAAGAAAAATAAATTGTCACCTTCCTATTTTTTTCTTTGCTTTATTTAGAACTTCTAAACAAAATTATAGATTTTGTTTATATCCTAATTTTTCCCTAAAGACAGATAAGTTAGAAAATAACCAGTAAGATTTAAAAGATAGATTAGATATACAGTGCAATGAAAGAAAAATAAGAAAAACCAGAGGTACTGTTAATATGCAAACACAACAGTCGTAAAACATTCTACACATTTGCTCAAATTGACCACAAATTTGATTGTAAAATTCCTTACTGCCAAAGGCAAGATCCATATAAAGAGTTAGATTGTCCCTATGGGCTAACAACAAACAATTCCTCAAGAGAAGCACAGCTCTCCTGATACTAAGACTGAAATAAATGTCTCCTGTGGGCCTCATAATAGAAGGAGCTCAGAAGTGGTAGAGATATTAGTGTTCAACCAGTCCAAGAGCCTATTCCTTCTAGCCTAGCTTTTCTAAAGGACCATATGTCTATTTGAATGAGTTCATTGGCAAAAAACTCAGCACTAATAAGGCATTTCATTATTTAGCAGACAATTTCTGGCTTTTAAAAATGTATTGCTTTTGTTTAGCCTCCTTCTATGCATAACTCTTTAGTCATAATTTTAATTCTCTCGAGCAAAGTAGAACAAGATTACTCAATATTCTGTTTTTAAATAATTAAAGAATACCTGCCACTGCTCCCTTATTCTTGCATACATTCATTAAAAATTTGCATTATGCTTCTAAAATTTACTGTACAGAAAGTTTTGTGACTATAATTGTGAACAGTGAAAAGCACAGCTCTAACTTCCACTGGGTTTACTTAAGAATTTTTTTTAATCTATTTTTTTCCCCAGTTATTTCCTTTTGTCAGGCGAGTGTATGCTCCTCGGTTTTTGTCTCATCACAACAAAGATTTGGAGTGACGGTCATTAAAGCCCCCCTCAGAGTGTCACAGCTCTCGGGTCTTGGACAGACCGTGTTATAGCTCTTAGATAAATCAGTGTTACAGCTCTATTTTATTTAGATAATAGCAGGAAAATCCATCGACCCAAAGACACGAAGAGAAGAGCGCTCCAGCACATGGGGGAGAGAGCGAGCGGGCTAGCTTTGGCTCCTCTTTTTATAGGTTTCTCTGTCCCTGGGCCTCCCTTCTCTCTCCTATGTAAATTGGGCCAGCCAGGAGTGCTGTTTGTTTTACCTGAGGTTCTCACTCCGGTCCTCGGACCTTCCTTTGTTCTATTTTCACAGGCTTTTCCCTTCCAGGTCTTTTAGCCACTGCCATTCTGGACTCCTTTTCCCTATTCTAACTACCTAACACTTTGATTGAATATCCTGGGTTTTTCTTTTCAGAATCACTCTTTATCCTTCACTGCCAAGCCCTGTGCCCTGATAGCCTGACTTGAATGAAATAGATCAGTGTGTCCTTTGCCTTGGGGAATTCTCAGGCAGGTGGAGTTCAGACAGGAGTGAAGAGGAAGAGAGGATGGTAGCCAGTTATTAATTCTTTTGGTCAAGTCTCTGTGAGGACACCATTAACTGACTTCCTCTGTCAAGCAAAGGTCACAGCTTCTGAAAATCAGCTTTGTTTCCAGTATTTTGTAATCCCTTTGTCTACTTCTCTATTTGCCCGGGGTCCTTCACTAGGTCAGTGGTACTCAGCTTTCCCTTGTGGTTTTCCTATGCCCTGAACTCTTTCTTTAAATCTATTTAAATTCTCCCCAAATCGCTCATTTATTTTGTTTGTTTCTTGCTAAGAAAGTGACTGGGCAATTTACGATGCCAGATAATGCCAAGAATATAGTAAAGACATCTAGTAAATGCTGAATAAAAAATTGAAAAACAAAACAAAACAAAAAAAACACAAACAAACCTGAAACCTGAAATTACAGATTTCACCATATTCTGGGTCTTTTCTTTCTCCTCATTTCCTTCCTCCTCCCTCTCACTCTCTGTCTTTCTCTCCACACACATGCACATATACACATTTGTACATAATACAAATATGTAACCATAAATTTGTGATTCTTATTTAGAATCTAGGTATCTGTGATTTTTGAATTAATAGAAATTTCAGTAGGCAATTATCTATGTACTTTATTCAGCAGATCTCATTTCTTATCAAATTTAATATATTATAGAGAAAATTTGAATAGTTCAAATTAAATTAACAGAAACATTCATGGCAATGTAATCATAAATACAATCATCTGTATATCCTAGTGCCAATTTTTCTGGGAATACTTTAATTTGCCAAGGAAATGCTTAAAATATAATGTGTAAATCTGTATAATTATATGTACTGAAAGCACAGCAGTTGTTTCACTCTCTTGGGTGACTATATTTTGTAATTAGTTGTCTAATGTGCTTATTTTTATTTACTAGCGTAAATAGAACTAAGCGTGGTAACAAAAGAACATTAGAATAGAGACCAATGATAGTATCTTTTGCTTGACTTCAATGTTCCTTTCACTTACTAGGAATAGGAGACATTTCTGATGAAGATATTTCAGTTTTTCTTTCCAAATACTCAAGCTATATTTATTTGCCTAATATTCACAAATAAAGTAATAATTATAGGAAATATCCAACATGTCACTTTCTTGACAGAATACCATTCTGAGTTTGATAAAGAGACATTTGATTTCCTTTGTTGAATGAAATCATATTATAGAATACATCTAAGGAAAGACTTCCATGTTTTGTATGAGTAGAAACCTGCTCAGTCACACTGCACACTATACGCTTAGTGCAAAGACTAGACTTTGGAACATACTAAATATTCAACAAATATTTTATAACTAATCAATTAATGATGCATACGTTTGTTAAATGATTGCCATGTAGTATAGAGGTTGGGCTTCCCTAGTGGCTCAGACCGTAAAAATTCTTCCTCAGCGAGACCTGGGTTCCACCCCTGGGAGGGGAAGAGTCCCTGGAGGAGGGCGTGGCAACCCACTAGTGTATTCTTGCCTGGAGAATCCCCATGGACAGAGGAGCCTGGCAGGCTACATCCCATGGGGTCACAAAGAGTTAGACATGACTGAGTAACTAAGCAAAGCACAGCACATAGAGATTCGTAAAAACATGGAGTGCTCCTTGAAATAGACTTACTGCTCTACCCTTTTCTCCCTTGCGACCCTATTAATTTGGAAATGTACAACACATGGAAAATGGAATTAACATCGTATGCGTGTGCACTTTTAAGTAATAAGAGTACCAAAAAAAAAAAGCCAGCAACAACAAAATAACACTCAGAAATCGGTATCTTATTGAAAGAGAAAAAAGGAGGAAAGCACGGCTGTGTTCTCTAACAAAGTTGGAAATCAGGAATTATGGGTGTAAAATTATGAAATAATTAAAATCCTTATCAAATGTAAAACTTTTAAATGTGTTTATCTTCTATTTTCCCAAAGAAAACCCCAAACTGGGAACCTTTTTATCTATTTATTTATTTATTTTTATCATTTAGTTCACAGCAGAGATATATAACTCAATAAGCAATGGCTGTCTCTGCAGTCTCTTATGGTGGCTCCAGCACCAAGTATGGAGGAGGGTATAGCAGTGTCCCTATAAAATAAAGTGGGACAAGACTTTGGAGGATGGCAAACGGATGAATCACTGAGATACAGAACCATAGCCCTAATGGCCTCCTCTGAAACTTTGGTCAAACATGCTCAAATGTCACAACTTTCTGTACTTTATGACTTTTTTTTCAAACATATTGCCCACTCTGTTCTTTCTTGATAAACCCAGATGGGTGTGGGTTTTCTATTATTATAATTGAAAGGATCATACTTCATATTTATGGTCACTTTATTATAATTTTTAATGAAAGATTTTAAAACATTCTAACAACTATATGTTCATATGATCACTTCCAGCCCCTGAGGTTAATTCTACCCATACACCGTAATTTCTATTAAAGGGGAATGGCTTGTATTAAGGATAAGTGGTTCGTTCTTTGATGAATCAATTTCCATATCTATACTGCATCTCATACATCTGTTTATACTATCTTTCTCACCTAAATAAAATCTATTCATCCCCTTCCAAGAGGAAACAGTTGAACATTCCTATGGGAGAGTATTAACCTTCTCTTCCAGTTCTAGATATATCACTTTATGTGACTAAATAATCTATTCAAAAATATATAAAATATAAAGTAGTGGGCAGAAAGCAGACTAACTGCAATGATAATTACCATTTGGAGATGGGTAGATCAGAAAATCTATATCTCACTTTACTTTGAGCATAGTAAATGGTAGACATCCAGGTAGTGATGTCAGCAGTTTGGGTAGCCAACTAGTATGTCCTCAGATATACCCTCTATGAAGTTCTCATGCATGCAGTGTCATCCATTACCTTGCCTTCCTTATTTAAAAATATCTCCTCTGTTCTTTATGGTCATATTCACAAAGTAATTTGGGGTTGTCTGTATAACTTTAAAAGCCAAATCCATGTTGAGTAAGTCATATGTTATAATAAATAATACTTTATTAAGATGCTCTTACTAGTATGGCCAGAATCTGACAGCAGAATCTTTAGGTTAGAAGCAGGCATGATTGTATCCCTTTGCATTTGGAATTGGCCGTGGTGCTTTAGTCATTCCTTATCACTGAGATAAAGAGCTTCATATTTTGTTCAAGTTTAATGTGTCTTAGATTGTGAGGATAGAGTTATTATATAATTTATTATTTTTATTAAGATGTGTAAGTATGCTTTTAGGTGGAGAATTTTTAGTCTGAGTTGAGAACCTTGGTATGACAGGATTTTCCTGAGTCTAACCTGCTAAAATTCTCACCTTCGTGTATCAGTTAACACCAGCTTCACATTTCATAATGCTTTCCTTCATCTGGATGAGCCTCATATGGCCTAGCTCCAACATACCAGTTGAAAAAGGTGTTAGATTCTAATAGTACATGAGTGTTTGACTTTATTTAGATAGTTCTTGAAAACCACTCATGCTCTAAAACTCGCCCACTTAAATCAATATGTAATATAAGTTCCAAGAAATGTGTGAAAGAAGGAGGAGTTATTTTGGAAGCAGAAGGGCCTTTCCACAGTGTCTTGAAATCATACTAGTAAAAAAGCTTATTATGCCATCTCATAAGCTCAACCCTGTGATATGGAAAACTACTCTTAAAGTGGGTGAAAATATATTTTCCAACTTTGAGTAGGGCTAAAAGTTCAAGAAACTAAAGATAGCTACTTTATAAACAGCTATTTTATGACATAGATTTGGCTTTGGAATGAGAAGTGCATGAATACAGAGGTAATTTCACAAGGAAGAGTCTTTTCTGTAGGTATTTGGATGCAGGTGAGCTGCTCCTTCACTGGAGAGGATACTTTACTAAAAGACTGAAGCCAGAGGGAACCGTGGCATTTTATGATGCAAGCCAATGCACTGAGACTACTATCACCCTATAGTATACTTATAACATATAAAAATATAAATATACTTATATAATTTAACTTTATATAATAACTAGATAACTTATTATAACAATAAATATTAAAAGTCACAATCATAGTAGACAGTTATTCCCATTTTTACTCTCAAGTTTATCTGTTACATCCCTTTTCACTCTGGGTCTTACCCAACACTTTTATGCTCTTAGCCTTCCTCCTTATATCACCCTAACCCTAGGTCCATAAAATTGCCAGAGTCTTTTGTTCTGGGATCTCTCAATAGACAGAGGATCAATATGTCTGTGCTGATTCATCTGACCCTCAATCTGTGTGCCATCCCATGGGGAAGAGGGGAACAGAAGGAGTCAGTACTTTTTTCAGTTTTAGACTTGCTTGTATGATCTCCGTAAGTGATTAGAGGTTTTACTATCATTTCTGGTTTGTGGCTTCAATCAGCTACTCTTGACATCTGATGATAGCTCAGCTCACTCTTTTCCAGCTCAACTGAGCTCCTGATAATATGAAATGACCTAAAAGGAAGCTGTTAGTGCAGAACTGTGTATCACTAGCTATGATCTAAAATCAGCACATTGGTTGGCCCATATCTTATCTCTTAACACTCAGGAATACTGAGACATCCACTAATGGGCTTCCCTGGTGGCTCAGACAGTGAAAGCTTCTGCCCGCAATGCTGGAGACCTAGTTTCGATCCCTGGGTCAGGAAGATCCCCTGGAGAAGGAAATGGCAACCCACTCCAGTAATCTTGCCTGGAAAATTCATGGGACCGCAGAGTCGGACACGACTGAGGGACTTCACTTTCACTTTTGACTAATGTTGTTGCTGAAACTTCCAAAAACAAGAACACTGCAGGGAAGTTTAAACAAAAGTGTGCCTCGTGTTTGCTTTCCAAATCTTGTAAATGATTCTCATTGTCTGATTCTCAAGCATACCAGAATCCTAACTCCAAAGTAGTCTTGAAAATATAGTCTTTAACCAGTCAAGGCTTTAAATTATAGGGAGAAATATTAGTAAGAGAATGGAACAAATGCTACAAAAATTGTCCACCAAGTCTACTGTAGTCCAAGTGTTTTGCTTACAACATCCACACAAAAACATTTTTTTTCACATTTAAATTTCAAAATAATAGCATCTAACTAAAAATGGAACTTTCCAAAGTAATGAAATTGCACTTAACATTTCAACCCCGGGTAATAATTATTACTTCATTCGGTCAAAATACCATCCAGACATAAAATATGCTATAAATGATTTATGAAGTGAAAACATACAGTACAACGTACATTGCATGACATAATAAGGGAAAATGAAGGGAAAATTAAAGAAAAATATAGATAAATAATTCACTGCTTACTGCTGCATCTGAACATATAGCCAAATTAGGCAATATTGGTTTTAATAGCTTCTTTTTCTTTTTACACTAGTTTGATGTTCTGCTTTCACTCAGACAGTAATTCAGCAGCTGGTAAGTCATCTGATATGATGGCTAAGATAATTTTTACTTCTAAAATTAAATTTTGGTATTGTTCATTTCTTGACTATGGAAAAAACAACAACTTATATTTTTCCTTAATTTAAGATGTATACTTCATCCTGTGGAACAAAACTTCAGATTCTAGGGTGTGATCTTTCTTTTTCTTTTTTGAAGTGTTCTTATATGATTCATTGGTTCTTTTTTAAAATTTGTTTTTAACTGGAGGATAATTGCTTTACAGTATTGTTTTGGCTACTGCTGCACAACAACATGAATCATCCGCAAGTTCAAGGCCATTGTTGAATCTGTTTGACCATAGATACATATTTTAGTAAGAGAGGATGTAATATAATGTGTAGTTGTCTCTGTGTGTGTAATAAGCAAATTCAAACAAGTTCCCTGCCACTGTATAACAAGGATTACCCTTCCTCCAGATTCCGCTGACATGTTCTTCATTTCCCTCTGAGACCTCATCAAAAGCTTGTTTAACAGTCGTACTTATAGCAACATTCTGTCCATGATGATGTATGCATGCTTCAGAAGCTTTCTTTACAGTTCTCTTCTTTCTTAGTTCTCACCAAAATCTCTTTTAGCATCCATATTTCTACCAACAGTTCTTGAAGGGCAAGCTAGACTTTTTATATCAAGCACCTCAAAACTCTTCAAGTCTCTACCTGTTACCCAATTCCAAAACCACATCCACATGTCTAGTTATTTGTTGCAATGGTGTCCACTTGCTTTTGGTACCAAAATCTCTATTATTGGTGGGTACAGAGGGCAGACTTTAATTATTTGTAGGCTCAATATACATTTAGACTTCACAGAGAGGTTCTGCATATTTTGTACAAGTCTTTTTCCCCACTATGTAGGATTCTGTTGATGCACATGTCTTCATACTGGCTATCATTAATTATCTATTTTCAAGATCAAGGAACTCTGTTTATTGCTATGAAGTAGCTAATAAATTTTAATTTCAAAATATATATATATCTGAATATATATATATATATTTATCAGTTTTGTTTCCATTTAGTTCTTTTGCAGTTTCCATATCTCATGAAATTGCCCAAAACTTTACCCATTATTTTCATCTTCATCTGAAACATCTAAAACATATTTTTAACAATTATTTTTTATACCATAAGAGATGTTTATTGGAATATAATCACTTTACAATGTTGTATTATTTTCTGCTTTACAACACTGTGAATCAGCAATACGTATCAATTATCCCCTTCCTCCTGAGACTCCCTCCCCACTCCTCCATTCTTCTAGTCTGGGTCATCACAGAGCACCAGGCTCAGCGCCCTGTGCTATGCAACAGCTTCCTACTAGCTATCTATTTTATACATGGTAATGGATATATGTCAGTGCTCCTGTCTCAGTTTTCCCCCTTCTCTCCTTCCCCTACTGTGTCCACAAGTCCATTCTCTACATCTGTGCCTCTATTGCTGCTCTGCAAATAGGTTCATCAGTACCATTTTTCTACCATTTTCTAGAGTCCATCTACATGCATTAATATATGATATTTGTTTTTCTCTTTCTGACTTACTTCATTCTGTATGACAGGCTCTAGGTTTATCCACATCACTTCATATGACTCAATTCTGTTCCTTTCTTATGGTTGTGTAATATTCCATTGTATATATGTACTACATCTTCTTTATCCTTTCATCTGTCAATGGACATGTCCTGACTTATTCCATGCCCTAGTTATTGTAAGTAGTGCTGCAATAAACACTGGGGTACATGTGTCTTTTTGAGTTATGGTTTTCTTAGGGTATATGCCCAGTGCTGGGATTGCTGGTTCATATATTAGTTTAAAAAATTTAAAAAATAGATAAATAAAACAAAACAAATATAACTTGCTTAAAGGAAAACATAAGAAAAACACCTTTTACATAAATCACAGCAAAATCTCTTTTGACCCACCTCATAAAATAATGAAAATAAAAATAAACAATTGGGACCTATATTAGCATAAATGATTTTGGACAGCAAAGAAAACTATAAGCAAGATGGAAATACATCTCTCAGGATGGGAGAAAGTATTTGCAAATGAAGCAATAGACAAAGGAGTAATCTTCAAAATATAAAAACAGCTAATGGAGTTTAATATCAAAGCAACAATCAAATCAAAAACTTAATGGAAGACTTAAATAGACAAAGAAAAAATACAGATGGCCAAGAGGGATGTAAAAGGACTCTCAACACCACTAATTATTCAGTTCAGTTCAGTCGCTCAGTCGTGTCCACCTCTTTGCGACCCCATGAACCACAGCACGTCAGGCCTCCCTGTCCATCACCAACTCCCGGAGTCCACCCAAACCCATGTCCATCGAGTCGGTGATGCCATCCAACCATCTCATCCTCTGTCATCCCCTTCTCCTCCTGCCTTCAATCTTTCCCAGCATCAGGGTCTTTCCAAATGAGTTAGCTCTTCACATCAGGTGGACAAAGTATTGGAGTTTCAGCTTCAACATCACTCCTTCCAATGAACACCCAGGACTGATCTCCTTTAGGATGGGCTGGTTGGATCTCCCTGCAGTCCAAGGAACTCTCAAGAGTCTTCTCCAACACCACAGTTCAAAAGCATCAATTCTTCTGTGCTCAGCTTTCTTTATAGTCCAACTCTCACATCCATACATGACCACTGGAAAAACCATAGCCTTGACTAGATGGACCTTTGTTGGCAAAGTAATGTCTCCGCTTTTTAATAGGCTGTCTAGGTTGGTCATAACTTTCCTTCCAAGGAGTATGTGTCTTTGAATTTCATGGCTGCAATCACCATCTGCAGTGATTTTGGAGCCCAGAAAAATTAAGTCAGCCACTGTTTCCACTGTTTCCCCATCTATTTGCCATGAAGTGATGGGACCACATGCCATGATCTTAGTTTTCTGAATGTTGAGCCTTAAGCCAACATTTTTACTCTCCTCTTTCACTTTCATCAAGAGGCTCTTTAGTTCTTCTTCACTTTCTGCCATAAGGGTGGTGTCATCTGCATATCTGAGGTTATTGACATTTCTCCTGGCAGTCTTGATTCCAGCTTGTGCTTCTTCCAGCCCAGCGTTTCTCATCATGTACTCTGCATATAAGTTAAATCAGCAGGGTGACAATATACAGCCTTGATGTACTCCTTTTCCTGTTTAGAACCAGTCTGTTGTTCCATGTCCAGTTCTAACTGTTGCTTCCTGATGTGCATACAGGTTTCTCAAGTGTCAGGTCAGGTAATGCAAATCAAAACTACATCAGGATGGGGAATACATGTAACTCCATGGCTGATTCATGTCAATGTATGACAAAACCCACTGCAATGTTGTGAAGTAATTAGCCTCCAACTAATAAAAATAAATGGAAAAAAAAAAAAAACTACAATGAGATATCACCTCATATTGTTCAGAATGACAATCAGTGAAAATATCTGCAAACAATAAATACTGGAGAGGGTGTAGAGAATAGGAAACCCTCTTACACTGTTGGTAGAAATGCAAAAGTGTTAAAAAAAAAAAAAAGCAAAAATAAAAAAAAAGAAATGCAAAATTGTAAAGCCACTGGAGAAAATATTATGGAGGTTCCTTAAAAATCCAAACTTAGAACTACCATCAGTTCAGTTCAGTCACTAAGTGTCCAACTCTTTGTGATTCCATGAACTGCAGCACGCTGGGCTTCCCTGTCCATCGTGAACTCCCATAGCTTGCTCGAACTCATGTCCATTGACTTGGTGATGCCATTCATCCAACTCATGCTCTGTTGTCCCCTTCTTCTCCTGCTTCCAATCTTTCCTAGCATCATGGTCTTTTCCAATGAGTCAGTCCTTCTCATTAGTTGGCCAAAGTATTGGAGCTTCAGCTTCAGCATCAATCCTTCCAATATTCAGGACTGAATTTTTTTTTTTTAGGATTGACTGGTTTGGTCTCCTTGTGGTCCAAGGGACTCTCAAGAGTCTTCTCCAGCACAGTTCAAAAGAATCAATTCTTTGGCCCTCAGTTTTACTTTATGGTCCAACTCTCATATCCATACATGACTACAGGAAAAACCATAACTTTGACTAAATGGATCTTTGTTGGTAAAGTGATGTCTCTGCTTTTTAATATGCTGTCTAGGTTTGTCATATCTTTTCTTCCAAAGAGAGAGCATCTTTTAATTTCATGGCTGCAGTCACCTTCTGCAGTGATTTTGGAGCCCAAGAAAATAAAGTCTGTCACTGTTTTCATTGTTTCCCCATCTATTTGTGACAAAGTGATGGCAAACTACAGTATGACCCAGCAATCCTGATATTGGGCTTGTGAAGGTTGCTCAATCGTGTCTGACTCTTTGCAACCCCATGGACCATACAATCCATGGACTCCTCCAGGCCAGAATACTGGAGTGGCTTCCCTTCTCCAGATCTTCCTAGGTCTCCTGCATTGCAGGCAGATTCTTTACCAACTGAGCCACCAGGGAAGCCCAAGAATACAGAAGTGGGTAGCCTATCCCTTCTCCAGAGGATCTTACCAACCCAGGAATTGAACGGGGATCTCCTGCATTGCAGACGGATTCTTTACCAACTGAGTTATCAGGGAAGCTCCCAATATTGGGCATATACCCTAAGAAAACTACAACTCAAATATTATTTTAAAGTATAATTTTGTTGTTAATTTTAATTTATTTCATTATTTGATTATTGATTATTTTTATAATCAATTAAAATATAATTATAATTTATTTCATTATTGATTATTGACTACCTTTATTGACTATTTATCTGTTTATTATAGGTCATATTTTCTATTGTTTGGAAATACTTTAAAAATGTGTATATTCCTATGTGTAGTTAAAAATTTGGATTGTGTTACTTGGATGGAAAAGTGTTTGATTTGTTCAGGTAGGCTATTAAGTTTCTTGTACGTCATTTTGCTGTCGTGACGCTGTTGTGTCAGACAATGTCTAATAGTAGATACTTGAGAATTTGCCCTTAGCCCTAGGGTGTATCTTTTAGCTCTGCAATGTATTTCTAATTTTTAAAGGTGTTTGATTTGGAGTTTCAATAATAAGCCCAAGCGTTCATTAAAGCCCTCTCAATTGGCAGTAATTGAAGTCCCAACTCTTTCTCAACAGAACTAGGAAAATACTGCACTTATGCATGTCCTTTTGAGCCATCAGTGTGTGATTTCTGCTATAATGCTTGGAGTCTTACTGTGTAAATGTATAGTTTAAACGTTAGCCATTCATTTGAATGGAGCCTGACCCATTTTCAGGTTTGAGTGCCTTCTTCCTTTCAGAAATCTCCCCTTCAATTCCCAGCAGCTTTTTCTGCTCTGATTCCAACTTCTGAATCCTCAGTCCAATGACACTGTATCTTTTCACTGTACTCTGTGTCCCGCAGCCCACATGAGCTGGGGAGCAGTAACTTGAGGTAAAGTGACAGTTAAATGCGGAGTGCACCTAGTTTTCTCTCATTTAAGTGATATCGACCCTCTAGTTTCTATTTGTTTTGTTTGCTTTTTTATACCTTCAAACATTTGTTTATATTTAACTTAGTGTTTATAAGTGTTGTCAACAGAAGAGATGATTCATTATAAACTTTTCTCTCCAAAAAGAGAACAAATCTTCCAGCTTTTAATAACACTGGAAATATCTCATTGATGGTATCTGTCAGTGTTTTAGGTATTATATTATATTATATTCATGTAAAAAGATGATAGAATGTGAATGCAGATGAAATATATGAAAATTTAGGTTAATACTCTCAATGATGAATCTTCTGATTTCTGAATGCTACATATTAGCATCATTTATCTTCTACCTTTAAAAGTAATCAATTATATTCTGACTTGTACAAAAATAGACATTTATTTTGCTCACCTAATACATATATGTGTGTGTGAATAATTTTCTTTTACTATGATAAATGTTTTCTTTTCAAAAGGAAGCATTCTAGTATGAATAAAATACTATTATATAAAATCTAACATGATAAAAGATAAATTTAAATTTTATCAGAGGCAACAGAATAGAAAGGCAAATAGATTTGTAGTTATCACTCATTAGATATTAAAGTGAAAGTGAAGTCGCTCAGTCGTGTCCAACTCTGTGGCCCCATGGACTAGAGTCCACCAGGCTCCAGTCCATGGAATTTTCCAGGCAAGAGTACTGGAGTGGGTTGCCATTTCCTTCTCCAGGGGATCTTCCTGACCCAGGGATCAAAACTGGGTCTCTAGCATTGCAGGCAGACGCTTTTAATGTCTGAGCCACCAGGGAAGCCCTTAGATATTAAAACCTTGGCTAATTGTCATATCTAATAAATTTCATGTTTTTCTTCTGTAAAATGGAAGTTTTCTTAGGATTATCATGAGTCTGTACCAAGATATTAAGTGTTTTTTATTTTACCTGTCACAAAGTATATCCTTAATGTTTTTTGACCCTTCCTCAGTCAAGTCAGAATTAGTTTCAGGAATATACAGAATTCCATTGCATGACTAAAAATGCATATGTTTATGTGTGCTTAAAAATCACTCTGTAAACTTGTTTGAATTTTTGAAAAGTGTATTTTCCATTAATTAACATGGCACTGTTTGATCCTTAGTAATTATTTGAATTTTGATTTTGTTTTCAGATAATTGCTTGTATGTGATTAATACAGTAAACAAAATGCTTTCAGCCAGGTTTTTAACAATTTATCATTTTAGAATTTTTACCATCATAATATTCCTTATGAAAAATATATCAGTCATTAAAATAATTGACAGTTAAGAAATAAATGGGCTCTCCATTGCTTTCATTTACCACAATGTTTTTGATCCATTTTATTATCTATAAATATTTGCATTTCTAGTGATATCTTTCTTCCAATGATTCATTATTTATACCTTTTAGAGTTGTCTATTATCTATCATTCTTAAACAAATATGCATACTTTTTGAGTTAGCTGAGAGTCAGCATATACCAATCAATAATCATCATATTAGTCACTGTCAAGGAAGAGCAATATTAAATTTAAGAGCAGAGTGATTTATCTGAAAGAGCCTAGAAATATAAATTAACTAGCACTGATACTCCTTCTGTTTTTTTCTGTTAATTCAATTGAAAAAAATACTGAATTTATCAAAATTTCTGCTTAAAAGACTAAAATAATTATACTTAGTGAAATTAAGTGATTTGCTAACTATTTAAATGGAAGTTATGAAATCAGGATTTAAATCCAAACCTATTTGACTACAAAATCTGTCTTCAAAAAAAAAGGTTGATTAAAAGGTATATAATAAAACCAACGAATAAAAATAACTTCCTTCAATCTCATGCACCATTTAACTATTGTCCATATTTCTGAAGCAAATAATACTGAACAAGTCTAAACTTCATTCTCTCATTATATCCTCAAATTCATTTTTCAGTCCCCTACAGAAAGCTTGTAGTCTCACTTTTCCAGAATTACTGATCTCTTAAATTCTAGTTATTAATACATGTTATATTTAATTTGTTTTTATCCTTAAAAAACATAATTTACTATAGTTTGCACTAATTATTATTTATTTTATTCTTTTAATTTTTTTCTTTTTATTTTCTACTCCTTTTCCACACTCTTTACCCCCACTTAATAAGGAGTCTGGAGGCAGGTAACTCCTGTTTTAAGTGAAGTAACAACAATTATTAGAGCTGGGCTCTGTCAGTATCTTGGCTTATTCCTCTAGACCAAATGCTGGTTGCTACAGTTCTGAGTATTGTATCAATGTTCAATTCCATAAAATATTAAAGTCTATATATTATTCCTTTGGGGTTTCCCAGGTGACTCAGTGGTAAAAAATCCACCGGCCAATGCAGGAGATTGCAGGTTCAATTTCTGGATCAGGAAAACCCCTGGATAACAAAATGACAACACACTCCAGTATTCTTGCCTGGGAAATCCCATGGACAGAGGAACCTGTCAGGCTGCTGTCCATGGGGTCATAAAACAGTAGGATGACTTAGTGACTAAACGACAGGAAATATTATTCCTTTATGATGCAAAACCTCTTCTGTGAAAACACCCCAAACAATTTTTCTCTTAGGTTTCACTAATAGAAGCAGGGTTATATGGTCATCTATTGCTTCAATGGACGAGAACAGGATTGAAATTTTCCCTATATTCTCAAACTGAGATTCTCTTGGCAAAGAAAAAAGTGGGCAAATGTTGTCAGGTAGACAAATAGCAGAACATTCACCATCATAAAATTATTTCAAGACTTATTTGACCTTTCTGCAGCATTTATTTTTCCTGCTCATTCAAATTCTCCTGTTCTATAGTCTCTGATCCCAGATGCTCTTTCCTTCCAATTCCCTGGTTCTGTGTGTGTGTATATATATATATATATATATATATATATATACACAAACACACACACACACATATATGCAAATTTGTTTTGGATTCTTATTCCCTACCGAAATCTAGTATGTTTTCTCTTTCAAAACTCAGTCTTAGCCTCTCTTCTCACTTTTCATGTGTAATGACAATGGTTTTAGTTGCATATGCTAAATTTCTGATATTTTAATTTCCAGTTCACTGTCTTCCACTTATTACTGAGAGACTGGCAAAAGCATCTGCTGACATGGATCCCAAACTAACTAAGGCCCACCTACCACACACACACACACACACACACACACACCACAGAGTCAGGAGTAAAGACAACAAAATATTTCTTTGTAATGCTTGTCCTAAGTCCTAGAAACAAATACTGACTGCTTAAGAATATGATGAAGAGAATTAGGGTGTGGCGCTGCCGGTATGGAAGATACTGCCTCAGAGTTCAAGAATTTAATTGGTAGAAGTAAAAAACAATTTCACTGACTTTTTCAAATCTCCCCTCCTGTAACTGTCTGAATTGTATGATTCTTACACAATAAGGTATTGTTCTCCAATAGTGCCAAGCATCAATTCTGTTGCTTCATTATATGTTCCACATTTTGGTTCCAGGGACATTTAATCAGCATGACACATAGCCATTGAAATTATGGCTGAAACACACTTTGGAATATTAAATAATTAATATCAGTATAACTAGTGGTTCCCTGGTGGCACAGTGGTAAAGAATCTTCCTGCCAATGCAGGAGACACAAGAGATGCAAGTTTGATCCCTGGGTTGGGAAGATCCCCTGGAGAAGGGAATGGCAATCCACTCTAGTATACTTGCCTGGAGAATTCATGGACTGAGAAGGCTGTCGAGCTACACAGTCCATGGGGTTGCAGAGTTGGACATGAGTAAGCACACACACAACACAATACAGCGTCAGCATAACTAGCTAGTTAACTAGATAGAGTATATGTGAAGAGTGATACCAATTATATTCTTTAACAATTGGATGATATTAAATAATAGAATTGCAATAATTTGTATTTAACAAATATATAGTACAATATAGTCACATATTTTCAAATAAATTGCTAGATATTCAGTGGTATTTAGTTGAGTTATAAAGATTGTCTTTGGGCAGATAGACAAATGGCCCTGAAAAAATGAGATTTTTAAAAGCAGCCAAATTTTGCAAAATGTCCAGAATAACTTTTTTTTTCACCTTGGCAGCAATAGTTTAAATTTGTCACTATGAAACATGGAATCAAAAGAATCATTACAGTTTTTACATCAATTCAAAGATTACATAAGATATTTCCTGGAGTTATCCATACTTATGATATTTTTATGATCACATTATATCTTAACCTATTATTGCTATTCAGTCACCTAGTCATGTCTGACTCTTTGCAACCCCATGGTCTGCAGGATGCCAGGCCTTCCCACCCCACCATTTCCTGAAATTTGCCCAAGTTCATAACTACTGCATCAGTGATACTATTTAGCCATCTCATCTTCTGATGTCCTCTTCTCCTTTTGCCCTCAGTCTTTCCCAGCATCAGGGACTTTTCCAATGAGTTGGCTGTTCACATCAGTTGACCAAAAAACTGAAGCTTCAGCTTCAGCATCAGTCCTTCCAATGAATATTCAGGGTTGATTTCCTTTAAGACTGACTGATTTGGTCTTCTCGCTCTCCAAGGGACTCTCAGGAGTCTTTTCCAGCACCACAGTTCAAAGGCCTCAAAAATTCTCAAACACTCAGTGAGGATATAGATTAAGTATTATTGATGTTAGATAAATTTTAAAAATTTAGAAAAATAAAGATTTTATTTTTCTTCATATGAAGAGGTAATCTTAAGGTTTCAAATAAGCTTGTTTTCAATATTCAATACCCACAATTAAGTAACTGTATATAGACTTAGAATATATATTTGAAATATTTATACATAATAAATATACATATAACTAAACATATATCCTAATAATGTTGCAGTAGCTTAAAATAACTGATCTAATTTGGCCATTTTCATTTCATCGAATTTTAAAAGTTTTTAAAACATTTAAAATTATGTTTCTTGAATCTTAGAGCTGCAATACAAAATATGGCCCAATGATTTATCTCAATAAAACTTAAAAAATTAGAACAAGAAAATAAATAATAATGAAGGAGAAAATAATTAAAAAAAAAAAATTTTGGCCATGCCATGGTGCATATGGGATGAGCCCTAATCATTGGACCTTCAGGGAATTCCCAAAAATAAATTTTAAATAATGTACACTCTAATGTCTATATTTTTATCATTATATATCAAAGTAAAATCTCTAAAATTGGCAAAATATTTGAATAAATTGAAAAGGGAAATGTTTAAATAAATTGAGCATCAAACTGCTTTTTTGGGGTCATAATAGAATCAGGTCAGTTCACTTCAGTTCAGTCGCTCAGTCATGTCCAACTCTTTGCGACCCCATGAATCGCAGCACGCCAGGCCTCCCTGTCCAACACCAACTCCTGGAGTTTACTCAAACTCATGCCCATCGAGTCAGTGATGCCATCCAACCATCTTATCCTCTGTCGTCCCCTTCTCCTCCTGCCCCCAATCCCTCCCAGCATCCGGGTCTTTTCCAGTGAGTCAACTCTTCACATAAGGTGGCCAAAGTACTGGAGTTTCAGCTTCAGCATCAGTCCTTCCAATGAACACCCAGGACTTATCTCCTTTAGGATGGACTGGTTGGATCTCCTTGTAGTCCAAGGGACTCTCAGGAGTCTTCTCCAACACCATAGTTCAAAAGCATCAATTTTTTGGTGCTCAGCTTTCCTCACAGTCCAAATCTCACATCCATACATGAACACAGGAAAAACCATAGCCTTGACCAGATGGACCTTTGTTGGCAAAGTAATGTCTCTGTTTTTAATATGCTATCTACGTTGGTCATAACTTTCCTTCCAAGGAGTAAGCATCTTTTAATTTCATGGCTGCAATCACCATCTGCAGGGATTTTCGAACCCAAAAAATTAAAGTCTCACACTGTTTCCACTATCTCCCCATCTATTTCCCATGAAGTGATGGGACTAGATACCATGATCTTAGTTTACTGAATGTTGAGCTTTAAGCCAACTTTTTCACTCTCCTCTTTTCACTTTCATCAAGAGGCTTTTTAGTTCCTCTTCACTTTCTGCCATAAGGGTGGTGTCATCTGCATATCTGAGGTCATTGATATTTCTCCCAGCAATCTTGATTCCAGCTTGTGCTTCTTCCAGCCCAGTGTTTTTCATGATGTACTTTGCATATAAGTTAAATAAGCAGGGTGACATTATACAGACTTGACATACTCCTTTTCCCATTTGGAACCAGTCTGTTGTTCCATGTCCAGTTCTAACTGTTGCTTCCTGACCTGCATACAGGTTTCTCAAGAGGCAGGTCAGGTGGTCTGGTATTCCCATCTCTTCCAGAATATTCCACAGTTTATTGTGATCCACACAGTTGAAAGCTTTGGCATGGTCAATAAAGCAGAAATAGGTGTTTTTCTGGAACTCTCTTGTTTTTTCCATGATCCAGCAGATGTTGGAAATTTGATGTCTGGTTCCTCTGCCTTTTTTAAAACCAGCTTGAACATCTGGAAGTTCACAGTTCACATATTGCTGAAGCCTGGCTTGGAGAATTTTGAGCATTACTTTGCTAGCATGTAAGATGAGTGCAATTGTGCAGTAGTTTGAGCATTCTTTGGGTTTGCCTTTCTTTGGTATTGGAATGAAAAGTGACCCTTTCCAGTCCTGTGGCCACTGCTGAGTTTTCCAAATTTGCTGGCATATTGAGTGCAGCACTTTCAGAGCATCATCTTTCAGGATTTGAAATAGCTCAACTGGAATTCCATCACATCCACTGGCTTTGTTTGTAGTGATGCTTTCTAAGGCCCACTTGACTTCACATTCCAGGACGTCTAGCTCTAGGTGAGTGATCACACCCTTGTAATTATCTGGGTCATGAAGATCTCTTTTGTACAGTTCTTCTGTGTATTCTTGCCACCTCTTCTTAATATCTTCTGCTTCTGTTAGGTCCACACCATTTCTGTCCTTTATTGAACCCATCTTTGCATGAAATGTTCCCTTGGTATCTCTGATTTTCTTGAAGAGATCTCTAGTCTTTCCCATTCTGTTGTTTTCCTCGATTTCTTTGCATTGATCGCTGAGGAAGGCTTTCTTATCTCTCCTTGCTATTCTTTTGAACTCTAAACTCAAATGGGTATATCTTTCCTTTTCTCCTTTGCTTTTCGCTTCTCTGCTTTTCACAGCTATTTGTAAGGCCTCCTCAGACAACCATTTTGCCTTTTTTCATTTCTTTTCCATGGGCATGGTCTTGAACCCTGTCTCCTGTACAATGTCACAAACCTCCATCCATAGTTCATCAGGTTCTCTATCAGATCTTGTCCCTTAAATCTATTTCTCACTTCCACTGTATAGTCATAAGAGATTTGATTTATGTTATACCTGAATGGTCTTGTGGTTTTCCCTACTTTCTTTAGTTTAAGTCTTAATTTGGCAATAAGGAATTCCTGATCTGAGCCACAGTCAGCTCCCGGTCTTGTTTTTCCTGACTGCATAGAGCTTGTCCATCTTTGGCTGAAAAGAATATAGTCAATATGATTTTGGTACTGACCATCTGGTGATGTCCATGTGTAGAGTCTTCTCCTGTGTTGTTGGAAGAGGGTGTTTGCTATGACCAGTGTGTTCTCTTGGCAAAACTCTATTAGTCTTTGCCCTGCTTCATTCCATACTCCAAGGCCAAAGTTGCCTGTTACTCCAGGTGTTTCTTGACTTCCTACTTTTGCATTCCAGTCCCCTATAATGAGAAGGACATCTTTTTTGGGTGTTAGTTCTAAAAAGTCTTGTAAGAGTTCATAGAACCATTCAACTTCAGCTTCTTCAGCATTACTGGTTGGGGCATATGCTTGGATTACCATGATATTGAATGCTTTGCCTTGGAAATGAACAGAGATCATTCTGTCGTTTTTGAGATTGCATCCAAGTACTGCATTTTGGAATCTTCTGTTGACCATGATGGCTACTCCATTTCTTCTAAGGGATTCCTGCCCACAGTAGTAGATATAATGGTCATCTGAGTTAAATTCACCCATTCTAGTCCATTTTAGTTCACTGATTCCTAGAATGTCAACATTCACTCTTGCCATCTCCTGTTAGACCACTTCCAATTTGCCTTGATTCATGGACCTAAGATTCCATGTTCCTATGCAATATTGCTCTTTACAGCATGGGACCTTGCTTCTATCACCAGTCACATCCACAACTGGGTATTGTTTTTGCTTTGGCTCCATCCCTTCATTCATTCTGGAGTTATTTCTCTACTGATCTCCATTAGCATATTGGGCACCTACTGACCTGGGGAGTTCCTCTTTCAGTATCCTATCAATTTGCCTTTTCCTACTATTATTCATGGGGTTTTCAAGGCAAGAATACTGAAGTGGTTTGCCATTCCTTTCTCCAGTGGACCACATTCTGTCAGACCTCTCCACCATGACCCGCCCATCTTGGGTGGCTCCACACGGCATGGCTTAGTTTCACTGAGTTAGACACGACTGTGATCCTGTGATCAAGTTGGCTAGTTTTCTGTGATTATGGTTTTAGTGTGTCTGCCCTCTGATGCCCTCTTGCAACACCTACCGTCTTATTTAGGTTTCTCTTACCCTGGACGTGGGGTATCTCTTCACGGTTGCTCCAGCAAAGCGCAGCCGCTGCTCCTTACCTTGGATGAGGGGCATCTTCTCACGGCCCCCCCTCCTGACCTTGAACAGAAGCACCGGCTGCAACGGACCGCGCAGAAGCGTGATTGTGAGGAGCTACCCCTCCCCCAAGGTCAGGGGTGGCCACGAGAGCGCCAGGCTGCGACAGCGCAGGAGGCACAGAGGAGCTTCCCCATGTCCGAGGTCAGCGACGGCGGCCGAGCATTTAAAATTTGTAGAAGATAAATGTAAAGGATACTACTTAGATCTAAATATTGCTTTAAGATTGTAAAATTGCAGTTTATATAATAGAAAATCATAAAATGAAATTGAACCTAAATTTCTATAATAAGTGTATTTAATGTGACCCATCACAATGTTAAATGTTATGTATAAACTAAATAATTTATTTCTGATTATAAATATTAAATTATAAGTAAATTAATTATCAAAATTCTCCAAGCTACGCTTCAATAGTACATGAACCAAGAACTTCCAGATGTTCAAGAAGGATTTAGAAAAGACAGAGGAACCAGAGATCAAATTGCCAACATCCACTGGATCATAGAAAAAGCAAGAGAAAGCCAGTAAGACATCTACATCTGCTTCATTGACTATGCTAAAGCCTTTGCCTCGGTGGATCAAAATAAACTGTGGAAAATTCTTCAAGAGATGGGATACCAGACCATCTCACTTGTGTCCTGTGAAACCTGTATGCAGGTCAAGAAGCAACAGTTAGAATGGGACATGGAATAATGGACTGGTTCCAAATTGGGAAAGGAATATGTCAGCACTGTATATTCTTACCCTACTTATTTAACTTATATGCAGAGTGAGTGAGTGAGTCAGTGAAGTCGCTCAGTCATATCCAACTCTTTGCGACTCCATGGACAGTGGCCTCCATGCTCCTCCATCCATGGGATTTTCCAGGAAAGACGACTGGAGTGGATTGCCATTTCCTTCTCCAGGGAATCTTCCCCACCCAGGGATGGAACCCAGGTCTCCCACATTGCAGGCAGACGCTTTACTGTCTGAGCCACCAGGGAACACCAGAGTACATCATGCGAAACGCCAGGCTGGAAGAAGCACAGCTGGAATCAAGATTTCTGGGAGAAATATAAGTAACCTCAGATATGCAGATGACACCACCCTTATGGCAAAAGGCAAAGAGGAACTAAAGAGCCTCTGGATGGAAGTGAAAGAGGAGAGTGAAAATGTTGGCTTAAAGCTCAACATTTAAAAAACTAAGGTCAGGGCATCTGTTCCCATCACTTCATGGCAAATAGATGGAGAAACAATGGAAACAGTGGCTGACTTCATTTACTTGGGCTCCAAAATCACTGCAGATGGTGACTGCAGTCATGAAATTAAAAGACACTTGCTACTTGAAAGAAAAGATATGACAAACCTATACAGGGTATTAAAAAGCAGAGACATTACTTTGCCAACAAAGGTCAATCTATTCAAAGCTATGGTTTTTCTTGTAGTCCTGTATGAATGTGAAAGTTAGATCATAAAGAAAGCTGAGTGCTAAAGAATTGATGCTTTTGAACTATGGTGCTGGAGAAGACTCTTGAGAGTTTCTTGGACTGCAAGGAGATCTAACCAGTCAATCCAAAGGAAATCAGCCCTGAATATTCATTGAAAGGACTGATGATGAAGCTTAAACTACAATACTTTGGCTACCTGATGTGAAAAACTGACTCTTTCCAAAAGACCCTAATGCTGGGAAAGATTGGAAGCAGGATTAGAAGGGGACAACAGAGGACAAGATGGTTAGATGGCATCACTGACTCAATGGACATGAGTTTGTGCAAGCTCTGGGAGATGGTGAAGGACAGGGAAGTCTGGTGTGCTGCAGTCCATGGGGTCACAAAGACCTGACTGAGCAACTGAATAACATAAATCTTAATTATAACTGACTCGACAAATGTTTTCAAATGCAATATATTACAAAGTTATAGTAATTAAAACAGTAGATTGCTGTTTTAAACAGTAGTGTGCATTAAAACACATATAAGTTAATGGAATATAATTGAGAGCCCAGAAATAAACCCATGCATGCATAGTAAACTAATATTTGATAAGAGAACCAAGAATACCCAATGAGGAATGGATTAATAAATGGTGCTGACTGTTTATAATAGCCAGGACATGGAAGCAACCTAGATGCCCATCAGCAGATGAATGGATAAGGAAGCTGTGGTACATATACACCATGGACTATTACTCAGCCGTTAAAAAGAATTCATTTGAATCAGTTCTAATGAGATGGATGAAACTGGAGCCCATTATACAGAGTGAAGTAAGCCAGAAAGATAAAGAACATTACAGCATACTAACACATATATATGGAATTTAGAAAGATGGTAATAATGATAACCCTATATGCAAAACAGAAAAAGAGACACAGATATACAGAACAGACTTTTGGACTCTGTGGGAGAAGGCGAGGGTGGGATGTTTCAAGAGAACAGCATGTATATTATCTATGGGGAAACAGATCACCAGCCCAGGTGGGATGCATGAGACAAGTGCTCGGGGCCTGGTGCACTGGGAAGACCCAGAGGAATCAGGTGGAGAGGGAGGTGGGAGGGGGGATCGGGATGGGGAATACGTGTAACTCCATGGCTGATTCATGTCAATGTATGACAAAACCCACTGCAATGTTGTGAAGTAATTAGCCTCCAACTAATAAAAATACATGAAAAAAATAAATAAATAAAAGCAAGACAAGAAAAAAAATAAATATGAAAATTAAAGGAGTAATGGGGGCTTAAAATAAAAAATAAAACAAAAAGTAAAAAAAAAAAATAAAAATAAATGGTGCTGAGAACACTAAATATTCACACACATAAAAATGACAACTTTGTGAGGTGATGGAATATGTTACCTTATTGTGGTAATAAGTTTTTAATATTTACATGTGTCAAATCATCACACTGTACACCTTTACTTTATGGTGTACACTGTACAGCTTAAATTTACACAAGGTTATAGGTCATTTATACCTCAATAACTTTGGAAAGTTTTATTTTGCCTTCACAGTTTTGACAGCTTTTGTTTCTACAACAAAAACTTACAACGTAGTCTTTTTATTTTTTCTATTGTGGCAATATGATTGTTAAGGGAGGTTGATAAAATATATATTATTTAAATATTTGCAGTTGCAATTATAAATTTTAGAAAGAAAGAAAGTGAAGTCGCTCAGTCTTGTCGGACTCTTTGAGACTCCATGAACTGTAGCCTGCCAGGCTGCTCCACCCATGGTATTTTCCAGGCAAGAATACTGAGTGGGTTGCCATTTCCTTCTCCGGGGATCTCCCAATCCAGGGAACATCCTGGTCTCCCAGACTGCAGGCAGGCTCTTTACTGTCTGAGCCACCTTAAGTAGTTAGTATATTTGGATCTCTGTTTGGAAATTTGACCCAGATAAAAGTATAGAGATATGTAACCTTTTCTAAAGAATATGCTTATTACACATATAAAAGTGAGTATATGTTCTTCCCATCCAGATTTGCTTTTCCTCCCATGTGTCTCAGGTCATGATTCACCTAGTTGATTGAATCTGAAACACTTGATTCATGTGATTGATATATTACATAATATGTGCTGTGATTCAAAAACACTGTTCTGACAGATTTCCCTACTTACTCTCCTATATCTTAATTTTTTTTAGTTTATCACTCCTATCAGTAGAAAGGCATGATGCTATTTTCCATACTTTCTGAAAAGAAGTCTTTGCTTGACTGCATGTCCTTTTAAAATATTTTTTTTAATCTTTCATTACTTTGCTCCCCATAGCAATAACTCCTCTTGAAAGAGTCATTTGTCTTTCCTGACACAAATTCTTCTCCTCCTGACTCTCTTTAACCTTATCACCACTTGCTTTTCCTTGGTTTTTGTTTCTGTACTTCTTATTACTTTAAAATATAATATTGATTTCTATTATGTTGATTATGTTTGCCTTTATTTCCCTGAAAAAATATAATTTCCATGATGTCTGCAACATTTTCTATCTCTTGTTCACTGACAATCAGCAAGAATCTATATGGTTGGCCATAAGATAAGAGCTCAAAAATATTTGTTGAATGAATTGATGAAGGAATGCTTAACTACTGTCTTTCCCTCAGCATCCTCATGTACTTAGTACTATATGTTTCCTATTTCTTGATATAGTCCACTGTATTATCTTGACTATGTTTAAGCCAATCTGCTATTGTGGCTAACTGATGTCTCCTGCATTGGCAGGTGGATTCTTTAACACTGAGCCACTTGGGAAGCCTTGTGTCTATATAGAGGAATTATGAAATATAGATTTAAAATCCTTGTATGCTATAGTTAGCAAAATAAAAGACTAAAATATAAAAGAACAAATAGTATAAAAATTATTAAAATAAAACAAAATATTTTTTTATAAAATAAAATTTTGAAATTACAAATCCACTGAACAAGTTGAATGGAATATTAAACAAAGACTAAGGGAATTAGTAAGGTGAAAATATAAGTGAAAACTTACATAAAATTCAATATACTTTTCATGAAGAGCAAAAATTTGAAATAGGTTCTAAGAAGAATTTAAGATAGAATAAAATATTTTAGAGAATTTTCTTCACATTTCTAGAGAATGAAATAAATGAAATAGAGAAACAGTATAGATATATAAATACATAGAAAGATAAGTATAAATACACACTTGCAAAGGAGATATTGACCATCACTTAAATATTTTCTGATAATGATCATTGTTTCATACCAATATAACCAACCAAAGGGAAGGCAGGAATACCTGGTACCCATGATTAAATTAGGCATAAACTTGAATGGACCACATCCAGAACAAGGAAGGAGAAGGGAGATCTGTTTTATCACTCTACCGTGTTACTTAAGGAACATAGAAGTGCACAGAAGGATAACAGTACATCCCAGTTCTCATATGGAGGTAGAGACCTGGTGGAATTCATTGTTTTTAAAGGCAAAAGAAATAGTAGATAACATATATATTATTTGGCTTTATGACCTTGAGTGTGTGTGTGTGTGTGTGTGTGTGTGTGTGTGTGTATTCTGCATCTATAAATTGCTAAAAGCATGAAACTTTAAAAAACTGAAAAATTTACCCCCCAAATACTTATACTTTGATGGCTCAGAGATACTCACTTCCCCTAATTTTATTTTAACTTACTTACTTATTTTAACCATTTGCAATAGTCACATAAAGTCTTTTTCTCTTTTCTTTTTGTAATTAGCAAAGGAGTACTGTAAAACTGAGTTGAGATACTCACTTCCCCTTACTTATTTTATTTTAACTTACTTACTTATTTTAACCATTTGCAATATTCACATAAAGTCTTTTCTCTTTTCTTTTTGTAATTATCAAAGGAATACTGTAAAACTGAGTTGACTCGAAGGGCAAATTGTCTTATTTTCTACCTTCCTTTATCCCAAATCTAAATCATGGAAGCTGCCTCTCAGCCAGGATTTTGTACTCAAGGGTGAACATATTAGGCATATGTGTGTCTAAAATGATGAAGAAACAGAAATCATCACAAAAGCTGTCATCATTAGATTAGAGAGATAGTGCTTAAAGAATTTCTCCAAGCATACCTTTTAAAAGTACATGTTTGGATTTTTATGTTGTTATGTGATTTTTATTGCTGTGGTTTTATTACATATAAACTCGGAGCTAAGAAAACAGAGAAACCTGATTTGATTTTGCTGTACTTACTAATAAAATGTCCTAATTAGTTTAATCCTCAAAGTTAGTGCAGATGTGAAGAAAATGACACTTCCTTTGACAAAAAATACTTAACAAAAAAGACATCTGCTTGAGGAACTCTATCCAATGTTTTAGAATATTCAGAGTAGAAAGATTTCCCATTAGTTACAAGTTTCCTGAAGGACTTACTTCCCTTCCTTTCTATGCCAAATATTGTGTTTCTGAATAATGAAAGACATTCTATCCTTAGAAAAAGTTAAACTCAAACTCCCAAACTAATTATCTTTCATTTGAACATTCTCTTCAATAAACCCAGCGTCTCGGTGACTTAGGTTAACAGTAACTTCTGAATTATGCAAAGAAATGAAAGAGGACAAAAATTCCTTACAGCATTCAAGGTCATAATGCTGTGCACAGTACTTGGGGTTAGAAAGTCTAGACTATTGGTTTCTGCATTAGCAAGTTTCCCAATTTTGCTTTTCTTTCCCTTTGGGCACAGAATTTACAGGTGTGAATCCATAAACTCTATTTTTTTAAAGATCTTTTTTTTTCTTTAAGGCATAAGTAAAGGATAAATATGTTGCCTCTTATAAAATTAATAATGAAAATTTCACTGAGCTTTTCTTCTATCTTCAGTAACTCAAAGAAGGTTTTGTCAAAGTTATTGATGTGCAAGTAAAATTTTGTTTTTTAACTGCACAATAAATAAAATAGTAATAGAAATAAATGCCACAAAATTTTCTTACTTGGTGTTTTTATACAAACAGATATTTTTAGGTATATATTATTTTAATCTGTACATTGTATTTTTAACTTTTATTTTATATTGATGACAGTTGACTAGCAATGTTGTGTTAGTTTCAGATTGCACATTGAAATTTTATTAGTATTATTTTCAAATAATCTGAAAAGTGTCAGGAGTATAACATTTTGAAGTTGAACGCTACATTTTCAAACATGTAATTACTATTTCTCATTGTACACACAGCTCACTGCTGTGTAGCTATTGAGTGATCCAAATATTTATGTACATACTAAAGTACAGGGTTTTAAAGTAAGTTTTACAGCTCAATATAGAGTAATTTTTTAAAACAAAACAAAAACAACAACCCCAAACAACTTGAACACATTTCAATTATAGTTTAGTTTTTAATTATTAGTGTTATTATTAGTGACAAATGATATGATAAAATCATTGCTGTAATATTGATTTTAAAACATTATAAAAAGTTTAAGAGGACTGCTTGGAACAAAAATGGCAAAATACTAATAGCTGTTACATGTGGATAGTGTTTATAAAAGAAGTTTTTCCTCTCCTTATGTGTATATATTAAAATGTCCGTAATAAAAATTTAAAACACAAGGTAACAAGTTTATTACTATTATTCAGAGTAGTTTATAGGAAAATAGAAATTTTACCACCAAAATATTATTAAATGGTTTAATAGTTAGAGCTTTTCTATATAATAAAGCATTGTATTGTTCGTTGTTCACTCAGTTGTGTCCAACTCTTTACAGCCCCATGGACTGCAGCACTCCAGGCTTCCCTGTCCTTCACTATCTCCCAGAGCTTGCTCAAACTCATGTACATTGATCAGTGATGCCATTCAACCATCTCATCCTCTGTCATCCACTTTTCCTCCTGCCTTCAATCTTTCCCAGCATCAGGATCTTTTCCAATGAGTCAGTTCTTCCCCATCAGGTGGCCAAAGTATTAGAACTTCAGCTTCAGCATCAGTACTTCCAATGAGCATTCAGGGTAGATTTCCTTTAGGATTGACTGGTTTGGTCTCCTTGCTGTCCAAGGATTTTTCAGGAACCTTCTCTAACACCACAGTTCAAAAGCATCAATTCTTCAGTGCTCAGCCTTCCTTATGATCCAACTCACATATCCGTACATGACTACTGGAAAGACCATAGCTTTGGCTATACAGACCTTTGTTGGCAAAGTGATGTCTCCACTTTTTAATACACTGTCACAGCTCCTCTTCCAAGGAACAAGCGTCTTTTAATTTCATGGCTGCAGTCACAGTCCACAGTGATTTTGGAGTACAAGAAAATAAATTCTGTCATTGTTTCCATTGTTTTTCCACCTATTTGCCATGAAGTGATGGAACTGGATGCCATGATCTTAGGTTTTTGAATGCTGAGTTTTAAGCCAGCTTTTTCACTCTCCTCTTTCACTTTCACCAAAAGGCTCTTTAGTTCTTTTTCATTTTCTGCCATTTAAGGTGATGTTATCTGCATATCTGAAGTTATTGATATTTCTCCTGGCAGTCTTGGTTCCAGCTTGTGATTCATCCAGCCTGGCATTTCACATGATGTTCTCTGCAGGTGAAAAGGTACAGCCTTGATGTACTCTTTTCCCAATTACTAACTGTTATTCTATGTCCGGTTCTAACTGTTCCTTCTTGATCTAAATACAGGTTTCTCAGGAGGCAGGTAATGTGGTCTGGTATTCCATCCCTTTAATAATTTTCCACAGTTTGTTGTGATCCACAGAATCAAAGGCTTTAGCATAGTCAATGAAGCAGAAGTAGATGTTTTTCTGGAATGCCCTTGATTTTTCTGTGATCCAGTAGATGTTGACATTTTGATCTCTGGTTCCTCAGCCTTTTCTAAATCCAGTTTCTACACCTGGAAGTTCTTGGTTTACATACTATTAAAGCTTATCTTAAAGGATTTTGAGCCTGACCTTGTTAGTATGTGAATTGAGTGCAATTTTGCAGTAGTTTGAACGTTCTTTAGCATGTCCTTCTTTGGGATTGGAATGAAAGCTAATCTTTTCCAGCCCTGTGGTCACTGCTGAGTTTTCCAAATTTGCTGGCATATTGAGTGCAGCACTTTCACAGCATCATCTTTTAGGATTTGAAATAGTTCAGCTAGAATTCCTTCATCTCCACTAGTTTTGTTTGTCGTAATGCTCCCTTCACCCCACTTGACTTCACACTCCAGGGTGTCTGGCTCTAGGTGAGTGACCACACCATCCTGGTTGTCTGGGGCATTAAGACTTTATGGTATAGTTCTTCTGTGTATTCTTGCCAACTCTTCTTAAATCTCTTCTTCTTCTATTGCAGAGATTAAGAAGAGTTGGTAAGAATACACAGAAGAACTATACCACAAAGTCTTAATGACCCAGACTAGGTACATACTATTTCTGTCCTTTATTGTGCCAGTCTTTGCACATTCCAAAAATACCAAATTCCCTTGGTATTTTTTAATTTTCTTGATGAAATTTCTAGTCTTCCTTATTCTGTTTCCCTCTATTTCTTTGCATTGTTCATTTAAGAAGGCTTTAAGAGGTATTGTTTGATCAGTAATAAATATTCTTTTTAGTGGCCACCTAACTTTGAATGAAATACATGCATAAAATGCAAAAATTAGAGAACATCAGTGAAAGCAAAAGCTGGTTCTCTAAAATATGATAGCAAAAATAAGAAATCAAAATTAACACAACATTGTAAATCAAACAATAAAAAGAAATCTGTAGCCAGCTAACCAAGAAAAGTAAATGAGACATAAATTAATATCATGAATGAATGAAGTATCATTGTATTCATTCCACAGACAACAAATTTGATAACAAAGATCAAAATGGACTGATTTCTTAATGACCCTAAATTAGCAAATTCACACAAGGAAAATGCATTGCTGGAGCAGGTCTATCACAACTAAAGAGACTGAGTCAATAATTACTAATTTCCCAAATTGAAGACATCAGAAACAGATAGTTTCACTAGGGGATTCTACCAAATATTAAAGCAAGATATACTTCCATTTATCTATGATGTCATTGAGAAAATAGAAGCACAGGGAATATATCCTAGCAACACCATAACACTAAAATCAAGAAAAAGAAAAAGTTTAAAAGGGAAAACTACAATGAAACATTACTCTTGAACATGCATGCAAAAGCCCTCAAAATTTTTTTAGTAAACTTAACTGAACAATGTATTAAAAATATATACAATTGATAAATGTACTTTGTTCCATGTATGCAAGGCTGATTTAATTTTAAAATATCAAGGTAATATAGTCTGCCAATACAATAATACAAATGATTTTAAAAATCAGATACCTACTTATGATAGAAGATATTAAGAAGTAGAGGCAAGAATACACAGAAGAACTATGCAAAAAAGATCTTCACGACCCAGATAATCACAATGGTGTGACCTCTCACCTAGAGCCAGACATCCTGGAATGTGAACTCAAGTGGGCCTTAGGAAGCATCACTACGAACAAAGAGAGTGGAGGTAATGGAATTCCAGTTGAGCTATTTCAAATCCTGAAAGAAGATGCTGTAAAAGTGCTACACTTAGTATGCCAGCAAATATGGAAGATTCAGCAGTGGCCACAGGACTGGAAAAGGTCAGTTTTCATTCCAATCCCAAAGAAAGGCAATGCCAAAGAATGCTCAAACTACTGTGCAATTGCACTCATCTCACATGCTAGTAAAGTAATGCTCAAAATTCTCCAAGACAGGGTTCAGCAATATGTGAACCATGAACTTCCAGATGTTCAAGCTGGTTTTAAAAAAGGCAGAGGAACCAGACATCAAATTGCCAATATCTGCTGGATCATCAAAAAAGCAAGAGAGTTCCAGAAAAACATCTACTTCTGCTTTATTGACTATGCCAAAGCCTTTAACTCTGTGGATCACAATAAACTGTGGAAAATTCTGATAGAGATGGGAATACCAGACCACCTGACCTGCGTCTTGAGAAACCTGTATGCTGGTCAGGAAGCAACAGTTAGAACTGGACATGGAACAACAGACTGATGCCAAATAGGAAAAGGAGTACATCAAGGTTGTATATTGTCACCCTGCTCATTTAACTTATATGCAGAGTACATCATGAGAAACGCTGGGCTGGAAGAAGCACAAGCTGGAATCAAGATTGCTGGGAGAAATATCAATAACCTCAGATATGCAGATGACACCACCCTTATGGCAGAAAGTGAAGAGGAACTAAAAAGCCTCTTGAGGAAAGTGAAAGAAGAGAGTGAAAAAGTTGGCTTAAAGCTCAACATTCAGAAAATTAAAATCATGGCATCCGGTCCCATCACCTCATGGGAAATAGATGGGGAAAGAGTGGAAACAGTGTCAGACTTTATTTTTTTGCGCTCCAAAATCCCTGCAGATGGTGACTGCAGCCATGAAATTAAAAGATGCTTACTCCTTGGAAGGAAAGTTATGACCAACCTAGATATCATATTAAAAGCAGACACATTACTTTGCCAACAAAGTTCCGTCTAGTCAAGGCTATGGTTTTTCTAGTAGTCATGTATGGATGTGAGAGTTGGACTGTGAAGAAAGCTGAGTGCCAAAGAATTGATGCTTTTGAACTGTGGTGTTAGAGAAGACTCTTGAGAGTCCCTTGAACTGCAAGGAGAGCCAACCATTCTGTCCTAAAGGAGGTCAGTCTTGGGTGTTCATTGGAAGCTCTGAGGCTGAAGATGAAACTCCAATACTTTGGCCACCTCATGCGAAGTGTTGACTCGTTGGAAAAGACCCTGATGCTGGGAGGGATTGGGGGCAGGAGGAGAAGGGGATGACAAGGTTGAGATAGCTGGATGGCATCACAGACTCAATGAACATGAGTTTGGGTAAACTCCGGGAGTTGGTGATGGACAGGGAGGCCTGGTGTGCTGGGAATCATGGGGTTACAAAGAGTCGGACACGACTGAGCCACTGAACTGAACTCATGATATAAAATACACAAAAACACTAAAACAACCAAAATAGTTAGAAGAGATGAAGATTTCCTGAACTTGATAAAACAATCTACAAAAACATAAAAATCATATAAATTGACATCTTATTCATTAATAAAAACTGTTTTTCCACTACAAGGTCTGGAGCAAGATAAAGATATCCTCTCACTACTCCTATAAATGTAATGCTGGGAGCACTAGCTAGTGCATTGAGACAAGAAAAAGAAATACAAATTATCCATACTGAAAAGGAAGAAATAAGCTTTATTCACAGACAACAAAATTGTCTATCTATGATTTGGCAATCATAACATAATTTTGACTTTTTTTTTTAATCCCAGCTTCTCACTCCCAATTTCTTCCCACTTCTTCATCCCACCAATTCATCTTGAGTTGATAAGGAATAATCTCTATGTATTTTCTGTGTTCATATAATTAAATGCAAATATATATGTATAGATATTTCTATGCATTCTCAAGAGACTTGTTTTAAGTAATCATTATATATGCATGTTTCTGACTTTGCTTCTCTCAATAAATAATGACTTCAGAAAATTCTCCTAATACATTTCAAATTTATCATTTTGATTGAATGTTGTTTGCTAATCAGTATGTAAAATAATTTTGTAAATCTTTCAACTGATATTAATTTTTTTTGGAACTTTTGCCATGTAGATAGTGAGGCAGTAAACACCTTTACATTTATATATATTTTTTTCGTTCTGTAGTAGTATTTATAAGATATAAATTTCCAGGAATGGGTAGTTGGATTAATGATTATAAATTTATCCTAAAATGTTGGTTTATATTTTATAATTTAAATATACATGTGTTTAAATTTACACATATACTACTGTTATAGCTTACTTATAAATATGTGTTATTATAATTGCCAAATCATGGCAATCAGAGTTGTTTTTGAAATACACCAGTTAATTTCATAATAACTTCAATATTAACTTTGACTTCCACAACCTCTTTCTAAACTGCTTGTTTCTAATTTTCCTTAACCCTCCATATTATTTTCAAAAGTAGACTTGGGTATCACCTATCCCCAATTAGTATTATACTAACTCTAAAATGAAAAAGACTTCAAATGGCTCATTTTTAATAGTAATTATTCAAAATGCTAAAATGATTTCATTCAGTGAAACCCACATCTATCTTGCTATAATTAAACACAGCTGCTTTGGCTCTCACTTCAATAAGTATTCATTTTTTTAAAATATAATGACCCTTTTTATATGGAATACAAGTTATTAGGTCATCTGCCAGCCATCTTCTCTCAAGCTACTTAATTATTCCTTTAAGCTTTATTCATATCTTATATTTCCAAGATTTAGATCATTAATTTTTCTCCCTTATGCATGCATCGCATATTTTTTTTCTACATCTTTTTTGGCCTTAAGACTTTCTGCAAAAGTTAGAATCTAGCCAAGTATGGAATGAGGCATGTTCTATGTTTCTAAATTTTGTAGTTCTAATACTCAAAATTTTAAAACAATCTCTACAAACTTGGAGAAAATTAATCATTTTAGTGAGTATATATCTTAATTCAATGCATTACTTCTATATTCAGTGAAATAAATGAAAGGTCTCTTTCAACAAACCACTGCTATTTTTTTTTCTAGAAATGTCCATGAAAGTAATTAAAGGAGGATATATTATTAGAAAAAGAGAGTAGCAACTTTCTTCTACCCCTTTCTTGGCTGTGTATTTCTGTGCCTCAGAGATAGCGCATGACTCTGTCCTTCTTTGTGCACACTCTTTTTGGAAGTGTATAGTTTTCATTGTCATGATTACCACTGTTATGCTCATGACTTCTTAACAATTACCATATTTACAAATATGTCTTCACCTTCACTCATTTAACTCCACAAAAATACCTGAATGAAAAGAATCACTTATATCTATAGAATGCTGAAATGCAGTCATTAATAGTAAAGCATCTATCAGGTGTCCAGTCATCCAAGTCTCCTGCTTTAGAGTTACCAAGACAGTTCATATTCCCTCAACAACTTTTTACCATGACAACTACTCTTGACCTTCTAAATAAGGTTCAACTTATTTTATGGCTTCAACTTGTTGTTGTTGTTGTTGATTTGCTAAGTCGTGTCCAACTCTTTTGTGACACCATGAACTGTAGCCGGCCAATCTAATCTGTTCATGGAATTTCCCAGGCTAGAATATTGGAGTGGGTTGCAGTTTCCTTCTTCTGGGGATCTTCCCAACCCAGGGAAGGAATCAACATCTCCTGCATTGGCAGACAGATTCTTTGCCATGGAGTCACCTGGGAAGCCCCATGGTCTTAATATTTCTTGACTTTTTTTTTTTCCTTTTCTTACCTTTGCATACTAATGGCTAACATCTCTTCTCTATTAACCAAAATCTTTCTCTACTAAGCCAAAATCTTCTCTACTAATCAAAATCTATTCTCTACTAAACCAAAAAGGATCTTCATGGCCCAGATAACCATGATGGTGTGATCACTCACCTAGAGCCAGACATACTGGAATGCAAGGTCAAATGGGCCCTAGGAAACAACACCAGAAACAAAGTTAGTGGAGGTGATGGAATTCCAGTTGAGCTATTTCATATCCTAAAAGATGATGCTGTTAAGGTGTTACACTCAATATGCCAGCAAATTTGGAAAACTCAGCAGTAGCCACAGGAATAGAAACAGATCAGTTTTCATTCCAATCCCAAAGAAGGGCAATGCCAAAGAATGTTCAAACTACCACCAATTGTACTCTTCTCACACACTAGCAAAGTAATGCTCAAAATTCTCCAAGCCAGGTTTCAACAGTACATGAACTGTGAACATCAAAATATACAAACTGATTTTAGAAAAGGCAGAGAAACCAGAGATCAAATTGCCATCATCTGTTGGATCATCAAGGAAGCAAGAGAGTTCCAGAAAAACATCTATTTCTGCTTAATTGACTATGCCAAAGCCTTTAACTGTGTGGGTCATAGCAAACTGGAAAATTCCTAAAGAGATGGGAATACCAGACTACCTTACCTGTCTCTTGAGAAATCTGTATGCAGGTCAAGAAGCAACAGCTAGAACTGGACATGAAACAACAGACTGTTTACAAATCAGGAATGTAGTACATCAAGACTATATATTGTCACCCTGTTGATTTAACTTATATGCAGAGTACATCATGAGAAACACTGGGCTGGAAGAAGCACAAGCTGGAATCAAGATTGCCGGGAGAAATATAAATAACCTCGGGTATGCAGATGACACCACTCTTATTGCAGAAAGCAAAGAAGAACTAAAGAGCCTCTTAATGAAAGTGAAAGAAGAGAGTGAAAAAGCTTGCTTAAAACTCAACATTCAGACAACTAAGATCATGGCATCTGGTCCCATCACTTCACGGGAAATAGATGGGGAAACAATGGAAACAGTGGCTGACTTTATTTTTGGGGGCTCCAAAATCACTGCAGATGGTGACTGCAGCCATGAAATTAAGACGCTTGCTCCTTGGAAGAAAAGCTATGACCAACCTAGACAGGATACTAAAAAGCAGAGACATTACTTTTCCAACAAGGCTCCATCTAGCCAAAGCTAATTTTTTTCCAGTAGTCATGTATGGATGTGAGAGTTGGACTATAAAGAAAGTTGAGCACACCGAAGTATTGATGCTTTTGAACCGTGGTGTGGGAAAAGACTCTTGAGAGTCCAAAGGACTGCAAGGAGATCCAACCAGTCAATCCTAAAGGAAATCAGTCATGAATATTCATTGGAAAGACTGATGCTGAAGCTCTAATACTTTGACCTCCTGGTGTGAAGAACTGACTCATTGGGAAAGACCCTAATCCTGGGAAAGATTGAAGGCAGGAGGAGAAGTGGATGAGATGGTTGGGTGGCATTACCGACTCAATGGTCATGGGTTTGAGTAAGCTCCGGGAGCTGGTGATGGACAGGGAGGCCTGGCATGCTGCAGTCCATGGGATACGACTGAGCAACTGAACTGAACTGAACTAACCAAAATATGCAGCACCTATTGCAGTGAAATAATCTCTTATTCTTCTTGAAATTACTTTTAACCATTAAAAATTCATCCACCTTTCACATTTCAGGCAGCTTTGGAAAGTCAAATGTTATGATATTATTAGTTGGTAAAATCCCTTATAAGTCTCTCCATATTTCACCAAAGTGCATCCTGCTTGCAGTGGTACATGAGAACTTCAAAAACTAACATCATCGTCCATCAATAACTGCTTACTAATTTTCAGCTCAGTGATACCAAACTGCTTATGGCCTTATATAAATTTCACTCTTATTATCCCATTTTCTAGTTCATTCTAGGTTTCCCTACTAATCAGTATTTACTGGTCTATAATACCCATCTTGAAATTACCTCCAGAAGACATCTCTGAGCCCTCTCTAATTATGATTCTTCTTGTGCTTTTCCAGCATTTGGGATGTGACTTTTTCATACCATCTATCATAATAAATCACATTTTTAAAATTGCTGCTCTTTCTTTAAAATCCTTGAAGGCTGGTAACTTATTTAATTTTCTTCTTAACCTCAACAGTTGTAATATTGATTGACAGAATAAATTATCTACAAATGTTCTTCAAAATGAAATATTTAAAAATAGTTGCTAAACCCATGTCGTGTATGGCTTGGGGCCAAATTTGAGTTTGTCCAGGTAAGCTCCTACCACAGACTTATATAACAATATAAATTCATATATACCTTGGAAAATTACAAAAGTAAAAGTACTTGAAGATACTAGAGAATGAACAAAAGCAGGCAGGTTATGAAGTCAAAATTTGAAAGAAGAGTAAGGCATCAGGTAACTGATCACATTTTTTGGATTTATCTTTAGAGAAGTCTACAGCTGGATGTACAAATGGTGTCTAATAAAACTTCCAGTTAATACTCACAAACTTTCTAGTGTGAAGAACCATATAACAGAAATTGGTGTAATCTAAACTGTAGAAAGTTAATAGGGAGCATTCTCAGACAAAGTTTCTGCCCCACTCTCTCTTTCCTCCCCTTCTGGAAATGTTCAGATACACTTAAGGTAGAACTTTTAACGATGTTATATAATGTATGTAGTATACTCTTTTCTGATGTTTCATCATTGTTTCCATTTATTTTTTAGTTTGTATATTTTTCAGTTGTCCTCTTACTTTTCCATTTCCCAGTGTACTCTTCAGCTGTGTCCAATCTACTGTAAAATTTATTTTGTTTTTAATGTTAGTGATTATATATCTCACTCCAAAAATTCCTTGGTAATCTTTAAAGGGCTTCTTTTTCCCTGATGAAATTTTATATCTAACTATCTCTTTTCACAAATATACTAATGTCATTAAATTTTTAAAACCCATGTTTGATAAATTGAGAATCTAGATGATTTGAGTCAATTTTAATCATTGCTGTTGTTCACTTGGCCTACTTTATTGGTCTGCCTATTACTTATTTGACAGAATATCTGAAATAGAGTATAAAAAAATGGAGAGTCTACGGATACTATTGTCTTTACTCAAAGAAGCTGTATTTAGTCATCAGAAAGAGAGTTAAATTAGGGTCAATTCACCTCAGTTGAAATGCTGGTTTTCAGAATTTGTCAGGTCTCTTTCCTGTTTGCTCTTAACTCTATGAATTAGCCTATCAAAGATTTAATTGAGAGTATGGAATGCTAACCTATGTATACTATTCCTTCTTGATAGTTCCTAGTTCTAATCTTTATCTCCTCAGAAACAAGAATTCTGAGTCTCATTGAACTAGTCACCGTTTTAACGGCAGATGCTTTCTGCTTGAACAGCTTAGGAATCTGGAATCACATCAATAGGGAAAAGTGTGCAAAAAGTGCAAAATGTCAGATTAATTCCTCACTGAGAATTTACTGCTTCAAGTATGGCTGCCTTGGCTGTCCTGAATCCAATATTTCTGTTTCCAGCCCTGTAAACTGCTAAAATCTCTGATTGGCTCAGCTCTTCCTGAGGTTTCTGCTTGTATTTTTAGTCTTCCTCCCTATGCTGCATATCAGCAAATGTCTTGCTGGAAAAGTAAAGTGCCAGATTCACCACAGTGATGTTCTCTTCTCTCTAGGAATGTGGTCCCTTCAATTTCAGCCAATTTTATGGCTTTCTGATGTCTTCAAGCTAAGTTTTTTTAACCCATTATACTACTCTTTGGTGGGAGTTTTGATCTGCTGAAAATTAGACTATTTTATCTAGAGGTGACACTATTTTTTATAAATAAGAAATACATTGTTGTTGCTGTTCTTCATGTCCGACTCTGCGACTCCATGGACTGCAGCATGCCAGGCTTCCCTGTCCCTCATCATCTCTCAGAGCTTGCTCAGAATCATATCTATTGAGTTGGTGATGCCATCCAACCATCTCATCCTCTGTCGTCCCCTTCTCCTCTTGCCTTCAATCTTTCCCAGCATCAGGACCTTTTCCAAAGAGTCAGCTCTTTGGATCAGGTGGCCAAAATATTGGAGCTTCAACTGAACAGAAAAATTTCATTGCTAACTGAAATTCTAATTATTTATATTTATAATTTCCTAGTTACTAAAATTATTACTTAATTTTCTATCCCTTTTTATCATGAAACAGTGAGCTCTATAACCTTAGGATAGCTATAATCTAATTTTATATACTGTTTAATTACATAATTTATAACAGATATATAACATTTTGCTTCTACAGAAGCATGTGCTATTTTCATTTCATTTAATCCATAAATGGGTTAAAAATGAATTGGGTATTAGAAAATAAGCTAATTTTCTTTTCATTATTTCAAAATTCTGTCCATTTAATTTCATATGAATAGAATAAACACAAATTATTTCATGCTTCCATGCATGTCTTTCCATTGACATTTAATTATTATTATATATGGGGCTTTCTAGGTAACTCTAGTGATAAAGAACTTGCCTGCCAATGCAGGAGACATTAGAGATGCAGGTTCAAATCCTGGGTGGAGAAGATCCCTTGGAGGAGGACATGGCAACC
Source organism: Cervus canadensis (assembly GCF_019320065.1). Classification (NCBI taxonomy): domain Eukaryota; kingdom Metazoa; phylum Chordata; class Mammalia; order Artiodactyla; family Cervidae; genus Cervus; species Cervus canadensis. The sequence goes on from NC_057394.1 coordinate 30,872,928, forward strand.
CACTCCAGTATTCTTGCTTGGAGAATCCCATGGACAGAGGAGCCTGGCAGGCTACAGTCTATGGGGTTGCAAAGAGTTGGACATGACTGAAGCAACTTAGCATGCAGGCACGCATTATTATATATATCAATATTTATAATACTGATACTACATTTTGCTTTTTATAAAAGCCTTTTCAGAGAGGGAGAAAGTGGAAGATGAAGAACATTTTTTTTTAAATTTCCCAGGAATAGTTAGGAGTCATGTAGATATATTATTTATTTCACATAATCTTTTAAATACATTATGTTGGAAGTATTATCAGTGCCATCTTATCGAGAAGAAAATTAAGATCTAGAAATGATAAATATTTGTTAAGTGACAAAAATTAAAGTTATGGTATCCAGTATATAACTGCACATTTTAAAATCACTAACTATAATATATATGGGGTGTGTTTGGGGCATTTCTTCCCTGGGTTGGGAAGATCCCCTGGAGAAGAGCATGGCAACCCACTACAGTATTCTTGCCTGGAGAATCCCATGAATATGTCAGTGATATTTCAAGATTAATCTTTGACCCATTTTCCAACAAAGTTGTTTCAAGTTTATTACTTATTCTTGAAAGATATTACATATTCAAAGATATTTTTAAAATCCATCAAACTTCAAATTATCTTTCCTAGGGCCAAAATAATAGGATATTTACAAATATATTTATTGTATATCTTGGATATTTTTAGAAAGAACAATTTTTAAATTTTCTAACGTAAAACTTTAATTACAAAAAATCTTCAGAAATATCAATATTTATCTTTGTCCAGACTGTTTCCAAAATGCCTCTTAATCATACATGGTTATGATAGAAAGATATTTGTAAACAGATAATTCTATATTTCTTCTTTAACATTTTTCAGGAGAAGGCTGAGCTACCAACAGAGTAGCCAACTGTTTCTTTAACAGTGAAAAGTGAAAGAGTTAAGTCTTTAATCTCTTCGTCTGATGGTATAAGCAAGAGTCTAAAATTGGAGAAAGCATTGACTCTGCCAGTTTCATCTTCCCCATGAAGCAGGGCACCAAAGGAGGGGTGTCTCATTATTGAAGGCGCCTCAACAAAGGCTCTGTCAGCTTTCTGATCTGGCCATTGGAGAGAGGGTGAGAAAAGAGAGCTAAGTGTGAAAAATTTCTATATGCTGAGTCAGAGTCTGGCAAAGTGTCTTCAAGGTCGCTTCCTACCTCCACTCCCCTTCTCACACACACAGAAGTAGGGGTAGGCAGAGGAAGCTGAAGTCATCTGCGCAGGGACTCAAATAGAGATCTATTTGAGTGGAAATAGATCCACTCAAAGTGGAAAGTGCCACGTGGAGTGCCAATGCAGAGAGCCCAGCGGGCCAGGGAGCCTGCCTCCTTGACTGGAACTCCCTTTCAGAGACTGCAGCACGCTGGCTTTGCACCAAATTTGGCAGGGCCCCTTTCATGTGAGGACTGTCAGGAGAGCCTTCTTCATAAGTGCATGTTGTCAGGCCTGAAAAGCAGGCTTTACAGCACAAAGGATTTTAACCAGGAGCCTCAAATAGAGTTAGGTAAATATCAAGTTTTAAAGCATTTCCTTTGCTGATTAAAAGGGAAACAGAATACCATTTTCCCTCACTTTTTCTACTTGGTCTTCCCTGGGTCAGTGAAGGAGGATCTTTCCTTGCTCTCAATAGTGTGACATGTCCAAAGACAGGGACCCTGGAAGAATAAGAGTCCCAGCAGCAGATTAGTCACACCTGGTGACTGCAGGGGAGGAGAACTCAGAGGTCAGGAGCTCGGCACGTGGCGGCCAGGACCCTGGAAGGCAGTCAAGACCTATAAATGATGGGGTTTTTTTTATTAGTTCTGTGGGCTCTCAGGGAAGTGAAATTCATTCATTAGATTGAGAACCAAATGGAAGGCAGCTGCTCCTACTCAGACAGGAACTAGCTGAGTGAGGAGGAGTCTTTCCCATTAGGACAGAGTACATGTGTGCAAACTAAGTCACTTCAGTCAGTGTCTGACTCTCTATGACCCTATGGGCTGTAGCCTGCCAGGCTCCTCTGTATATTTCCAAGGCAAGAGCACTGGAGTGGGTTGCTGTTTCCTCCTTCAGGAGATCTTCCCAACCGAGGGATCAAACCCATGACTCCTGTGGTTCCTGGACTGCACGCAGAATCTTAATCTCTGAGACACCAAGGAAGCCCAGGTCAGAGTACAGACCAGGGAAACTCTTGAGCAGGCTTTTGGACTTGTGAGGTTCCAGGTATCAAGGCAGGACTTTAAATTTTAGGTCCACTTGCATTTCTCAGAATTTAATGCAATAAATTTCCTTTTAGTTCAGTTCAGTCCTTCAGTTGTGTCCAACTCTTTGCAACCCCATGGACTGCAGCATGCCAGGCCTTTATCTGAGTTCTGCATATATTGATACAAAGTGGTTACTTAATTCATTACAAAATATTTCCTTATGATTTCTTTTCTTTGAACTTTGAGGCATTTAGAAGTATGTTCTTTAATTTTCAAATATAAATATACAGTACAGATATATTTTTGTTATTAATTTGTTTGTGTTCCAGGAAGAAAACATACTTTGTATGAAGTTAATTTTTAAAAATTTTGTTGTGACTTGTTTTATACACCAGAATATACTTTTTCTTGATGGATACTCTTATAAAACTGAAAAAAATGTACAATTGTTTTGGTGAGTGGATATAATAACATTTTCTGATGGAGTTGTTAAGGTCTTCTATATAATTATGGATTTCTTATTTATTGTTTTATCACTTATGAGAGAGTGACGTTGAAGTTTGCAACAATAATTGTGAATTTGACTACTATTCCTTCCAATTCTATTATTTTTGTCATCATGTGTTATGCAGCACTATTAATAAGTTCATGCACACATAGGATTGTTGTATTTTCTTGAAAAGTTGACTCATATGTCTTTATGTATTATTCCTCTTTATTCCTGTCATGAAGAGAAGGAAATGGCAACCCACTCCAGTACTCTTGCCTGGGAATCCTATGGACTACAGTCCATGGGGTCGCTAAGAGTCGGACACGACTGAGTGATTTCACTTTCACTTTTCACTTTCATGCATTGAAGAAGGAAATGGCAACCCACTCCAGTGTTCTTGCCTGGAGAATCCCAGGGATGGGGGAGCCTGGTGGGCTGCCGTCTATGGGGTCGCACAGAGTCGGACACGACTGAAGTGACTTAGCAACAGCAGAAGCATTCCTGTCATGAAGCATGATTTGTATGATGTAAAGATAGTCACTGAAGTTATTTTTCTTTAGCATTTGAATAGTATATTATATTCAATTAAAGTTTTTCTTTTCTTGTAAATTGTATATATTTGGATCTGACTTTCATATCTAATTTGACAGTATTATAATTTACACCTCTGCCCAAATTCTTCATCTCTTTATACCTGTTGCCTGGCTTTTATATTAGATATTCATACCTACTCTAATGCAATCAAGTCTTAGAATTGCAGCATCGGGATTCCGGGTCTGTTAATAGCTTTTCCTCACAAGAGATTACTTTCCCTTGCCATTTTGTGTACCATAAACTCTAACTGGATGACAGACTTTGTGTGTGGAAGAAGAAAAGAAACTGGAGTGAATATCATTTATCCCTAGAAATGAGCTTGCATTTTCCTAAATTCAAGTCAGTATAGTCCATGTGGGGTTTCCCAAGTGACTCAGTGGTAAAGAATCTGCCTGGCAATGCAAGAGATGAGGGTTTGATCTCTGGGTGGGGAAGATCGCCTGGAGAAGAAAGTTCAACCCACTCTAGTATTCTTGCCTGGGAAATTCCAAGGACAGAGAAGGCTGGTGGGCTATAGTCCTTGGAGTCACAAAGAATTGGATACAGCTGAGCACACATGTGGGCAATAGTTTATGTAGTCTGTAGTTGTATTTGTTTTATCATTGCTGTAGATAGTTTCTGTGCTTCACGGGCTTCTAATTTTATCAGCAATCAGCTGATTCTATCATATGTTTACTGTGGGACCTACGTATCAGAGGATTTTTCTGTCCCACAGTCAGCACCCTCTGAGTCCTGTATACAGCTTTCCCTGATATCCGGAAGTAGAACATTCCTATGAAACTTTGCAGAAGCAGAAGCAGAAGGTAAAGAAGCAATTACATTAGGACACATCTTGCAAATGAACGCACAAAATAAATTGAGATAAATCACAGATGCTCACAGACACAGTTCAAAGCTATGGCAGCTTGATACTGAGATGCTGAGTGGGGGTCCCAAGGAAGGACTTGGCTGTTGCAGTCTCGCTGCTGCTTAGGGTGCAAGCTGCAAAACAAACATGGAAAGCTATTTTCACTTTTGCCTTTTTTCACAAAAGCACAGCTTCTCTTCAGATTCTTTCAGTTAGTGAAAACAGGTACTGATGTAAATCCTTATAAAAGCAAAGTGAGGTAAAGTGAAATTTCAAAAAGAGGGGGATACCTATACAGGTACTGCAGCAAAGGGCTAGCCCCGGGAAGTGGAATGTAGGTACTGCTTGTTATGTGCAAGACTCACAGCAGGTGCCACAAGGTTCTCTGATTCACTGGGGTGGCCTTGGTCTCAAGAATACTCCGTGTTTCTGGGACCCACGGTGGAATTTTCTCCCATTGTTTTCCTCCTCTCCTGTGAGTGTCCCTTTTGTCACTCTGGGTGGTTTTGGGCAGGAGGGTTTCACTAACTCTTTCACAGTGGTAGCAGCTCTCTACTTTGTATCAGTACAAGATTCCAAGCCCAGATGTGTTTTCTGCCTCTCCCTAAAAGTACATGGCTTTTACTCCTCCTCCTCCAGGGTGGTATCACAACTTTGTCTGGAATTAATGGCAGTGACTGTGCTCCTCCTGCCTCAGTGGAAGACTGCAGATTCTTGTTAATGAGCAAAACGATATTTTGCCACATGCTAAACGTGAAATACTTAATTTAGGTGTTTTAAATAAACTTCTGTATATTATACTTTCTTCATTGTTTTCATAATCCTTATATCATTTATTTTAGTTTGACAACAACTATGTTTACATGATAGAATGATACAAGACATTTATTTTTCTGTGATCCTTTTTTGGCATTTAATAATATGTCCTTGAGTGATTTCCTTGTCTGGGAAAATAACTAGTAATAAATATGCACACTATTCTGTTATGATACTCCACTGTAGTCCATAGCAAATGAACAATACAATACTTAATTTCTATCATATTGATAGAAGTGCATTTTTTCCATTTATTTTTATGTTGTTATACTACTAAAGGAAGCATATTTGCACACATATCTTTGGACTTGTGGGAAAAGTGTTCTATAGACACACGCTTAGAAACGTAGGACTGGGTCAAAGGGACGGTGAGCTTTCTCATGTTGTCCTTCCCACTTCAGTTGTAAGTTATGTGAATGCAGTATGTGAAATGATTTCACTTAGGGAATTACAAAAAGTGTTTTTATCATAAAAATATTTACAAATGTATAAATCTTTTTGGGCTTTCCAGATGGCTCAGTGGTAAGGAATCCACCTGCCAAAGCAGGTGATGCAGCTTCAAGCCTTGGGTCAGAAAGATCCCCTGGAGAAGGAAATGGCAACCCACTCCAGTATTCTGGCCTGGGAAATCCCATGGACAGAGGAGCCTGGAGGGCTATAATCCATGAGGTCGCAGAATCAGACATGACTGAGTGACTAAACAATAACAAATAAATCCTTTCTAGTATTTACTTTGATAAGGTAAATAAAATTTAGAAAGTCTACTTTGTCCAAAAGGAAATAATTTAAATTAATAATTAAAATAATTTTGGATTTTTTCACAGGCCTATAAGTTTACTGAATGTGACAAAAAATAAAATAAATCACTCATTAGTAATTTCAACACAATTACAAGCAAAAATGCTTTCCATGATTTTATAGTCCAGAATTGAGTGATTTAATATTGAAAATGGAAACTAATTTTACATGTTTTACATTTAAATGTTATAAATATGAATAAATCAATGTGATCTTTTTTATTTCTTCCATAAAATGTAAAGCTTGAATAATGTTTCATCATTTTCAGCAATTATTGTCTGTTCCTTATTTATACAGAGGTTTCCTATGCATAATAAAATGTTGCATTCAGGCAAGAGAAGTATATATTAGATAGTAAAACCATTCTGTATGTCAAGGTTCTCCAGATAAACAGAGCCAGTAGGATATATAGAGATTATATGAGAAAACATTGTAGAAATTGGCTCACATGGTTATAGAGTCCAAAAAGTACTACAATCTGCTGTCTAAAGCTAAAGAACCAGGGAATCCAGCTGAACTACACCCTGAGACCTGAGAATCCCAAGGCCTATGATCCAAGTGTGAGTACCATAGTAAGGAAAGAATGGTACACTGACTGTTGTTTTGACCCCACAGAGCTAAATGGATAATAGAGTTGATATGCTACAGGCTTGCATTTTCTCATCTTGCATATACCAAAGAAAATTCTCCCAGTCAGTGATCACTGCATGCAGAGATTCTAAAACATGTAAAATTTTCTAGAAACTTATTTTCCAGCCTTTCCCAGGTAGTCCAGAAGAAGGAAGAGATAATCACAGGGGGGAGAAAGACAATACTTCAGTTAAAGAATTAATCACAGCCTTAGTACTGAGAAGCCATTTTCCAGAAAAAAAATGTTACTTTCCCAGTGTTAACCATCAAGTATTCTTCTTTGAACCAGCCGAATGCATGCCGCACACAGACTTTGTAAGTCTCCAGCCTGATATCCACATTTTGTAGTGGGTCACTTTAGGTTCTACAAATAACAAAGTGGGCCATCCAAGCTTTGCTTGTCAAGTAGAAATTATATTTTCAAGAGAACAGATAGCTTGGCAGCATTTTAGATTTACATAACAAAGTGAAAGCTACCCCTTTGGGAAAATCTTTATCACTTCACTGCCTTAAGCAAAACTGCTGGCTCAGGGAAGCTTTCCATTCACAGGAATTTCCCTAAATGCCTGGACCGAGTTCACTGATTGCTCGTCTATGTTGAAATATGATGCCGTGCATTGTACTGCTGTGGAAAACCATCTGTGCACAATCAGCGCCCGCTATGTATAACCAAAAGCCAATATGGTATATCCACTCAGTTGCCAGAATTTAAAAATGCTCAAAGCCAGGCCAATACTTTCCTTGATGAACTCTGGGATATTTTTATTATCTCCTGGGCTGTTGCCTAAAGCCTAGCTGCCTGGTCTGCCGTTTGGGAAACTAAAGGCTGGCAGATTAAAGACATTTCTCTTTGAAGCTGTACTCTAGAGAGAAAAAAATCCCTTTTGCCAACCAGAAAGTCTGAGTCACAAATGTAGATGCCCGTGGTAAGGACATATTCTCTGATAGGACCATGGAATCAAGCCTCTCTCCAACTAAAGAAATTCCTGTTAAAGAAAACTCAATAGCAATAAATGACACTTTCATTTTGGGGACACCACCTGTACCACCAGGACTATACTTCTTGTGTAGAAGCCTGGCTACAAATTTTCCTGCTCCCAAGATCGTAGTAGGTTGAACATTATTGTGGTCATAAGAGACCTTCACATTTTTAAGGAATTGCTATCAGCAGACATAAGACACCTCCACTAATTTCTTCAATGTGAAGTGACCCTTCGCTACTTGGGGAAACTCCCTGGAGTGATAATTGACTCATTATTTATGCACATTCTGCGGGAGTTTATTGCTATGATAGGATCATCTAATTAGAAAAAGTAGTAAGAATTTTTCCCTGACGTTAGCCTACATTATCAATGACACCACCTTGGCCTTGGAAGGCTTTCCGCTCAGTTTAATTCGCTAGTCAGAGTGGTTACGGATCATAGCCTTATCCCACACTTCCTCCTTGCAGGTCAAGGCAGAGTCAGTGCAATCGATAATAAATTCTGATGTACCTGGATTACTGCCTAGGGGCAAATGGAAGGTCAAAACATAGATATAAGGAGAAAGTGTTCTAGTTTTCTAAGATAGACTCAGTGATTCACATTATTTTATTCCCCCATCTGGTTGAGCATGGAATCCTGGAGGGTACTGATAGGCTAACCGGCAGGAAGGCCAGGGTTCTCCAAACAGAGGAAATAAGCTGCAAGTGTCAGGCATTTTTCTTCTCTCCCTTAAGCGGCAGGAGGCAGGAGGAAACAAAACTACAAGTGTCACATTTTTTTTCCTTCTCCATATAAAATTAAAAGGAGGCTTCCCTATGGAAATGTTTTTCTTAAGCTATGTTAATGAAACAATGCATTTGCTTTGGAATTTGCCTTCCTTCAAAATGGTTCCACCTAAGACTAATTTTTCTTCTTTTCTCAAATCTTGGACTAATAATAGCTCAAAATCAGTATTCATATCAAATAAAACCAATGTTCATATCAATTGCTTTATGGCTGGGGGATGACATACCTTGTGTCCTCCTATTTCAAAAATTCATATTGTGGGAGGGGCCTGGTGAAACTCCTTCAGCCTTGAGGTGTCTGTCTTATCTGATTAACAGCTTTCTAAGAGACATAAAACAGCGTGCTAAAACTAGCAAGGTGGGGCACTCTCCATCCTCCTTCTGTCAGAAGTTTCCTCTGTCCCTTTTTCACTTTAATAAAACTCTGCTACACAAAAACTCTTGAGTGATCAAGTCTGCTCCCTGGTCCCGAAGCTAAATCTTCTTCTTGCCGGAGATCTCTAATCTGGCATCGTTCACTGTAAGCTATCAGCATGGTTGAGGAAAATATTATTTGTTAGTGCTACTGACTGAATATGTCCCCTCCCCAAGCCCCTCCGCCCCCGATTTCATTCATACATTGAAATCCTGTGCTCAGTAAAATAGTATTTGGAGGTGAGCTATCATGAATGAGATTAATGCCCTTATGTAAAAGGTCTGAGAGAGAGCTCTCTAAATTTTCCTCGATGTGAGGATACAATAAGTCTGGAACCTAAGAGGGCCCTCGCTTGACCATACTAGTACTTTGGTCTCAGACTTTCAGCCTCCAGAACTATAAGAAATACATTTCTGTGGCTTATAAGGCACCTAGGCTATGGTATTTTATTATAGCAGCAAAGACAGAATAGGATTCTCTGATGGCTCAGTGGGTAAGGAATCTGCCCGCAACCCAGGAGATGCAGGTTCAATACCTGGATGGGGATGATACCCTGTAGGAGGGCATGACAACCCACTACAGTATTCTTGTCTGGAGAATTCTATGGACAGAGGGCCCTGGTGTGTTACAGGCCATGGGGTGGCAAAGAGTCAGACTCGGCTGAGCATGCACACATACATACAGTCTAAGATAGGTGGTTATTGGGGTCCTGTCGATAGGAGCCCTGGAGTGTCTAGTTAAATGCTATATGAGGCATATTGAAAGGATTTGATTCTAGCTTCTGTCAGTCAGACTAATTAGACTGGTCGGCAAGTAGCTTACTGATGTGAATATTTTCCAGAGGTTAAGACAGAAGCCTCTGTGAGTTGCTGGGAGGAAGTCAGCCATGAGCTTCCTTTGCTCATGTAGGTTTTGCTGTGTATATTGGGATCAGAAGGACCTGACTGCTTTGCAACTTGGGCCATTTTTCAAGATTATTTATGCAAATTAGGTTTCAGGGAGATAATGTAATGTCTCTTTCTACATGGAAAGAAGAAAAGCACTAGTAGTTAGGAAATCTTATGACAGGTTCTGTCTTAACAGTTCACCTCCCATCATGTTAAATTCTGCACATGATTTGTTTTTTTTTACAAAGTGGACTGACTTTCTCATTGTTCTTTTTCTTCACTAAATATATTAATTTGTCAGAAAAGGAAAAGATACGAGGACAAAATGACTTTAAATACCATTGCCCAGATAATATTTGTAGATAAAAATTCACAAGCATACGTAAATGAATCTCTTTTCTTCAAAGCAGAATTAAATTATTTTACTCTTTCAAAACAGGATAACTAAAGATGAAGTTTTATAATGCGTACCACGTTCTATGTTTATACTAAAACATATTCCTCGTTTATGTGTTTTATATATCACTTTATTTATTCATTTTATCCATTTTATTATGTATCTATTACTTTTAAAATAAATCTCTAACAATGTCAGGCTCTATCAAATTACATCTGACTCAGACCATATGCTAATTAACTTTAATTTGTATCAACATATTTCTTCTCAAGGTACAAAATAAAAATACAAAACTATATAGATAGCAATGAACAAACCTAAACTGAAGTTAAACAAATGATTTCATTTGCAATAAATTAAAAAGAATAAAATACTTAGATCAAAACAAGTACAAGTTTACACTTAAACTCTGAAAAGTTTATTATATGAATGAAAGAAATTAATGAAGATCTAAATTAATGGGAAGGCATCATGGATCTGAATACTTAATATTAAGATACTAATATTCCCCAAATTAATTTATGAATTCAGTGCTATCAGAATTCCCGTTAGTTTCATTGTAGAAATCAGCAAGCTGACTATAAAATTAATATTGAAACTCAGTGGATACAAAATACCAAAACAATCTTGACAAGGAGGAAGAGAATTCTTCAATCATACTCCTGCTTTCAAAACTTACTACAATAGTATTTTCCAGAAATGATGCTGAGACAATTAGATATCCACAAGCAAAGGAATGAAGTTGTATGTAGGTTAGAGTGTATATATGTGAATGTATTATTTTTGGCCAATTCTTCTGTAAACCTAAATCAGCACTAAGATTAGTCTATGAAAATTACAAAATGGGCAAAAGATCTGAATGGACATTTCTCAGTAGAAGATACACAAATGTTCATTAGACACATATAAAGATGCTCAACATCATTAGTCAACAGGGAAATGAAAAATCAAAAGCACAGTGATACCACTAGGCATTCACTAGTATGGCTAGAATTGAAAAGTCAGATAATGTTAAGTGTTAGGAGTGGATAAGTTGAAGCTTTCATGCACTCCTGGTGCATAAAAATGTTTTGATCACTTTGTTAAACAGTCCAATAGTTCTTCAAACAATTAAACATAATTATATTTCCAAGGAATTCCCATTCTAGATATCTACATAAAAATGTGTAAATGAACAATAGTCAAAGTTGGAAACAATGTAAATCCACATGAACTAACAAATGGATCAACAAAATGTGGTATATCTATATAACGGAATATCATTTAGCCATACAAAATAAAGGAAGTACTTGTACATGATACAATATGAATTAACCTTGAGAACATTATGCTATGAAAGAAGCTAGCTTCAAAAGGCCACATATATGATTCCATTAATAGAAAAGGGGTATTGAGGAAGAAATAATAGGGAACAGTATCCTTTTAGGGTGATAAAATGTTCCAAAATTGATTGTGATATGACTACACAACTCTAATTTTTAAAACTAAATTGTAAACTTTAAATGGATGTATTGTATAGTATGCCAATTACAGTTCAGTAAAGGTGTTACAAATATACAGGGTAAAAAATACAAGGTAATAAAGTAACTTCGGCTACCATAATGGTTAATATTATAGATTCTAAAGCACAGTGATCTCTGTTCATAAGTTAGCTCTGCTACTCAGTGACTGTAATATTTCTGTGTCTGAGTTTGGAAATATCAAGATAGTATTAACTCTTTTCTCAAGAGACTTAATTGTGGTGTGTGTGTGTGTGTGTGTGTGTGTGTGTGTGTGTGTCTGTGTGTGTGTGTCTGTGTGAAATAATCCATACAAAACACTTAAGACAGTGCCTGCCACATAGCAAATTGCGTACTGCTAAGTGGTTTCAGTCATGTCCGACTCTGTGCGACCCCATAGATGGCAGCCCACCAGGCTTCGCCGTCCCTGGGATTCTCCAGGCAAGAACGCTGGAGTGGGTTGTCATTTCCTTCTCCAATACATGAAAGTGAAAAGTGAAAGTGAAGTCACTCAGTAGTGTCCGACTCTTCGCAACCCCATAGATGGCAGCCCACCAGGCTCCGCTATCCCTGGGATTCTCCAGGCAAGAACGCTGGAGTGGGTTGCCATTTCCTTCTCCAATGCATGAAAGTGAAAGTGAAGTCACTCGGTCTTGACTCGGTAGCTGGAGGGCAGCCTACCAGGCTCCTCCGTCCACGGGATTTTCCAGGCAAGAGTACTGAAGTGGGTTGCCAATTGCCTTTTCTGGCAAATTGCATACATATTGGCTTTAAAGTTGTTACTAGTTATCCAACAGAGGAGTTTCTGAGTTTTAGAAATATAGGCCCTTTTTTGAGAAGGTTGCATGTTCTTAGTCGCTCAGTCATGTCCAACTTTTGCCACCCCATGGACTGTAGCCCACCAGGCTCCTCTGTCCATGGGGATTCTCCAGGCAAGAATACTGGAGTGGGTTGCCATGCTCTTCTTCAGGTGATCTTCTCAAACCAGGAATTGAACCCAGGTATCCTGCATGGCTGGATGGCATCACCAACTCGATGGGCATGAGTTTGAGTAGACTCCGGAAGTTTGTGATGGACAGGGAGGCCTGGTGTGCTGTGATTCATGGGGTTGCAAAGAATCAGACACGACTGAGCGACTGAACTGAACTGAACTGAACTGATCCTGCATTGCAAGCAGATTCTTTACCATCTGAGACACCAGGGAAGCCGTTTGAGAAGCTAGGAGATGATATTAATAAATACCAAGCAAATCTATACATTATAAAACAACAAAGTGTGTGGAGCAGGGGTTTTGAAAAGCACCAGAGAAATTTGGAGTGAATCTTTTTTTTTTCTTTCAATTGTCTCAGTGACCCATCTTTGTTGTAACGATGTCCAATAGACAAGATATTTCTCCTGCATTCTCTAATTATTTTGAGAGAAATCTATGTAAAGTAATTTGCTAGCTTGCATCAGTTTAAACTCACCAGGTGGGAAAGCTTCCTTTTTAGGCTGTCTCCTTTAAATCTGCTCTATTTGTCAGCACTAAATATACAGCACTCTGTTACAACCAATGGTGGAACCATTTCAACAAGTGTAAAGGTTCATATAAAGAACCTAATAAAAGAGAAGGAAAAAAAGCCAAGGTGGCCTCCTGTGTCAGGACCCAACAGAGTATCTCAGTAAGCAGCCCTTTAATTCACCATGCTGTCAACAGATAACGATGAAACCCCAACCCCTTTCTATATTCTGTTCAACCTTCGCATCTTTGAATGCATTTTGTTGCTTAGAAAAATGTACAGCATACCTGAAATTATTGTCTTTGAATTGCCAAATTATTTATGATTAAATATTCAGACGGTCATAAAGGTCAGGCACACATCTCAAAAGAAGGGAACTTAGAAGTCAAGCGAAGGTTTAATCCTTCAATTACTCTTTTATGCTTTTCTGCTGAATTACTAAATGAGAAAAATGAAAAATCAATTTTTGAAGTGATCTTCCTATAAACAAAGAAAATATCATTAAAAATTGGGCTGGCTAACTTTTTCTTCTCTCAAAAGACATAATTTTTAAATTTTTTCAAAAAAGTAAAAATAAATGTTTATTTTTCTTACAACTATGTAGTGATTAGATATACTCTATGAATTATAATAGTACTGAAGTTAAGATTCAGTTTCTCCCACAGTCAGTCTATCCCAACAGGAAGCTTCCATAAGCCTCTTCTCCTTATTCCTCAGAAGGCAGACAAAATGAAAACCACAATCACAGAAAACTAATCAAACTGATCACATGGACCAGCCTTGTCTAACTCAATGAAACTATGAACCATCCCATGTAAGGCTACCCAAGACAGATGGGTCATGGTGGAGAGTTCTGATAAAACGTGGTCCACTGGAGAAGGGAATGCAAACCACTTCAGTATTCTTGCCTTGAAAACCCCATGGACTATATGAAAAGGCAAAAGGATAGGACACTGAAAGTTGAACCCCCCAGGTTGATAGGTGCCCAACATACTACTGGAGAAGAGTGGAGAAATAACTCCAGAAAGAATGAAGAGATGGAGCCAAAGTGAAAACAATGCCCAGTTGTGCATGTGACTGGTGATGGAAGTAAAGCCCTATGCTGTAAAGAACAATATTGCACAGGAACCTGGAATGTTAGGTCCAAGAATCAAGGTAAATTGGAAGTGATCAAACAGGAGATGGCAAGAGTGGACATCAACATTTTAGGAATCAGCGAACTAAAACGGACTGGAATGCATGAATTTAATTCAGATAACCATTATATCTACTACTGTGGGCAAGAATCCCTTAGAAGAAATGAAGTAGTCCTGATAGTCAATAAAAGAGTTCAAAATGCAGTACTTGGGTGCAACTTCAAAAACAACAGAATGATCTCTGTTCGTTTCCAAGGCAAGCCATTTAATATCACAGTAATCCAAGTCTATGCCCCAACCAGTAATGCTGAAGAAGCTGAAGTTGAACCATTCTATGAAAGCTTACAAGACCTTCTAGAACTTAACACTCATAAAAGATCTCCTTTTCAGCATAGGGGACTGGAATGCAAAAGTAGGAAGTCAAGAGATACCTGGAGTAACCAGCATATTTGCCATTGGAGTACAGAATGAAGCAGGGCAAAGGCTAATAGAGTTTTGCCAAGAGAACGCACTTGTCATAGCAAACACCCTCTTCCAACAAACAAGAGAAGACATGGACATCACCAAATGGTCAACACCGAAATCAGATTGATTATATTCTTTACAGCCAAAGAGGGAGGAGCTCTATACAGTCAGCAAAAGCAAGATGAGGAGCTGACTGTGGCTCAGATCATGAATTCATTGCAAAATTCAGACTTAATTGAGGAAAGTAGGGAAAACCACTAGACCATTCAGGTATGACCGAAATCAAATCCCTCATGAGTGCACAGTGGAAGTGACAAATAGCTTCAAGGGATTAGATCTGATAGACAGAGTACCTGAAGAACTATGGACAGAGGTTCATGACATTGTATAGGAGGCAGTGATCAAGACCATCCCCAAAAAAGAAATGCAAAAAAGCAAAATGGTTGTCTGAGGAGGCCTTATAAATAGCTGAGAAAAGAAGAGAAGCAAAAGGCAAAGGAGAAAGGGAAGGATATACCCATCTAAATGCAAAGTTCCAAAGAAGAACAAGGAGAGATAAGAAAACCTTCCCAGCGATCAATGGGAAGAAATAGAGGAACACAATAGAATGGGAAAGACTATAGATCTCTTCAAGAAAATTAGAGATACCAAGGGAACATTTCATGCAAAGATGGGCTCAATAAAGGACAGAAGTTGTATGGACCTAACAGATGCAGAAGATATTAAGAAGAGGTGGCAAGAATACACAGAAGAACTGTATAAAAAAGATCTTCATGACCCAGATAATCACGATGGTGTGATCACTCACCTAGAGCCAGACATCCTGAAATGCAGTCAAGTGGGAAGTGTCATGATGAACAAAGTTAGTTTAGGTGATGGAATTCCAGTTGAGCTATTTTTAATCCTAAAAGATGGTTCTGTTAAAATACTACACTTAACATGCCAGCAAACTTGGAAAACTCAGCAGTGGCCCCAAGACTGGAAAAGGTCATTTTCCGTCCAATCCCAAAGAAAGGCAATGTCAAAGAATGTTCAAATTACCACACAATTTCACTCATCTCACACGCTAGTAAAGTAGTGCTCAAAATTCTCCAAGCCAGGCTTCAACAGTACGTGAACTGTGGTGAACTTCCAAATGTTCAAGCTGGATTTAGAAAAAGTAGAGGAACCAGAGATCAGATTACCAACATCCATTGGATCATCGAGTAAGCAAGAGAGTTCCAGAAAAACATCTACTTCTGCTTTATTGATTACTCCAAAGCCTTTGACTGTGTAGATCACAACAAACTGTGGAAAATTCTTCAAGAGATGGAATACCAGACCACCTTACCTTCCTCCTTAGAAATCTGTAAGTAGGTCAAGAAGCAACAGTTAGAACTGGACATGGAACAACAGACTGGTTCCTAATTGGGAATGGAATATGTCAAGGCTGTATATTGTTACACTACTTATTTAAATTAAATGCAGAGTACATCATGTGAAATGTTGGGCTGGATGAAGCACAAGCTGGAATCAAGATTGCTGGGAGAAATATCAATAACCTCAGATACACAGATGATAGCACCCTTTTGGCAGAAAATGAAGAAATACTAAAGAGTCTCTTGAAAGTACAGAAGAGAGTGAAAAAGCTGAGCTAAATCTCAGCATTCAGAAAATGAAGATCATGGCATCTGATTCCATCACTTCATGGCAAAAAGATGGGGAAACAATGGAAACAGTGAGAGATTTTATTTTGGGAGAGCTCCAAAATCACTGCAAATGGTGACTGCAGCCATAAAATTAAAAGACCTTGCTCCTTGGAAGAAAAGCTATGACCAACCTAGACAGCATATTAAAAAGCAGAGATATTACTTTGCTGACAAAGGTCTGTCTTGTCAAAGATATGGTTTTTCCAGCAGTCAGGTGAGTTGTCATGTGAATTTCCACAAGAGTTGGGCTGTAAAGAAAGCTGAGCAGCAAAGAATTGATGCTTTTGAACTGTGGTGTTGGAGAAGACTGTTGAGAGTCCCTCGGACAGCAAGGAGATCAAACTAGTCAATCCTAAAGGAAATCAGTTCTGAATATTCATTGGAAGGACTGATGCTGAAGGTGAAACTCCAATACTTTGGCCACCTAATGCAACGAACTGACTCCTTGGAAAAGACCCTGATGCTGGGAAAGATTGAAGGCAGGAGGAGAAGGGGATGCTAGAGGATGAGATGTTTCAATGGCATCACTGACTGGATGGACACGAGTTTGAGCAAGCTCCAGGAGTTGGTAATGGACAGGGAAGCCTGGCATGCTGCAGTCCATGGGGTAGCAAAGAGTTGGACACAACTGAGGGACTGAATTGAACTGAATGTTAAGATATGTTAATCAATTAACAAGTATTTTTACATCTGAGCAAGCAATATTCTTGGAGAGGAATACAAACCTCTAAAACAGTAGCCCTCTGTCTTTTTGGTGGATAATAGAAGAGAATTCTTGGAAACCTTGGCAATCTAATTATAAGTGTGGTCAAGGGGGCTACAGCCCATGGGGTCCCAAAAGTTTCCGACATGACTTAGCAACTAAACCAGCACAACAACTCATTTGTTTTAAATAATGATCATATTTCACACAGCCCTCAACTCTGATAAGGAGCCATATCTGCTTACCCAGCTTGTTATCAAGTCAGTTTCTGTCTGCTGCCTCTACGTTTACTCGCTAGCAAGACCACATAGTAGACAAAGTGTTACAGAGAGAGAAATAGTGGAGAGCTGTTCTTTGTTAGATGTTTTGTTTTTGTTTAAGTTTAGAATGGGCTCTCATATTTTAATAAAAATTAGCATTAAGATAATTAGTAGCAAACTAAAGTGCTAATATATCATCCTGTAGCTAAATGTTTTAGTTTTTAAATATTATACATCAATATTTCTCAGATTTGTGTTCTAAATAATCTATGGATTAAACTTCACATCTTCAAAATATATATAAAACCTACACAGTCCATTGCTCATGGTAATATTTTCAAGAGGTAGTGGTGTAGCAGGAAAATAGAGATGCACATAGAATATGAATTGTTTTGAATCATTTTTTACATTTATACCCAAGGAAACAAAGGAGAACCCGTCTTCTAGAAGCTATGCTTCATGTCTAGAATGGATGTTATTTGATTTTATTGTACATATGAAAATGATAAAGACAGAGGCCTTGGATCATGGATTTCTGAACCTTGTTTTGTTGCCAACATTTCTCTACCCCCATCTTATGTGGACCACAAGATAAATATATACAAAGAGGGGGTTTTGCTCTTATTGAATTTTCTTTTCATTTTCCCCATCTCTGTGGCCCAATTTCAGTGGACTCCTTTAAAGACAGAGAAAAACTTGAATTAGTAAATTCATTCCGGTGCTTATGTCACAGGATGGGGCAACCTCTGGGTAAAAAGAATCACACCAGATTCTTCTCATGCAAGCAGCCTGGACAAATAAGAAAGAAAAAAATTTCAAAGAAACAAAACTGCAAGCATGAATAAATAAAGAGAAATGATGCCTATATTATGGTCTAGTAAATATCTTTAATATTTGGTAACATTATTTGTTCATATATTCGGAGAAGAAATCTAGGAAAGAGAGGACATGAATTCAATCTAGAATTCCTTATGGAGGCAAATAAGTATCCTTTATCTCATTAATAATAAGCTATTAAAAATTAACTAGAGAGAGTTAACCAGAATTATTAAGCCCTTCAAGAATAAAGACCTACAGTTTCAGAAACCTCTATCCATACCTTGGTACTAATTTGTCAATAGTGATAGCAACATGTTGGCTCATTATATGCATGTCTATTATCTGTTATAACCAGAAGCTTCTTAAATTGAACATAACAACACATTAACTAATCTTACCTCAAGACCTTGTATTTCAGTAGCCAAGTCAGTCAAAAATTTGCTACTGATTTGAATCTTACACTGTTGTGTTGCCCAGTCAAGCTCAAAGAAAACTGTATGATACTCCAGCTTTGATTCAATGGAATTTAAAAATATAAAACATCACTATTTAGTCAGTTGTTTTATACAGAAAAAGTTGTATATCCAGAAAACAATTCTTTTAATAGAATTTCCTGGGTTCTTCTAAATTTTTTTTTTAATCCAGCAGCCACAAAAAATACTAGTCTCTCATGTACCATTTGAATGGCTGAATCACAATTCTTCAATCCCATTTTTATTTTTTTACCATTCTTAGATGGTAAGCTATTGAGACTGCTTCTAACTGCTCAACTAGATTATATATATATATATATACATATATATGTATGTATGTATGTATGTATATATGTATGTATGTAGGAAATATGTAGGAAACACAAACTCTGACAATAAAAGTGGCTGTAAGGATGCTAATGATGGTAGATGATTTCCAAGCCACTCTATATTTCTCAGATTAGCTTAAATTGTGCAGTCTTTTTTTATTTTTTTCAATGCTAGATGTAAGCCTAAGTAAGAGTCTTATTTAATCTTTATTTTTATCATAGACTTTTACAATTTTAATATCCACCTCCCAAAAAAAGATAGATACAAAGAAGATAACTATATAAGAGAAAAGTTCTACATAAATCTTAGGGCAAAGCTATTTTCATTGTTGATATGTGGTGGTGGTTTTTTCCCTGTTCACACAATTTCATGGTAAGGAAGGTTTGACTAAGGATTGTCAGCGCTCTCCCCCCACCCCGCCCCATATTATAATGACTGTGCAGGGGGTTGTTGAGAAACAGAGAGAACGGTCTTAGAAATCAAACACCAAAAAAAGAAAAAAAGCCTCCACTACCAGAATCCAATGAATACTCATTTATTGAATGCTCTGCAGTCATTCTCATCCATGAATCGGAGCGGAACAGTCATATAAGGTTTGCTTGCATTTAACTGGTCTTTCTTCCATGGAGACCTAACAATGCTGTTAACAAGTAAACATTCCATTGACTATTTCTGAGGCCTTTATCAAGATCACTGAAAAGCTTTCTTCTGCTTCAAAATTCTGTTCATTATTTGTTGAAAAGTATTATTTTATATCCTGGATGGCTCATCTCTTTCATGCTTTTTCTCTTGGTCCCCCTAGAGAGCTTCTGAAATGTATCAGAAAGTGTAGTAATTCAATTACAATTACCCCAGGACCATACTAATCAAAAAAAAAAAAAAAGGAAGAAGAAGAAGTCATCTGCCTCCCATTTCTCATTTCTAATGGTTTAGTTACCTTATGCAACCAACTTATCATAGTTATATAATAAACATCAGTTAAAACATAGCTGAAATTAATTCCACCCCTATAAATGCCCTGTGAAAAATGGACTATATATGTCATTATCAAGCTAATTTCTTTTACTGAGATAATATATAGAACCCCAAGGCAGTTTATCTGTTCTTTTTTCCTACAAGAAAATTGATTTTTTAAAAAATATATCTACCTTAATTTTTTTCTCATTCTGCTTGTTTTAAGCTAGATATTTAATATTAGATTGGATTATGGTAACTTTTTCAGCTTCAGCTTGAACCATCTTCTAACTTTACTGATATTGGTATAGCTACCTAGTGTTAGTCACTTAGTCGTATCTGACTCTTTGCGACCTCTGGGACTGTAGCCCTCCTGGCTCCTCTGTCCATGGAATTCTCCAGGTAAGAATACTGGTATGGATTGCCATTTCCTTCTCGCGATGATCTTCCTGATCCAGGGATCAAACCCTGATCTCCTGCACCACAGGCAGATTCTTCACTGTCTGAGCGACCAGGGAAGGCCATAGCTACCTAAGGTTTTAAGCCTGCCAAGCAATATTTTGTAGCTACCTAAGGTTTTAACATTTTAAAAATATTGCTTGACAGGCTTTTTGCATTTATTTATTTATTCATTTCCTGGAGAGAATTGCTGACTTTTAGTTTTCCTTTTAAAATGGGCACTTCATAATATTAACAGAGGAGCAGTAAGGCTAATATAACAGGACTAGATTCTTCTTCCACTTTAGATAGATACAGAGAACAGTGTCATCCATACCCAAGATTTTCTTTCCAAAGCTTAGAAAAATGAACAAACTAAACAATGATATTACTTGTATGTAATTTTCACTGACTCCTTTTTTATTGTGATTAGAATTTTAACAATTTTAACTTACTCTGAACACATTCAGAGATATAGTTGATTCCTATAATTAAAACCAATATAGAAAATGTTAAAGCCTGCCTCTAATTTCACTTATAGCCATAATAAAATTATTACCACCGCCTCTTGCCTTTTGAGGACCTAATGTAGAAAGTTGTAATTTAAACTTCATTCTAAGTAGGCATGCTGGATCCACATTAACTCTGATAATCTAATACATATATATTTATACTTTTCACAAATCTCTTTTAATCATCTTATTAACATGCAAAAATCAAGGTTAATCAACTCTCTAACATAATTACTATCTCCTTCTATTCTTAGAGGTTCTCAAAACCTATATTGTACTTTCTTTGCAAAGCGTTTAATTTCATCACCTTTGCTCTGGGAAAATCACATGCACTTTTGCTCTAGTCTTGATTTTATTTTGTTTCTTCCCCACCTTTCTCTAGAATGGACTGTCTCCTCTCTTTGCATTGATCCTCCCAATACAGCTTGGTTTATCTCAAGCCCCACAGGCTTCCTTGTCTTCCTGAAAGATTTTTAAGCAGAATGAGAATTATCTTCATAAAAGAGCTTTGGTATATTTATATTTCTACTTCACTATCTCAAGTATATACTTTTAACTTTAATTTCTTTCTGAAAAGACACTTTGTTATTCTTTTAATTATCCAATGTATTACTGTACTGAACATCAGAGTGATGGCATTAAATGAGGGATTCCTTCTAATTTACTTTAAATTATGTGTGCCTCAGTGGGGTCACAAAAAGTCAGACATGACTTAGAGATTGAACAATGCCTATGCTAAATTATATTGATGTAAAGTTATTAATTCCTTAAAATTTCCTTATGAGACTTTCAGTTATACAGTACTGTTGGCATTGATCTGGTCTATCTTAAAGATTTAAAATGGAGAAGTTTAAAGCAATTATGATTATTTCTTTTATAATTGATATACTTCATGAAAGTTTTAGGATGAATTCTCAGATAGTAATTTATAAGTATTTAGAAAAAATAAAATAAATAATATGTATAATTTTGCTAATACATCTATATAAATTAGAGATATGTATGTGTTTTGACATAAATAACAAATTCACTTCAGTTCAGTCGCTCAGTCATGTTCAACTCTTTGTGACCACATGAATTGCAGCACACCAGGCTTCCCTGTCCATCACCAACTCCTGGAGCTTGATCAAACTCATGTCCATCGAGTTGGTGATGCCATCCAACCATCACATCCTCTGTCATCCCCTTCTCCTCCCACCTTCAGTCTTTCCCAGCATCAGGGTCTTTTCCAAGGAGTCAGTTCTTCACATCAGGTGGCCAAAGTATTGGAGTTTCAACTTCAACATCAGTCCTTCCAAAGAATATTCACGACTGATTTCCTTTAGGATGGACTGGTTGGATCTCCTTGCAGTCTAAGGGATGCTTAAGGGTCTTCTTCAACACCACAGTTCAAAAGCATCACTTCTTTAGCACTCAGCTTTCTTTATCTTCCAGCTCTCACATACATACATGAATACTGGAAAAAACATAGCTTTGACTAGATGGACATTTGTTGGCAAAGTAATGTCTCTGCTTTTAATATGCTGTCTAGGTTGGTCATAGCTTTTCTTCCAAGGAGCCAGCATCTTTGAGTTTCATGGCTGCAATCACCATCTGCAGTGAATTTGAAGCCCAAGAAACTAAAGTTTCTCACTGGTTCCATTCTTTCCCCACCTATTTGCCACAAAGTAATGGGATCACTCACCTAGAGCCAGACATCCTGGAATGTGAAGTCAAGTGGGCCTTAGAAAGCATCACTACGAACAAATTTAATGGATGTGATGGAATTCCAACTGAGCTATTTCAAATCCTGAAAGATGAAACTGCTGTGAATGTGCCGCACTCAATATGCCAGCAAATTTGGAAAACTCAGCAGTGGCCACAGGACTGGAAAAGGTCAGTTTTCATTCCAATCCCTAAGAAAGGCAATCTCAAAGAATTCTCAGACTACTGCACAATTGTACTCATCTCACATGCTAGTAAAGTAATGCTCAAAATTCTCTAAGTTAGGCTTCAGCAATACATGAACCGTGAACTTCCAGATGTTCAAGCTGGTTTTAGATAAGGCAGAGGAAGCAGAGATCAAATTGCCAACATCTGCTGGATCATCAAAGAAGCAAGAGAGTTCCAGAAAAATATCTACTTCTGCTTTATTGACTATACCAAAGCCGTTGACTGTGTGTATCACAATAAACTATGGAAAATTCTGAAAGAGATGGGCATACCAGACCATCTAACCTGCCTCTTGAGAAACCTGTATGCAGGTCAGAAAGCAACAGTTAGAACTGGATATGGAACAATAGACTGGTTCCAAATAGGAAAAGGAGTATGTCTAGGTTGTATATTGTCACCCTGCTTATTTAACTTCTATGCAAAATGCATCATGAGAAACGCTGGGCTGGATGAAGCACAAGCTGGAATCAAGATTGCCAGGAGAAATATCAATAATCTCAGTATGCAGATGACACCACCCTTATGGCAGAAAGTGAAGAGAAACTAAAAAGCCTCTTGATGAAAGTGAAAGAGGAGAGTCAAAAAGTTGGCTTAAAGCTCAACATTCAGAAAACTAAGATTATGGCATCTGGTCCCATCACTTCATGGGAAATAGGTGGGGAAACAGTGTAAACAGTGTCAGACTTTATTTTGTGGGGCTCCAAAATCACTGCAGATGGTGAACACAGCCATGGAATTAAAAGATGCTTACTCCTTGGAAGGAAAGTTATGACCAACCTAGATAGCATATTAAAAAGCAGAGACATTACTTTGCTAACAAAAGTTTGTCTAGTCAAGGCTATGGTTTTTCCAGTGGTCATGTATGGACATGAAAGTTGGACCGTGAAGAAAGCTGAGCACGGAAGAATTGATGCTTTTGAACTGTGGTGTCAGCAAAGACTCTTGAGAGTCCCTTGGACTGCAAGGAGATCCAACCAGTCCATCCTAAAGGAGATCAGCCCTGGGTGTTCATTGGAAGGACTGATGCTGAAGCTGAAACTCCAATCTTTGGCCACCTCATGCGAATAGTTGACTCATTGGAAAAGACCCTGATGCTGGGAGGTATTGGGGGCAAGAGGAGAAGGGGGCGACAGAGGATGAGATGGCTGGATGGCATCACCGAGTCAATGGGCATGAGTTTGAGTAGACTCCGGGAGTTTGTGATGGACAGGGAGGCCTGGCATGCTGTGATTCATGGGGTTGCAAGGAGTCGGACACACTGAGCGACTGAACTGAACTAAATGGGACCAGATGCCATGATTTTCGTTCTTTGAATGTTGAGTTTTAGTCAGCTTTTTCACTCTCCTCTTTCACTTTCATCAAGAGGCTCTTCAGTTCCTCTTCACTTTCTGCTATAAGGGTGGTGTTATCTGCATGTCTGAGGTTATTGATCTTTTTCCCAGCAATTTTGGTTCCAGCTTGTGCTTCATGCAGCCTGGCATTTCTCATGATGTCTCTGCATATAAGTTAAATAAGCAGGGTGATGATATACAGCCTTGATGTCCTTTCCCAATTTGGCAAAGTCTGTTACTCCATATCTGGTTCTGTTACTTTTTGACCTGCCTACATACAGATTTCTCAGGAAGAAGGTAATGTGATCTGGTATTCCCAACTCTTCATAGTTTTCCACAGTTTGTTGTGATCCCGCAGTAAAAAGCTTTGGCATAGTCAATAAAACAGAAGTAGATGTTTTCCTGGAACTCTCTTGCTTTTTTGATGATCCAACAGATATTGACAATCTGATCTCTGGTTCCTCTGCCTTTGCTAAATCCAGCTTGAACATCTGGAAGTTCTCAGTTCACATACTGTTGAAGCCTCAATAATTATTAATGGTGCTTTTGCATTCTGTTAACATTTTAGAAATTTATTTCAATATTCAAACATCAGCTTTCTAACTTACATTTTAAAAAAGTAAATAAAATTCTAAAGAAGACATTAAATATAAGCCTTTAAAATATTTGAAAATTTAAGTTCTCATGTTTCAGAAAGATATATTACAAAGAGCTTGTAAGAATTATCTACCTTAAACAACTCCTAGAAAATGCAATTTCCATTAAAACAAAGATTACTAGGTAACCTCTAAAGTATGTGCTACCAACTTCATAATATATAAATTTATTTTAGAAAGAAACTTATGAAGAAGAGACTTCATTTCAATTTCTGTTTTTTTTTTTTTCCTGTAACAAATACCTCCATCATAAGAATTAATATAATTGCCTAGCGCTTAGCATCCTCCTTAATAAACATGTCAGGATGAAAGAATATTAAAAGGCTCACCTTTGCCTGGAATGGCATTACCTGTTTGTCTCTAAAGTTTCATTGTTATATTTTTCTATATCCACTTTAAAATGTTGATTGCCTTCTGACTGATGTGTTTTGCTTTTGATTTCAAATTGAATTTGGTTACTTTTTAATCAGGTCCTGTAATTTTTAGCTGTAGTCTGATGCAAAGTTGTTTTGTTTATTAATATTCTCATTTTCCTTTCCCCAATTATATAGTACATATGAGAGGCTATTCTCATGGACATTTTCTTTTACTTTTAGTCAGACTATCAGTTGATAATTGATATGCATTATTTTTTAAGCCTGTTTTGTTTCTGATTTATTTATCATGCCAAATAAAGAATCAAATGATAAATTTGAAAGTAAGGTGTAAAATTTAATAATTTTTTTTATAAAAAATATAACTCACAAAAAAAGTTAGGAGGAAATCTCTAGGAATGAACTGTTCCTGCTGCTGCTGCTAAGTCGCTTCAGTCATGTCCAACTCTGTGCGGCTCCATGGATGGCTGCCCACCAGGCTCCCCCATCCCTGGGATTCTCCAGGCAAGAGCACTGGAGTGGGTTGGCATTTCCTTCTCCAATTCGTGAAAGTGAAGTCGCTCAGTTGTGTCCAACTCGTAGGGACCCCATGGACTGCAGCCTACCAGGCTCCTCCATCCATGGGATTTTCCGGGCAAGAGTAGTGCAGTGGGTTGCCATTGCCTTCTCCTAATTCAAGGTAAAATCAAAGTAATAAGTGGGTTTCTCTGAACACCAGTTGCTAAGTATTCTAATGGAGCTGAAATTGGTTGAGGAGTTTCTCTATCTTCTTTATAGTCTTGACTATCCAATCCTTTAGGTTTCACAGGAAGTATCTTTATATTTTTTACCAAAAACTAAGTACATTCATGCATTAAGAAATATCTGCATTTGTGTCTTAGGTTGTGCTACTTTAGGAAGCTAAAAGATCTTAGCTACTTGAAAGGATCATCATGGAACCAGCAAATGTTTCTCTGTTTCACAAAACTGAGATTAAGAAAAAAGAACTTGGCAAATAAAGTTTAGCCCAAATAACTCATAAAGAGTAACAGAGTTTGTGAAAAAAAAAATGTTGAATTCAAATCCAAATTCCAAAAATGTGGTTGAAAAATCTAGAGTCCATACTTATTTGTATAATAATGAAGATTTTTTTTTGTATCTGTCAGAGTTCTTGATTGCAAGAAATAAAAACTATAACTGTCATAAGCAAAAATAGAATTTATTGGAATATGCAAAATATGTTAGAGAATCAGCTGTGAACTGGGCAGAAACCATGGAAATGAGATTTGATGGGAAAAAAAAAAAGCAAGAAACAGAAAGAACCTGGTCAATGCTCCACCATCCTAACTAGAGAGCATCACTAATAATGTTTGCGCAAACGAAAACCTCAGCATCCCTTTCCTTTTGCCTTACTTGCTCTGGGAGAGTATTGCGTGGCCCTGGCCAGGTCATGTTTCTGACCTCTGAGTAAAACAGTAAAGTTATTTCCAGATCCCCTTGGCCTTGGGATGGCAAATAGAAAGCATACACTGTGAAACAATATAGACCAAGGATGCTAGAGCTAAGTTAAAAATTATATATTTAGAAAGTGTCCACAAAGTGCTTTCTTACTGATGATTTTTATTCTAGAATGTTTACATATAAAGCCTTTGAAAATTCCTTGAGCATGAATAACATCAACCACCCCTTGAGTCAGACTGTGAGGGGCAAGTATTGTTTGTGCCAGTTAAATGTGCACCGGGCCACAAAGTAGATCCTGCAAGCCACACCCTGAAGGC
Source organism: Cervus canadensis (assembly GCF_019320065.1). Classification (NCBI taxonomy): domain Eukaryota; kingdom Metazoa; phylum Chordata; class Mammalia; order Artiodactyla; family Cervidae; genus Cervus; species Cervus canadensis. The sequence continues at coordinate 30,899,636 of NC_057394.1, forward strand.
AGAGTGTAGTCAATATTGGATGTAGTGACTATCATGGGATTGATCTTCACTTGGTTCTCACTTCCAGGCCAGCAAATAAAGAGTCCCTTTTCTGTGATTCTGATAATTCAATCTTTATCTCAGCTCATTTTCAGAAACCAAATTTCTTACTTAAATTTTATGTTAGAATGAGTAACTGAATGAATGAATGAACAACTGAATGAATAAAATATTAGATATAAAAGACTCTAAAGAATACTATGCTAGCGGACTTAATTGTCTCTTTGGAATTAGAGAATACTAAGCATTGTTTCTTGACTAAATTTTCAAAGATTCTTTCAACTAATGCACCTAACCTAATGTGGTTCTCAAACAATTGCTTTCTAGTCATCTACCTGTGTAAATACTTATTCAGTTATCCATTTTATTTCATTAAAGTAAAGGAAATATATCATTTTGGAAAATTAAAATATATGAGATAACAGAATTGAATTGATAGAAATATGAGCTACTTTTTTGCTTATTTTATTTTCCTCTACTCTGTAAAGTAAAAACTCTGATTTAGAAACTAACATTGGAGAATAAATTTAAAACAAGCTCTTTACATTATCCAGACTCTGCTCTTAGTACTGTCATTTATCTTTCCTATGACCTAGGTCAAATCACTTAACCTTGCAGTACTGGAAGGTTGCTATAATCTGTTTTCCTGACCAATCTCCTGAGCACACTGTGTAGTACTGATAAATGCTATTTGAAACAGAAATGCAGTAACCTTATTGCAAAGAGCCCTGAAAGAAAATCAGGAGCCTTGACACCACAAAATAGTTTATGTTTTTGAGACAAATAAAGAAAAAGAACCAAATAACCAAAAACACAGTTTTCACAATTGCAAGGGCACTAGTGAAATAAAATAGTAATAATTTCTAAGTAAATTGTATAGAACTTTAAAATGTAAAAATTTAGTAAATGTAAAGTTGTATAGTTAAACAACCATTGTCAATATCTTAACAGTGCTTCTGTCGAAACGCACCGGTGGCCTAAATGGTAAAGAATCTGCCTGCAACATGGGAGACCCAGGTTCAATGAATGGGTTGGGAAGATCCCCTGGAAAAGGAAATGGAATTGCACTCCAGTATTATTGCCTGGAGAATTCCATGAACAGAGGAGCCTAACAGGCTACAATTTGTGGGGTCACAAAGAGTTGGACACAACTGAATAAATCTCTGTCTGTGTCTGTCAAAATTCATTTTTGCTTTGTAATTACTCAATTCTAATGACTAGGTAGTAATAAATAAGAATCCTGAAATATGTTTAAATATGTTACTGTATTATTTTCCATTTGTTTACAATTACATTTTATCTATTGGCTTTTATGTTAAAGCTATTTTTTTCACATGTATGATTGATTTAGGGATTACGATAAACATCCTCAACTTTTTGTAGTTTACTTAGAATTAATGCTATACAATATTATGTAAAAACCTATGGGTTCATTTCTGCCTCCGGAGAAAGCTGTATGCAGGTCAAGAAGCAACAGCTAGAACTGGACATGGAACAACAGACTGGTTCCAAATCAGGAAAGGAGTATGTCAAGGCTGCATATTGTCATCCTGCTTATTTAACTTATATGCAGAGTAAATCATGTGAAATGCTGAGCTGGATGAAACACAAGCTGGAATTAAGATTGCCAGGAGAATATCAGTAACCTCAGATATGCACATGATACCACCCTAATGGTAGAAAGTGAAGAAGAACTAAAGAGCCTCTTGAAGAAAGTGAAAGAGGAGAGTGAAAAAGTTGGTTTACAACTCAACATTCAGAAAACAAAGATCATGGCATTTGGTCCCATCACTTCATGTCAAATAGATGGGGAAACAATGGAAACAGTGACAGACTTTATTTTGGGGGGCTCTAAAATCACTGCAAAAGGTGACTGCAGCCATGAAATCAAAAGACGCTTTCTCCTTGGAAGAAAAGCTATGACCAACCTAGACAGCATGTTAAAAAGCAGAGACATTATTTTGCCAACAAAGGTCCGTCTAGTCAAAGCTATGAGTTTTTCCAGTAGTCATGTATGGATGTGAGAGTTGGACTATAAAGAAACTGAATGCCAAAGAATTGATGCTTTTGAACTGTGGTGTTGGCAAAGACCCTTGAGAGTCCCTTGGACTGGAAGGAGATCCAACCAGTCCATCCTAAAAGAAATTAGTTCCGAATATTCATTGGAAGGACTGATGCTGAAGTGGAAACTCCAATACTTTGGCCACCTGATGCGAAGAACTTACTCATTTGAAAAGACCCTGATGCTGGGAAAGATTGAAGGCGGGAGGAGAAGGGGATGACAGAGGATGAGGTGGTTGGATGACATCACCGACTCGATGGATATGAGTTTGAGCAAGCTCTGGGAGTTGAACCTGAAGGCAGGAGGAGATGGCAAAGACAGCAGATGAGATGGTTGGATGGTTGGATGGGAACACCAACTCGATGGACATGAGTTCGAGCAAGCTCTGGATAAGGAAGCCTGGCGTACTGCAGTTCATGTGGTTGCAAAGAGTTGGTCATGACTGAGCGACTGAACTGAACTGAACTGATTGGTCCATTAACTAAGCCTTATGCTGTACCTCATGCCATAATTATCTTATGTAATATACCATAAGAAGTTATCTGTTTTAAATATGCTTTTATATTTTAAAGTAATGTTGAGAAAATTTTGTGTTTTATATTTATCCAGATAGCTTCCATTTCTGATGATCTGCATTTCTTTCTGCAGACCTGAAATCCTCTGAGAAACCTGGTAGCAACTCTGTAAACATTGGTTTATCTAGAAATGTTCATTTCACCTTATATAAGGAATTTTTTGCTGGATATTGACTTTGGGGGTTGACAGTTTTTCTCTCTCCACTTGGAGGTGGTTCTCTTGCCTCCCTAGTTTTTGACAAAAATTTAATGGTGATATAAACTTATAGTCCCCTTATGTGCTATGATATTTTTCTCATTATCATTATGTTTTTGATATTTATTACATTTTTGATATTTCTTTTCTTTCTTTGCATCAATTAAAATTTGTTTTCTTTTCTAATGTGGCAGCTCATAGTTTACATTTGATCATGCTGCTTTGAATTTGCTGAACTTGAGTCTAAAAATTTATAGCCTTCACCAGATTTTGGATGTGTTGTTTATTATTTTCTCAAGTGTTTTTCCTGCTGTATCCTTTTTTTTTCCTGTTGTCTGAGACTTCAACTATGCATATATGAGACCTTTGTACATTTCCCCAAACATTGCTGAGACACTGCTTCTTTTCATTTAAAAAATAGTTTTCTTTTTCTCTTCTTCAGAAGAATACATTTATATTCAAGTTCACGGGCTCTGCTCTGTTATCACATTCCAAATAAATCTAATTAATTTTTTAATCCATATCTATATTTTAAGTTTGGGAATTTTCATTTGTTTCTTTTTTGAAGCTTACCTGTAGACATTTTCTGTCTTTTCTATCACTGAAAGCATGTTTCTTTTATGTTGTTTAGCATAGTGATAGCTATCTTAAAAATCCATGTTTGCTAATCATAACTTCAGGTCATCTTGGGGTCATTCTCTGTTAATTGCTTTCTCTTGATAACCTGTAATAGTTTCCCTTTTATGTTATATTGAGTTTTGATTTTATCCTGGATACTGTAAATTGCAGATGTGGACACTCTAAACTATCAATAGTCTGAGTTTTATGGATGCAGTTACTAAATAGACAGTCAAAAGTGTTGAAATCAAACCACCAACTCTGTCTATTGGGCAGCAACTGCAAACTTCTGTTCAGATCATTTAAGTGTAACTCGACTGATGCATGCATATGCTATCACGATAGAGCCCAAGGATTTGGGCAGAATTTGCACATAGAATTTAAGACTTCCACTGACTTGGAGGACTTTCCACTAGTGCTCCAGGGGCTATAGTTGCCTTGAGTTCTGATCTTTGGTTCCTCAGCCAACAAAGACAAGCGGAGGGAGAGAGAGAGAGAGAGAGAGAGAGCATGTGTGTGTGTGTGTTTGACTGTAAGCCATTCCCCATGTTGGCATCTTGAACACACCTTAGGGTGAAAATCATGAAAATAAAGGTATTCAAACCAAATCAAACTTGTGAAACTAGAAATATTCAACACAAATCAAACTTATACTAAATGTCACCACCAGAGCCAATTTTTGTTTACTCTTTAGTGCCTTCAGATTATCATTTATTTGTATTTTGTCCAGAGTTTATAGCTGCAATTTGCAGGCAAGTTGGATTGGGCAGAATATGATTATGATTATGTTATTTGTATTAATCTCTGTATTAATCTCTATTAATGCTCACGGTTAAAATACACTTTTAAACCATTGACAACTTTTTGTTTCTTGAAACTTTTTAATTTTAGTTGGTAAAAATGTTATCTAATGTTTATTTTTATTTTTTAGTTAATTCAGTTACAAATGTTTCTGTGTATTTATTTACTGACTTAATTTACTCTTCTGAGCTCTGTCCTCATCTATTATTGATTTCTTGTTGATGTCTTTAATTTTTTTCAAACACTTTTGAATGACTTCCTTTTATTTTCATTATAATATATATATTCTTTAGAAATAATTTAACTTATTTATACATAACATTACATTGTGTATTTTGAATATTATAATCTTAAATACAATTTCTCTTTAATCGGAAATGTCCTCTTTTATATTTTGTTACATTTTCAGAAGTAAACTTAGTTTTCAATTATAAACTATTCCTGGTAAAATTCACAGTTATTTTCAATGTCCAAAACAAATTCCATTGTGATAATGATTGAAACATTCCTCAAATATAAAATTAACTTGAAAGAATTGGAAACCTTATTGCCAAGGACTTTTAATTAGAGACATTTATATCTCCTTCGTTATTTAATTCTGCTTGGATTTATATTTTTAAATTTTATGAAAAACATGTCTTATGGAAATCATATATTTTCTTATTGTGAATAAGAGTTTTAAATAATGTGTTGAAAGTAGTTATTACCACTTTGCAAGAAATTTAATACATTTTATACTAAGAAATTTTAATTAATTTATTGTTGTAAAATGTTTCTTTATACTCAGTTTATATCTGGCACAGTAAATACTTATGAAATATTTTGTTCCTCGTCTTTCTCTCTCAGTTAACCATAGTGGGAATAAATTTGGTATCCTGTTCATATACTTGCTCTTCGAAGTAATAAATTGTGGGTAACAGAAATAACTGTCTAAGAGGAAACTTGATCTGATCTAAGCCAGTCAGATACTCTTTAGGGATATAAATTAAGTCATAGAAACTCTGATCAGTTACTTGTGATGACCCGTGAGGCAGAAAGGTCATGAAGTGTTATACATGATATGGTTTTTGAAGAGTGGAATGACGTATTCTGGAGAGAAGGGATGGGGAAGAACCAAGACACAGAAGTAGATACATAATCTAGGCAGATTTTGCTTCCAATAATTTGGGAATACTCACTAAACTTAATCTCTTAGACCCTCTGGCACCCACATAATAAATTTCTCTCACTCTAGACTATTTACTAGGTCTTTTTAAATTTCATTTAATTATGCCTGGTTAAAACTGGCTTGACAAAAAATGTATTCATTTCATATAAAGGTTTAAGAACATTTGATATAATAGTTTAAGAACTCCCAGTGTACTGGGAAACAATCTGAATATTTTCATCTAGAAGTATAAAGTACTACATAAACAACTTACAAATTGAATTATGTATTTTTCAAGTTTTACTGAGAAATAATTGACATAGATCACTGTATGAATTTAAGGCATACACCATGATGGTTTGATTTTCATATGTTTGAAATGATTACTACAATAGGTTCAGCTAAAATCCATCTTTTCCTATAGATACAATAAAACGTAAAGAAAGAATAAAAGGGAAAAATTTCTCCTTATGATGAAGGTTCTTAGAATTTATTTTTTTAGCAACTTTCCTATATATTATGCAGCAGTATTAGCTACAGCCATCATGTTACACATTACATAACTGCATGCCTGCTAAGTCGCTTCAGTTGTGTACAACTATTTGCAACCCTATGGGCTATAGACCTCCAAACTCCTCTGTCTATGGGATTCTACTAGGGTGGATTTCCATGCCTTCCTCCAGGGGATCTTCCCAACCCAGGGACTGAACCCACATGTCTTATGTCTCCTTCATTGGCAGGCAGGTTCTTTACCACTAGCATCACCTGGCAAGCCCATTACCTCCCTAGCACTTATCTATCTTACAACTGAAAGTTTGTAACTTTTGATCACATTCCTACAATTCCCTATATATAGGGAATCTTCATCTGTTTATAGGTTGATAGACACTTATGTTATTCCCGATTCTTGGCTATTGTGAATAATGTTGCTATGAACATGGGTGTGCAGATATATTGTTGAGTTAGTTTTTTTGTTTCTTTTGGATGTATTCCCAGAAGCAGAATTGCTGAATCATATGGTAGTTCTACTTTTACTTTTTTGAGGATCCTTCATACTGTTTTCTATAGTGGCTTCAAAATTACACTTTGTTTGGCACTGAAAATCAATATGAAATAAATGGATAACTTAATTTAGAGAAAAGTAGTTATTTAAACATTCTACACAGATTTATAAAAGCTATGCAGAACTCAAAGATATATATTAAAGACATAAAATAAAATATATTATCTCCTTTAGAGTTGGAAGAATTATAAGTATTACAAAATAAAGAAAATCATGATGAAAAAACAATACCTTTGAAAATGTTAAAGAATAAATTGCTATTCTTTGCTACAGTCTTTCCTAAGCATGAAATAGAACAATGAAAGAGATGAACACAGATCCTGGTTTCTTGTTGTTGTTCAGTTGCTCAGTCCTATCCAACTCTTGGTGACCCCATGGACTGCAGCATACCAGGCTTCCCTGTCCTTCACCATTTCCCAGAGTTTGCTCAAACTCACATCCATCAAATTGGTGATGCCATCCAACCATCTCATCCACTGTTGCCCTCTTCTCCTCCTGCCCGCAATCTTTTCCAGGATCAGGGTCTTTTCCAACGAGTCAGGTCTTTGCATCAAAAGAGATGAATACAGATCCTGTTTCTTGAGTTTTACTATTAATATTTAGAAAGGGGATGGATATGAGAAAAAATTCCCAATGTTATGAGTGCTTAGTAAGGAGAAACTGAGGCTTCCATGGAGGCATATAATGCATGAAACATAAATGCTTCCCTGATGAAATGACACTGTAGTATAAGATTACATAATCTAAAAAACTGGTATACAGGAAAATATTTAATTTACATTTGTTTCTTGTTGTCAGTTATCAATTTGTATTTTTAATGTTTTATAATCCACACTACACAGTAGTGCAATAAAACACATGAACATATGTGCGTGCTAAGTCACTTTAGTCATGGCCAACTCTTTGTGACCCCATGAACTGTAGCCCACCAGGCTTCTTCATCCATGGGATTCTCCTGGCAAGAACACTGGAGTGGGTTGCCATTTCCTTCTCCAAAACGCATGAATAGCATATAGTCAAATATACATACAATTGAAAGGTGTTTGCTTGGATCAGTTATAGTGCCATAAAAATGCTACATAATTTTTTTTTTTTTTTTTTTTTTAAATCACACTATATTCATGGCATACAGCAGTTAACATTTAGTTTATTCATGAGTTTTTGGCACACATGTATGGGCCTACTCATCTAAGTTGGATTCAGCAAAGCTCAAAGTGTCTGTGGTTACCTAAAGGTCAACTAGGCAGCTTAGCTGATCTTAGCTGGTTTCTCTATGTTTCTAAGTGTTGAGTTGGTAGCTGGGACTGATGTGGCTCATGCTTGTGTCTCACCCTCTCCAGTAGCTCAGCTTCAGCATCTCCCATAGTGAAGACAAAAGATGAAAAGAGACATGAGCATTTTGCAAGGCCTGTTGAAGACTACACTCAACACTGGCACAGCATTATTCTAGTGCTACTGGTCCAAGTAAGTACTAAGGAAATAAACTTCCTAAGGAAATAGACTACCTATTGACTGACGGTAGTGTGACTGCAAGTTCATACTAGAATGGAAGTGGTTTTGGCACTTTATCATGATGATCAAATGTTTGTTTTTCTGGCATAATGGAAATTTATCTAAAATTTAATTTGGATGCTGTCAGGTGGAAGAAATTATAGGGAGGGCTGTGTGGTTATATGTAGAGGAGAAAACATGTTCAGTTCAACAGATGTAAGAGACATTAAAGAGACAGTTAAGAATAAAAGGTCTGTTTTCCATAACCGCGAAAAGACTTATAAGAAAAATTTGAAAAGCAAAGAGAAAGCTGAAAAAAGAGAAAATGTCTGCAAAAACAGTGAAAAAACTACATTCTTGAAAATTCAGAAACACAATTTAAAAATTGAGCAAAAGAAACAAAAAACAACAGAAAGTAAATAACTAATGTGAAAAAATTGTAAAGATTCTCAAAAACATTTTTGGCATATAAACTTAGCAAAAATGTTCATAATGATGATGATAAGTCAGTACCACAGTGCTTCAGTGAAATATTCTTATTAGAAGCTTCAATTTACACAAAGTTTCTTATGTGGAACTTTGAAAATCAATTGTTGTCATAAAACATGATATATTTGACTTAATAATTACCTGTATTACTATCCATCCCCAAATAAATGCTCAATAGAATAATTGTGAATTAGGGAGAGGAATGAAGAAAGAGAGAAAAGGGTGAATATTCATCTCTTGGTATATTCATCTCAAGAATTCTTGCCAGATTTGCATCATTTCTACCTGATTTAACTTTGTTAAGACTTCTCAAAACATCAAAAATTTATATCTGCTTTTACACAGGGCTTAACATTTATCCTGCAAATAATGAGAGGCTACATATGGCCATCCTACTTGTAATCATCTAGGGAATGTATCTACGTATTTTCTGTCACGATTGTTCTATCAATTGTTATTTTTAAGACACCACTCCAGTGAAAATTTTTGTTTAAGAAAAACCCTAATACAAATAATTTCTTTTTCTAATATTATTGTTGTTCATTTGTTAATTTTGTGTCTGCCTCTTTGCCACCCCATGGACTGCAGCACACCAGGGTCCTCAGCCCTTCACTCTCTCCTGGAATTTTCTCAAATTCATGTCCACTGAATCAGTGATGCTAACTCACCATCTCTTCCTTTGCCACCCTCTTCTCCTTTTGCCTTCAATCTTTCCCAGCATCAGGGTCTTTTACATTGAGTTGACTTTTCACATCAGGTGGCCAGAGTACTGGAGCTTCAGCTTCAGCATCAGTCCTTCCAATGAATATTCACGGTTGATTTCCTTTAGGATTTACCTAATTCAACAATGAAAATTATAAACAGATATTTACAAAGGAAATGTCAGTAGATATAAAGTTATCTATACAATAAGGAAATTCACATTTTAATGGCAATTATAAATAATCAAAGACGAAAATTGGATTCTCTCACCAAGGTTTAACAATGACTTGTAGTGTTTCCTACCATGCTGCCATCATTAGTGACATACACCTTGGAAACTCAAAAGTGTCATCCTTACTGAAGGACAGTGAGCTCTCTGTCACAGAAACTAGTCTGAGTGTTGTAGGGAGGAGAACTGTAGCAATTTTCCCTAGATCTTTGTATGAGGTATGGTGAAAAAAATTATTTTCAGATATAGTGGCTTTTGATAGAAACAGTGAACATAGAGAAGCCTTATTTCCACCAGGCCCCTATGAACCATCTGGCATCAATAACATTCTGCCCTTTAACTCTGAAGATCCAGAAGGAGCGCAATCAACATTTGAGACTGTTAGGGCTAAACCTCTAAAAACACATTGCCAGAGTATATTTCATAGAAATTGTATATAGTTTTAAAACATTGAGGAAGAGAGCAGCACTTGCTTTTCTTCCACCTGTGCTAGTGAAAGAGTGATTTCTTCATCATAATTTCCATAAACACATTTTCAGAAGCTTAATTTCACCACTTAAAACTTTTTCTTATTTTGAGATTTTTTAATATAAATATTATTATACTGAACAAAGGTGGTTTCTGGTAGAGTAATTCTCACTTTTATAATTACAGGCATTCTCTTCTAGTCTTCTTTCCCTAGAACTAAGGGATTCATCTGATGTCAGAGTTTTTCCCCCACATTGAAGTGAATCATACCTCCATAGAGAATTAGTGTGTAGCCAGTGTCATCTCAGTGTTCAACCTTCCAGCACTGTAGTCACAGCCTCTGAATTCAAAAGTTGTTACTAAAAGGCAGGAATTGCCATTAGCCCTGTGACCAGGCATCAACTTTGACTTCCCTCTTACAGTTTATTTGATACTTATTTTAGATTTATCACAACTTCCCTTTTTCTACTTCACATAGCATCTCACAAGTTTTTTGCTCTCTGTAGGGTAAGAGTTAATAACAGACATTTCCTTTAATGTGCAATCTTCTGTCATGCATTTGGGAAAAATATTTGAGTTTTGAACAATTACTTTATCCTAATCCTCTTGTTTTTAACACTGATTAAGGCCCCCATTTTATTTTTAATCTCCTTTGAACACTTCTGTCAGATTCTAAGGGGAAAAGGAAGGGGTTAAAGTTTGCTCTTTCTTATATTGCTCTTCTTGATCTGAAACAAATTGACAGATATTTCTCTGGCAAAGATGGGTTGATTCCAGATCAGTAGAGAATAGCAACATGGGGTCTACAACCAAGGCAAACCATGTACAAGTCCCTGTAAGGCAAGGGAAGGAGAACTCTTTTCTAGAGAGAAAAAGAAGTTCAGAAGGCTGTAGTAAACAGTCTGTGATTTTTCACTTGCTGAGTCCTTGTCAAGAAAGAAGTGGAGTCTTTCTTCTTCCTATGGGGCTCTGCTATCAGAGGGGGGCATGGGAGTACCTCCTTCTGGTCCCCCAATTCTATTTGATTAGTTTCTCTTTATTAATTTTTTTTACTACACTACTCAAAATCTGCAAAATTCATAAACTTAATCATAAATGCCTAAATAAAAGATATAGATCACCTTTATGGACCATTAAAGATTTGTTTGAGGCAATTACCCTTCTAATTATGAAGCTTAAGATAATTTTCTTTGGAAGAAATAAAGCTAACCCTGGGGGTGGAGGGAGGGAAATCACACTCAAGTGAGATACTGAAGTAAACATAATTCTTATGATGATTAGGTTCTAATTTGTTGTTTGTTTAACTAAATAAGTGATATTGATGGTTATGTAGGATGACTTTCCTCACCGTGTGTTTGGGTGAACCAAGTGTGGAGTGGTTTTCCTGACCTCCTCCATCCCAGGAGAGTAGGAACCAAGGTTTTGATGGGGGAGCCAAGGAAGCTGCCAACTAGTTACTACAATGAATTTACAAGTTCCATAGGCAAAATTATCAGTGCTTATTGAAAAGAAGAAAAACTTGACATGCGATTCTCTGCCTTTCAGCAGGAACCACTGTGTGATATCACTTCTGTCTGGCAGGAGAGGTCTAATGTGCCAGCCCCTCTCAATAATTCTGTGGGTCCCTCAGGAAGGGCTGGGTGCTGGGCTGGGAAAGTCATTAGGGTTGAGCAACATCCCTGGGGGAGAAGGTGAGAGAAGGTGGTAGGAGCTTGACTAAGGGTGGAGTAAGATTATTCATGCACTTCCCTGCCTGAGGAAGATGTGATATTGAGTGCCAAAATGAATTTATGGTCACTGGGGGAGGCCAGCGGACCTCTGGGATAAGCTGCCCAATATGACTGGGGTGATAGTACCTTCCAAGGGGTCTGAACATCAGGCAGAACAAGACATGGCTCTGACTTCCTCCACAGATCCAGTGAGGCCTGAGTTGGGATGCAGGAACTAGCCTCCTATGATGCTGCCCTGGGTGAGCCACAAAGGGAAAGTGCTCCAGGCAGTGGGAACCTTAAAAGCATGGAGATGGGAATGTCCAGGGAATGAGCTATAGTCCTGAGAGTTCTGGAACAAGCAACAGGAGAGGATGAAGTCAAAGAAGGGGCAAGCTTGTGGGGGAGGCAAGTATATGGCTTTGTGGATCACCAGGTGATCAGGAGTCACAGGTGGAGTGTGAACTAGAGAGCGTCAGAAGGCTGGAGTTAAACCAGGGTCTGAAGATGTGTTTAGGGATGACCATTGAGAAGAAGGGGCAGTTCTGGGTCATTCAACATGTATTTGGGCAAAATGAGAATAGAATGGCCAGTATTGCTAGTGAACCAGCCAGCCCACCCCAGACCAGGGGAGGAACGATGCAGAGAAATTCTGACTCACAGATTGAGGATTTCAAATGCAACATCCTTTTGGATATGCACCATTACAATTTTCATGTTTTGCTGTCACTTTAAAAAAAATTGTAAAGTGTTGACAAAAAAAGGTTATATTGTACATCACACCTTTAATAATGATTGTTCATTGATACTTGGATTTACCTACATGTGTGTGCTTATGTTGCTTCAGTCATGTCTGACCTGTGCGGCCCTATGGACTCTAGCCTGCCAGGCTCCTCTGTCCAGGGGATTCTTCTAGCAAGAATACTGGAGTGGGTTTCCATGTCTTCTTCCATGGGCTTTTCCTGACCCAAGGATTGAACCCACGTCTCTTAAAGCTGACCTGCATTGGCAGGCAGGTTCTTTACCACTAGGACCACCTGCGAGCCCAGAATTACCTATATATTACATTTATTTGATATTTCTGTAGGGCTCTGACTTACATGAGTTTTAGTTACCACAGTTATTTAAATAAAAGTTCATCTTAAATTACTTGGCTATATCAACTGTAAACGAACTTGCTGCTAGCTCCTCCTTCCAAAACCACTATATAAATGACAGAAGCAGATATGATCAGTGACCAATCTCATCACTTCCCTCAGAGTCTGTCAGGGATTGGTCTCTCCATCTGTAATTCAATTCACATAAAATCTGAAAAGCATGGAGTTGTATTGCAACCTTGTCTCCCATTGATACATCCAAGTGTTATTTTACAAAAATAGATGAAGGAATAGACCAATAAATATGAAAGTGGAGAAAGAAAAAATTGTAACAGTGGGAGTAAAACTGGATGTGATTAGGATGGTTGACCATGGAAATGATGCTGCCTTCTTTGGGAGACTCAAGATATGTAGTGAGAGGAACACAGTGGAGGCAATTTACCAGCGTAACTGAGGAAGTTGGTAATGAAAAATTAGGAGCCTTGGATTAACATATATGCACTGCTATACATAAAATAGATAAACAACAAGGACCTACTGTATGGCACAGGGAAGTATACTCAATAGTTTGTAATAACTTTAAGGGAAAGAAGTCTTAAAGAAGAATATATATGTGTGTATATATATATACACACATATACATGCATATATATATATATGTATATATATATATATATATACATAAATCACTTTGCTGTAAATCTGAAACTAATACAACATTGTAAATCAACTGTACTTCAGTGTATTTTTTAAAACTGAAATGTCCCAGAGAAAGTAATATTGGAATATAAATTTCATGTTAATAAAACTTTCAGAGGTACTTCATAACACTGAAAGTACAGAGAATAAAATTTTGAAAGCTGACTCAAACTTATTAGGAAACTTACAATTCACCAAGGCATAGAAAAATTATTTTATGTTATAAAAGGAGCTAGAGAAAGAAGCACTATTCAAACTACTTTCATGAGTCTTATTTAAACAAAGAATATAAAGCACTTTGTCAATGTTCCAATTATTTTAATACAGTATATAATAAGTAAATATTAACTTTACCATTTCTTCATTCACTTATATAACTAACAAAAAGATAGTTTTTAATATTTTGACAAAAGTTTTAAAAAGTTTAATATTTTGACAAAAGTTTATCAACAGTCATAATTTTCCCCATTGAATTTTAAGATAGCTCTGTTTGGTTTTAGCTCACACCATAAATTTTACAGTCCAAAGTGAGGACTGCCTGTATGTTAAATGACATGAGAAAAACTACTCATCTATTCAATTAAGTAACTCAGAAATGAAGTAAAACAAAAAACAAAAACAGAGCTTCATTTATATTTACTATTACTTATCATGGTGTTCACAGTTTTTTTCCCCAATTTCTCTCCACATTGCTTCTCCTTTTCTTCCTTAGAAAAGCAGACCCAGTTCTAATTTCTGCTTATATTATGTCAGATTACCAAGAAAGCTCAGACATGCCATATTTTTTTTATTAGATATTCAGACTATTTCTCCCACTTCACTCTAACAGTAATAATAACCTCACTTTCTCTATGACCTTTCTGAAGTGGCCATCCTCCCTGTCAAACGATTTGCTACTGAGTTCTCCTTATTCAGGAATGATTTTCCCTCTGTATTATAGCATGTTGTTTAATAAGTCAGATATTAAGGCATATTCTTAGGGTCTTACTCTAATTTTCACTCATCAGTGTTCCCCTGGTATGCCATGCAGTGATGATTCTAATAATGTCTAATTCTATAATTCAGTATATTGTGGTTTTATTAATTAAAATATTTTAACTTGGCCTATTTTTACACTGCAAATAAAAAACATCTTTTAAACTTTTATGGAACATAAGGGCTTCCCAGGTGGCTCAGTGATTAAAGAATTCACTGAGTGGTAAAAGAATCTCCTGCCAAGCAGGAGATTCGGGTTGGATGCCTGGGTCAGGAAGATCTCCTGGGGAAGGAAATGGCAACCCATTCCAGTATTTTTGCAGGGGAAATCCCATGGACAGAGGAGCCTAGCGGGCTACAGACCACAGGGTTCCAAAGAGTCAGACACAACTTAGTGACTAAAACAACAACAAGTGAATTACCTGTTTATCGAGATGTAACGTTCTATTGCCGATACTTGTATAGATCTTTTTCATATTGTGAATGACAGAAAAAGGGGTGACCTCCATATGCATCTACATTTTTGGGGGAAAATGTCAGGAACACCAGATTGAGGAAACTGATTTATTTAAGAGACATGTATGAATAAGTGAATTAGTAAACTTATACTTGGTACACTGGAGAAGGGAATGGCAAACCACTTCAGTATTCGTGCCTTGAGAACCTCATGAACAGTATGAGAAGGCAAAATGATAGGATACTGAAAGAGAAACTCCCCAGGTTGGTAGGTGCCCAATATGCTGCTGGAGATCAGTGGAGAAATAACTCCAGAAAGGATGAAGGGATGGAGCCAAAGCAAAAACAACGGCCAGTTGTGGATGGGACAAGTGATAGAAGAAAGGTCCAATGCTGTAAAGAGCAATATTGCATAGGAACCTGGAATCTTAGGTCCATGAATCAAGGCAAATTGGAAGTGGTCAAACAGGAGATGGCAAGAGTGAATGTCAGCATTCTAGGAATCAGCGAACTAAAATGGACTGGAATGGGTGAATTTAACTGAGATGACCATTATATCTACTACTGTGGGCAGGAATCCCTTAGAAGAAATGGAGAAGCCATTATAGTCAACAAAAGAGTCCGAAATGCAGTACTTGGATACAATCTCAAAAATGACAGAATGATTTCTGTTCGTTTCCAAGGCAAACGCTTCAATATCACGGTAATCCAAGCCTATGCCCCAACCAGTAACACTGAAGAAGCCGAAGTTGAATGGTTCTATGAAGACCTACAAGACCTGTTAGATCTAACACGCAAAAAAGATGTCCTTTTCATTATAGGGGACTGGAATGCAAAAGTAGGAAGTCAAGAAACACCTGGAGTAACAGGCAAAATTGGCCTTGGAGTACGGAATGAAGCAGGGCAAAGGCTAATAGAGTTTTGCCAAGACAACGCACTGGTCAGAGCAAACACCCTCTTCCAACAGCACAAGAGAAGTCTCTACACATAGACATCACCAGATGGCCAACACCGAAATCAGATTGATTATATTTTTTGTAGCCAAAGATGGAGAAGCTCTATACAGTCAGCAAAAACAAGACCAGGAGCTGACTGTGGCTCAGATCATGAACTCCTTGTTGCCAAATTCAGACTTAAACTGAAGAGAGTAGGGATAACCACTAGACCATTCAGGTATGACTTAAATCAAATCCCTTACGAATATACAATGGAAGTGGGAAATAGATTTAAGAGACTAGATCTGATAGACAGACAGCCTGATGAACTATGGACGGAAGTTCGTGACATTGTACAGTAGACAGGAATCAAGACCATGCCCATGGAAAAGAAATGAAAAAAAGCTAAATGGCTGCCTGAGGAGGCCTTACAAATAGCTGTGAAAAGAAGAGAAGCAAAAAGCAAAGGAGAAAAGGAAAGATATTCCCATTTGAATGCAGAGTTCCAAAGAATAGCCAGGAGAGATAAGAAAGCCTTCCTCAGCGATCAATGCAAAGAAATTGAGGAAAACAACAGAATGGGAAAGACTAGAGATCTCTTCAAGAAAATTAGAGATACCAAGGGAACATTTCATGAAAAATGGGCTCAATAAAGGACAGAAATGGTGTGGACCTAAAAGAAGCAGAAGATATTAAGAAGAGGTGGCAAGAATACACAGAAGAACTGTGCAAAAAAGATCTTCATGACCCAGATAATCACGATGGTGTGATCACTCACATAGAGCCAGACATCCTGGAATGTGAAGTCAAGTGGGCCTTAGAAAGCATCACTATGAACAAAGCCAGTGGATGTGATGGAATTCCAGTTGAGCTATTTCAAATCCTGAAAGATGATGCTGTGAAAGTGTTGCACTCAATATGCCAGCAAATTTGGAAAACTCAGCAGTGGCCACAGGACTGGAAAAGGTCAGTTTTCATTCCAATCCCTAAGAAAGGCAATCCCAAAGAATGCTCAAACTACCGCACAGTTGCACTCATCCCACACGCTAGTAAAGTAATGCTCAAAATTCTCCAAGCCAGGCTTCAGCAATACGTGAACCAAGAAATTCCAGATGTTGAAGCTGATTTTATCAAAGGCAGAGGAACCAGAGATCAAATTGCCAATATCCAGTGGATCATCGAAAAATCAAGAGAGTTCCAGAAAAACACCTATTTCTGCTTTTTTGACTACACCACAGCCATTGACTGTGTGGATCACAATAAACTGTGGGACATTCTGATAGAGATGGGAATACCAGACCACCTGACCTGCCTCCTGAGAAATCTGTATGCAGGTCAGTAAGCAACAGTTAGAACTGGACATGGAACAACCATTTGGTTCCAGATAGGAAAAGGAGTACACCAAGGCTGTATATAGTCACCCTGCTTATTTAATTTATATGCAGAGTACATCATGAGAAACGCTGGGCTGGATCAAGCACAAGCTGCAATCAAGATAGCCAGGAGAAATATCAATAACCTCAGATATGCAGATGACACCACCCTCATGGCAGAAAGTGAAGAAGAGCTAAAGAGCCTCTTGATGAAAGTGAAAGAGGAGAGTGAAAAAGTTGGCTTAAACCTCAACATTCAGAAAACTAAGATCATGGCATCCCGTCCCACCACCTCATGGGAAATAGATGGGGAGACAATGGAAACAGTGTCAGACTTTTTTTGGGGGGGGGGACTCCAAAATCACTGCAGATGGTGATTGCAGCCATGAAATTAAAAGATGCTCACTCCTTGGAAGGAAAGTTATGACCAGTTTAGATAGCATATTAAAAAGCAAAGACATTACTTTGGCAACAAAGGTCCATCTGGTCAAGGCTATGGTTTTTCCAGTGGTCATGTATGGATGTGAGAGTTGGACTGTGAAGAAAGCTGAGTGATGAAAAATTGACGCTTTTGAACTGTGGTGTTGGAGAAGACTCTTGAGAGTCCCTTGGACTGCAAGGAGATCCAACCAGTCCATCCTGAAGGAGATAAGTCCCGGGTGTTCATTGGAAGGACTGATGTTGAAGCTGAAACTCCAATACTTTGGCCACCTCATGTGAAGAGTTGACTCATTGGAAAAGACCCTGATGCTGGGAGGGATTGGGGGCAGGAGGAGAAGGGGACGACAGAGGATGAGATGGCTGGATGGCATCATCAACTCGATGTACATGAGTTTGAGTAAATTCCAGGAGTTTGTGATGGACAGGGAGGCCTTGGTGTGCTGCGATTCATGGGGTCACAAAGAGTCGGACACGACTGAGCGACTGAACTGAACTGAAAATCTACTGATTTCATAATTGCTTGAGATCTCACATACATAATATGCTGCATAATAATCAGTATATGATTTAAATTTACTGTCATTTGAATACATAGCTTGCACATTTACATAAAAGAAATTCTAAATTATTTCTTGAAGTGTTAACCACTCCTTATTCATAAAGTAACTTCCCCCCAAATGCATTTGTATCTTTTATTAAAAATGATAAAATGAAAATATACAGTTAAGTATTAAATATGGTTATGAGTTTCTGAGTATATGGCAGTTTGATTTTATATTTAGAGATAAAACAAAAGGGATATTTTTTAAACAGTCAAGTAATAAGAAAGCAAAAATTTTACTGATTAAATGAAATTCTTCAGTGAATGAATGCTTCCTAAAACGTGAAGGACATTTCAAAGAAAATATATAGGGTGTTAAGTTTAAAGTTGAAAAAGAAAAATATTCAATTTTCTAAACTGACTCAAGTAAGTCATTTTAAGCTTATGAATTATTTATTTCATTGTTCCCCAAGAATATAAATATATTGCAAATATCACTCCTGATGCCAAGACCAGTATTCCAGTTAGATACTTATTGAAGATGCAGTGTGAGACAATATACCAGAATAATTGAGATTGTGATAGAATTTTACCAAAATATTGATATATCAGTTTCCTGTGACATCTGTAACAAATCACAGAAATGTGATTAAATCAACATAAATGGATCATAAATCTAGAAGTCAAAAGTACAAAGTTAGTTTGGATCAAAATTAATTTTCTGTGCTACTCGTGCAGGCTCTAGAGAATTTACTTTCTGCTTCTTCCATCTGCTGACATTCTTTGGCTTGTGGTCGCATTACTACAGTCCTCTCTCCATGGATTCATCACTTTATCCCCTTCTGTTTATAATTTCCTTCTGCCTTTTAAGGACATCGTGATTACATTCAGTGCACACCATGTTAATCGAAGGTAGACTACCCATTTTGCTACCTGTAATTTAATGACATATGCATAAAATCACATTTGCCACATGAGATATCATTAACAGGTTCCAAGGATTAAACTGTGGCTGTCTTCGAGGGTATCATTATTCAGCCCACCACAGGACTAAACACCATTTTTCACAATAGTAAATGAGCTAACCCAATACTTTGCTCTGAAATAATTGTGAATCAATATGGAAAAAATTGCTTTGATACCCTGTGAACTGGCAGATGGATCAGATGACTTTTAAAGAATTATAATTGATTATTCATTAATGTCTAAAGATAGCTTATGACTTTTTCATTCTGGTTAGAAGATCGTTTAAAAATCTTTATCAATACTCTGTTATCACTGTAACCTCTATTATCATTGAGTAAAAGGAATTGGCTTAATCACCCTTGCACAATTGACTGTGTCTAAAATAATGAGTGAATATAGATAGGCGAAGGGGTTATTTTTAAATGTCGATAGTTACATTTTGATATAGGTATATGATATTCTATGCTTTCTGAAATAATATTACATTACTCCTCTTCTTGTAAGAAATGGAACCACTTCTCCATTCTGTGTTTTTATTTACAACAGGGTCAGATACTTTACATGCTGTTTTCTTTCCTAGTATTTCTATTGTTACTCAGAGGTTGTCATCTATAGTAAAATGTCTGAATTTTTGCTTTTAGATATTCACATACTTGACTCAAAATAATTATTTTCATATACATGATTCCCATCTACATTATTGTTTTCCTCCTGGCTGGGCTGACAGTGCTCATAATCTAAGATGTATTAACAGAAACAGAGAAGAAACTCAGGTGCCCTATGGTTTAGAAAATCACAGTAACCCACTCTTTTAGCTCCATTCTGCCTTTAGAGTGCCAGTCGCTGTGTGTCTATTGTTGCCAACATTGAAACACCTCCAGTAATTGTCTTCTAAGAATAACTTTCATTCAGCCTCTTAGTAGAGTGGAGACCTGGCTCTACTTGGTTAAAGGAAGATCTTTGAGGCTACAAAAATACACAGTACACATATTTTCAGAGTTCCTGATTTTTGTCTTAATCACCATCTTTCTTGGTGCCTGGCACTTGCAAGTCTTGAGACATTAAGAACCTCAAAATGAAAGTGAAATTTGTTAGTCACTCAGTCATGTCTGACTCTGTGACCCCATGGACTGTAGCCCCCTAGGGTACTGTGTCCATGGAATTCTCCAGGCATGAGTACTGCAGAGAGTAGCCATTCCTTTCTGCAGGGGATCTTCCCAACCCTGGGATTGAACCCAGGTGTCCTGAATTGCAAGCAGATTCTTTTCAGTCTGAGCCACAGGGGATGCCAAAGAATCTCAAGGGTGAGGTCAATTATTTTCCTCAACAGTGTCTCCCAAAGTAAGCACTTAGTTTATAATTTACCTCTAGTATGTAAGCTGCCCTCTTGTTCATCTATATGTTTCCTTTAAAGTTTTCTTTGGGAAAATGTGATCTGTTATCCTATTGTCTTTCTCCATATGCTCAGTCACTCAGTTGTTTCCAACTCTTTGCAAACCCATGGACTGTAGCCCACCATGCTTCTCAGACCATGGAATTTTCAGGTCAAGAATACTGCAGTGGGTTGCCATTTACTCCTCCAGGAGATCTTTCCCACCTAGGGATGGCACCGCATCTCTTGTGCCTCCTGCATTGCAGGCAGATTATTTACCATTGTGCCACCTGTCGAGATAAACTTAGATCAGTTTATTTTGTCTTTTTTTTACTACCAACTAACTGATGATTCCAGAAGAAAAAGAGATTTAGTCCCCTGTGTTTAACCAGAATTTAGCTAATACCTTTTTTTTTCCTTTTTTGCAAATATTTTATTTGATTCTTAATTGTGTCTCCATATCATATGGAGTTGTCTGGGGAGAAGTAATTCAGGTATTACTCTCAACCTAGACAAAACAGAAGGATAAAGAATAAAGGTCAGAGAAATTTAAAGGTATTCAAATAAAAGCACACCTGACTTTCAAATCAACAATAAGTCACTACATTAATACAGTAAGGAAGAGAGACATTAAAGTCTGGGAATCCAAGGACTTTTGAACCACTGTTGGTTATTCAGTAATGAGCAACAGCACCTATTGTGTGAGGCAAATTGTGTGTTTCTGTGTCCATTTGCAGGTGCATGGAGTGTATGTGAGTGGCATGTTTCTTCATTCTTTAATGAAGAAACAAGAGAGGACTTTCACACACACCAGAGTTTAATCAAATTGCCCTTCCCATGTAATTGCTTTGAGTAATTATAGGACTAAGCACTATTGACTTCTATAAACATTTGATCTTATGATGTCACCATCTTTATGTCTAGTCTTAGACGGTTAAGGACAAGAAGAACATATATATTGTTATTTGAATTCTATTTTCATTTAATGAATTCTCTTTCTTTCACATAGTTGTTTTTTATTTTCTAAATGTGAAGCTTTATTGGAGGGTAGATGGTGTATAGAAACAATATTTAAATTTTTTTATTGATGTATAGTTGATTTACTATATTGATGTATAGTTGATTATATTAGTTTCAGGAATACAACATAGTTTTCAAAAATTTTATAGATTACACTCCATTTAATGGCATTATAAAATATTGGCTATATTCCCTATGCTGTAAAATATATCCTTGTAGCTTATTTATTTTATACATAGCAGTTAGTATACCTCTTAATCTCCTACATGCATTTTATCTCTCCCTCTCTCCCTTGCCCCACTGATAATAATAGTTTATTCTCTTATGTCTTGAGTCTTTTTCTGTTCTGTAATATTTATTCATTTGTTTTTTTTCTAGATTCCATGTATCAGTGATAACATATAGTATTTGTCTTTCTCTATCTGATTTATTTCATAAAGCATAATGTATTTTTCCAAATAAGACATACAGATGGCCAGGAGTTACTTAAATAGATGCTCAACATCACTAATCATCAGAAAAGCAAATTAAAATTCCAATAATATATCATTTCACACTTGTCAGATTGGCTATCATCAAAAAGACCATAAATAACAAATGTTGGTGAGAATGTGGAGAAAAGGGAATAACTGTACTCTGTTGCTGGGTACATAATTGGGGCAGCCACTGGGGAAAATAGCATGGAGCTTCTTTAAAACACTAAAAATTTAGCCACCATTTAACCCAGCAGTTTCATTCCAGGATATATATCTGAAGCAGAAAAAAAAAACACTAATTGGAAAAGATACCCACACCCCACTATTATCAGGAATATTATTTACAATAGCCAAGATATGAAAGTGTTCTAAAGATGAATGGATAAAGACATGATATGTATATACAATGAAATACTACTCTGCCATAAAAAAAGAATGAAAATTTGCCATTGGCAGCAATATGAACAGATCTTTCAAATTGCTTTAAGGTCATTTTATTACTAAAAAGTTTTCCTTGACATTAATGTTTAATCAAATATTTGACCAATTCGATATTTTCAAACATTGTCTTCTATCACATCTTGTAACATCATAACAATGAGAATTTGTATAGCCTATGTATTTGGTAAATTTCTACCATCAATTTTGAGCAATATTTCTCATCAATATCTCATCCTTTACTCTTTATTTAATTCATTATTATTTTTATTTTATTATTTTAATTTATTTTATTATGAATGAGTGTAAAGTAGGGAGTGTTTCACACTTTTTAAAGGTTAAACATCATTTGTCAGATGTATTTCAATTACTACTTCTCTATGTGGTAATATTAGTATTTTTATGAAAAAAACTATTACCAACCAAATATTTGTTGCATAATCTACCTTGCCTTTAATATCCCAAAGAATGTTGAATGCTGTAAGTGAGTGAAGTGAAAGTCGCTCAGTCGTGTCCGACTCTGTGCAACCCCATGGACTATACAGCCCTTGGAATTCTCCAGGCCAGGATACTGGAGTGGGTAGCCATTCCCTTCTCCAGTTGAATGCTGTAGACTTTGGAAAATCTCACAGAAATTTTAATGAAATCTATTTGCTGAACTTTTTAGAACATGGTAAGAAGACTTTTTGAGAATCCCCTGGACTGCAAGGAGATCTAACTAGTCCATCCTAAAGAGGATCAGTCCTGGGTGTTCATTGGAAGGACTGATGCTGAAGCTGAAACTCCATACTTTGGCCACCTCATGTGAAGAGTTGACTTATTGGAAAAGACCCTGATGCTGGGAGGGATTGGGGGCAGGAGGAGAAGGGGACAACAGAGGATGAGATGGCTGGATGGCATCACTGACTGGATGGGCATGAGTTTGATTAAGCTCCGGGAGTTGGTGATGGACAGGGAGGCCTGGTGTGCTGCGATTCATGGAGTCTCAAAGAGTTGGACACAACTGAACAACTGAACTGAACTGAACTGAAGATATTACTTTAAATATTCCTCTTCTTGTTCATATTCTTGTTTTCCTTTCCCCCTTCTCTTATTCTTTAACACATCATCTCTTGAAACAGTCTTTTATAGTCTCCAGTTTAGGGGGTGCCCAATAGTGCTTTCTCCTATTAATATATTTTATATTCCATTTCTTAAAATCTCTTGACTATTTTTTCTAACTCTGAGATTTGTATGATATCACTCTACTAGACAAAAACATACGTGATAATCTTATTCTAATAGCATATGTTTTCCCAGTTTTGTCATTGAGGTTATAAGTAAATTAAAATGTGAGGTGTTTACTCTGGAATGACTTTTATATGTCTAAAACATTATAATTATAATAAATGACTTCCTTAAATGAAAAATTGCAACATATGGTCACCAAGAAAAAACTAGAGATAATATGCTTCACTGCTTTCATTTATTTTTTTATTATTTTTTTTTTCAAAGGCAAAATAATAATTTTAATTCAGTTTCAGAAAAAGATGTCACATGATTCTGGATTAGAAAACATGACAGTAAGAGGTTTGGTTTTTCTGGAAACACAAAGAAAAGAAATAACCTGCAATAGATTCAATGATAATTTTCTGGATCTTCTTCTTGCATCAAAAGCTATATATCTTCTCCCCAAGACCTGCTTCAAGAGCCAACTTAACTTTTTATCTCCCGCTAGCTGGGACAGGCTAATTCTCCTCCACCCCCACCCCTCTCCTTCAGTCACACTGTGTGGGTGCTAAAGACCCTGGGCTCTGACCAATGGACAGAATTGTCCTTTGAGCCAGCATCCCACAGGCACTGGCACCCGAATCCCCACTCCCAGTCCCCATGGCAGAGGCCACAGAGCTGGCATTGTTTCCACTGTCTCAGGAAGAAGGAGCCAAAGGCTGACCCTCAGCATAAATCAAGGCCTGACATGAAGAAAGAAAGAAGGTTCCCAAGCCCAGAGTAGGCTGCAAGCCGGGGGCAAGAAAAGGGAGTTTTTTACAATCATTCCATCCTTAGAAATAAGGGGAAAACTGAACCCTTTTCCACCACTTTGGTTCTGTAACGTACTCTACTGCTGAGCTCCAAGGGGATCTGCAAGCAAAGAAGGGTCTAAACAAATCAGGATAACTTTGCCCTGGCCAAAGACAAGAGTAACAAACAGGAAGACAGGTCAATGTGATCATTTGCAGGATGATGACGCTGGGAACTTCGGCTCTTCACATGGCTGCCAGCCCTACCGAGGACAACACAGTAAGAACCAAGACAACCACTCCAGACTGGTGTAGCTGGGAAATCGTCAGGCCTTTTCCTAGATCCCACATCAAGTGTCGGATCCCATTCCAGGTGTGATACATGAGAGGGAAGAGAAGTGCAAATTTGGCTGTGTGGATCAGTGCTGGCCCCAAACACAGGGACTTCACAAATTCCAAATGAGACTCAAAGCTCCCAGGGACCAAGAGGGCCGACAAGCCAAAAAGAGAGACTCCTGCACTCAAGGCAATACCAGTGCCACGGTGGCAAATGGACATCGCCATGGGAAGAGACCAGCTGTAGATGCTGATATGGGGTGACAAAGGACGGTTTGAACTAGTGTTCTTACTCCAGAACCTCTCCATCTCTTCTTTGGCCGTGGTTCCCAAAGGAACAGCACTCAACAAGAGCGCCGCCATCTTGGGTTCCGGCCTGACGCCACTGCTTTCATTTAACATTGGGGAAATAGACCCAGAGAATGTAACTATACTACTTAAAGTCATCCTAAGACTAGTAACCAAATTTTCTAGCTCTGAAATTGATGTGTTGTTTTTCCCCCAAATGATGCAATTGAATCATTGGTTTACTGAAAGTTTACATTTTTGATCATCAGGAAAACTCAATCACCATTTTTTCTTTAAAAAATCTATCCAGAGATTGGCAGATTGTATTATTCTAATTTTAGAAAATCACAAGTTGAACATGACACTGACCATTCTATACTTAGGATATTCACTTATAAATTCCAAACGGGAACTACCTGCTTTAAGTTCCAAACTGCCAAGGTAAATTATGTGTTCACATGCTTAAGGGGGCATATAAACTATTCCAGTTGAAGGTTTTGGTAGAAATCTATTTGCCTGGAAACAGGAAAAGAATCTTATAGCAAAATGTGCTTTCCTTAATAATTATTAAAATTTTAGAAAAGCTGTTTTTAAAAAACAGGTAAATAAATTTATCTTCTACCTAATTTGTGAAACTATATATAACAAGAGGGAAAATATTAATCTCTTCTAAGAAATTCTAGTAGTCAACAAAAATATGAATAGACTTTATCCATTTGAAATAATCTTATTATATTTTGGTTTCATACTTTGTGTTAAAAGCAGCAACTTTATGCTATCAAAATTAAGTACTGTTATAAGATTAATTTTTAATTTTACATTTTGTGTTTATAATCATTTTTAGCAGTCAAAATTTAACTTCTATTTTTAAATAATATATAATTTTAGTCCAAACCTATTAGTATACTAGTTACAATAAGATACATTTTAAAAGGAGGATAAATTGACTTTGGGGGAATTAACTGAATAGTAATATTATATTTTTCTCTTATAAATCACTGGGACTTTCACATTTAAAGGAAAAAATAAAAATGCTACTTCTAAAATGTCATAGACATGTATTTACCTCCAGGCACCCAGTGCAGCAAAATGAATCTATTTCCATTTGTTATGTGACCAAGGACAGGAGTCAACCAACCACGGAGAACATGTTTTGGAAGAATTTGATTTGTGGGCCCATTCAGGTTGATAATGGATATGAGGTTTATTCAATTCCATCTCAAGTTTTGTTGGGAAACAATACCAAAAACATCTCTGCTGTGATTGGAATGCAAATTTGTGTGTTGTCACTTATATTTATAATAGCCTAACAACTTGTTTTACAGATGCACAGAGGACTTAAATGTCATGTTCTTTTTTAAAAAAAAGATTTATGAGTTATTAAATTACCGCACTGTGAATTGTTTACAATAGTAATTTGATTAAGTTGGAGAATAGATAAAACATGTTAATATGAGGTTGATGTTTGACATAATTTATTTTAGCATGAATTATTTCAGTTCTACCCATCACCATAATATACATTTCTCATCTTCCCAAATGAGTCAAGAATCATGAAGTCACTACTTATGAAAATGTTGTATATAAATCATTTTAATTACTTGTCGAGAAATTTATTACTAGGGAACACAAAGTATTTGAAAATTTATGGAATATGAACAATCAAAATTTTCATTAAAAAACTCTCTTTACATATATCACACACAAATTTACATTAGAAAGGACAACCTGTTATCTTTCTAATGTGTATAATAGTATTCTGTTATGAATATCTTATTATATTTGTTATTTTATATTCAATATGAACTCTTAAAAAGGGTGCTATCCTATTTTAGTTTTCAAGCTGTAAATTATTTTACAATTATTATTAATTAACAACTGTATTATGTGAGTGTATATGAGGAGAGGAAGAGTGTGAGAGAAAGAAGAGCGTATAAGATTTTCTTAGTACTGAATAGCCCTTGGAATGTTTTAATTTCATTTTTATGCAAGTTTGAAAGGTCACAAATGTGTCACAAGTTGAGATTTTTTAATTAAAAATGATGCTTATAAGCTGAAAAAAACTATTCCACATGTCACCTCTGCCCTTTTTCATTTTGGTTACCGACAAGGGTTCAAAAACAAAAAGACAATATTGTGGTGGGCAGGGCAGGGGTGAATTGCATTCTGAGACATATGACCCTAAGAATGAAACATTATTAATAGTTCTAAAAATAAAAAAAAATTATGAAAATTGTACATTAAACATTATCAGTTTTTATGGACTACCTAAAATATCAAACATCAGTTTTTATATAATACTTCATTTCAGAACTTCAGAGAAATTGACAATAAGGTGTAAAAACAGGTTCCTATGAGATTTCTTATGCAATATCATTATGAATAATTCTTACTCAAAAAAGCAGTTTTTACAGTAATGCTGAATAGTGTGTGTGCTTTAAAGTGTTGATTTGTCATAAGAAACGGAATTGACTAAATTACCAGCAGAAATAATAGAATTAAAGAAAATTACACATATCATCTGTTAAAAACTACAAAACATTATCAAGTATGCATTTGCAGAAACACAAAAGTAAACTTTAGCACAAGTATTTCAAAATTTGAAATGTAAACTAGACACAAAATATAATCTCCCACATATAACAGTATATATTTTGTATTCTAAAATAATAAAAAATCCAATTATTTTCAAGCAGACATTCAGTTCAGTTAAGTTCAGTCTCTCAGTCGTGTCTGACTCTGCAACCCCGTAGACTGCAGTGCACCAGGCCTCCCTGTCCATCGCCAACTTCCGGAGTTCATTCAAACTCATGTCCATTGAGTTGGTGAGGCCATCTAACTATCTCATCCTCTGTTGTCCCCCTCTCCTCTCACCTTCAATCTTTCCCAGCATCAGTGTTTTTTCAAAGGAGTCAGCTCTTTGCATCAGGTGGCCAAAGGAGTTTCAGCTTCAGCATGAGTCCTTCCAATGAATATCCAGGACTGATTTTCTTTAGAATGGACTAGTTGGATCTCCTTGCAGTCCAAGGGACTCTCAAGAGTCTTCTCCAACACCACAGTTTGAAAGCATCAATTCTTCTGTGCTCAGCTTTCTTTATAGTCCAACGTCACACCCAAACATGACTACTGGAAAAACCATAGTTTGACTAGACGGACCTTTGTTGGCAAAGGAATGTCTCTGCTTTTTAATATGCTGTCTAGGTTGGTCATAACCTTCCTTCCAAGGAGCAAGTGCCTTTTAATTTCATGGCTGCAGTCACCATCTGCAGTGATTTTGGAGCCCAAGAAAATAAAATCTGTCACTGTCTCCATTGTTTCCCCATCTATTTGCTGTGAAGTGATGGGACTGGATGCCGTAATCTTAGTTTTCTGAATGTTGAGTTTTAAGCCAACTCTTTTACTTTCCTCTTTCACTTTCATCAAGAGGCTCTTCAGTTCTTCTTCACTTTCTGCCATAAGGGTGATGTCATCTACATATCTGATGTTATTGATATTTCTCCTGGCAATCTTGATCCCAGCTTGTGCTTCATCCAGTCCAGCATTTCCCATGATGTACTCTGCATATAAGTTAAATAATAATGGTGACAATATACAGCCTTGACGTACCCCTTTCCCGATTTGGAAACAGTCTGTTGTTCCATGTCCAGTTCTAACTGTTGGTTCTTGACCTGCATACTGATTTCTCAGGAGGCAGGTCAGGTATTAAAGACTCTAGTATTCCCATCTCTTTAAGCAGACATTAAATGTATCCAAAAGTTATTGAACATTGTGCTGTTAAGGAAATATCTGAAAGTTTTAAAAACTAAATTATTTCATATTATATTCTATTACAGAAGGTGTTAAAAGCAGAAATTAAAAACAAAATTTGGCATAAAATAGACTCAGTTACTTGAAACCTGAGTAGATATATTTCTTAATTGTTTTAGGATAAGATGAAGTCAAAATTTCTTTTCTATCAATTTGAGACTGAGACACTGAGGTAAAAATATATGATGGAACTGTGAATCTTAAAATTAGGTTATAAAAAGGAAGAGAGCAATTTAGTTAAGTAACAACAGTCTTGTTTCTGACCATTTTGAAATTACAGGTACTGGACTTACTCTAACAGAGAAAACAGCTATAAAACTGGAACAACTATTTGAACTGAATCTTTTCAAGTGTAGGAAAACTCCTAACTGCAATACTTGAGAGGAGAGAGACAGATAAGGTGGGTATTTCCTTCAATCTGGCCTTCAATATTTATGCAGTTTCAGACTGTGGCTGCTGAACGTGAGACCGACAGAGAGAAGTTGTCTTTCTGAGCTAAGGGCACACACACAACAGAGCTCAGTTTTCAGAAGCAGCTGAAATTTGCAGAGAATATCATTGGAGCATTGTGAGCTATCCCAAAAGTTGAGCCCATAAATCTTCATAGGGCTTTGCCCTATGTCTTTGGCCAAGAGTTAGTCCAGGCAGATGAAGAACGAGAATTGTAAGGTTTTGAAGGGTGTGACAATGGTGGAGTCTAAGGCAAAATGGAGATACTAGTTATGTGCTCCTTGAACATGTTAGAGTTCTGTTTATCTTGAGTGGAAACATATTACTGAGCACTTCAGGCATTCATTTGTCACTTCATAAATTCTATGTTTTCAAAGTTAGAGTAATGCTCTAATGTCAGAAAATATCCTAATACTGAGGGAAAAATCTAAATAGATCCAATCTAATCACTAGGGTCAACTGCTAAGATACTCTCAGCTTTCATCATGCTGGGAGCACTAATCATCCTCTATTAAGTTCAAGATAGATTAAGCCATCTCCATAGAAACAAGCAGGAAAATACTTTGAAAGGAAGACACACAGTAATCAATGCCAAGAAAAATGTTGATACTATCCCATGACCTGTATTTCAGCTGATAGCATATTTCTTGGTCTTCTTTTCCAAAAAAATTTCTAATCAGAAAACATTTTTAAAAATTATTCAAGAACTTATGATGCTTGGCCTTATTTAAGTCCTGAAACATTTCTGTTCATAGATTTGAATCTAATAGGCTTCCACACTTAATAATATAATTGAACCAGTTGAATACATTTTGATTTCTGCCTTTTATATGACAATAAGTTATTCAGGTTTGTTTATTTAATCAGTCATGCATTATTCTGAATTTCGGATGAGTTCTAAAGCATTAAATTAAAATGTGAAATCCAGCCTTGTAAGCAGAACTTGGAAATTACTATGATCAAGGTCTTTTGGAGTGAGGAATATTAAAAACCTGGAGATATAATCAGGGATTACATGTAAGCTACTGGATATTGGAAATTGAGGTAGTTAAAATTCTGCTGCCAGTCTCAGACTGAAATCTGGATTCACTACTCTCCATCATTAAATGTTCCTATAGCAAAGATATCATACATAAAACCTCCACAGTATAAAAATGATTGTAAAAACACTGAACCAGAAAATTTAAATGATTTATTTGGGTCAATAATGTAAAAAATAAGCCCAATATTTTGATAAGTATAGTACTTTGAAATTAGTTTAAAAGTATTACTAGTGCTTATTATCTTTTTGCTTATATATTTTATAATATACAATTCAAATTAATGACAGTCTTTATCTTTAAGAGAATAAAGTCTAATCTAAAATGATAAAACTTAAGAAAAATGTATATTAATGCAGAAAAAGGATGATGTTAAATTTTGTTACATAGATTCCATTGTTTATACAGTAATGAGATTTCAAGACAAAAATTAACTATCTGCACACACACACACATACACAATTTCCTTCCTCCCATTCTGCCATTTATCTCCTAAGAGGTTATATACACTTTATGTATTTTGCTTTGTTTTCATAAAATCTGGACTCTTTAGTAATTTGATTTTTTTTAAATCATTGATTTTTTTTTTTTATTTGCATGCAAGCTAAGTTGTTCAGTTATGATCACTGGAAAGTTTACAATGTTTATAAAATGTCTACCAGTAAAAAGTATCTGTGGTTATAGTCCACGAAATATTTGTGAAAACTGAAATTTTAATTTCATACAATTTTTACTTTGTACAGAATCATTCTTCTTTTGACTTTTTTATCCATTAAAATCTCAGGAAAATGTATTTTAACTTGGAGATTGTTCAAACAGGTCAGAGGCTGGATATGGCAGCCTTGTTTTGGCAATCCCTGAAACAGACAGGCTGCAATCTTATATTCAGAGCATCAGGGAATGCTTTTATATTTAAGAAATAGTAAATTATGACAGATGTGAAAGAATTACACTTTCTAGCCCATAATAGGGACTTAAAAATTAACTATTGACTAAAGAAGGACTTAATGTAAATAGTATAAGAAGGGGAAACAGGAAATAGTTGTTCTAGAATGAGGGATCAGCTATTTTAAAATCTACAACAAAAGTAACTGTGAAGTTTTGGAGATACCAAAGTACAATTTAGCGAAGCTGGCTTGAAAACAGTGAAATGTGGAAGAGAAAGTGTGTGATATTAGAAGACTCACTTTTAAAACTTTCAGCTGAGGACTCTTTCTTTGAAAAGATGAATAATAGTATTCATTTTCCAGAATTGTTTACATAGATGAATGAGACAATTGATACACAACTGCTACATAGGTGGAAAGCATAATTTTTATTCTGTATATATTTCCTTCTTTTTAGGACTTTGCCTACTAAAGTATTTTATTTTGCCTTATACAATTAAATTTAAATATTATCTTGATAATCCATGTTCTCAAATCAATATGGTTAAAATCTAAATGCACTGTTTTATTAAATTGGCCAGCTTAATTTCATTATAAAGTTTGTCTTAAAATATTTACAAAATTGTGGCAGTTGCAGATAATACTGTAGTAGCTTTAGATAGACTGAATTGAAATGTGCTATTTTGTTTTGCTTCTTTTTAATATTGGTCATTAAGGGCAGACAGAGATAAAATATCATGTTTCTATTGCACTAACCTTTAATTTGCTCAACAGATATTTATCAGGATGCAATCACCAGCAGCAATTATCTCTAAAATTTTGAAAGATAGAAACTACTTTTCCCTTAAGGACAAATGCAAAATATAATCAAGCATCTTGGCAAGAAAGGCAATTCTTCAATGCTCTTCACATAATTCTGAAAGGATTGTTTAGTCCCCCATAAAATAGATAGCCAATTGAACTCCCATCACCTCTTCCCCTTTCCTGCTGTGTGTATTTGGTACTGAGTACACAGCCCTCTGAGCTATCAGATGTTACTATAGTGTTATTTTCTTCTTCAATGTTACTTTTAACTTCTACATTGATAATTTGAATCATGATGCATTGATTAAGGTCAGTTTATCATACAGATAGTGAACTTACATGAAAAATCTGTCCACTCGATATAAAGATATAGGTAAGAAATATTTAACAAAACTTTCACTTTCTAAATGAGATTTACTTCACTAGATTCAAGGCTAAGTGTTGCTAATAGATGACGTTAGGAGATACTGCCCTATGCGTTGTGACTGACATCAAAATTGTCTAACATTCACTCTTGACTCTATTTTGCTGAGGTATGTGTACTCTTTGGAATGTCATGCAAGGAAGCTCCAGGTTATTCATTTGTGAAATGACAGCACAAAGATCCATAGATCTCACAGAAAATCAAATTAATAATTATCAAATTTTTGAAAATGTTACATAATAAGATTTAGCCCTGAGATTATTTCTTCATAACTCCCAGCAATATACACATTATCCCTCTGATATTAAATCATTACTGAAAATCAGTGGCAGAGTTTATGAGTCAGAGAAATCTGTCCACAGGGATTCTTCAGGCAAGAAAACTGGAGTGAGTTGCCATGCCCTCTTCCAGGAGGTCTTCCCAACCCAGGGATCGAACACAGGCCTTCCACGTTGCAGGCGGATTAAAGAACCTGATCCTGGAAAAAACTGAAGGCAGGAGGAGAAGGGGATGACAGAGGATGAGATGGTTGGATGGCATCACCGAGTCGATGGACATGAGTTTGAGCAAATCTGGGAGTTGGTGATGGACAGGGAAGCCTGACATGCTGCAGTCCATGGGGTCACAAAGAGACAAGACTGAGTGACCGAACTGAACTGATTTATCTTTGATGTGTTAAATTTTGATATCCACGCAACTCTTTCAGCATTCTATGGCATTCTCTGTCTTCTCTGATCCAGCCATTCTAAACTCCTTCCAGACACTTAGCTATACTAAGAATCAGTTTGTAATATTTCTTATGTTGTTTCTCTTTCTAAAACACTTTCTTCTACTACCTTCCTTCAAAGTCTATTTTTCAGATTAAATATTCACATAATTTGTAGATTATGTGAATTTGTAGAATTTGTAGATTCTGTAGATTCTGTCACAGAAAAAAATCACCAGTCATTAGCTGTGTCTTTCCACTTAAAACAACTCAATTTAACACTAGCATGCATTAATCATGCATACACTGCTCTAGCTCCCTGGGATAGATAGTAGAAACTGTAATGGCTTAGAAGAAATGGAATCCCTCAGAAGAAATGAGTAGCCATCCTAGTCAACAAGAGTCCAAAACGCAGTACTTGGGTGCAACCTCAAAAACAAAAGAATGATCTCTGTTTGTTTCCAAGGCAAACCATTCAACATCACAGTAATCCAAGTCTATGCCCCAACCAGTAATGCTGAAGAAGCTGAAGTTGAATGGTTCTATGAAGACCTACAAGACCTTCTAGAACTAACACCCAAAAAAAGATGTCCTTTTCATTATAGGGGACTGGAATGCAAAAGTAGGAAGTCAAGAGATATCTGAAGAAACAGGCAAATTTGGCCTTGGAGTACAAAAAAAGAAGCAGGGCAAAGGATGACAGTTTTGCCAAGGGAGCGTGCTGGTCATAGCAAACACCCTCTTCCAACAACACAAGAGAAGACTCTACACATGGACATCACCCGATGGTCAATACTGAAATCATATTGATTATATTTTTTGCATCCAAAAATGGAGAAGCTTTATACAGTCAGCAATAAAAAGACAGGGAACTGACTGTGACACAGATCATGAACTCCTTATTGCCAAATTCAGACTTAAAATGAAGAAAGTAAGGAAAACCACTAGACCATTCAGATATGACTGAAATCAAACCCCTTACAATTATACAGTGGAAGTGACAGTAAGATTCAAGGGATTGGATCTGATAGACAGAGTACCTGAAGAACTATGGATGGAGGTTCATGACATTGTACAGGAGGCAATGATCAAGACCATCCCCCAGAAAAAGAAATGCAAAACGGCAAAATGGTTGTCTGAGGAGGCCTTACAGATAGCTATGAAAAGAAGAGAAACAAAAGGCAAAGGAAAAAAAGGAAAGATATACTCATTTGAATGCAGAGTTCCAAAGAATAGCAAGGAGAGATAAGAAAACTTTCCTCAGAAATCAATGCAAAGAAATATCAGAAAAC
The DNA here is from genome assembly GCF_019320065.1 of Cervus canadensis. Lineage (NCBI taxonomy): Eukaryota > Metazoa > Chordata > Mammalia > Artiodactyla > Cervidae > Cervus > Cervus canadensis. Next base: position 30,934,048 of record NC_057394.1, read on the forward strand.
AAAAGAATGGGAAAGATTAGAGATCTCTTCAAGAAAATTAGAGATACCAAGGGAAATTTTCATGCAAAGATGGGCAAAATAAAGGACAGAAATGGTTTGGATCTAACAGAAGCAGAAGATATTAAGAAGAGGTGACAAAAATACACAGAAGAACTGTACAGAAAAGATCTTCACAATCCAGATAATCATGGTGGTGTGATCACTCACCTAGAGCCAGACATCCTGGACAATGTAGTCAAGTGGGCCGTAGGAAGCGTCACTGTGAACAAAGCTAGTGGAGATGATGGAATTCAAGTTAAGCTATTTCAAATCCTAAAAGATGGTGCTCTAAAAGTTCTGCACTCAATATGCCGGCAAATTTGGAAAACTCAGCATTGGCCAAGGACTGGAAAAGCTCAGTTTTCATTACAATCCCAAAGAAAGGCAATACCAAAGAATGCTCAAACTACTGCACAATTGCACTCATCTCACATGGTAGCAAAATAATGCTCAGAATTCTCCAAGCCAGGCTTCAACAGTACGTGAAGCGTGAACTTCCAGATGTTCAAGCTTGATTTAGAAAAGGCAGAGGAACCAGAGCTCAAATTTCCAACATCTGTTGGATCATCAAAAAAGCAAGATAGTTCCAGAAAAACATCTATTTCTGCTTTATTGACTATGCCAAAGCCTTTCACTGTGTGGATCACAACAATTTCTGCAAAATTCTGAAAGAGATTGGAATAACAGACCACCTGACCTGCCTCTTGAGAAATCTGTATGCAGATCAGAAAGCAACAATTAGAACTGGACATGGAACAACAGTTCAGTTCAGTTCAGTCACTCAGTCGTGTCCGACTCTTTGCGACCCCGTGAATCGCAGCACGCCAGGCCTCCCTGTCCATCATCAGCTCCCGGAGTTTACTCAAACTCATGCCCATTGAGTTGGTGATGCCATCCAGCCATCTCATCCTCTGTTGTCCCCTTCTCCTCCTGCCCCCAATCCCTCCCAGCATCAGGGTCTTTTCCAATGTCAACTCGTCGCATGAGATGGCCAAAGTACTGGAGTTTCAGCTTCAGCATCAGACCTTCCAATGAACACCCAGGACTGATGTCCTTTAGGATGGACTCGTTGGATCTCCTTGCAGTCCAAGGGACTCTCAATAGTCTTCTCCAACACCAGAGACTGTTTCCAAATAGGGAAAGGAGTATGTCAAGGCTGTATATTGTCACCCTGCTTATTTAACTTATATGCAGAATACATCCTGAGAAATGCTGGACTGGATGGATGAAGCACAAGCTGGAATCAAGATTGATGGGAAGAATATCAACAACCTCAAATATGCAGATGAGACCACCCTTATGGCAGAAAGTATTGAAGAACTATAGAGCCTCTTGATGAAGTTGAAAGAGGAGAGTGAAAAAGTTGGCTTAAAACTCAACATTCAGAAAACTAGGATTATGGCATCTGGTCCCATCACTTCATGGCAAATAGATGGGGAAACAGTGGCTGACTTTATTTTCTTGGGCTCCAAAATCACTGCAGATGGTGATTGCAGCCATGAAATTAAAAGACGTTTGCTCCTTGGAAGAAAGATTATGACCAACATAGGTAGCTTATTAGAAAACAGAGACATTGCTTTGCTAACAACGGTCGTTTTTCCAGTAGTCATGTATGGATGTGAGAGTTGGACTATTAAGAAAGCTGAGTGCCAAAGAATTAAGGCTTTTGAACTGTGGTGTTGAAGAGTCTTGAGAGTCCCTTGGACTGCAAGGAGATCCAACCAGTCGATCATAAAGGAAATCAGTCCTGAATGTTCATTGGAAGGATGATGCTGAAGCTGAAGCTCTAATACTTTGGCCATGAAGTGAAGAACAGACTCATTAGAAAGACCCTGATGCTGGAAAAGACTGAGGCAGCAGGAGAAGGGGAAGACAGGATGAGATTTTTGTATGGCATCACCGACTTGATAGATATGAGTTTGAGCAGTCTACAAAAACAGTTGGTGATGGACAGGGAAACCTGGCGTGCATGGAGTCACCAAGAGTTGGACACAACTGAGCAGCTGAACTGAACTGCACTGAACTGAACTGAGTTTGTACCTCTTAATCCTCTTTACCCATTTCACCCCTCCCACCACCGCTCTCCTCTCTGGTAACTGCTAGTTTGTTTTCTGGATCTGTGAGTCTGTTTCTCTTATATGTGGTTGTTTTTTGTTTGTTTGTTTGTTTTTAATAATTCTACATATAAGTCAAGACATACAGTATTTGTCTTTTCCATTTGACTTATTTCACTAAGCATAATACCCTCCAGATCCACCTAAGTGGTCAAAAATCACAAGATCTTGTCTTTTTCATGGCAGAATAATAAACAAGGGGACATTATCTACCACACCCTATTCATCCATTCAACTATTTAATGAATATACCATGGTATTTTATATAAGGGACTTGAGTATGCTGGATTTTGATATTCACAGGGAATTCTGGAACCAATCCCTTGTGGATACCAAGGGATGACTATACCACACTGTGGGACAAAACTAGAGAACAGGTAACAGGTTTTGGTGGTAACATTGGTTACCCCTAGTGCTTTATTATATGTGAAAAATAAAACTATGCTTGTAGAGTAAACAAGCATTAAAACACTTGAAGAAAACAAGGGTTTTATATGGTGTGGGGACAAGTTCAAGAATATATTCAGTAAGCTTTTAATAACTATAGTATAATATTGTCTTTTATATCTGATTTTCCTTAACAAATACTGAGGAAAATATCCATGTCCTGATAAAGTTTAATTTTCTTTTTATTTTTTTGCTTAGTGAAGTGCAATTTTTTCCTTCTTTCTTGGTCATTCTCTTTATCAAACCTTAAATATAGACATTAATAAATTATTTTCATATAGTTAATAATGTCTTTTATATTTCAGAAGTAAGGAAGGTGCTCTTTTCCTTAAAATATTTTCAAAATGTCTGTCAAAGCAGTGATGAACTGATGCCTGCATGGCTATATATCTCTTTTTCTATACAAACATATCTGGGATCTTGTACTAAAACAAATGAAAATCATTAAGATCATACAGGCCATATTAATATGTATTGGAAATTTCCAAATTTAAAAAATTGCTAAAGAAAAAAAGGCCTTTCTTTATCACACTTAATATATATAAAGTTGTTTTTAAAAATGAGTTAATCAGCACACCTTATGGGACTTATAACCATTAAAGGCTGGTTCTATAGTGTTCCACATTTGCCTTGTATAATTCAGTGGAACTGTTAAAAATAAATAATGAAATCAGTGATTGCAGTAACATAATGAAGAAGAAAGAGGAAGAAAAGGATGAGAAAAAGAAGGAATTTTACTTTTATTAAGACAGGATCATTTTATCCAAATTTATATATGTATCACATTTACAAAGAATATTTTGGTGTACATTATGTTCTCTCAGCTCATTAGGTTGGGAGGGAATCGTATATAGGAGACTGGGAATGTTGCAAAAATACATTAAAATTTAGAATATTTATATAGAATGCTGCAACTTACTTTTTCTAGTTTTCTTCTTAGATAAATATGAAGCAAATAAAGATATATAATTTATGTCCTTAATTATTTTCACTTTAAAAAAGACACTTATTCTTAACCAAGACATACAATGCTCCTCGAATCACAACTTCTAGTGAAGGTACTTTTGAAGGCTTTAGCCAGATTTTACAATTTAATTTCTACCATAAATATGGCTGAAGTTCTCACCTTTGCTCTGATCCCAAGTATTTTTTTTTCTTTTATTTTCTTCACATCAGCAGAGGCAGTGCTGACAGGAAGGGGATTAAGATGAGAAGTGAATCCCCCTGAGGCCTCTCCACCATTCCTTCCCCTACCTCACCCTGTGGCCATTGCAACAGTGGGTGGGCAGAGCTGGGAAATGAGGCGCAGGGTAGAGGTAGTGCTGTCCATTCTAACAGCGCAATCTCCCTGGGGTTCTGGGTTGAGTGTGGCAGATCTTAGAAAGCAGCAGGGGAATGCTTGATAAATATCAATACCCACATACAAGATACAATAAGAATCAACCACGTTTTCTCACCTTTATAAAGATAAATAAGAATGTAACAATCAAGAAACTGTTGAGAGACAGTCTGCTTTTATCAAGAAATCCTCTCACTTTCAGAACGCTTTTTATATAAATTGCACTACATATACAAGATTATTCTTAGAATATTTTTACAATATAGAAATTTATATTAGGATAAATACTAATGACCACACCACCAGTTTGAAAATTTTCATATAAATAGAGTGGGCACCCTTGTCTTGTTCCTGATTTCAGGGGAAATGCCTTCAATTTTTCACCATTGAGGGTGATGCTTGCTATGGGTTTGTCATATATAGCTTTTATTATGTTGAGGTATGTTCCTTCTATTCCTGCTTTCTGGAGAGTTTTAATCATAAATGAGTGTTGAATTTTGTCAAAGGCTTTCTCTGCATCTATTGAGATAATCATATGATTTTTATCTTTCAATTTGTTAATGTGGTGTATTACATTGATTGATTTGCGGATATTAAAGAATCCTTGCATTCCTGGGATAAAGCCCACTTGGTCATGGTGTATGATTTTTTTAATATGTTGTTGGATTCTGTTTGCTAGAATTTTGTTAAGGATTTTTGCATCTATGTTCATCAGTGATATTGGCCTGTAGTTTTCTTTTTTTGTGGCATTTGTCTGGTTTTGGAATTAGGGTGATGGTGGCCTCATAGAATGAGTTTGGAAGCTTACCTTCATCTGCAATTTTCTGGAAGAGTTTGAGTAAGATAAGTGTTAGCTCTTCTCTAAATTTTTGGTAGAATTCAGCTGTGAAGCCATCTGGTCCTGGGCTTTTGTTTGCTGGAAGATTTTTGATGACAGTTTCGATTTCCTTGCTTGTGATGGGTCTGTTAAGATCTTCTATTTCTTCCTGGTTCAGTTTTGGAAAGTTATACTTTTCTAAGAATTTGTCCATTTCATCCAAGTTGTCCATTTTATTGGCATAGAGCTGCTGGTAGTAGTCTCTTATGATCCTTTGTATTTCAGTGTTGTCTGTTGTGATCTCTCCATTTTCATTTCTAATTTTGTTAATTTGGTTTTTCTCTCTTTGTTTCTTAATGAGTCTTGCTAATGGTTTGTCAATTTTGTTTATTTTTTCAAAAAACCAGCTTTTAGCTTTGTTGATTTTTGCTATGGTCTCTTTAGTTTCTTTTGCATTTATTTCTGCCCTGATTTTTAAGATTTCTTTCCTTCTGCCAACTCTGGGGTTCTTCATTTCTTCCTTCTCTAATTGCTTTAGGTGTAGAGTTAGGTTATTTATTTGGTTTTTTTCTTGTTTCTTGATGTAAGCCTGTAATGCTATGAACCTTCCCCTTAGCACTGCTTTTACAGTGTCCCATAGGTTTTGGGTTGTTGTGTTTTCTTTTTCATTCATTTCTATACATATTTTGATTTCTTTTTTGATTTCTTCTATGATTTGTTGGTTATTCAGAAGCGTGTTATTTAGCCTCCATATGTTTGAATTTTTAACAATTTTTTTCCTGTAATTGAGATCTAATCTTACTGCACTGTGGTCAGAAAAGATGACTGGAATGATTTCAATTTTTTTGAATTTTCCAAGACCAGATTTATGGCCCAGGATGTGATCTATTCTGGAGAAGGTTCCGTGTGCACTTGAGAAAAAGGTGAAGTTGATTGTTTTGGGGTGAAATGTCCTATAGATATCAATTAGGTCTAGCTGGTCCATTGTGTCATTTAAGGTTTGTGTTTCCTTGTTAATTTTCTGTTTAGTTGATCTATCCATAGTTGTGAGTGGGGTATAAATAGAATTGTGGAAATCCCTTCACCAGAGCTGTGATTTTTGTGTTAACTATACCTTTGATTTTTCTTTAAAGAAAAATCTTCCCAACCAGGGATTGAACTGGAGTCTCATACATCTTCTGCATTGGAAGGAGGGTTCTTTAGCACTAGCTCGCCTCTTGGAAATCACATATATATATATGAAGTGAAAGTCACTCAGTTGTGTCCAACTCATACATACATATTTATATATATATATATATATATATATATATATATATATACAAATTTGCTTGATTTGAACTTTATGCAATTAAAATTGTGTGCTCTTTTCAGTACATTTCATCAAATTGGCCCACTATTACATATTTATGACCTATCTGAATTGATATATGTTGTCATGGTACTTTTATTTTCAGTAATGTCTTTTAATATTTTATGAAGATATGCATAATTTATTTGTATTTTTTAATATTGATGGACAATTCTTAGCAAAATATTAAAAATATTTAGCCATAAATACTGCATAAAATCTGAATAGCAGAAACAAAATCATAACCACTTTGAACACTGTCAGATTTAAAAAAGAAGAAACAGCCATACCAGCGCATTTCAACCAAATTCAAACCATTTGAGTAGCTTCCTTTTCTTTTCTGCTGAATATAAATTTGATATGAGTATATCTGAATATGTACCTTTGTGCAAATGCATTAACTTCTTTTCTTAAAAAAATATACACAGCAGAATTGACAAATTGTTGAATACATATATACTTTTTTTTTTATAATGCCGAATTGCTCACGATGTTGTGTCATTAACAGTATGTGTGAGTTCTCATTAATCCAATAACACTGCTTCTTTGAGTTTTCCAGTCTGGTGTAAGTAAGGAAAATAATAAAATTCCTGCCTCATAAAGCCTGGTAGAGTAAACTGTGCATAATCCAGACATCTTGAGTTAAAGCTGAGTCTGATAATATGATGTTGCTGTTTAGTGGCTAAGTCATGTCCGAGTCTTTGTGACCCCATGGACTGTAGCCCACCAGGCTCTTCTGTCCATGAGATATCCCAGGCAAGAATACTGGAGTGAGTTGCCATTTCCTTCTTCAGGGGATCTTCCTGACCCAGAGAGATTAAACCCACATCTTCTGCATTGGCAGGCAGATTCTTTACCACTGAATCACCAAGGATGCCTGATAATATGATAGGACTGGTAAACATGTAGGTCGTGCTCTTTGTAAAGAAAAAGAAAGCACCTGGATATCCAAAATGCTAGTCAAGCAAAATGTAGTGGGATTTGTGGATACTAATTGTTACCACATTCCACTTCCTCTATAATTTTTAGGTGCCCAATTTTATGTGCACATGTTAACCTGCAGCTAAAAATAAAATTATCTGTCCTCCAATAGTTCAGTAGAGTCACATAACTACCTTTGGGCAATGGAATGTAATGGTAATGATGTGGATCATTTCTGAGTCATCTCCTTGCAGATAAATCCACTTGATCTCTACCCTTCATTTGCCTTTTATACTATCTGGGAAATGATAATAATTGGAGTAAGTTTAGGAGCTTGGCTTTAAGGATGGCAGCACCAGCATACCCTTAAAGCTAAAAATCTCATTCTGGGATTTTACATGAGTGACTATAATTTCATAGTTAAGCTACTATATTTGTGATCTATTTGTCACAGCATCATTAGCTGATACCTACATAATGCACTTGAAAAAAAATTAATGTTTTTTACTATGCATGTCTTAACTTTCAAATTAAACTTTCTTATGAAATAGAAATCTATCTTTCTATCTAAATATCTACATATATGCTAAAAAGAAATAAATGTGGGTGATGCCCATATTACATAAATCTATCTAACAAGACGAATTAAGGATCACTATCCAAATGACAGGTCATTTCCAGGTGTGCAGTCTAGTTTGAATATTAAAGAAATATGATGAATCAAAACCCCAAACAATATTTTTTTCCCTTTTGGCTAGATTTTAGTAAAATATTTTAAGCTTATATTTCTACTCAGAGACCTAAGCTTTCTTCATTTAATAATACTTTTTTCTACCCATAAATTAAAATTCCAACTTAAGAGAAGTTTCCACTTCTCTCAATAGAAAAAATATAGTTGTATTTGTTATTTTTTTTATTGTAAGCTTTAATGTTTCCATTTTGACAATTTTTACAGCCATATTACCACCCAAATCAAGATATAGGATGTTTACGATATTCTAGAAAGCCTATCAAGCTCTTGATTTAATCCATCCTCCAAGGCAATCATGTATGTGTGTATAGACTTTACATACATACTTACTAGTTTCAGATGTGAAAGAAGCTTTGCATTGGATTTCAGTCCTCATTGTGCAGGGATGTAATTGGAATTGTTTGGAGGTTATAAAAGTATAGTGCCCTTCCACATAATGACAGTGGCAGAAATAGATCTACAAGTTATGTATGTGGGTTTCAAATAAAATACTATTCTTTGATTAAATTCCTATTCCTTATTTATATACTTTTATATGATTGTTGTGATTTTTTTTTCCCAGTGAGCTATTACTTTATTATTTTAAATATATTGTGTTAATGATGCTGACTGGTAAATGTGATACTGAAGTTTTTTTGTAATTCTCATAGCATCCGAGAGAGCTCCCAGCTTTTGAAGATTAGATCAATAAATGTACTTAAATGTTAGGTAAAATACCTGGACCTGCTCTCCAGCTGGCAAACAATCAAAGTAAAGTTGAAGTTTAATTATGGTACATTTATGCATTTCCGTAATACCATTTCACCATGATTTTTTAATGTATTCAAATTTAATTTTTACAAACTGTGGTTACAAATCATGATTAAAAACTTAATTAATTTTTTATTATTTAGATATTGCCACCGACACATTTTAAAAATAGGGTTTTAGTCACCTTGCAGGGGATAGACTCAAAGAAAAGGAAACTAAAAGTCTTTTTGTTTTTTGACTAAAAATTTTATTCCGAAGAAAAATCTAACAATTTATTTGAACATGCAGGTCAGGTCTAATGCAGACTTTCTTTTTTGTGTGTGTGCAGATTTTCTATTAGCTGTAGTCTCCTCAAGTTGGTATGCATCACATATGAAGTGAATGAGCCAGTTATTACTATCACCTCAGTGATATCACCACAAAGAGCTAGAAACTGGTGAATATATTTTTTCCTTTTTTTCTTACCTTTACAGTCATCTTTCATTTCACTTTTCTTGCTTAATGGTTTATGTGGTACTAATTGAAAAGCAATTCAAAAATAAACCTGAAAGTGTATAAGAATTCAACAAGACTGGAATTTGACTCTTCCTGTGCTACAGTTAATTAATATTAGAATAAGAAAAAAAAATGTTGTTCACATTTAGAAGTATAATGTAAATATCATGTCTATGGAGACTTTTCGAATATCAGCTTTTTTCCCTGAACACTATCAGGAAATGCGGTTTATTGCAAATGGAGTCAGAAAAACGTCATTAATTTGAAATAGATTCTAAAAAGCCGTAAAACAAATGGCTTCAAGTTCTGTGTCAGATGCAGGGAGGGAAGAAAGGGAAAGACAGGTGTGAAGTTTATAAATGGGAGAAAGATGGGAAAAGTGTCTTACTTAGTAAAAGTGTTAGCCACTGAGTCATGTCCGACTCTGGTAACCCATGGACTCTAGCCTGCCAGGCTCCTCTGACCATGGAATTCTCCAGGCAAGAGTACAAGAGTGTGTAGCCATTCCCTTCTCCAGGATATCTTCCCTACCCAGGGATCGAACGCAGGTCTCTTGCATTGCAGAATTCTTTACTGTCTGAGAGTCATCAGAGAAACCCCTAACTTAAGTGAACAATTACTCTAACCCTTCAAAATAGGCTAGCTATATGAACACATACTTTTAGAAAAACTTGTAGAAGTCCAATATATTTGAAAATTATCTCAAAGAACTTGTTTATCTCTAAACAGGATAAGGAATGAATATAAGCATTCTGGAAGAATATTTTTCTAGACAGATTAAAAAGTTATATTTCTTCATGAGCCCATTTTTATGTAAAAGAGAACATGCACAATTGCATTATTGTCCTAAATCAAACTAAAGTTACATAAGCTTTGAGTAATTGACATGCTTTTTTCATAGTGAGGGTATTTTTTCATGATAATTTTTAAAGCTATGCTTCACTTAGAACTAAAAGCACTCTTGAGCATTTGGTCAGCCTCCCTTGATGATGGGAAAGATGGGGTCTTAAAGACCATGACAAGAAACTCCTTATGTATGCTCATACTGATACAGTACATTAAATCTTACCAAGGCTCAGTGTAGCTGCATGGTTGTGACCCATTTTGAGTTAAGGTTTGTAAATACTGTGTAGAGATTCCTTGTTTTGTCTGTGGATATCCAGTTATTCTAGCACCATTTCTTGAAAGACTATGTTTTTTCCATTGTATTCCTTTGTTCCTTTGTCCAAGAGGAGTTGGCTCCATTTATGTGAGCCTTTAGTACTGTGGTGATAAGATATGGGGAGATGAAAAATATAAGAGTCCTGTGATTAGTTTCATTCTTCTGGCGATCCTGTGCCCCAGGACTGTGATCTTAAGCAGTGCATTCAAGGTTTCTTTCCTGCTTGGGTCAGGATGGCTAAAGCAATCTGAAGTTAGAAATTTCCCTTCTTGTGGACAGGTTAAGCTCTGATACAATATTTTCTTCTGAGAGTACATAATACCTTGGAGTATATAAAAATGGTTACTTTTTTCCCCTCACTTTACCTGAAGCCAGAGATTTTTTTCAGCTTTGCTATTCACTGTGAGGATCAGATCAGGCATTTGGAGGTAAAACTCACATAAGCATGGAAGCTCCCAGTGGCCAGGTCCTCCTGTTCAGTTCAGTTCAGTGGCTCAGTCATGTCCAACTCTTTGCAACCCCATGAATCACAGCACACCAGGCCTCCCTGTCCATCACCAACTCCCGGAGTCCACCCAAACCCATGTCCATCAAGTCAATGATGCTATCCAGCCATCTCATCCTCTGTCGTCCCCTTCTCCTCCTGCCCTCAATCTTTCCTAGCATTGGGGTCTTTTCAAATGAGTCAGCTCTTCACATCAGGTGGCCAAAGTACTGGAGTTTCAGCTTCAACATCAGTCCTTCTAATGAACAGCCAGGACTGATCTCCTTTAGGATGGACTGGTTGGATCTCCCTGCAGTCCAAGGGACTCTAAAGAGTCTTCTCCAACACCACAGTTCAAAAGAATCAATTCTTCGGCACTCAGCTTTCTTTGTAGTCCAACTCTCACATCCATACATGACCAGTGGAAAAACCATAGCCTTAACTAGACAGACCTTTGGTGGCAAAGGAATGCCTCTGCTTTTTAGTATGCTGTCTAGGTTGGTCATAACTTTCCTTCCAAGGAGTAAGTGTCTTTTAATTTCATGTCTACAATCACCATCTGCAGTGATTTTGGAGCCCAGAAAAATTAAGTCAGCCACTGTTTCCACTGTTACCCCATCTATTTGCCAATGAAGTGATGGGACTGGATGCCATGATCTTAGTTTTCTGAATGTTGAGCTTTAAGCCAACTTTTTCACTCTTCTCTTTCACTTTCATTAAGAGGCTCTTTAGTTCTTCTTCACTTTCTGCCATAAGGCTGGTGTCATCTGCATATCTGAGGTTATTGATATTTCTCCCAGCAATCTTGATTCCAGCCTGTGCTTCCTCCAGCCCAGCGTTTCTCATGATGTACTCTGCATATAAGTTAAATAATCAGGGTGACAATATACAGCCTTGACGTACTCCTTTTCTTATTTGGAACCAGTCTGTTGTTCCATGTCCAGTTCTAACTGTTGCTTCTGACCTGCATCAGGTTTCTCAAGAGGCAGGTAAGGTGGTCTTATATTCCCAACTCTATCAGAACTTTCCACGGTTTACTGTGATCCACACAGTTATCTTTCAGGCTGTCTACACAGACCATCTAGTAACTTGTCAATTACAGTTTAAATTTCCTACCCTTGCCATGGTTCCCCTGGAGGTTTCTGCTAATGGTTTTCAGCTCTGGTAAGTTATGATTCTCCGTAATCACCTCTATCTCATGTTTTAAGAGCAGTGGTTTGCTCTGTGACTTCATTTCTGTGCCAGATCTAAGACTAATTGTTGATTTTTCAGTTTATACAGATATTCAGTTTATGTATAACTGAAAACCTTTGATGAAATAGCAACTTCTGCAAACCTGTTTCACTTTCTTAAAAAGAGATATTTTATTTGTTTTTATATTTTCATTGAAGTGTAGTTGATTTACAATGTTGTGTTAATTTCTAGTATATAGCGAAGTGATTCATTTATATATGTATATATTTACATTTATTTTCATAAATTTTCATATTTATTTTCATATTATTTTCCATTATAGTTTTTACAAGGTATTGAATATAGTTCCCTGTTCTATCAGTAGGACCTTGTTGTTTATCTATTTTATGTATGTGTTAGTCACTCAGTCGTGTCTGACTCTTTGTGACCCCAAGGACTGCAGCCCGTCAGGGTCCTCTGTCCATGGGATTGTATCTGCTATTCCTATACACTTTCTCCTTTGGAAGCCATAAGTTTTCTTTCTCTATCTGGGAGTCTGTTTCTGTTTTGTAAATAAGTTCATTTGTATCCTATTTTCGATTCCATATATAAGTAAGAAATACTGTATGATATTTGTCTTTCTCTGTCTGACTTCTTTTAGTATGATTATGTCTAGGTCCATCCATGTTGCTGCAAATGGCATTATTTCATTCATTTTTATGGCTGGATGGTATTCTCTCATATATGTATATAATTATATTGATATACATCATTATATGTACATATATATGTATATCAATCTGATCAAATTATCTATTTCTTCTTGATTCAGGTTTGGAGGGCTGTATATTTCTAGAAATTTGTACAGTTCTTCTAGGTTGTCCAATTTGTCGACATATAATTGTTTGTATTATTTTCTTAATTCTTTTTGTATTTTTGTAGTATCAATTTAGATTGCGCTGAAGTTATGTTACAGAATCTCCCCTCTCTACTTACAGTCTCAAATGCTAGCTATGAATTCACATAGCAAAACATATGACAGGGTTATTGTTATTTGTATATCCTTTCCAGTTTTTAAAAAGAATTTTAAGGTGTTATAATTTCAATATTATAGCACTTAATCTATAGTAATAAGTGTTACACTTTACCTTTTGAGAAGTATTATGTACTTTATGAAGTTTTACCCAGTATATGATTGTTTATCATTGTTAGAATATTTAATTCTTTCACTCCAGGAGTTACAAATGACGCATTTTGGTGCTGTTTTTGCCAGTCTCTTGCATTCATTCTATTTTTTCGTTTTTGTGGAGTATTTTGTCCCCATTGTATTATCTCTATATGCCTAATTCTGTTTAATTTTGTCCCTATTAATTTGGAGTGCATGCACTCATTTTAAAACCAGTTCTTTGCAAATACATTTTAACATGTGTATACAGAGGACTTTTTTTCCTTTGAAAAGCTCCAAAGTAGCAGACATTGGGATGGGGGGAGTTAGAGAACTGGGTTATTTTGAACAAGAGTTGGGAAAGTTCCCTGAAGAGGGAAGAGAACATCATCCCACTGGGTGTCCAGTGAGTTTTCTCTGAGGGGGAGCTGTTGGCCAGCTAGGACAAGTTGTGCTCAGCACTTCTGAAGCATTTAATATGCAAGTTCTGTCATGTCATCTGGAGAAGCTGGCCCTGTTGTATCAAGTAGGGATTGCCAGCACACTGTCATTTTTTTAACCTTTAAATATCTTTAAATCTCCCAAAATAACCATGAACTTTAGCAGCTAAAATGTGCTAGCAATACCCCTGGCCAAATGATTCTCATCATTCTTGTGTTTCCTTTCTGCTGTCCTCTAAAACGGAGGCATTTGGGACAGGGAGAACTGAATCTCTCTGCTATTAATTTTTCAATGCCTGAGTCAGTGTTCAATGTCTTATTTCATAGCTAGCAGGACTTTATAAAGATTCATAGTGTGTTACTTGTTTTCAGTACTAGTGCAAAGATTTTTTTTGTGTGAGTGCATCTATTTGGTAAATTAAAGGCTTAACTCAATTCCAACAGAAATATCAAAAAAGCTCTTATTGGAAAAATGAATAGATAAATCTAGTCATGAAATATTAAAAAATAATTATTTTATCACTTATATGTGCATTTGCCCTATAATGCTCTGTACCATTATTTACAAAATTAATGGAGCAGCTTCAATTTTAGCAGCTCTCATTGATCCTGTTCCATAACTACATCATAAATGCTGAAATTTTATTTACCTGTAAACAGAACCTGTACTGTTTCTTCATAAAACAATTTGCCACAATTTCTGTGACATTGAATACATTAGTGTTTCTTTCTACAGCATTTTTTCCCATAAGTCATGGGTTAGATTACCTGAGAATTATTGGATCTGATCTTTAAAACTAATATTTTGCTTGATAAGTCACAGGATGCTTCATTAAGAATGGTTTAAGTACATAGGGAAAAAAAAATTTCCTTAAACGTCAAGATAAATGGAATTAGACAATCCAGTACACCATCCTAAAGGACCCTGGATCTGTTTATTTCCATGTGCCATGTATCTTAACATTTGCTTTCATCTTCATGACTTAAAAATAACTGCTAATATTCAGTGAAAGTAATCCATACCATGTGGGGCCACCCAAGACGGACGGGTCATGGTGGAGAGGTCTGACAGAATGTGGTCCACTGGAGAAGGGAATGGCAAACCACTTCAGTATTCTTGCCTTGAGAACCCCATGAACAGTATGAAAAGGCAAAAAGATAGGACACTGAAAGATGAACTCCCCAGGTCAGTAGGTGCCCAATATGCTACTGGAGATCAGTGGAGAAATAACTCCTGAAAGAATGAAGGGATGGAGCCAAAGCAAAAACAACACCCAGTTGTGGATGGGACTGGTGATAGAAGCAAGGTCCAATGCTATAAAGAGCAATATTGCATAGGAATCTAGGATGTTAGGTCCATGAATCAAGGTAAATTGGAAGTGATCAAACAGGAGATGACAAGAATGAACATCGACATTCTAGGAATCAGCAAACTAAGATGGTCTGGAATGGGTGAGTTTAACTCAAATGATCATTATATCTACTACTGTGGGCAGAAATTCCTTAGAAGAAATGGAGTAGCCATCACAGTAAAAAAAAAAAAAAAAAAGAGTCCAAAATGCAGTACTTGGGTGCAATCTCAAAAACGACAGAATGATCTCTGTTCGTTTCCAAGGCAAACCATTCAATATCACGGTAATCCAAGAATATGCCCTAACCAGTAACACTGAAGAAGCTGAAGTTGCACAGTTGTATGAAGACATACAAGACATTCTAGAACTAACACGCAAAAAAGATGTCTTTTTCATTATAGGAGACTGGACTGCAAAAGTAGGAAGTCAAGAAACACCTGGAGTAACAGACAAATTTGACCTTGGAGTACGGAATGAAGCAGGACAAAGGCTAATAGAGTTCTGCCAAGAGAACACACTGGTCATAGCAAACACCCTCTTCCAACGGCACAAGAGAAGACTCTACACATGGACATCACCAGATGGTCAACACCAAAATCAGATTGATTATATTCTTTGTAGCCAAAGATGGAGAAGCTCTATACAGTCAGGAAGAACAAGACCAGGAGCTGACTGTGGCTCAGATCATGAACTCCTTATTGCCAAATTCAGACTGAAATTGAAGAAAGTAGAGAAAGCCCCTAGATCATTCAGGTATGACCTAAATCAAATCCCTTATGACTATACAGTGGAAGTGAGAAATAGATTTAAGGGACTAGATCTGATAGAGTGCCTGAAGAGCTATGGACGGAGGTTCATGATGTTGTACAGGAGAAGGAATCAAGACCATCCCCAAAAAAGAAATGCGAAAAAGCAAAATGGCTGTCTGAGGAGGCCTTACAAATACCTGTGAAAAGAAGGGAAGTGAAAAGCAAAGGGGAAAAGGAAAGGTATACCCGTTTGAATGCAGAGTTCCAAAGAACAACAAGGAGAGATAAGAAAGCCTTCCTTAGTGATCAATACAAAGAAATAGAGGAAAACAATAGAATGGGAAGGGCTAGAGATCTCTTCAAGAATGTAGAGATACCAAAGGAACATTCCATGCAAAGATAGGCTCAATAAAGGACAGAAATGGTGTGGACCTAACAGAAGCAGAAGATATTAAGAAGAGGTGGCAAGAATACACAGATGAACTGAACAAAAAAAGATCTTCACCACCCAGATAATCATGATGGTGAGATCAATCATCTAGAGCCAGACATCCTGGAATGTGAAGTCAAGTGGGCCTTAGAAAGCATCACTACAAACAAAACTAGTGGAGGTGATGGAATTCCAGTTGAGCTATTTCAAATCCTGAAAGATGATGCTGTGAAAGTGCTCCACTCAATATATCAGCAAATTTGGAAAACTCAGCAGTGGCCACAGGACTGGAAAATGTCAGTTTTCATTCCAATCCCAAAGAAAGGCAATGCCAAAGAATGCTCAAACTGCTGCACAATTGCACTCATCTCACATGCTAGTAAAGTAATGCTCAAAATTCTCCAAGCCAGGCTTCAGCAGTACGTGAACCATGAAGTTCCAGATGTTTAAGCTGGTTTTAGAAAAGGCAGAGGAACCAGAGATCAAATTACCAACATCCGTGGATCATCGAAAAAGCAAGAGTTCCAGAAAAACACCTATTTCTGCTTTTTTGACTACACCACAACCTTTGACTGTGTCGATCACAATAAACTGTGGGACATTCTGATAGAGATGGGAATACCAGACCACGTGACCTGCCTCCTGAGAAATCTGTATGCAGGTCAGGAAGCAACAGTTAGAAAGGACATGGAACAACCTTCTGGTTCCAAATAGATAAAGGATTATATCAAGGCTGTATATTGTCACCCTGCTTATTTAACTTACATGCAGAATACATCATGAGAAATGCTGGGCTGGAAGAAGCACAAGCTGGAATCAAGATTGCCGGGAGAAATATCAATTACCTCAGATATGCAGATGACACCACCCTTATGGCAGAAAGTGAAGAAGAACTAAAGAGCCTCTTGATGAAAGTGAAAGAGAAGAGTGAAAAAGTTGGCTTAAAGCTCAACATTCAGAAGACTAAGATCATGGCATGTGATCCATCACTTCATGGCAAATAGATGGGGAAACAATGGAAACAGTGGCTGACTTAATTTTTCTGGGCTCCAGAATCACTACAGATGGTGGTTGCAGGCATGTAATTAAAAGACGCTTACTCCTTGGAAGGAAAGTTATGACCAACCTAGACAGCATACTAAAAAGCAGAGACATTCCTTGCCAACAAAGGTCTGTCTAGTCAAGGCTATGGTTTTTCCACTGGTCATGTATGGATGCGAGAGTTGGACTATAAAGAAAGCTGAGCGCTGAAGAATTGATACCTTTGAACTGTGGTGTTGGAGAAGACTTTTGAGAGTCTCTTGGGCAGCAAGAAGATCCAACCAGTCCATCCTAAAGGACATCAGTCCTGGGTGTTCATTGGAAAGACTGGTGTTGAAGCTAAAACCCCAATACTTTGGCCATCTGAGGCGAAGTGCTGACTCATTTGAAAAGACCCCAATGCTAGGAAAGATTGAGGGCAGGAGGAGAAGGAGACGACAGAGGATGAGATAGTTGGATGGCATCACTGACTCAATGGACATGTGTTTGAGTGGACTCCGGGAGTTTGTGATGGACAGTGAGGCCTGGCATGCTGCGATTCATGGGATCTCAAAGGGTTGAACATGACTGAGCAACTGAACTGAGCTGAACTGAATGCTCAGTGAACCTCATCTAAGTTCCAGGCAATAAGAAGAATGAGGAAGTTGAGGAAAGAGTCAGGTACAGGTAACTTCATGTGCCCTGAGTTTGCATCATTTAAAAAAATTTTTTTTAATTCCTACTTTTGTATGAAATTTTAAGTAAAAGTGCCCCTGCTGCCCCAATGAGAAGAAAAACCTTGATAGTTTACAAAATCATAAATTCCATAACTTCTCCTAATATTCTGTTCTATATACTTATTAACAACAGCAAGTTTAATTAAATGAATGATGAATTGTTGTATGATCCTGTCATGGGAGTGTCGGAGGTTGTTACTGAAGGAGGAAACAGACAGAACAGGCTCCATCTTGAAAGCAGGACTCCATCTTGGGCCAGACTGTGGACTTTGAGCTATATGCCCAGTATCTATGGAATCAACATACCCACTGGAAAACCAGGCCCCCTGGATGGAAAATCCCCAGGCTCGTACCTAGACTCTCTGTCACCTAAAAGAATACCCTAATTATCTGTGTAACCACAAATAATCATAAATTCTATTATGCCAATTGGGGTATGACTACAGCCTATTGATAAAAGTCCACTGTTAACTACCTAGGCTTAAGGCATATGAATCACGGGTTAACTTTGATTGTATCTTTTCCTTTGTTCAGACTAGTTTCAGGGAATTTGGGGAGATGGGTTTGGGCACATACACTTAGGGTATATAAGGTTTTCACAAAAACTGGTCAGGGTCCTTGGCTAAGAGGAGACTCTCCCTTGGGCCTGCAGGTGTATTAAATTGCGCTCCACTATCGGCATTGTCCTTCTGAGTGAGTTTGTTTCCCAGAATGTGTGGCTACAACATTAAAATAACTAAGAGTTTTCTTGGTAGACTAGACATCTCCCTCAGTGGAGAAGTCTTATTATTTCAAAAATACTGTCAGGGTTAACAGTGCCTTCCTTTACAAAAGATAAAGTTAGAGTGAGTACACTGTAAATTTCTCATTTACATAGAAATAAATATGTATGTGAGAGAATAAAGAGAGAATAAAGTATGTGACTCCACCAAAATAATGTATCAAAATATTTAATGAATTAAAAATAGTAGGATCATGAATCAAATTGTCCTTTTCTAAACTGATAATTTGTAACTAAGTAAAATACAACCTGAGATGAGAGAAGTAGTATCAGCTACTAAATGAATGTTCTGGGCTTCTTTGTTTGTAAATGCTTGTTAATTAATAACATTTGGTAAATTATTTACCTACACTTAGCTTTAGATTTCTCATCTAAACTAGAAGATCACAGATTGTTGAAGGATTAATAAATGCCTTCATCCATTTGAAATATTATGGAGTATCATCTAATGTTAAAATGGGCTTCCTTCATAGCTCAGTTGGTAAAGAATCCACCTGCAATGCAGCAGACCCCCAGTTCAATTCCTGGGTGTGGAAGATCCACTGGAGAAGCGATAGGCTGCCCACTCCAGTATTCTTGGGCTTCCCTTGTGGCTCAGTTGGTAAATAATCAGCCTACAATGTGGGAGACCTGGGTTTGATCCCTTTGTCAGGAAGATCCCCTGGAAAAGGGAAAGGCTACCCACTCCAGTATTCTGGCCTGGAGAATTCCATGGACTCCATAGGCCAAGGGTCGCAAAGAGTCCTACACGACTGATTGACTTTCACTTTCACTTTCAATGTTAAATTATCAAATAGATGTCAGTGAAATACTTAGAATATAGGCAGTGAACAAAAAATTGTCTTCAAGTACCACAATTTCATATGACTTCATTTATATATATATATAAAAAACAAATTATCATTTCCAATCTGAAGTAGTATATTTGTTAAAAAAAATCTATATACCCATACTTCTTGAAATTTTATGAGAGTGACACAAAGACAAATTATAATTTATTTTACTAACTGAAATTCCAACTGCCTGCAGGTATAATATGTAATATGTCATAAAATTTTTAGTTTACATATTAAAAAAAGAAAAATGCGGAATGCATAATGTAAGCAAAATAAAAGGCTTTCAGTTCCTATAATGCACTGTGGAGTCCAAATGTAATTTCCTTATTGACATTATGATAAATTTAGCTTAGAAATTTCAAGTAAGCATCTGTTGCCTCCACTCACAAATGTGTTCAACAATTCATGCTTGAAATGCTTATCATATTTTTAAGTGAGAATAATTTATAACCCAATTATAGTGTATCTTTTAGTCCGTTTGAATGTGATACTGAGGGAAAAGTTTATTAATAAACTATGGTTTGTGGGAAAATAATTGAAATGTGATAAGAAAAGGTTTAATAATAAGGTCTTTTAGTTTGATTGAGTAGTGAAAAGGTAGAAGTCACACAGTCGTGTCTCTTTGGGACCCCATAGACTGTAGCCTGCCAGGTTCATCTGACCACAGAATTCTTCAGGCAAGAACACTGGAGTGGGTAGTCATTCCACTCTCCAGGAGATCTTTCTGACCCAAGGATCAAACCCAAGTCTCCTGCATTCCAGGCAGATTATCTACCCCTGAGCCACCAAGATTATGACCAAATAACTTCACTTAAATTCTTGTAGTCCACAAACCTGAAATGGCATAAACTTAATATTTCTCATTTGTGTGTTCACAACAAAAGAGATATAAAATGTGCCAGAAGGGCATCAGCATTTCCAGGGGAGAGAGAAGTTGGAAGAGTGGTAGCTGCTGGTTTAAGGGAGAAGAAAGCTGTTGCCATAGAGGAAGATGTGGCCCAAAGAGGAGTCATTCTTTCCAGCACATTGAGAGGCTGAGGTCACTGCAGTGCGGGTGGGCAGAGGGTAGGAGTTAGATGTGGGACTGAAAACCAGCCATTACTCTCAAGGTTTCCTAGAGAGGACTTCATGTCCACTTTCCACTCATTCTCCATGCACAATCTCTGCAGACAGGAAGACACATTAATAGAAGTAAAAATTTGCTTCTCTGAAGAGACTGGAAGGCTCTGAGCAAATTTTCCAGTACTTCCCAATTTTCAGTTCAGTTTTAGGTGTCCCTAAATACACTTATATTTAGGTATGTTTCAAGGCTTAAATCTCACTCCTCCATGATGAATCTAAAGTAAAGCTTGTCAGTTCCAAAGACCCACTGACAAGCACAGAGCACTGAAATACCTTTTTTATTGCTGATGGTGATATATCTTTTAAAATTAATTGAAAATCATAGTAGCTAAATTTACAATGTGATAAATGGGTAAAAGAAAAATTAACCCCCCCAAGACAATATAATTCTGTGAACAAAAAGATGCTTAAACGTGCAGAAATAACTTAGCTGCATTTGTACACAATACACAACTCTACTAATATTTCAGAGAGAATCAAGAATACAGTACGATTGTGAAAGAACACCTACTTAATTTAAAAAGGTAGCATAGCACGTGGGAAAATTATTTTTAAAAGTACAATACATTTAAATAATAATAATATAATTAATAAAAAGTTCTGATATAAGGACAGAGAACAAGGGGAAATAGCAAGATACATAAAATCCTAAAGTTAAAAATAAAACAGATGAGAGGGAGAAAGGAAACATAGGGGAAAAAATGATTCCTTAAGCAAATCAAGGGCCTCATACAACACAAAAACAAAGATAACTTTGAATTATTTAGATCCTCTCAGACTTCCCTGGTGGCTCAGAAGGTAAAGCGTCTGCCTACAGTGCAGAAGATCTGGGTTCGATCCCTGGGTCAGGAAGATCCTCTGGAGAAGGAAATGGCAACCCACTCCAATACTCTTGCCTGGAAAATCCCATGGATGGAGGAGCCTGGTAGGCTACAGTCCACGGGGTCGCAAAGAGTCGGACATGACTGAGCGACTTCACTTCATTCTTGTGTTTACAGCACCAAGCATAGCATTCATCTACTATAGGTATTCACATAGGTAAAGGACATACATTTAGTTTTAGAGTAAATTAATGCTATTTACTCATAGAATATTAAAATATAATATGAAAACTCTAAGCCAATCCTGCTTATTTTTGTGTCCTTAGTATTAATATGGTTCTTTTTATGTAATGTGATTTAATTTTCTGAGTCAATATTTGTTTGCACTTCTTATTTAATTCCTGGACGTCTACTGTTGAACAAAATGCAGCAAATTCTGTCTCTCACAGCATTTAAATTGTGTAGATAAACTTGTAGGATAGTTCTCATTGCTGCCATTTTACCCACTAGGAAACTGTGCTTCATGATTGGTTTGGACACCTTTGTAACCAGACATCAGCAGAAGTGTATCTCCTTTTGAGTGTCAAATGAAATTTCCTGCAAGCTTATGCCATGTTAGATAAGAAAGAGGCAGATGTGTTTTAAAATTCATATCTGTCTGTCAGCCACTGCTTCTGTGGCATTGGTCAATGAACTGCTCACCACCAGCCTTTGGTTTCTGTACAGATTCCAGATCATAACCAGCTCAAATAACACTGACATGTTGGTCATGGCTGCCAGCCCTTTTCTGTAATTTTCATAAAAGATCAAATAAAACAAGTGTTACAACAATGACAACAAAATTAAAGAAATACAAATAACTATAATTGAATAATGAACACAATTACGGCTAAGTAAAAGTAAGCTATTTTTGACGATGTGAGCTGTTACCTCTTCTCTTTTACTTTCAATACTCTTCTGCTTTCTCCAGCCTTCACATTCACAGATATGTCAAGGGCAGGACATTTTAGTATTTGCAGTATCCTGCCAAACCATTCCCTCAGGGCCTCTACCTGAATCTGAGGCAATTGTTTTCATAAAAAGTTTTGCATCCATACAAACATCAACTTGCAACATACCAAATATCTAGTAAGTGGTGAAACCAGTATGCAAGTGCCTGAAAAGAGTGTACACTTTTCACTGTATTTGCTGCCTCAATTATATGAATAATAGCAATAAGTCATGACTGGAAAATAGGGAAATGACTTTTGAGAGCATGGCTCTAAGGCAGAAACAATGCAGCATTTAAGCATTCTGCCTGTGGAAACAGCTAAAATGCGTGTGGGACAGGGAATATGATAAAAGATGTACTCACTGTTTCCTGACCTTCCTAAAATATCCTTAAGAATATATACATATTGTCATCCTCAAGTACCAATAGATAGAGGATTGGCCCACAGTGACAAATATGGCAAGCTGGGTAGCATAATCTCAACCAAGTCTGTTTAATTCCAGAGCTTGTTGTACTAACTATTATTCTACACTACTGGTACATTATGTAAAATGTTCAATGGCATTGCAGATTTTACAGAGGTGGATAATAGGGGGCTGAGAATCAAATAACTTTCCCAGGGTGATGAAACTGGTAATGATGAGATATCTAAACATAATTTTTTTCTGTGACTCTAAATTCTTGCTCATTGCACCACACCATGCTACTGTTTAAATCAATGCCATTTCAGCTTTTAGCAACCAGGGTTCATCACATCTACAAGTCCTAATTAGATTTAGTCAGCCTTGTTTCTCTGGCTGAGACCATTGTAGTGTGAAGACCAAGCCTCCAGTGATCTGTAAATGACATTAACTTAGGTTAATAATGTACCCCAAGTATGCTATTTTTAAATTTGTCTTCTTTTAACTTTAAAATATGAACTATCAAATTCTATTATGTTAAGTTTGAAAATAATAATCTTTCAATGTCACACAATGACATTATTTTATTTGACGAATGTAATTTTACAATAAAGGAAATTCCTTCTTAAATTTAAGGAAACTTTTTCACACTTTAACTTAATATTCCATTTCTTCTTGTTCTGTTTTTCATTTCTCTATATTAATACTACATTTTGCCTTTCAACAAGCTTATTTTTTAAGGATAGCATTTGTAATGTGCTAGTGTATAATACCATTAGTAATAGGTTTCTGATTCAAGTTATTTCTTAGATTTCATTTTCTTATCATAAAATAGTAACATTTGTCATCTTAAATGTTACATTATTGATAATTTCATTGACATTATATCAATACAACATAGTTGCCAGACCATGCGGTAAGCAATGCATTGGCTTTTCTTTTCTTTTTTACATGTATATTTTACAGTATATTTTCTTTTTTACAGTATATTTTACAATTGATTTTAATATATAATTAAGCATTAATTTGGACTTCCCAGATGGGGCAGTGGTAAAGAATCCATCTACCAAAGGCAGGAGATACAGATGGGTCCCCGGGTTGGGAAGACCTTCTGGAGTAGGAAATGGCTACCGATTCCAGGGTCTTTGCCTGAAAAATTCCTGGAGAGGATCCTGGAAGGCTTCAGTGCTTGGGGTTGCCGAGTGGGACACGACTGAGCACGCATGTACAAAAATAATATCGAAATACTTCTTACATCATTGACACTCAATGTATTCTTCTAAATTACTTAAGTCATAGAAATGTTTTAAAATAGATAGTACCATTTTAAAAGTTTAAGATGCTATTTTTTCTTTACACAGTTTTACTTTTATGAAGTTGAGAAACATCTTATAATAGTTGTCTGTAATATGTCTTCATTTTCTTCAAAAGTTATTATGGCAATTTTGTTCTCAAAATGAATGAGTAATAAAATAAATTACTATTAGAATATTAATAAGTATATTAACTTAATGAGAAAATATACAAGATAGAAAATCTGAGTAATTTATGAGATCCTCATTATTATGAGGATAATTATTATTTTAGCAATAAACAAACTGAATATAAGCATCTTTTTGAGTCACTTAAAATTTATGGTGGTCTTCCAGGAAAATAATACATTTATCTTTCTAAATTTCACTTTGCCAATATTTGAAAATTCCAAAGAATAACAAAGAGAGATAAGAAAGCCTTCCTCAGTGATCAATGCAAAGAAATAGAAGAAAACAATAGAATGGGAAAGACTAGAGATCTCTTCAAGAAAATTAGGGATACCAAGGGGACACTTCATGCAAAGATGGGCACAATAAAGGACAGAAATGGTATGGATCTAACAGAAGCAGAATAAATTAAGAAGTGGCAAGAATACACAGATATATACAAAAAAGATCTTCATGACCCAGATAATCATGATGGTGTAATCACTCACCTAGAGACAGACATGCTGAAGTCCAAAGTCAAGTGGGCCTTAGGAAGCATCACTATGAACAAAGCTAGTGGAGGTGATGGAATTCCAGTTGAGCTATTTCAAATCCTAAAAATGATGCTGTGAAAGTGCTGCACTCAATATGTCAGCAAGTTTGGAAAACTCAGCAGTGGCCACAGGACTGGAAAAGGTCAGTTTTCATTCCAATCCCAAAGAAAGGCAATGCCAAAGAATGTACAGGTTCAGTTCAGTTCAGTCCAGTCGCTCAGACGTGACTGACTCTTTGCGACCCCATGGACTGCAACATGCCAGGCCTCCCTGTCCATCACCAACTCCTGGAGTTTACTCAAACACATGCTCATTGAGTCGGTGATGCCATCCAACCATCTCGTCCTCTGTCATCCCCTTCTCCTCCTGCCTTCAATCTTTCCCAGCATCAGGGTCATTTCAAATGAGTCAGTTCTTCTCATCAGGTGGTCAAAGAATGTTCAAACTACCACACAATTGCACTCATCTCACACGCCAGCAAAGTAATGCTCAAAATTCTCCAAGCCAGACTTCAACAATACATGAACCATGAACTTACAGATGTTCAAGTTGGATTTAGAAAAGGCAGAGTAACCAGTGATCAAATTGCCAACATCTGTTGGATCATTGAAAAAGCAAGAGAATTCTGGAAAAAACATCTACTTCTGCTTTATTGACTATGCCAAAGCCTTTGACTGTGTAGAGCACAATAAACTGGGGAAAATTCTTCCAGAGATCAGAATACCAGACCACCTTCATGCTTCCTTAGAAATCTGTATGCAGATCAAATGGTAACAGTTAGAACTGGACATGGAACAACAGACTGATTCCAAGTAGAGAAAGGCATATGTCAAAGCTGTATACTGTCACCCTGATTATTTAACTTATATGCAGAGTACATCAGATGAAATGACAGGCTGGATGAAGCACAAGCTGGAAACAAGATTGCTGAGAGAAATATCAATAACCTCAGATATGCAGATGATACCACCCTTATGGCAGAAAGTGAAGAAGAGCTAAAGAGACTCTTGATGAAAGTGAAAGAGGAGAGTGAAAAAGATTGTTTAAAACTCAACATTCAAGGGAGGCGGGAGGGGGTTTCAAGATGGGGAACACATGTAAATCCATGGCTGATTCATGTCAAAAACCACTACAATATTGTAAAATAATTAGCCTCCAACTAATAAAAATAAATGAAAAAAAAAAAACTCAACATTCAGAAAACCAAGATCATGGCATCTAGTCCCATCACTTCATGGCAAATAGATGGGGAAACAATGTAAACAGTGAGAGACTTTATTTTGGTGGGCTCCAAAATCAGTGCAGATGGTGACTGCTACCATGAATTTAAAAGACACCTGCTCCTTAGAAGAAAAGTTATGACCAACCTAGACAGCATATTAAGAAGCAGAGATATTACTCTGCCAACAAAGGTCCATCTACTCAAAGGTTTGATTTTTCCAGTGGTCATGTATGGATGTGAGATTTGGACTGAAAAGAACGCTGAGTGCCAAAGAATTGATGCTTTTGAACTGTGGTGTTGGAGAAGACTCTTGAACATTGAACTCTTGAACATCAGTTCTTCCAATGAACACCCAGGACTGATCTCCTTTAGCATGGATTGGCTGGATCTCCTTGCAGTCCAAGGGACTCTCAAAAGTCTTCTCCAACACCACAGTTTAAAAGCATCAAGTTTTCAGCGCTCAACTTTCTTTATAGTCCAAATAAGAAATCAGTCCTGATTATTCATTGGTAGGACTGATACTGAAACTGAAACTCCATACTTTGGCCACCTGATGCAAAGAGCTGACCCATTTGAAAAGACCCTGATGCTAGGAACGGTTGAAGGATGGAGGTTAAGGGGATGACAGAGGATGAGATGGTTGGATGGCATTCACCGAGTCGATGGACATGAATTTGAATAAACTCCAGTACTTGGTGATGGACAGGGAATCCTGGCATGCTGCAGTCCATGGGGTCGCAGAGTCAGACATGACTGAGCCACTGAACTGAACTGATCCTGAAAATAGGTTATAGCTATTGTCTTATTACAAATAGTTACAGGGTACTTTAAGATAAACTATCATGTCAGAATAAAAGTAAACATCAAAATAGGAAAGATATAACTCAAAAAGACCATCTTTTCTAATTTTTACCAACTTGTATATATTTTAAAAATGAGGAAGATTTGTAAAATATTAATTTGGAGAATTTGAATCTGTCAGAGCTGGGATGATGAGTAAGCCTTTATCCAAATTCATGTTCTTTCCCAAATGGAGCATTATCAGAAGGTTGCAATTGATGTGCTACTAAAATGTACATATTATGAACTGACTTTTTTACATGAAAGTCCATTTGTGCAAAATGTGTGAGGCAAGATAGGAGAAACAATAAAATGTATTTAAGATTTGCATTTGCAAGCCATAGTCCACTGTGTATCCAAACATACACTTACATCTTGAGCATAACAGGACTTCCTTTTTTATTCTACTGATTGAATGACCAACCAGTCTGATTCAAGCCTGTGTAACTCTGAAAATAATACTGAAATACTTTGATAAGAAATGATTCACCCTCACAGTCTAGCTGTGAATGACTTAGAGAAAAAAACATAATTTACTCTATGGCATCTTGGTGCTATAGCTCCATCTTCACTTGCCAAGAAGCTGAATAATTAACCAATTTATAAAAATAAATATCATATTATTTATTAGACAACACAAATCAATATCATTCTAGCATAATCTATGCAACAGAATAAATTAGGGATGAACAATCTGGAGTTTGATGGTAGCCACCCAATTAAAAAAAAAAATCACAGTCCCTAATTTCTTTTCTGCACCTGACCCAGTTTTCAGACCTGAAATCCAGTGACCGGATGATGTTCTAGTTTCCTGGATTGAAAGGGCATGCAATTCATAGAAACTCTATATAGTAATATTTCCCCAAGTCCTTCTTCCAGAGGAATCTATCACCAGTACTAGGGTAATGATATATAATGATACAGCGAGGAAAGGGGGATACCCACAATTTTGAAAACTGATGGACACTGACTTGTGTCCTGATAATGATCAGGCATTATCATAGCCTTGTTACGTGGAGCTATATGAGGGTCAAGTAATACATTCAGTCCTGGGCATATCTGACTCAGGGCAGCCACTGTCACAAAGACATACCAAAAATTTATTTCTCTAGCCTCCTTGTATATACGTGTACTTGGAATGAGCAAGTAGTGGAAAACTGTCCAACCCCCACAGTGACAGTTTGCCTTGTGAGAGAAGGGCTATTGTATTATAAAAAGTCAAATGGAAGCCTTTGAAGCTGCCTCCACCCACGGCTAAATAGTTAATAAAAATGGTATTGCATGCTGGTGGGACGGCAGAGATTAGTACCACTATTGAAAACTTTTTGGAACACAGCAAACAGTACAGAGATTGTTTTCTCTGCCACATTTTACTTAAAGATGACAGCAAAGTCCTACAGATTCAATCACACGGCAACCCTAATTGCAGCGGTGGGGCCGTTAATAACCATTCTTAAACATTTCACATGGTACAAGTTATGCGGTGCACATCAAATTATCTTATGAAAGCATTTTTTTTTCTTTCTGTATGTACTAAGGCCCAGAAGTGGTCTGCCTTCATTTATAGTGTATGTCAATGTAAATTCACAGTATTGCCTAAGGACAAATGTTAATTTATTTGCTCCTTTTCATAAAATAATTTTAACATGTCTGAGCATTTCTGCAGGAGTCAGATTTGTTCATTAAATGAATATAGTATCATTTTGATTCAATACACTGATAACATCATGCTACTTGGACCACATAAGTAAGAAATAACCAAATTATATCCTTAAATTATCCCAGATTTAGTCAATGAAAACATCTTCAATTTGGTTCTTTTGTCAGGCCTGCATTAATTTTGGAGTATTTTATTTCTAGCACAGCAAAATGTTTAAGACTCATCTTATACTTTCCTTCTAAGTCCTGCAGTCATTTTTACAAATGGTTTAGGTTCTTGTTAGTGGAGAACTATGTTTAAAAAAACATATGGAGATATGTGTGTTTATTACTTCTGGGACATCAGTGTTTAAAGATCCTTTCCTCAGACAGAGCAAATGAATTGTGTGCATCCTTTGTGTGTATATTTAGAAATCATGAAATTATATTTATTTTCCCAGTTCCAACCAATTAGAGAATTCTTGCTAAGCTTCCCACTGAATATTTTATTTGACTATTTTTCAGTGAGAAATCTTCCTCCCAACATAATCAATATATTTACACATATATTCAAACTGTTGATATATCCAAAAATAGGTTTAGAATTTCTATACCCACACCTCTAAAGTACACATTTTAAGATGAGGTGAGATTTGTTTGCTAATTTTTATGCTTTTGGATTAAATGTGTATAGTCAAAAGATTCTCTGTAATTATATTTATCAATTATATAGAGTTCTGAATTGTCCATTTATTTTGCACAACTTTATTGAGACATAACAATGTAGCCCCACTTGTATATTTTTTAATTTTTCCTACTGTATCTGTGTCAAATCCCAAAAAAATCATTCCCAAGGCCAATGTCAACTAGCTTACTTCTTATGTTTTCATATAGAAGTTTTATGGTTTCAGGTCTCACGTTCAAGTCTTTAGTCCAATTTGAGTTGATTCTTTATCTTACTTTTTTTGAAATGATATGTGGGAAGATTTATTCAGATAGACACCACTATTCTAGGACCAACCACAAATGTTTGACTCTCTGATATTGTATGGTGATACATGCAGTTTTAAGCCCATAATTTTATCTTAATTTGATCTTACTACTGTTGCCTATCATGGTGTAGTGACTGAATATATCCTAAAGAATTCTTTGCCTTTAAAATTCCATGTTTCTGGTTTCAATATTTTGTATCATTTTATTTTGCTTTGTGGTTTGTATATCTATTTCCCTTTGTTATTTTCATCCTTGTTATCCCCTTTGTTGGTTTTGCCACCTGAAGAAATTCTAAAAATGGGGCTTGCCTGGTGGCTCAGACAGTAAAGAAACTGCCTGCAATGCAGGAGACCCAGGTTTGATCCCTGGATTAGGAAGATCCCCTGGAGAAGGGAATGGCTACCCACTCCAGTATTCTTGCCTGGGGAATCCCATGGACAGAGGAGCCTGCAGGGATACAGTACATGGAGTTGTTTTCCACCTGAAGAAATTCTAAAATATGATTATTAAATGTTTTTATGGGTATGACGTCAAAAGCCCAAGCAACAAAATAAAAAGTTGACAAGTAGGACTGCATCAAATGAAAAGTCCCTCTGCACAGCAAAAGAAATCATCAACAAAGTGAAAAGGTAACAAAGACAATGGAAAAAACACTTGCAAGCCCTATATATAATAAAGTTCTAATATCCAGAATTTATTAAAACTCATAATCATACAGAACAGTAGAAAAAATCCTATTAAAATAATAGTAAATAAATTTAAGGACACAGAAAATTTCAAAATTTTTATTTTTAAAAAATAGATTATTTGTGAAGTGCATCAGTTCTGTGTTCTCTCAAAATTTTACACGGAACCCAAAAGAGAGGCTTCAACCTGTATTTTTCCCAATTCTCTTGGTCCCAGTGGATGTAATTCTCCCACAAGATATTTGTTCTACAATGATTTTTTCAATAAGGATTTTCAATAGGGTAATATTTTGCTCTCTGTTTTTTTTTTTAAATTGGATATTTTAATTCAGTAGAGAAATATGAATTGATAAGAAAATTGATAAACATGGATGAATATAAATAAGCATTGATTATAAGTGAAAAATAATGATGATGGTTTACAGATAAATAACAGTTCATTATTTTGTAAAAGATAATCACATGAGTAGGGAGCAATAGTATTGCATCTGCTAAGAACTTTGAAAAATATGTGGTATTACATGAGCAATTTATAAATTGCTTGGACTTTTTACCCACCTGGCTAAGTAAATGCATTTATATTATCTCATATTTTATGTAGCCTTGAATTTTTGTTAAAAATTTGTATCAGAGTATAGTTGATTTAACATAACGTATAACATATGTTTAATATAACATAGCAATGTTATGTTAATTTCAAATGTTACAATTGTAATAGTGAAACTGTTATACCTATCCATATATCCATTAATTTAAATTATTTTCCCATATAGGTCATTACAGAGTACTTAGTAGAGTCCCCTTTGCTATTTCAGTAGGTCTTTATTAGTTATCTATGTTGTATATAGTAGTATATATATATGTTAGTCCTAATCTTCCAATTTATTCCTCCCCCCAACCGGTAACCATGAGTTTATTTTCCATATCTGTAACTATAAGGTCATTTGTAGGCTTGAATTTTGATTCTTCAAAGGACTGTTTTTTCCTACTTGAATGCCAAGACATGTTCATACCACAAATCCAGTGTGGTAGGAATAATTTTTTTTTTGTTCTAATGCAGTAGTTTTCAACAGGGAAACTCTCTGTCCCTCCTAAGTCCCACTCACATAGACACTTGACAATACCCAGAGATATTTTTGTTTGTCTCCAAAAATGGGGGTGAGATTGTTCTACTGACAACTGGTGGGTAGAGGCCAGGGGAACAGCTAAACAACTCAGCATACAAAGGACAGTTCCCCTACAGCAAATAGTTAGCCTGCCAAAATACCTATAGTGCTAAAGTTGGGAAGTTAAAACAATTAGCTTAAATTACAAGTAAAATCTAAAGTTTATTTTACTGAATAGCCAAAAGTAAAATATTCTTTTGACCCTGCTAGACTTTTCTGTTTATTCACCAGTTTGAAATCCTGTAACTTTATTGAGCATATTTTTATATATATTATATATATAACATACAATATATATAATATACCATATATCTATACTGTACTTAGTCATGCAGTCATGCCCGACTCTTTGTGACACCATGAACTGTAGCCCACCACGCTCCTCTGTCCATGGGATTTCTCCAGGCAAGAATACTGAAATGGGTCACCATGGCTTCCTCCAGGTTATCTTCCCAGGTCAGGGATCGATTCAGGCCTCAATAATTGCAGGTGGATTCTTTACCTTCTGAGCCACCAGGGAAACCCACACATATATGTACTATACTCTATGTCTGTAAGGGAAAACTTACAGACCCTTTTTCTCAAAAACTAATGAAATAGTTTTTTCTCCTCTAGTGAATTTCTTCTAAGTTTAATTTTTATTTTAATTCCCTAAAATTCAGTTCAGTTCAGTCGTTCAGGTGTGTCTGACTTTTTGCAACCACATGGACCGCAGCATGTCAGGCCTTCCTGTCCATTACCAACTCCCGGAGTTTACTCAAACTCATGTCCATTGAGTCAGTGATGCCATCCAATCATCTCATGCTCTGTCATCCCCTTCTCCTCCTGCCTTTAATCTTTCCCAGCATCAGGGTCTTTTCAAATGAGTCAACTCTTCGCATCAGGTGGCCAAAGTATTGGAATTTTAGTTTCAACATCAGCCCTTCCAATGACCACCCAGGACTGATCTCCTTTAGGATGGACTGGTTGGATCTCCTTGCAGTCCAAGGGACTCTCAATAGTCTTCTCCAACACCAGAGTTCAAAAGCATCAATTCTTTGGCATTCAGCTTTCTTTATAATCCAACTGTCACATCCATACATGACCACTGGAAAAACCATAGCCTTGACTAGATGGAACACTGTTGGCAAAGTAATGTCTCTACTTTTTAAAATGCTATCAAGGTTGGTCATAAGTTTTCTTCCAAGTAGTAAGTATCTTAATTTCATGGCTGCAGTCACTGTCTTCACAGATTTAGAGCCCCAAAAACTAAAGTCAGCCGCTGTTTCCACTGTTTGCCCATCTATTTGTCATGAAGTGATGGGACCACATGCCATGATCTTCATTTTCTAAATATTGAGCTTTAAGCCAAATTTTTCACTCTCCTCTTTTCACTTTCTTCAAGAGGCTCTTTAGTTCTTCTTCACTTTCTGCCATAAGAGTGGTTTCATCTGCATATCTGAGCTTATTGGTATTTCTCCCAGCAATCTTGATTCCAGATTGTGCTTCATCCAGCCAGCATTTCTGATGATGTATTCTGTATATAAGTTAAATAATCAGGGTGACAATATACAGCCTTGATGTATTCCTTTCCCTATTTGGAACCAGTCTGTTGTCCCATGTCCAGTTCTAACTATTGCATCCTGACCTGCATACAGATTTCTCAAGAGGTAGGTCAGGTGATCTGGTATTCCCATTTCTTTCAGAATTTTCCACAGTTTATTGTGATCCACACAATCAAAGGCTTTGGCATAGTCAATGAAACAGAAATAGATGTTTTTTTAGAACCCTCTTGCTTTTTCAATGATCCAGCGGATGTTGGCAATTTGATCTCTGGCTCCTCTGCCTTTACTAAAACCAGCTTGAACATCTGAAAATTCACGGTTCATATATTGCTGAAGCCTGGCTTGGAGAATTTTGAGCATTACTTGACTAGTGTGTGAGATGAGTGAAATTGTGCAGTAGTTTGAACATTCTTTGCATTGCCTTTCTTTGGTATTGGAATGAAAACTGATCTTTTCCAATCATGTGGCCACTGCTGAGTTTTCCAAATTTGCTGGTATACTGAGTGCAGCACTTTCACAGCACCATCTTTCATGATTTGAAATAGCTCAATTGGAATTTCATCATCTCCACTAGCTTTGTCCCCAGTGATGTGTTCCTAAGGCCCACCTGACTTCCCATTCCAGGATGTCTGGCTCTAGGTGAGTGATCACACCATCGTGATTATCTGGGTTGTAAAGAATGTTTTTGTACATTTCTTCTGTGTATTCTTGCCACCTCTTCCCAATATCGTCTGCTTCTTTTAGGTCCATACCATTTGTGTCCCTTATTGAGCCCATCTTTGCATGAAATGTTCCCTTGATAGCTCTAATTTTCTTGAAGAGATCTTTAGTTTTTCCATTCTATTGTTTCCCTCTATTTCTTTGCACTGAGGAAGGCTTTCCTATCTCTGCTTGCTCTTCTTTGGAACTCTGCAATTAGGTTAAGAAAATGTTCATTTTTGTGAATTACATTGAGTGAAATTGGCACCTTTTGTAAATTATGCTACAGTTCAATATTTTGCATAGTACTGGCCTAAAAGACCAATAAATCTTCTAATCATCACAAATGAACATACAAGCTTTAGAATATGCAAACATATGGAAACCTTGTATGTATAAGCTAGTTTCTAAAAATTTACATTTTATGTTTATGTTAGAAATGTACATTATAAAATAATACAGTTCAAAAAATTATCTTGTTCTGTATCTTCACTCATTGTTATGCTATATGCAATCACATTAAATTCTTGCTTCAGTAACATCCTGCTTGATTATGGTTTTTATCCTTTACTTATAGATTCATAGTAGTTTTAATTTTTAGTCCATGTTTATCCTTTTTAAAATTAAAATAATTATTATTATTTCTATGGGTATCACCTGTCAGTGGAAATAATCAAGTGTCTTTCAGAATGAGATCAACTCCTCTCAGTAACTTTGCAATATATCACTATGATTCAAGTTCCTCCATTATACACAAATGCAGAGGACAAAATGACTTTGTAACCTCGATTACCTGGGACTACTGCCAAAATCAGATTTTGTGCTACATTAATGTAATGGAGAGAGACTCACTCTTGTATTGCACTTATATTCTATTGGATTAACAAAAAACTCACTATAACTTTGACTAATCATTAAGTAGAAAACCTTGATTATAAAGTTAAAGCAAAATTAAGTGGTATACATAATATTTCAGATATTATGGTAAACAGTAATATTGTAACAAATGTAACAGTAATATTATGTGATAAACAGATATTATAATAAGTTCAATGTAAATTCACATATACGTACACCAAATCTATACACAGTCTTTCTGTGTCCTCTTCTAGTTACACCTCTAGGAAAATCAGCAAGAGCAACAACAGATAAGGTCACTCCCTTGTGGAATTTTTCCTTTACAAGAGACCATTACTTGAGTAATCAAGTAATGGTAAGGACTTTGATGAAAAGCAGACAGTGAGCTTTCCCTGAAGCACACTAAGGTGAGAGAATGTCGTGTGCTGAACTGTGTTGTCTAAAGAGCTTTGTTGAAGCTCTAACCCCTGCACCATGTGGTCTTATTTGAAAAGAGGATCTTTGAAGATGTAAACAAGTAAAGATGAGAACATTATGGTCTTAATTCAATATGACTAATATCCTTATAACAAAGGAAAGTTTACCCAAAGACAGACAGGGAGAATTCCATGTGGATGCCATCATAGTGACACAGCTACAAAGTGAGAAATAGATTGTCCCAGCCATCACCAAAATCTGGGAGAAAGGCAAGGGCTAGATCCTCCCTCACAGACCTCAGAAGGCGTCACCTCTGCCAGTGCCTTGATTTGGGACCTTTGGAATCCAGAACTGAATCAATAAATTGCTGTTATTTTAAGCCACCCTGAGTGTGGCACTTTGTTACATTAGCTTACTGTGCTCAGTCGCTCAATCATGGTTGACTCTTTGTGACCTCATGGACCATAGCCCACCAGTCTCCTCTGTTCAACCCAGGGCTGAACCCATGTCTCCTGCATTGGCAGGCAGATTCTTTACCACTAAGTGAGCAGGAATTAATTCACTTGATATCTAAATTGAGACCTGAATTATGGCATAAATCTACTGTATAAAGAATTAGGGAAGATAACTTGGAGTATAAGTATTAAATATTGGAAAGACATCAGGGCAAACAAGCTCTCTTATGCATAAGAAGCAGAAAGAAGGTGTCTATGGCTTTTGTATAAAAATATAAAGCAGACAGTTGTAGGAAGTGATATGGAATAAGTAGGTGGACAATAAATCATGTTTTACAACTAAGGAGTTCAGATTTTATTATAAGTAAATGAAAAAAGCCATTTGAAGATTTTAATAATACTTGAATATAATCAGAAAGGAAATTTGCATTTGAAAAAGAAATTCTGGAGAATGGATAGTGAGGAGAAGAGGTGGACGAGATGGAAACATGCAGAGCAGATCAGTAATGCAGTGATCTAAATCATAAATTTGGATGATTTCTGTTAGATTGATGATTACTGAATATGGAGAAGAGTAAAAGATTTGTGGTATGCTGATACAATCACTGGTAGAGAAAAGTAGGTGGAATGTAAAGATAGAATCAAAGCTGACTTGTATATTTTTGGCTTGATATTTTAGATAGTTATCAATATCGTTTCCTGATATCAGGGAAACTCAGGAAGAAACAGTTTCAGGTGGCACAAATTCAATCCTGACATTTCAGATCCATTAGTTATAAGTTTTAAAATGTGAAATTTGCAGTTTAGGTATATGAGTTTTGAATTCAGAAGATATGTTGAGTACAATGATATACATTTTGGAGTAATCAACACAAAGTTGATAGTTAAGGCTGAAAACCTGGATAACTGGATATAAGATAACATTTCGTAGAGGAATATATCCACATGAATTATCCCAGAGCCTGCAGTTTTTTAAGATTGTAGGGTATAGAACACCTGAGAATATTGATAAAGAAATCAAAGAAGTACAAGTAGAAGGAAATTCCAGATTTGATTCAGAAAGGTGAAACAGAAAATGCAAACCAGGACCCAGGAAAGCATTACTCAAAAGACAAAGTTCTAGAATGAAAAAATGGGTAGAAGTTAGTTACTGAAGTGAATTAAAGACAATTTGAGGCAGAAGGATAAGCATGTCCAAATTCCTGAGGGGAAAGGAGCACATAACACATTAAAATAAATATTTAAAAAACCACAACTTTTCAGGTAAATAACAAAGAATAAGGCCAAGAATATAATCAGGCATCAGATCAGTTGTGCTTAGTAAAGTTCATATTAAGCATACTGGACTTCATCCTAATGGGCATGGGATGCCTTCAGATAGTTTAGGTCAGTAGACTATCTATACCACATTAAAATATCATTTCATGTGTAAAGAATAGCTATGAGAGAAGCAATAGTAAGCCCCTGGCATGCCTCATTTATGTTTCTTTAATCATTAGTTTAACAATAAAAGCCTCAACTATGACCCACAGTGAAGACTACCATACGGTCCAGTTACCTGGAACAGTCTTGGTTTACTCTGTGTTTTGATATAATTATTAAATATATGTCTTTTCATACTCAAATAATTCCATGTCAGTTATATGCTAGCATATATTCCACAGTTGTTGGGGTAGAGGCAGGTGTTAATTTGTAGCATTAGCTGAATTTCATGGTGAAAATACTACTACCGTGGTGACCAATTTCAAGCTGTTTTTAACATCTGGTTCACAAAATTTCTTTTCAACAATCAGCTCATTCAAGACAATAAAAGCCAGTTCCAGAGTAACACTGGTTCCATATTTGATAACTTACTATTGATTATTAAAACTCTTTCACTTTCAAATTAGTGTCAGTTTTGATTATGAACTCACTACCTTGCCTAAAATGGAAGGGTGTTACTGGGAATAAATCAGTTGGAATATATTAAGCAAATGTTAACTTGTGTCATGCTTTGTAAATGGAATCAAATTACATTTACACAAAGAAATGAAGTATGGGTTAAAGCATTCAGTGTAAATGATCCTCTTAGAATAAAAAAAGATCTATTAGGTAATCAATTTTATAGTTGATATATAGCTCTTTACTAAATAGTGACTTATGTAGATTCCACCATTATCATAAATGATATTTTTGAAGATATTTCTACATAAAGGTTTTATACACAATTTGTTGCATTTCCCTGGTGGCTCAGTGGTCAAGAACCCGTTTGCCAATGCAGGAGATGCGAGTTCGATCCCGGGTCTGCAAGACCCCCTGGCAAAGGAATGGCAGTGCATTCCTGTGTTCTTGACTGCGCTGTGTTTAGTCGCTCAGGTGTCCCATGGACTGTAGCCCGCCAGGTTCCTTTGGCCATGGGATTATCCCGGCAAGAACACTGGAGCGAGTTGCCATTTCCTACTCCAGTGGATCTTCCCCACCCAGGAATCAAATTCAGGTCCTTTGCATCTCCTGCATCGGCAGATGCATTCTTTATCACTAGCACCACGTGGGAAGCCCCAGTATTGTTGCCTGGCAGACTACAGTCTATGGGGTTGCAAACGAGTCAGACACGACTTAGCCACTAAACAGCTAAATATAATCTTTACAAACATCCCCTAAAGTTTACTTTGGAATATTTTAAAACAAATATATAATCTTTGTTTATAAATTTTTGCTGACAAATTGATTGGCTTAAATCATTTATATAATTATTAATAAGTTTCTGAATAAACTTTGAAACAATAGAAATTGCTTCTATCAGATTATTATAATAGGAGTTTTAATTAGAGATCAGAAACATCTTTAATTACTAGGGGACCAAAAATGTATATAATAATTTATAATTAAAAAACATAATTCAATGTCTGAAATAGGCTGCAACAGCATCACCATATAACATCAGATAATTGACCTAAGTGAATAAGTAATCTTTCACCTAATAGAATTCCTTTTGTGTCAAGTATCCTGTTGGTCTGTTATACATTTTGAAAAGATGTTTTTATGAATTGTAGATGTTAAAAGATTTAAAATGCTAGTAGTACTGGCTATCAGGTGCAATTCATAAACTGTTTTAATCATGTTATTTGTCAAATAAAATGCAAATTAGGACTAACTTACAAAAAAACATGAAAATGTTTTCAAAATTCTAAAGCAATTCATACTTAGATATAATCACAAATTGTGTTCGAGTTTTTTTTTTTTTGTAAATCTTTTCTGAGAAAAATTTTAAAAAAAGCCTAAAACTTCTGTTGTGCATGTAGCACCCATCATTTTCTGCAGTTCATCCAGGATCTGAGTTATAAATGGTTCTTGCAAATGTCAGCCAGAATTCTCCATATTAAGGAGAATATTCAAGGGTATCCTATGGGGGAAGGAGAATTTAGTTTTAATGAGTCAATCTCTTTTTCTGTTTGGTATACTTTAGCTTCTCTGTTCTGAGGCTTAATGGTTATTGCTGGAATGGTCTCACTTGGCACATTTTACTGAGATGGATCTCTATTTTCTCACAGAAAAAGTTTGGTAACTGACTAATTATGTAACTCATTGCAATATTTTTCTCATCTCAAAACCACAATCTGGATACAGACTCTCTGTGTTGTTTTGTTTTGTCTTTTATAATTTTGTCTTGATTAAAGTAAGTATAAGATGTAGCAAAATTGTCTCAGAGAAAAATGCCTATTTATACATCTGGAAAAAAATATCCATAACCATGAAATGAAAAATAGAAGATAGTCAAAAAACTCATGACTTCACAAATGTTAACAATTCTGTTTCATTGTTATTATAAAGACTTCTTCATTATAAAATATAGGTGTTGGATATTTATAATGTATCATCTTGAGTTTTTTGGGTTTTTTTTTAAGATGGCAATGGGACATCCTTAAAATCAAGGAGTTCGTTATCTTACGGGGAACAGGCTTTAAAAAGGAATGTTAAAAGACCACTTGGAAACAATGCCTTCCATACAGAAAGTAGTCCAGAAGCATTGCACCCTGTGGTGTAAACCCTGACAGTAGGTTTTCCCTTTTCTGTAATGAAAGTGCTTAACTTTAGCTGTGATTGCCAAGACATCCACTTCAAAGAAGGGTGGCTGTCTCAAATAAACACACTGCCAGCTTCTGGACTATATACGGAGCCAGGCTGCCCCCTACCCTTCTGTTCCTTGGATAACTGTCCCTTAGGACTGTAGTTGCTAGGTTGTTTTCTTTCTTTCTTTCTTTTTTTTTTTTCTTTTTCAATCTTCTTTAAATTCTCACTGACATGTTTTAAATTCACAATGAAGAATTAGCCATAGAAACCATCCACCCAACCATCAACCTCAATAAAACAAAATGCAAAATGCCAGGCACTCACTACCCATCCCCAGCCGTTGACCTTACTGTGAGGTCCTAAGCATGTCATGTAATTTCCAGGACTTAAAAATAATAAATCTTTCCTCCTCCCCACCGTAAGCTTCCTGATGGTTATTGCTGAAGATGTCGTACTGTGTATGTGGGAGGGGTGGGGTGTGTATGTGTGTGCTCAGTTGTGTCCAACTCTTTATGACCCCATGGATTGTAGCCCACCTGGGCTCTCTGTTCATGAGGTTTCCAGTCAAGAACAATGGAGTGGACTGCCATTTCCTTTTGCAAGGAATCTTCCGGATCCAGGGATCAATGCACCCATGTCTCCTCTGAACCATTGCTAACACAGAATGTCCTAACCACATAGCATATATTAGTTATCCTAGAGAACTAATTGGTGTGCAACTCTCATACTACGTATTTTGAGAATCAGGGGTTCCTTCTTTTATCTTTCCATCTTTTATTTGGAGAGCTATGAAATCTGCCAACACTGGCTTTCTTTTTAACTGAAACAAGAACCCTTATCATACTAAATGTTCCTTCTATTTACAGAAACAAATGAACAACTGATACTTGATAATTATGTTTCAAATGATATATTTTAACATTTTATTATATAATAATATAATATATAACAATATTAAAACAATTTATATGGATTTTATGAGGAAAAGGTGCAATAAATTCAAGGGATCATCTCGGTAAATTTCTCCTCAGTGTTCTATATATAATATTGCATAAAGCCCATGTAAGTTTTGTGTCTAAGGTGATTCTGAAAACCTAACTCTCCTATGTTTCAAAGCATGTTTCATTGGTAAAAATTCTACAAATATTCCTATTGACTTTATTCATGCAATCAAAATCTAACTGATTGTAACCTAATATTAAAGGAGAAATTTTTCTAGTCAATAACAAAGACCTAGAGGATGGAAGTAAGGTATATGAGTAGCTCTGATACCGTAATCAGACAGGTTTTAGCTTGCCAGTTATTCAAGTAAATTGCTGTATGTGTCTGTGCAAAAAATAAAAACTACTATTTGGCATGTTCCTTTCTTTATATACTGAAGAAATATCAGTAAAGTACAAGAAGTTTAGTCCATGGATTTTATAACATCTTTATAAGTATCAGGAATAATTTTTTCCAGTTTATTATTTCCCATTCATTAGCTGTATCCAGCTGTGTTTTAACTTGGCAAAAAAGTGAACCCCAGAGTATTGAAATGTTATATGTTACTTTTATCAACACAAGATTAAAACCACTGTTAATATTTCATTTCTATTTTTCCCAAAGTGTTAGTGTTAAACATGTATGCTGTTCTTTGCTTCAGTTTTGCATATTCTAAAAAAAAAAGATTCATTTTTGGAATTATTGATGAGCAGTTCAATTCATTCTGTGTTTAGTGGAAGTCAGAGATGAGAAACATAGAAAAACAGATAAATTTACTAGCAGAAAAACAAGAAG
Source organism: Cervus canadensis (assembly GCF_019320065.1). Lineage (NCBI taxonomy): Eukaryota > Metazoa > Chordata > Mammalia > Artiodactyla > Cervidae > Cervus > Cervus canadensis. The sequence continues at coordinate 30,975,094 of NC_057394.1, forward strand.
GAAAGGATACAGAATTATTCAACTGTAATGGTTAAAAATTAAGTAACCAGATTCAGTAAGAAATCGAATAAGAATTGAATTGAATTTAGCTTAATTTTTTTTTCCATGGAATTTTTAGGTTTTGATACTGGTCAACTCTGATTTTTTTTTTTACCAACTTGGTGTAATGCATTTTCCTACTTCACAGTTATTTTTGTGTATAATCATGAAACATATATTAATCCATGTGAAGCAGTAATCACAGTTCCTGTCACAGAAAATTCATTTGATAAAGTTAGCTATTATTACATATGACTATAGAATACAAAATGGATTCAATCATGATATACATCTAATGTATAAAAGTGTTACTGCTCCCTAGATTAAAATAAATAAGAACTAAATTCGTATGGATGAAGGTTAATCAATAATTTCCAGTTTTATGCCATATATGCCTATGGGAGTTCTTGATATGTACCAGGAATGCTACTAGGCAGGTAGTCACTGGGATACATAGAGGGATTACAATTTTGTTTGGAAAAGAGAGAGAATTACAGTTGAATATGCTAAAGGACCTGACCTGCCTTTTGAGAAACCTATATGCAGGTCAGGAAGCAGCAGTTAGAACTGGACATGGAACAACAGACTGGTTCCAAATACGAAAAGGAGTATGTCAAGGCTGTATATTGTCACCCTGCTTATTCAACTTATATGCAGAGTACATCATGAGAAACGCTGGGCTGGATCAAGCACAAGCTGGAATCAAGATTGCCAGGAGCAATATCAATAACCTCAGATATGCAGATGACACCACCCTTATGGCAGAAAGTGAAGAGGAACTGAAAAGCCTCTTGATGAAAGTGAAAAAGGAGAGTGAAAAAGTTGGCTTAAAGCTCAACATTCAGAAAACTAAGATCATGGCATCTGGTCTCATCACTTCATGGGAAATAGATGGGGAAACAGTGTCAGACATTGGCTGACTTTATTTTTCTGGGCTCCAAAATCACTGCAGATGGCGATTGCAGCCATGAAATTAAAAGACGCTTACTCCTTGGAAGGAAAGTTATGACCAACCTAGACAGCATATTAAAAAGCAGAGACATTACTTTGCCAACAAAGGTCTGTCTAGTCAAGGCTGATTTTTCCAGTGGTCATGTAAGGATGTGAGAGTCGGACTGTGAAGAAAGCTGAGCGCCGAAAAATTGATGCTTTTGAACTGTGGTGTTGGAGAAGACTCTTGACAGTCCCTTGGACTACAAGGAGATCCAACCAGTCCATCCTAAAGGAGATCAGTCCTTTTGGTGTTCATTGGAAGGACTGATGCTGAAGCTAAAACTCCAATACTTTGGCCACCTCATGTGAAGAGTTGACTCATTGGAAAAGACCCTGATGCTGGGAGAGATTGGGGGCAGGAGGAGAAGGGGACACAGGGGATGAGATGGCTGGATGGCATCACTGCCTCGATGAACATGAGTTTGAGTACAGTCCAGGAGTTTGTGATGGACAGGGAGGCCTGGCGTGCTGTGAATCATGGTGTCTCAAAGAGTCAGACACGACTGAGTGACTGAACTGAACTCATGCTAAAGTACTGGGATCAAGGTATGAAAAAGATACCATAGAAGCACAAGGAAGAATGACTATGCTTAATGTTGGCGTTAGGAGGTGATTTCTCTGAGAATATCCCTGAAGACCAAAAGAGTCATTGTTATGTAAGTATGGATATAGGAAATATTAGAGCAAAGAGAAGCAAAAGAATTCCAAATACTAGGATCATATTTATAAAGGCCTCCATAGGTATCAGAAGATAACATTTGGACCACTACAAGGAATTCACCACTAGATTCAGGGTAGAATAAAAGGATGAGAACTAGATAGTCTTTTACTTCCCATAAAACATTTCTGGTAAACAATTCTGGTAAAGCATCTGTAAATTTCTTTTACTACCAATACACAGTTATTTTCTATGGCACAAAATGCCTGCTTAATTTTCCTCATTTTATCACTTTAGAATACTCCATTTCAGTGGACTATATCTAGATTTTCTGATGACTCAATTGAGTGTGAAGGGGACGACAGAGGATTAGATGGTTGGATGATATCACTGACTCATTGGAGATGAGTTTGAGCAAGCTCTGGGGGTTGGTGATGGACAGGGAAGCCTGGCATGCTGCAGTCCATGGAGTCTCAAAGAGTCAGACACCACTGAGTGACTGAACTGATAGAGTAAATAATTTACTACTTCCCAAATGTCTTACCAGTGGTATTTATTTGAAATGAAATTATATTTTGGAAGTCACAGCATACCATTCAGATAGGATGAAATTTAGTAAAGTGTAGCTTAATGTAGGAGAAGGCAATGGCACCCCACTCCAGTACTCTTGCCTGGAAAATCCCATTGACAGAGGAGCCTGTTAGGCTGCAGTCCACGGGGTCGCTAAGAGTCAGACAGGACTGAGCGACTTCACTTTCACTTTTCACTTTCATGCATTGGAGAAGGAAATGGCAACCCACTCCAGTGTTCTTGCCTGGAGAATCCCAGGGACAAGGGAGCCTGGTGGGCTGCCGTCTATGCGGTCTTACAGAGTCGGACACAACTGAAGTGACTTAGCAGCAGCAGCAGCTTAAAGTAACCACCCTATTGTTATCATACATGTTAACTGCAAGCTTCTGATTGAAATTATGTCATATAAAACATGTTTTTTTCTTGGATGACTTATCCTAACCAGAGTTAGAATAAGGCTTATTTGTGTACTTATAATTAACTGCACTCTGAATTGCGAATAGATCCCAATAGAAAAATCTGTGCGGTTATTCACTTTCTAGCCAATATGCAGCTGCATCTGTGATATCAATGCTGTTGCTATCTCCCATTTTCACCCAAGGGCACACATAAAAGAAAAAAAAATTAATGTGTGGTGATATCGTATTATGGTTTGAGGGGTTTCCCTGGTAGCTTAGTGGTAAAGAATCTGCCTGTCAGTGGAAGAGACACATTTTTTATCTCTGGTCTGGGAAGATCACCTGGAGAATGAAATGGCAACCCACTCCAGTATTCTTGCCTGGGAAACTCCATGGACAGGGGAGCCTGGTTGGCTATAGTCGATGGGGTTGGCAAAAGAGCAGACATGACTTAGCAGCTAAACACCAAACAAAAATTAAGGGTCATGCATCCTTAATCTATAGCTGTTCTTTGTTGCAGTAAGCATATGGTGATCAATATTCTTTAGTATTAGAGGAGCTACTCCATGATAAAATATATACTGATTTCACAAGGGAAAATAACACAACTCTGAAAAAAGAACCTTTTTGGAGTCTAAAAGTGTCTTATTTTCATTTTTATTTCCAACTAAGAGATTTCTGCAACAGAATTTTTTCAGAAGCCAAAATTCTTCACCAGTTAATGAATATTTCTCAGCATCTGTGCTAAGTATTATGAGACCATGAATAACATGAAAAAAATTACACATGACTGAAAGAATTAACTACTAAGCAACTAAAGTTTTAAAAAGTCATCCTGAGCTAAGGTAAATTTAATGGAATAAAGTTCCAGTACTTCTTTTTTGACAGATTAAAAGGAAAGGAAGTGGCCAATGTCACAAATTAGGGAAATTTTTCTTCTTGAAGGTGTAGCACACCCACAAATAAATGTGCATGTACATTTAGTTATCAATAAAATAGACATATATACAGTCTCTTTTCTAAGAGATTTAGAATTTTTCATGCTTCCTCCACCAGTAGTCACAAATGAACAGAAAGATCAATCTTAAGCACAACTTTAAAATATACATAGAGTCAGATAGAAATCAGTGAAACGTTTTTCTATTTTTCCTATTCCAATCCTATTTCCTATTCCATTTTTCATATTCCAATCTTCTGAGTCTCTGATTTCCTAATTTATTTTTATCTCGTTTTACAGTATGCTTCTTTCCAAACTACTTCAAATAATTTTATTTTCTACTTGGGACTAAAATACTAAGGTATATGGTTACATATGTTAAAAACTGTAATAAAAGTATCAATTAAAAATACTTAATTTGCATTTAAAATATCATTTTTGCAAAGAACTGAGCATATTACAGCACATTTACATATTTTATTACAGTGTTACATTTTTCATCACAATCTTCAAAACAATAGAGTAATAACTTAAAAATTAAAAACAATGAGTTATAATTACTTCTTGATGTATATTAGTGTCCATATGTATTATTATTTCTGAAATAATAATAACAGGGAGAAAACTAAAAATGTGAGTTTAAGAATTCAAAATACAAATTCAAAGAGAAAAGAAAAAGTGAAACTTAGATGATACACTTTAAAAATAAATTACATCATGAACACCAACACCACATTTTTTTTAATACCACATTTTTAATTAAAGAATTACTGTTAATAATATAAATTACAAAGACAGTATAATGACTTAAGTAAAATAAACAGAATAATTATGGTAGAGAAAATATTATGATAATGTTTTTCTTGATTGTAAAAATGCCTTTGAAACTTTGACTTTGAAATCAAATTCTAATCTGCGCCAGCATATTCAGAGATACTAGGGAAAATGACATTCTGGAAATGCAAACATGAGATAAGCCCCACACTTACCCCATCTCTCTACTTAGGGACAGATTTCCGAATGTGAGTCAGGGAGGTCAAGCCTGAGGAGAGCACAATGGTACTACTGGGTAGAAGGCAGAGAGCAGATTTCAAGGACACTATTACTGGTGGAACTTGTAGGACAGAGCACCAGGAGGAAGGAGCTGTATGCAATGGGATTCCTGAAGGATCACTGACCAAGGGCAGCTCTCTTATTGTTCAGGGTGAAATTTCACAAGACCAAACAGGATGCAGCGTCAATGGAGTAAAGAGGCTACATAGGGCTGGAGATTTTGGCATTCTGATCCATCTGAGTAGACATGCCTCAACAATACCAAAGTATTCTTTTGAGATGAGAGGCAGATCACACCTTAAAACCATGGGCCACATCACATGATAAGATCTTCTCTAAACCCTCCTAAAGAAAGACTAAACTGAAGCTTCAAAATGGCATTAGAAATAGAGAAGAGTTTTAAGGAGCTGTTATAAATATATTTAAGTACATACATTTTATTGAAAGTTCTTAGAAGGTAATTAGACACTGCAGAAGAAAATATTACTGATCGTGAAGAATTTAGCAGTAGAAATAATCCAAATAGAAACACAGAGAGAAAAGCAAGTTTTAAAATTAAAAAATGGTACAGTTTTAGTGAGTTATGAGAAAATATCTGGATTTATGAAAAAGTCTCTAGTACTATAGGAGTCATGTACCTGGAATCTTAGGAAAAAAAGAGAGAGAATAAGATTTAAAAATTGAAACAATGATTTCAAATTTTCCAAATGTGTTGAAATTAAAAGTAATTATGCAGCCTTTAGAGTAAACACTAATATATAAAAATATTTATAGCAAAAAAAATGGAAGAAGCAAGTTTAGTTTTAAAAAAATGTCAAATTTTTCCACATCCTCGCCAATACAGAAATAGAATTGCCGCATCATACTGTAATTCTATTTTTATTTATTTATTTTTGAGTAATGTTCATTGCTTTCCATAATGGATATAATGATTTACATTCCTACCAAGAGTGTACAAGAGTCTTGAGCATTTGGTATCTCTTGTTTTTTTTATAATGGCCATCTAATAGATATGAGATGATATGTCATTGTGGTTTTGATTTGTATTTCCCTCATAATTAGTTGGGCACTTTTTCATGTACTTGGTGGTCATTTTTATATCTTTGGAAAAATATCTATTCAAAGCTGTTGCCCATTTGTTTATTTTTTTTTCTTTTTTTGTTGTTCTGTTTTGTTTTTTACTGTTGAGTTTAGGAGTTTCTTATGTATTTTGGATATTAATCTCTTATCAGATATATGACTTGAATTTTTTTCTCCCATTCTGTAGATTTCAGTTTCGTCTGTAGATTATTTCCTTTGTTTTATAGAAGGTCTTTAATTTGATATAATCCCACTTTTGTATTTTTATTTCCCTTGCTTATGCTTTTGGTATCATGTGCAGGAAATCACTGCCAAGACTGGTATCAAAAAGATTTTCCCCTATGTTGTCTTCTAGGAATTCTGTAGTTTCAGACCCTACATTTACATATGTTTCTTGAATTTATTTTTGTGTATGATATAATGTAAGTGTCCAGTTTCATTCTGTTGCAAGTGGATATTCAGTTTAATGAATAAACTGAATTTATTTCAGCACTAATTATTGAAAGACTATCATTTTCTCATTACATATTCCTAGCATATTTCTCATTGTATATTCCTTTGTTGAAGATCACTTGACTGTATATGTGTGGGTTTGTTTCTGGGATTCTTATTCTGTTCCATTGATCTAACTCTCTGGCTTTATGGACGTACATTACTGTTTTGATTACTATATGTTTGGAATATATTTTGAAATCATAGTGTGATGGCTGCAGTTTTGTTATTTTTTCTTGATACTACCTTGGCTGCTTGAGGGGTTTTTTGTCATTTTATATCAACTTTAGGATTTTTTTCTATTTCTGTAAAAAATGCCATTGGGATTTTTATAGGGATAGAACATATCCCCCTCTGCTCAACACAGCTTAAAATTAAGCTAAGCCAAAAAGAAAAAGACAAAAAGGGGAAACAGAGTTGTTTGAAGCATGCAAAAAATGGAAACAAACAGGAAATTGGTGGATGTAAACACAAGCATACCAATAATTATATTAAATACAAGTGAACTTCATGATTCACAAAAGGAGTTATCATATAAAAAGAGACTATAACAATGTAATTACAAGAAATACAATGTGCATGTATATATATATTCAAATATATATATATGTGTATATATATATATATGCATACATATATCCAAAGATGGGTTAAAAGAGTAGAAAAAATGTACCATAAATGTTAATCAAAAGAAGGCATTTGTGGCTCTTTTTAATTAAAAAAAAATGATTTCACCAAAAGAGTTATATGTCATAATGATGAATGAGTCAATTGAATAGGAAGATAAAGCACTCTTAAATGCGTATGTACCTCACAAGAGAGCCTCAATATATATAAATCAAAACAAGGCAGAACTAAAGAGAGAAAGAAAGAAATCCTCAATCATTACTAAGATTTTATCATTTATATCTGGACAATATATGTATATTATTACTTTTTCTTTGAAACTCGATTCCATAATCCAGAAATTGGGACTATTTTTACTCCTTGATGAAATGTTCAACTTACTAAAGACAACATATGTCAGGTAGAAAGAAGGAGCCTATATTTTTGATGAAATAAAATATGTTTTTCTGCACATATTTGATTTTTTTAAATTATTATATAGAGTTCAAGTATTAAATAGACAATGCTTAAGCTATTGGTTTTCAAAGAGTGAACTCTGGACCAGTAGCAGCTCATCACCTGGTGATTCATTAGAAATGCAAATTCTTGGTACTTATACATAGGGGCTTCCCAGGTGGCTCAGTGGTAAAGAACCCACCTGCCAATGTAGAAGACATAAGAGACTTGGGTTCCATCGGTGGGTCGGGAAGATCCCCTGGAGGAGAGCATGGCAACCTACTCCAGTTTTCGATCCCAGAGAATCCTATGGACAGAGGAGTCTGGCGGATTTCAGTCCACAGGGTCGCAAAGAGTCCCACATGGCTGAAGCAACATAGCATAGCATACTAGAAATATTGAATTGGAGACTGAGGCTTTGGGAATCCATTCAGCAAATTGTGCTTTATCAAGCTCTCCAAATGGTTGCTGTACACACTTAGGTTTGAAAACTACTCTTTTTAAGGCATAGTTTCTTCCTGTCAGAGACACATGCTTAATGTTGTTAAGAAAGGTAAAAGGTGATGCCGCTGCCTTACTATTTTCTGAATAATTCTTAAAAAAGCAGAAAAATGAAAAGGCAGATTCATGGAAGCATACCTTTTTCCAAATTAATCGAGTTGTATACATTAAACATAAACAGTTTCTTGTATGTCAATTACATCTCAATAAAGTTAAAAAAAAAACCCAACAAACAAACCTGAATAATAACTATTGAAACAGTCTTACCCCATTTCCAGTTTGGCAAACTTCAGTGACTGAAGTGAAATAGCCAATAAATTCCCAAAAAAATCCTCCCCAAAATTGTGTTGTTTGGAAATAAAAAATATAACTTGCAAATTTTTCAAGTCTGTGTCTTCCTGAACCTATTTCATCATTTGTTTAAAATTTAAAAACCAAATAATTCAGCTAAAATATTAATTTATGAACAGTGCCTTTGATGGGTGTCTGAACTTTTTTGAACATTTGATTCAACTGACTGGTTAATTCAGTCTGGATCTTCAAACCAATTGTATAGAAGTATTTTGGGATACCATAGCGATATAATATAAAGAATACCAACATTTTCAAATGCCCTCATTAAAATTCTAAGCTCATTCAATTATTCTTCTTTTCTTTTGGTCTCATGAATTTATGAAGTTTAATTCAAGCTCTGAATTTCTAAAGTACAAACATCCATACTAATTAAAATTCAGTCACAACAGACAAGCTTAATTGGGACCAAAAGCTCCAGAGAAAATTAGAGTAGATTATTTCAAGTCTGAGTATTTCAAGGACTTCTTTGTTATGCCAAGATCCAGTTATTAAGATTTCTCTTGTCCTTTCATGATTTCCTCACAATAAATTTTACTTTCTAGGCAGTTTCATAAATGAGTAACTGGAATACCACTTATAGTTCTCAGAAGAACTTAGTAATGATGAGCAAAATTGCTTTGATTTATGTTATGTAGATGATAAAATAGAATGAAAAGAAAGCTGTGAATTAATTATAAATATAGAGATAGGATGATCTTACATGTATAGGAATATTAAAGGCAAAGAGATTTTCGACAATTTTACTCTTTCAGCACACTCATTTAACTATTTTTTATAATATTCAATATTAACTAAATTGTAAATTGACAATCAGGAAAGACTAAAATCAAAATAACAGATTTTAAATAATGTTGGTAATTAGCTAATTTTGCCTCAAGTCTATGAAAATCTCAACTCTATAATGATGCATATTTATATGTCAAGGTTTAAGGATAAGTAGACAGTAATAATAAATATCCCCAAATGCCAAAACCCAAACACAATGAAAGTCTCTTCCTCACTCACACAATCTGATGTAGTTGTCCTCATCACTAGGTAGCTCTCCTTCACATGGTGAGTCAGAACTCCAAGTCCTTTAAATTATTTGGCTCTCTCATGTCTAGGGTCTTGTTATTGCAAGCATCCAGCTGGAATAAAAAGAGAGACAGTCTGGAGAGGAAAACACTTGCTAAGCTTAGTCTGGAAATAGAACCCATCACTTATCTTATGTACCACTGTCTACAAGGCAATGACATGGTCCTATCTAAATGCAAAGGAGGTTAGGAAATGTAGCATTGCTGTAGGCTGAAGAAGAAATGAATATTAGATGAATTGGTAGCAGTCTTTGTTGCAGTTAAAATTAATTTAGTATAAATTTAATGCTTCTCATAAATTTTAATTTATAGAAGCAAATCAAAATGAAACTGTCATTGTTTAAATTATACCCACAGCAGAGCTTTCTAGATGTTCTAAGGGAGGATGAATAGAAGATAAACTAAAATAAATTTCACAAAAATGCATCAAATTCATAAACCTGAAACATAGAATTGTGTGTCCGTGTTTGTGCATATGTTCATGTGTGATATCTCTGGCACTTAGCTATGATAGATAGGGAAAAACACTGGTTTTGTGTGTTGACATGCATATAACTCAGATAGCATCTTCAATGAGATGCTTCCATTTCTTAATTATCACTCAATAATAGAATCTGTGTTTTTTTTTGCAAAGAGCATGAGATTCAAACATTCCAAATATGAAATCTTGGTTAAGCTGCTTACTAAATGTATGGCTTACTGATTGTGTGACTTTGGGCAAGTCTGTTAATCCCTTTCAGATCTAATGTCCTCATTTTTAAAAGTGCAGACTTTCTATACTTTGAAAATTTTTAGGATTACATGCGTTTAGGCATGACAACTATCTGACTCAGAATGACAAACTATAGATAGTGACTGCTACTTTTACGCCTCTCATAACACCACTCCTGATCTCTCTCTTGAACTCCTGGCCTATTTTTCCAACTGTTTACTAAATATTTCTATTCTTCATTTCCCTAATCCCCCCACCAACAGTTGTTCCCCACTAACTGTCACCCAGATAAATAGATTCCACTACTGAGAATCTCCCTTTCTCTTAAAATTTCACTACTAGAGACTCATTATATCTCGTGTATAATGTCTGAGTAGCAAAATAGTTTCTGTCCTCAGTCTCCTGTTCCAATGTGCTTTTCTTTAAAAATAATAATAATAATAATAATGTTTTCTAAATGTTACAAGGCATCTTGCAGCTTAAGTGAATTCTCAATCCTCTACCATGACTCTCAAGACTCTAGTGCAAATTTACTCTGTCAGAAATTTTTCACCTTCACTGCTTGTCATTCCTTTTGCTTGACTCATCCACATTATCCTTAATTGTAGCTACTCATCTGCTGCCAGTTGCCATTGTTATTATCAGTCTATATATCTGCCCACCCTGGAACATCTGCTTAGAATATGTTTCCATACTTTTCTCTGCTTTGCCATTGTTGTCTACTCTAAGACTCCTTTAAGACACAATTGAAATTTAAATTCAGCAACTTAATTTTCTAGGACACCAAAAAAAGGCCAAAATTAGCCCCATATTGAGGATAACTTTCAAGTTAGGGACACATTATTTGTTCTTCTCTCATCCAGCTATTACTTTCCCTTGCTGTAAAAGATCATTTTACTGGAAAATATGCTTTGGGCTCAGGATGTAGGCATACCTCAAGAGCTCCTTAATGAGAGAAACCCCCGGGTTGGAGTCCATATTTAGCATTAGGAATCAATGAGGTCTGGGGCTTTGGTTATTATGCTATTAAACTTTTAGCACCAAATAGAGCTAGGAATGGGTCAGTTGTGGATTTGAAAAGAATAAGATAATGGCAGTAGTACAGCTAATGAAAGAAGTTTCTGGGCCCCCTGTATTGAAGACACACTGTTTTCCAATCCATACAAATAACAGAAAAGGATGGAGAGAAGGAAAAAACATAGATTATGCTGAGTATTATTGTCTTGGACTTCAAAAATGTCCTGCAACTTTCTGTTAGTTAGGTACTTCTGCATAACAAATCATCCCCAAATTTAGGAATGTAAGGCAAGTTTCACTTGCTATTTCTCACAAGAACATACTTTATTATCTCAGTCAAGCAAAGCTCATCTTGCCTGGCCTTGCAGTATAATTGGGGTCAACTGGCAGATTGACTGAGTGTTAGCTGGTCTCAGATGCTCTTGGTTGGTATTATTCAGTTTTTATCTTTGTAGTCTCATTCTCCAGAGGACTAACTTGGGCTTATATTCATGGTTTTGCAAGATTCTCAGAAAAAATCAGAAACATGCCTATAGTTAGCACTACTGTGTTATACCTTACACATTCCTTAGGCAGGTGAATCTCATGTTGTGTTCTTACCACAATTTAAAGTAACAACAACAACACAACAAAACCCATCTTTTCCATCATATTCTATTAGTAGAACAAATCACAAGATCAGCCCGGATTCAAGGACTGGAATGATAGGGTCCAATATTAAAGGGAAGAGCAGTAAGTTACCTTGTATAGGGAACAGATATAGGAAGACCTGAGAGTTTGAAGATATTATTCAACAATCAATCTCCTTCAAACTTCATCCTCCCAGTCTGTGTGGGAGAACTCACCCTTATAAACTGCATCAAAGGATTCTCTTATATTTTACATTCCTATTGGGTCTGAGTGATACCAGACCCAATGAGTGATACCAAACAGATTAGATACCAAAACAAATTAGAGATTCCATCAAAGCATGTTGGACCACAAGTTATACATAACTGAAGCCCCTTCCATAAGGCTAAAGCTCCTGCCTGGTGGATTTTATATGTTTCTATTCATGATCACAAAAAGCCCTTGGTTAATCAAAATTGCACTTTAAAGAGCTAATGCTTAGCATTTAATTTTTCAGAAATTTAATTCATAATTCAGTTCTAAATAATCTATAAGCTTAAATACTCTTCATTATTGCCATTTTTTATTCATTATCATTAACATTACACAGACAAAATATCTGTAAAATATTTTAATTGAAAGTGTACTATTGTGGGGACATTTTAAATTAAAAATGACTCGTGATTTCAAAATGTCTATATCTACTTTATATGATAATAAAGTTATCTTCAAGTTAAAATAAGTTAGATTGAGTATTGATTTTATCTAATTATAACTTATGAAAAAGATTATTGAAATCACTATACATTGTATTTAATACTTTGTGTTTTCCTGGATTAAGACATCAACTTGATTATAAATGCTTGAGTCTTTAAGTATTTCAGTTAAACTTGAGTATTTTATATCATGGATGCTATAGAATATGTGTATTTAAACTGTATTGTTATAGTTAGGCCAATGAGAAAAGAGTGATATTTATTTTTAATGTATATTTGATAAAATAAATTACAGAGTATACATCCCCCAAGTTTATAGAAGCTTTATTTAGAAACAAATCTAACGTAAACAAATATTTCTCAAATTTGCTTTATTCAATCTCTCTCTATATATATATACTTATATAATTTCATCATACTGATTATAAACACATGTATATATGTCAAAAAATATTTCACAGATGATAATATATACTCTCTATTGCATCACATTAGTAGCATATATTGTCAATTATTAACTGTAGACTATTAACTTTGTCAAGTTTGATCATTCGGTTAAAGTAGTGCCCATTGTATTTTTCTGTTTTAGAGAAAATTTATTTTTTCTGATTAGTAACGTAGTCCATGCAACTATGTCACCCAATGTACTTTCACTCAATGATTACTTTTCTAATTAATTATTACACTTGGGGTTGCAAAATGTTTTCTAAAATGGCATATTATTTATGATATTCTTCCATATAAATAAGAGGTTTTCTTACCTCTGTGTCTATTTGTTTAATATCAGTATTGGACCAAAATTTAAAAAATATAGTCAATTAGTACTATTTTGGTGTTCATATGATCAATTTTGATTTAATATCAAATCAAAACTTAGATATTATAAGTGCTTTTCTCAATATTTTTATAAAATTTTTTATTTTGAGCTTCATTTCATGACCTTGTTTCTAACAGTTACCTAAGGAAGGGATCATGAGTATAGTTTCCTTTTGCTTTTGCATGTTTATTGCTACTTTTTTCTAAAAAATATTCACTTGTTGGCTTTCTATCTTTCTATTAATAAGTACTAGATAAATTTTATTTTATTATTTTAATGTAATTATTTTACTTTATTTTTGTAACTTCTTGCCTGAGCTGAAGAACCAGGAATTTTTCTACTTATACTGAAAATTATAGCTATTCTAAGATACAGTTGTTTATTTTCTGTTTTATCACTCCAATCAATTTTTCAAGCATAAGATCAATCCTATCAATACTTAGAGTCTCATTATTCTTTCAGTCAGAAAGTTTCTTTTTAATATTAAATGTTAGTTTGTTTTCCATTGTTTAGCCTTTGCTCTTTAGGGTCTATAATGTATATGTACATAATTACTCATACCTATATCCACAACTATGTTTTTAGTCATTAAATTGTATGTATGCTTTTTTGATCCATTTTGTTTTTTCTTATTATTTGTCTTAGCTTTTTTTCATTCTTCTATTCTATATTTGTTACTTGAAGATTTTGTCTATTCTTCCATTGGGAGCCTGTAACATTTCTGAGATATTTTTTTCTACACTTGTTTTCCTTTGTTCCGTTAACTCTTATATCACATATTTCTTTTGCCTGTACATTACAATCATGAATTTTTAATACATAATTTGTCATGTTCCTTTCATTTCTCTAATGTTTTATTTAATTTTAATCAATTAAAACAAAAAAATTGCTGCACATCTTACTCAACTTTGTTAGGTCCCCTTTTTCATTGTAAGAAATTACAATTACTCTCATACCTAAAATTATTGATTAGCATATTTTTATTCTTATAAAATTTTGTATGGATATAAATTATTTCTTTTGCTTATAATAAATTTTGTAGATGTTTTCTGTGCTAGTGGTAATAAATTGAGTGATGGCACAGAGGAGTTTGAATGGTTTACTTATTTTCTGAGAGTTTTCCATTCTGGTGTCACAGCACTTCATTGTGCTTCGTACCACTGGACTTTCCTGTGTGCCATCTATCTTTAGTAAATGGTAATTTCCTGCGGATAGGTGGTCACTGGGAGTTGGTCATTGTACCATCTGCTTCTGATTCAGTTATACCTTCTTGTTTCCACAGGTTTATGAACTTGAACAGCGTGGTTATTTCTCCCCTTTCACCACCAAGCCTCCTTTTTCCTCCTGCTTATTTAGATGTGCTTTCAATACTGCTTTCTCTGGAACTGTACACTTTTCAGGCCTTTTCCTTTGATGCACGCATCTCACTCATTCTCTGTATTCTTTACCCAGGGCAAGAAACTAACTGGGGCAGTTTTGTTCCACCACTTTTAGGGTTCCTTTACACATCTTTCTCTCTTTGCAATATTTTCTAATCTACAGCTTCTCAAAAATGTGTTCCATTTCTGTGTCTGCTATTTTTAAGTGTTGATTTTCCCAGTTATATGTAAAATGAGTCTTGTATAGTGTCCTCTGCTTATTGACTATCCTTTAGGATGTGTGAAGAATTTCTGATGTAAGGTTGTTAGTGTTATGTGTATACCAAGAAGTCTCAAGACAGTGTTTCTTAAATAACTGAAAGTCAATGGAATTATAAAAAGGCTTCCCTGGTGGCTAGGATGATAAAGAATCTGCATTCAATGTAGGAGCCCTGGGTTTGATCCCTGGGTCAGAAAGATCCCCTCAAGAAGGGAATGGCCACCCACTCCAGTGTTCTTGACTGGAAAATTCCATGGACAGAGGAGAATTAAAATATATGACCCTCTCCTAATATTTTTAATAAATTGATCCATGTAATAAAGAACACTTTGATAAAAACTAGGAAGAAATAAAAAGACATATTTCTCCTGGGAGTAAAGATAAAAACTTAGATTTTTGTAAGTAAAGTCTTAGTAGTTATTGAAGCAAACAGATTTCATGTGAGGTTAGTTAGATTATACCCAATCTGAAAGCACTGAAGAAGAAAGTAATGCCTCATCTTTCATGATTTATTTATTTACTCAATACTAAAGAAAATCACTATTTTGTCCTTTTAAGATATATTTTTAAATTAAATAACACATAGCAAAGGTTATCATTTATTGATTTTCAGTACTCTAAGCCATAAATTTAGTGACTTGGAGTTAACAGGTCTAACATGTAATATACACTTGCCTCCTGAATTAGAAAGGTACACATTTTACATTATAGATACATCAGTATAGGAGGTATTGTTATGATTATGCTTCTTTTTTCTCCTTCTATTCTTTTCTCTTTCTCCTTGAAATTCTTTGTCTTATCACATATGCATGTCTCCTGTTGAAAACACAAAAATAAATTATTTCGGAAAAAAGATTTTACATCATATGGGACTGCTGTTAAAAGCATTCTCATAACCCTTGCTTATGTTCTTATCCTGTCTGAAAGGAAAAAATAAATAAGTTCAGTTAATATAAAGAAACCTGGAAAATATAGGCTATTGAGCATGACTCTTATGTGCATAAGCCAATTATGTGCTTAACTCACACTTCAAGGAGCATATAAGGAACATGATTTCAGGAAGCTTGCTCTTTAGGTGTTTTATTCTGAAAGACTCAGCAAGGTCTCTAGTAATAAAGCATCTGTCTTTCCCTGCTTGAATGGAAGCAAGAAATTGACAAAAACTGGGGAACTGTTCATTGAAATTCCTTATATTTCAAACAATAGTCTGAATTTTTTTAAGCTAAGTTTCAGAGATGCTTTCATTTCATAACAATGTGCTTTGGTTGGACAGTCACTGCAAGAGAAATTTATTTGTTTGTATTTCAGTTTATCAGAATACATTTAACAAGCATTGATTGAGTGAGTGAAAAACCACAGGACCATGGGTCAAGAGTGTGTGCATTTGTTGGTGGGAATATAAGGGGTATATAAATAGGTTGAGGAAAACAAAATGTCTTTTCCTTTTCATGGGGAAAAAAAGACAAAGCAGAAGACAAGGTTACTAGGATGAGCAGTTTTACCAGTGTTTGCCTAGATTGGATAATTTCTACATCAACATTCCATTAGTTTTATGGAAAATTGCTATTTACAAATGTTTTTCTAAGCAGTGAGCATGATTATACAATAAATTACAGTGGTATTGAAAACTTCGATTCTTCTAAAGAAATAAATTAATTAAAGCCCTGATCCCATGAAATTTCCATATCACTGAATTAGAGAATCAAACAACAACAACAAAGCAAGGCATGAGTAAGGCAATGCTTTGTCCAAACAGTTATGAAGAAACTATTTGCCACACAGTTTAGTGATGCATATGCAAATTTGAAATGCCACCAAAAATCTTGCTACATTTGAAAAATATACATTTTTATTATTTAATTATGCTCTTGATTATATGAATATCAGCATCTGTCAAGAAACAATACATACAAATATAAAAATCTACAAGTATAAAAATATGTTTGTTGTCCTAGGAAATGGAAATATTTCAATAATTTAATGTGCCCTCATGCTGAAGACACTTAAAAATAGTTTTTAATACAAATCCTGTCATATGAAATACATAAGTTGACAGGAAATACGGGAACTACACCAAATGCTAACATGGAAAACTTTATGAGCCTTGTTTATAAAATTTCTGTATTTTCTGTATTTCAGAAGTGTGATTATATTACATATGAGGTTAAAATATTGTTTTTTTAACTCTGGGAGCAGAACCTTGGGTGCATTCAACAATAGCTTCCACCATTAAGTCACTATATAGTTTTGTTGTGAACTTTACGTTTCCTTGTGAATATGGTTTCCCTTTGAACATCCTTGTGGGTACATTGTGCCACCATATAATTTTTCTCATGAACCTGTTAAGTGTGGTTCTTTTGCAGATTAGACTGGACATTACTGGCCATTTTCAGTTGCTTCTTTATTTCTCTAAGTGATTTAAACATGGCAGTTATATAATTTTACTGTCAGAATTTCTTGGGAGTATGATTCAGCTTTTTATTTTTTTACCCTTAGCAACTTTTTTCTGCAGTCATTTTATAGTGTGTGTGTGTGTGTGTGTGTGTGTGTGTGTACACACATATGCACATGCACACCTTGACCTCATGTTTAAGTTATCTGAATGCTTAAAATACTGAGGCACCTGAACTGAAGATCTCTTCAGACATTTTGCTTTACTTCTACAAGTCACAACTTGCTATCAACAAATAATAATTTGTTGAATTAATATTTTTGCTGCTAGAAAATACCATTGATTTCCCATCTCCTTCTCCAGGGGATCTTCCCAACCCAGGGATCGAACCCGAGTCTCCAACATTGTAAGAAGATTGTTTACTGTCTGAGACCCCAGGGAAGCTCAGAAAATGCCAGGAGAGTCTGATTTTCCGATCCTTCCTTCCTTTCTTCTTCTGCTTTATCCTTCCTTCCTTTCTTCATTTTCTTTCAATTTTTAAAATGTTCTTTCATTATCAAAATATTTAGCTGCTTTTTGTTCCTGCAGTTGATTTTTTTTTCCACTGACACATGCTTCCTATGAAGCTATATCTTTAGCCAGAGGACCCATTCCCCAGTGCAAACCTTGAGCAAGTTCACACATTGCCACCTGAATACTGACTGGCTTTTCACATTAAGCCTCTATGTTCTTGGTATCACCATACACCCTTGACATATTGTGGGTTTTATTTCAAGCTTATCACTGTGGAATTATGCTTCCTCTTGCTCTTTTAGCACTAAATCTACCTTATGTATCTGTGAACATAGATTGATTACATTTGTGTTCATTATCCTGCCCATCAAAAATTTTATTTCCAGTGAAGGTTTTAAGAATTTCTAATTCACCATTTCGTAGGAAGAGGAGGGCACAAGTTTCAGCTTATGTATAACTTCTGTATTGCTTGACTTTCTCAAAGAAATATATTACTTTAATATTCTGAAAAAGTATTCTCTGCTAAACACTAATTATAGAATAAAATGCAAGTTTTCTAATGTGGCAGGTAGAAATTTTTTCTTATTATTTATTAAGACTATTTTTAATCAAAGTTTAAAATTGATGGAAAAATTGAAGAGAAGGTACAAAGATTTCTTTTATATCTTTTGCCCTCCCGTATCAGTTAGGCTCTGATAATAGCCCAGGACATTAGACTTTGGTTAACTAGTTTCCCTGTTTAAGGTGGGTCCAGTTAAGAAGAACAGAGTGCTCTGGAGACTGTCACCTCGGTTACTTTTCTCTCCTCCCTGACAGAAGCAAGATGAGACTTTTATATTTACTCTAGGCATCTGGTTGAGCTCCTGGAGGTAAATATTGTGGGATTCTCTCTAAGACTGGGGTACCGTGCAGTTTTAACTCTCGGAGATAATCTCACTGAGCATCTAGCAATTTGTCGAATACAGTTCCCACTTTCTTCTTGGGCTTTGGTCGCCACAGCAGTTTTCACTCATGAGTCTCTGCAGCAGTAAAATGTGACTTCCTGTATTTTCATGTCTCTTCACTCTTGGGGCGGTGGTTTGTCATGTCTCCTCCCATATAAGACTTTAAAAATTATGGCCTATAGCTCATTATTGCTTCTTATCTCCCTCTCCTTGAATGCTCCCCTTCTCCTTACATTCTAAACATCAGCAAGATTAGACTATAATTTTTTTAAATGCCTAGAGTACTCATAATTTAGCTTAAAAATAACTCCTTTGTGATACATTTCATGAACTGTTTAGATACTTAAGCAACATCTTCTGACTTCTATGGGGAAAATTTTGTTATTTATTTATTTAATTTCATTTGAAAGAACACAAGAGCTCTTATTTAGTATATTATGCATTTACCTAGTTATTAAAATACAGTGTCTTCTTACCTGTGTGTATGTATGTGCAATCTATGTATTTTTATGTTTGATAAGTTATGCTTATGGAATGATCACAAACACCAAACCAAAAAATGAGGAGAGTTGAATGAGCAGCAACTAAAGATGATCTTGTTAGTGCAATCATTGGAGACATGCTGGAGTCACCCATAAGGGAGAAATAACAAATAGTGGGGATTTTTTTTTGTTTTGTTATTTTATTCATAGTTAATCCCTAGGTATTTTTAGAGAAGAAAACTTGGCCTAATACCAGCTACTATAAAGAATGTATTATGAACAAAGTAAAATGCACAGTGTTGCTCATCACGAGTGCTACAAGGATTTAGTCATTAGCTATTATTTCATTTGCTGAAGGACACTGTACACGGAGAAGAATTCAGGATGTGGCATTCTCTGCTTTGGCTAAACAGGCCCTATGGAGAGTTAGCTGCATATCTCAGAAAGAATTTTAATGAACCCAGATTTTTGCATATTCCCATACATACAAAAGCACTGAAATCATTACCTTGAGATATCTGTTCATTGAAAATAGCAGTGCTATTTTTTACCAAGATGCATGCTTGACAGCATGTATTCCCTAGCCAAAAAATCACAGATAAACTGGCTTCTCTCCTACTGATTCAGACTAGTTTTCTCAGAGCGACTGAGAGGCTGTCTCCTGGGGATTTCAAACTCAGTAAGACCCTAAATAAAACAAACTCACAATGCTTGTGCTGTGCATTTTTCTTTAAGTCAGCAGTATCATATGGATCCTATTCTCAGGGTCATTGCACAGTATCTGATAATGCACAGTATCTTCAACTTTAAAGCTAAAGCTTTTTTTTTTTTTAATGTGTAACATTTTAATGTGTAGCGTTAAAAAAAAATAGAGCTTCCTATGTTAGACCATGATACATTTGCATTTATTTTGTAAGAGTGAAAACTTTCTTTAGCAAAAGTGTATGCCCTTGATAATCAAACTTAAAATATGGAGAAGAAAACTTAAAACCTACAACAATGAATTTTTAGCATGTTCTACTGACTACCAAATATAATTTCAAAAATGGAGCTTTTGGCAGGAACTTAAAAGCAGTTGGCTCAGCATCATGTCCCCTGGCAAATGAGACATATATGGTTTCTAGTCCAAACATGAAGATGGAAAAGCTGTCATTCTATTTTTTGAATTAAACAGATTCATTTTATTTCACTTCAGATAGCCAACCATATAATAGAGTTTCTCTATAAAAGTAGCTTATGCTGAGGACAAATTTTATTACATCAATTAGTTTTAAATTTGTACAGATGTCTAAAATAAATTGTCCCCAGAGTTTTATACCATAAATCATGGGAAGTATTTTTGATTGGAAAATTATATTATCAATTGTCAGTTGGTATCATCAATTAACTTTTTAGTCATACAGGATAATTATTATGAACCCTAATTTCTTATGTGGTTGTGTATGTACATATATGCTTTTGAGTAAGTCACATATCCACTTTAAAAATAGACTACAGAGTAACTGAGTAAGTTAGACTTGCACACTGAGTTATTCGTTAGTATTTCTGTAATTCTAAATAAATGTTGTTTTACATAAGAGCACCAACCTGAGAAATATGTCAAGGTATTAAGTGCTAAGAGAAGCTGTGGCTGGTAAGTGGTTTTATTACTCTTACATTAAGATAGTTTGTCCAAAGTCACAAAACATTTATGTATCCCCTTAAGTGTTATGCATTTTGTGAAGTAAAACTTCCCCTAGAACTTTTGATGTACCCTATTATTTTCTGAATTTCATCTTTTTTAATTCTTTATTTTTATTGTTGCTGTTGTTGAGTTTTTTCCCCCCTAACTTTTATTGAATACCCTTATTGAATAATTTAAATTGAAGACTTTTTTTCTTTCTCCTTGATCAAAACTTCAAAATCCACAAGTTGCTCTTCTAATTATAGGAGACCTCAAATCAACTCTAAAAGAACTGAAGGATTTTTATTGAAGTAAAACTTCACTTTCACTTTTACTGAAGTAAAACTGGTTTTCACTGGACTGCTTTACTTTAGCAAATGTGTGTTACCTCTTGCTTGAAAGGAATTGTGTCCCTCTTGCCCTCGTTTTCTCACGATAGAAACTGCAAGCTCTGCAGTGAGTCTTTCCTCACCCCAAAGAGAAGGTTGTTAGTCATCCAACTGGAAACCATGAAACAGGTCCAAATGCATAACAGTAAATAGGTAGCAAACCTTTAATGCTTTATGTTGCAACATGAAAGCTTATATACACAGAGCCTAACTGGTGTCTGATATTGGGAGACAACAGATGTGTTGAACATATAGCCTTCTGGCTTATAGGAATAGTTGATAAAGAGCAGTTGAATGAAGATTAAAATGTTCCTCTGTGAATTCTTTTTAAAAAAGTATCCTCTGTTTTCTTTTTTCTTTCATCATTATCAGCACAGGTGAATTTTTTAATATGTTAACAGCATTTACATTAACCTATACTTTCAGATATCTTCATTTAAGGAGACTGCATGGTTAAAACTACTGCAGTGTGTAGCTGCTTGCGTTATTTTTATCAGTGTTCTTTTTATTAAGAAAATATGTTGAATTATTCAACCTCTAAAAAATCAAAAAACAATTTCCTTCATGATTTGAGCTATCAACTGAGCTTTTCTGGAGCAGTAAGCCACTGAAAATAATTTTGCAACCTAGAATAATTTAGGAGTGGTAAAAATTATCAAAAGCAACAAAAAATTCTTATTGTTGACACTATTTTATAAAGGGGCAGTGGAAAATTTGCCTTACGAAATCATAGTCTCAAGGAGAAAAGTAATATTTGCTAGGTTCACGTATGGATAGATTCATATAGCATTTCTCAATGAATTTTTAAAATTTGGTGACTCTAAACTGAATAGTATATCTAATTATCATCTTTAGTTCAGTCAATTCTTTGCGACCCCATAGACTGCAGCATGACAGGCCTCCCTGTCCATCACCAACTCCCGGAGTTTACTCAAACTCATGTCCATCGAGTTGGTGACGCCATCCAACCATCTCATCCTCTGTTGTCCCCTTCTCCTTCTGCCTTCAATCTTTCCCAGCATCAGAGTCTTTTCCAATGAGTCAGTTCTTCATATTAGATGGCCAGAGTATTAGAGTTTCAGCTTCGGCATCAGTCCTTCCAATGAATATCATCTTTAAGTGGTAATTATAAAATATATCATCTTTCAAACGGTAATTTAAATATCACTTATAATATCTCTTCAAAAACCTATTGATACCTGCTGAGCAGAGAATTCCCAAATGTAAGTTAATAGGGAAAGCTCTTTTGGGTTTCATCCAGAAATTCATGAACATTTCATTAATTGCTGAAAGGATTCACAATGTGATCAAGATCAAAGTGCTTAATAAAGCTTAAAAGTCCTCTGCAATTGATTGGTACAAGCACTTTAGTATAGGAACTAATATATTTGCATTGTTCTAATACTTTTTTTAATAAATAAAATTAAACTTTAGGTCAATTATGAAGTGACTGTTTATTGGCAAAGATTATCCTTGGTTAGATAATTCTGAAACTTTTTAAATAAATAGCTGTACTGCTGTCTTCCTGCTTTACAAAGTCACTTCATTAGAGTAATATTGATAGCTTTATTTTTATATCATTTGAAAAATAGATATCTTCAAGAGAAAATGCTTTTGCTTCTTTTCATTTATTCAAAATCCTTATTACTTTCTTAATGTTTGATACATTCTTAATTCATATCTTGTACTAATGGGAAAAAGTAAAATTTTTCCTGGCTGATAATATTAAGGTTTTATATAAATACATTATATTGTGTTTCTCATATTTCCAAATACCTAGTCTTCCCTAGTGGCTCCGACAGTAAAGAATCCTCCTGCAATACAAGAGACCCTGGTTCAATCCCTCGGTCGAAAACATCCCCTGGAGAAGCTTTTCATATCATTATTCAGATATTTTAACAATCTCTTTTTTTACCAAGTTGTTTGCCAATTCAACTTTTACTTTTATTTTTTGTAAAAAGACTTTTGAAATTAATATTTTTTTATGAATACCTTGCACGATGTTTTATTTAAAATCTATGGTATGGCTCACACCAATTAAACCTCTTTGAACCTGATCATTCTGAGGTTATTCAATATTTCAAGTAACTCAAAGGTAATTGCTCAATGAACTTCCTTATCTTCAAAGGCTTAAAAACCAATATAGCTTTAAAATATGTAATTTGCTCTGAGCAAGACTGCATCTAATTTTCATTAAAATTACATTTTTTAATGGATAGAAGTAGCAAAATGCATTTCTTAATGGCAGACTTCAGTAAGGTATTCCAAAGAATGCTAAAAATCTGGACATTTGTAACAATCACTTATTTATGAGTTGCTCACAGTATTCTTTGGTGAACATTCCATTAATTGAATCTATGTTTTGTAGTGGTTTTAGAGCTTAGTAATATTGCATTGTATGTCTCATCGATCTCCCTCATAAATATTAAAGCAAATGAACTCTTTCCAGTTTGTTAACATAAATAATGTATCTTCGGAGTCTGGAAATTTACTGGAAATTTCCTGCATTTTAAGTAAGGCATTTCTAAACTTGAATAGTTGGATACAGGTTAGGAGAACAATTTTCACATTAACTGTCTTAGCCCAAGAAAAACTTAATCACTAGTAAACTTAATAACTTTGATAAATGAAAAATAATGTATTTTTATTCATACATTTCTATTTTTATTAAACCAGTTTAAATTTTTTATTGGTGTATGCAATTTCAAGACCAGGTTTGGAAATAGGATATACCAGAAATTTATTGATTCTAGACCACTTCCATTATTTGTGTGTGTGTGTAATTATTTACACACACACACACACATATATATATACATACACTATATATGCACTAATATACAGCTAATGAACTTTCAGAAATTTTAGTTCTGTGAATTTAGGAAACTCAGAAGTGTTCTTAATATGTATAGTTGTCCATCAAATTAACCTTGAAAAGATAGTAGGGTGCAAATGTACTCCTTGGAAACCTGAACCATGATTCTTCCAACTTGAGTTATATAGAACAAAGATCATAATTTCCAGCAGGTTTTCCTTTACCAACTTCTAGATGAAAGGTAGTGTCGTGATGTATCTAACCCAATTACTCTTGCAACACCATATCCCAGTAGTAAGGAACTTTGAATCCTAGTTCTGTGTGACCTTCAGTAAACAAATGTTCCAGATTTGTCTTTTTGCATATGGGACACATATAATGGCTCCTTGAATCTTCTTAGGATTAAATTTAAAAATCTTGTACTTTGCATCCAATGCATTATAAACATGGTATTTTCCAGCTGTTTTTATTCTTTGTGTCTACTTTGAAGGACAAAGACAAATATCACATGATATCGCTCATATGTGGAATCTAAAAAAAAAAAAAAATGGTACAAATGAACTTATCTACCAAACAGAAATAGAGTCACGGATGTAAAAAACAAACATATGATTGATTTTTAAGCTCTGATAGTTCTACTCTAGGAAGGTAATACAAAAAGTTGTACTGTTTGTGGTAGCATAACTTTATTTTTGCCAATAGTGAAATCATAATTATGAGGCATGAGACATCACTGATGAGCAATGTAAACTTATGTAAATTTTTTTTCAAAAATAAGAAAGTTTTTCATCTATATACTTGAATTAGCACTTTCTTTCCAAAAACTTTGTTTCCTTATGCTGACTTTTCAAATCTTCTGGCAAAGTGTCAGCTGCATGTCAATTTAGCTACCTTGTATTCATTTGCTTTTCTTTAAGTTTCAGTCGTTTGTATGCTTTACTTTTCAACTATCAGTTTATTTCTCAGTATGTGTATGTATATATACATATATGTATATATACATACATATATATATATACATATATATATATGAGCTACTTAAGTACTTAAGTTTTCTTAAGTCTAAGATGAGCTACTTAAATCTAAGATAGGGAAGAGGTTAAGGCTTTGAGTTTTAAAAGTTGAACAATCCAATTTTTAATCAGAGAGCAATAAAGGCTTAAAATATTTGGTTAAAAAAAAAAGACATCTTCAATAAACACTCAATTGTTACCAGTCACCCTTCTAATTTGCTAATCCAGAAAACCATTAAATCTCCCCTTTAAAGTCATTCTTTTTTTCATATTTACCTAATTACCATTTACAAAGCACATAACATTCTTTATAAGCCTGAATCACATTAGAAAGAGATGAAGTGGTTATAACTTCACAATAAAAATCAGTCCTGATAATTACAGTATTCAGCCTGAATGCAGGGGTATTCATGCATAGCTGGTGAATAATTGTGGAGAATTCAAGAGTTTGTAGAATTCACAAAGACTTACTAATGCGAAGAAAAAGTTCAGGAAATAGGAAAAGCCCAGGCTATTTGAATGATGCTATCTGCATAATCTTTCAAATTCATATCATTTCTGAATGAGCATCACAACTTTGAGGATGTATGCTGTCTGCTTTGGTTTATCCTCCTTTAGGCAGAGACTGTACATCAAAGCAAGAGAAAAAGTGATAATCATTCACATTCTGTTCAGTCAGTAAAGAGCTTTACCAAATGATATGTAGGAAAAGAGATTGGATTTTTATATAAAATGAGCAGTACAGTCATTAACGACAACAGTATTAAACACTTCATGAATATTTATGACTCTTCTCTATGTAGTTTGATTAACAGTCTTTGAGAGGTCTCATTATTTAGATAATTTGTGGAGGGTGAGGTTCTTTTAAAGTCAATAATTCTTTTTTTCTCAAATGTATATAAACTCTCAGGCTGGAAGTTACATAGTTTCCTGCAAGTATAAAAACTTGCTGGCAATACTCAAGTCAATGAAACATCTCCTAAATTTCTGGTGTATTCCAAGCACTGTTGTAGATCAGGGTGGAATTAGGAGTAACAGGAATTGCTATGGAATCTTAAAAAAGGGCAATACAACCCCTAAAGAAAAGAAATCTAAAAGATGTTGGGGAAAAATAACAGATGTGCCAATAAAAATTAACCAGAAAAAAGAAACTAAAGAAGCAAATCACTAAGGAAAATTTGTGAAGTTCAGATTGTATGCATGAAGTATTAAAAGCACCTATAATATGTTGGGGTATTATTATTCTAAGAAGTCTGTAAACTTCCTGAAGGACAGATACACTGTTGCCTGTAACAAAGGATCAAGTACTGCCATAGAAGAGACAGACCTTGGTTCTCAAATTAAGTTAAGTGCCTCTTTCCTGACTTTCCATAACCTAACCATCCATATATGTCAGGAATTCTGAAATGTCAAATCAGACCTTAACAAACAGTTTTTTAAAAAAAAATGATAAAATATTACAACATGAAAATTGGCTTTCTATTAGTAAAATTAACCACAAAATTATGGGTTTTTTTCCTTCAAAAGTGAGATAGCTAAAGCCTCCAACTATCTATGATTTAACATTCCCAGTATTATTAAAACACTGTGAAATACAATTTCTGTAAATATTTACTTATCTACCTAACAGGATGTGCTGCTTTAAGAAAAGTCTGCATACTATCTACTTGAATCTCTGGTAGCCATAATTTTGTAAATTGTGATGATTTATTACTCTGTCAATTTAGTCAAGCTACAACTACATGGGGGCTCTCCAGGAGGCACTAGTGGTAAAGAATCTGTCTGCCAATGCAGTAGATGTAAGAGGCACAGTTTCGATCCCTGGGTTGGGAAGATCCCCTGGAGGAGGACACGGCAACCCACTCCAGTATTCTTTCCTGGAGAATCCCCATTGACAGAGAACAGGCGGGCTGCAGCCCATAGGACTGCACACAGTTGGACACAACTGAAACAACTTAGCATGCATGCACAGCTATGTAGTTCAGAAATTTTTTACTACATGACTTCGAGTTACTTTAGGCCACAGTACAAATTTCTGTGAGACTTTAAAGGCAGAAATGAAGTAGCATCTATATATTGATACTCTGAAGATTGAAGGAGGGTGCCAATTACTTTGGCAGTTTGACATGTTGTCACTAATGTGTTTGGTCATCTTATTGGCATGGGGAATCATCTGGACCTGCAGCTTCTCCAGCCCACGCTCTAACTTCTCCTTCATCTTCTGTTCTTATGGGCCAGGATAAAGAATGCTGTATGTTCTTCTATGATATCCCAACTGCACAGGGCCTAAACAATGTGATAAATCCATATTCTGTTGAACTTAAGCTTCCCTGGTGCTCAGTGTTAAAGATTCCACCTGTATTGCAGCAGACGCAGATCTGAATCTTGAGTTGAGAAGATCCCCTGGAAAGGAAATGACTACCCACTCCAATTTTCTTGCCTGGGAAATCCCAAGGACAGGGGAGCCTTGTGGGCTATGGTCCATGGGGTCACAAAGAGTCGGACATGATTGAGCGACTAAACACACACATTGAATTCAGGGTGGTTTTGCGTCTCTCTGAATAAAAATTTATAGTTAGAAAAATAGGCATAGTAAGAGATTTCAGAGGAAAAGTACCTTAAAGGAGGTACTCTGAGTTAGTTATGGGTTATCTAGAAATGATTCCCTGATCTGATTATAAAGACATCGATGACACAGTTTCCAGTGGCAGTGTAGCTATTGGTAGTCTATTGCATGGATCAGTCAAGAGGTTATTTAATGATTGCTGTAGACACTTGTATCAAGTATTATGGGAAACAAAACCTTGGAGGATCTGCTATCATAGAATAATTTTATGAAAATAAGGAGTTTAATGTTTTGCTTGGATTTTTGATATTTGCTAAATTCACTGGGTGTTATAGGCAAAATTCTAAGATGATCCCCAACTCATGCCCCCCGGTGTTCATGCTTTGTATAATCCTTTCCCACTGCATGCCTGCAGAAGTTGTGAATGTTACAGGATATCCTTACCATGAATACTTCATCAATCAATTGGTCTTTAACTAATCAAACAGCGATGGTAAGGGGTTGTTGTTCTTCAGTTGCTAAGTTGTGTCGAACCCTCTGCAACCCCATGGACTGCCGCACACCAGGCTTCCCTGTCCCTTGCCATACAACCATCTCACCCACTGTCATGCTCTTCTCTTTCTGCCTTCAATCATTACAAGCATAATTTTTTTTTTTTTTTCAAATGAGTTGACTCTTCACATCACATGGCCAACGTACTGGAGCTTCAACTTCAAGATCAATCCTTCCAATGAATATTCAGAGTTGATTTCCTTTAGGATTGACTGGTTTGATCTCCTTGCTATAAAAGGGACTCTCAAGAGTCTTCTCCAGCATCACAGTTTGAAAACATCCAGTCTTCTTTGCTCTGCCTTCCTTATTGTCCATTTCTCACATCTGTACATGACCACTGGAAAGGCCATAGCCTTGACTATACAGATCTTTGTCAGCAAAGTGATGTCTTTGTTGTTTAATATACTGTCTAGGTTTGTCATAGCTTTCCTGACAAGAAGAAATTGTCTTCTAATTTCATGGCTGCAATCACTATCTGCAGTGATTTTAGAGCTTAAGAAAATGAAATCTGTCACTGCTTCTACCTTTTCCCTTTCTATTTACCATGAAGTGATGGGACCAGATACCATGATCTCAGTTTTTTTTTTTTTTTTTGAATATTGAGATTTAAGCTGGCTTTTTCAGTTGTCTCTTTCACCCTCATCAAGAGGCTTTTTAGTTCCTCTTCACTTTCTGCCATTAAAATGGTATCATTTGCATCTGAAGTTGTTGGTATTTTTCCCAGCAGTCTTGATTCCAACTTGTGATTCGTCTAGCTCAGAATTCCCTATGATGTGCTCTGTAGCTAACAAACACATGAAAAGATGCTCAACATCACTCATCATCAGAGAAATGCAAATCAAAACCACAATGAGGTACCATTACACGCCAGTCAGGATGGCTGCTATCCAAAAGTCTACAAGCAATAAATGCTGGAGAGGGTGTGGAGAAAAGGGAACCCTCTTACACTGTTGGTGGGAATGCAAACTAGTACAGCCACTATGGAAAACAGTGTGGAGATTTCTTAAAAAACTGGAAATAGAACTGCCATATGACCCAGCAATCCCACTTCTGGGCATACACACTGAGGAAACCAGATCTGAAAGAGACACGTGCACCCCAATGTTCATCGCAGCACTGTTTATAATAGCCAGGACATGGAAGCAACCTAGATGCCCATCAGCAGATGAATGGATAAGGAAGCTGTGGTACATATACACCATGGAATATTACTCAGCCATTAAAAAGAATTCATTTGAATCAGTCCTAATGAGATGGATGAAACTGGAGCCCATTATACAGAGTGAAGTAAGCCAGAAAGATAAAGAACATTACAGCATACTAACACATATATATGGAATTTAGAAAGATGGTAACGATAACCCTATATGCAAAACAGAAAAAGAGACACAGAAGTACAGAACAGACTTTTGAACTCTGTGGGAGAAGGTGAGGGTGGGATGTTTCGAGAGAACAGCATGTATATTATCTATAGTGAAACAGATCACCAGCCCAGGTGGGATGCATGAGACAAGTGCTCGGGCCTGGTGCACTGGGAAGACATAGAGGAATCGGGTGGAGAGGGAGGTGGGAGGGGGGATCGGGATGGGGAATACGTGTAACTCCATGGCTGATTCATGTCAATGTATGACAAAACCCACTGCAAAAAAAAAAAGTTAAATAAACAAGATGATAATAAACAGCCTTGTCATACTCCTTTTTCAATTTTGAACCAGTCAGTTATTCCATATGAGGTTCTAACTGTTGCTTCTTGACATGTATAAAGGTTTTCTCAGGAGACAGGTAAGATGGTCTGGTATTTCCATCTCTTTAAGTCAAATATTTTAGTGTAGTCAGTGAAACAGAAATAGATGTTTTTCTGGAAATCCTTTGCTTTCTCTATGGTCACGCAAATGTTGGCAATTTGATCTCTGGTTCCTCTGTCTTTTCTGAATTCAGTTTGAACATCTGGAAGTTCTCAGTTCACATACTGTTAAAGCTTAGCTTGAAGGATTTTGAGCATAACCTTACTCTGTGGGAGATGAGTAGTTATTTTCCAGTAGTTTGGGCATTCTTTAGTACTACCCTTCTTGGGAATTGGGATGAAAATTGACCTTTTCCAGTCCGTAGGCCACTGATGGGTTTTCCAAATATGCTAACACATTGACTATGGCACTTTAATAGCATCATCATTTAGGATTTTAAATAGCTCTGCTCTAATGCCATCACTTCCACTACCTTCATTGGCAGCAGTGCTTTCTCAGACCCACTTGACTTCACACTCCAGAATGTCTGGCTCTGGCTAAGTGACTACACCACCATGGTCATCAAGTCATTAAAGATCTTTTTTGTACACTTCTGTGTATTTGTGCCATCTCTACTTGATCTCTTCTGCTTCTACTAGGTCATTACCATTTCTATCCTTTATTGTGCCCATCTCTGGATGAAATGTTCCTTTGATATTTCCAATTTTCTTGAGGAGGTCTCTAGTCTTTTCCCTTCTATTGTTATCCTCTATTTCTTTGCATTGCTCATTAAAGACCTTCTTGTCTCTCCTTGCTATTCTCTGGAATGTTGCATTCAGTTGGGTATACCTTTCCCTTTCTCCCTTGCATTTCACTTCTCTTCTTCCCTCAACTATTTGTAAAGCCTCCTCAGACAACCGCCTTCCTTCTTGCATTTCTCTTTCTTTGTTATGGTTTTGTTCACTGCCTCCTGTACAATACTAGAAACCTCTGTCATAGTTCTTCAGGCACTCTGTTTAGTAGATCTAAGCCCTTGAATCTATTTGTCACTTCCATTGTATATTCGTAGGGATTGATTTAGGTCATACTTGACTAGCCTAGTGGTTTTCCCCTCTTTCTTTAGTTTAAACCTGTATTTTGCTATAAGGAGTTTAAGATCTGAACCACAGTCAGCTCCAGGTCTTATTGTTGCTCATTGTATACAACTTTTCCATCTTCAGCTGCAAAGAATGCAATCAGTCTGATATCAGAATTGACCATTTGGTGATGTCCTTGTGTAAAGTCATCTCTTATTTTGTTGAAAAGGGTGTTTGCCATGATCAGTGCATTCTCTTAGCAGAATTTGGTTAGCCTTTCGTTTTGTACTCCAAGTCCAAACTTGCCTGTTTCTCCAGGTATCTTTTGACTTCCTACTTTTGCATTCCAACCCCTATGATGAATAGGACATCTTTTTGGTGTTAGTTCTAGGAGATCTTGTAGGTCTTCATAGAACTGGTAAACTTTATCTTCTTCAGTATCAGCAGTGGGACATAAACTAGGATTACTGTAATGTTGAATGGCTTGCCTTGAAAATAAAATGAGATCATTCTGTCATTTTTGAGGTGACACCTAAGTACTGCATTTTGGACTTGTTTGTTGATTATGAGGGCTATTTCATTTCTTCTATGGGATTCTTACCCATCAAACCTGGGTCTTCTGCATTACAGAAAGATTCTTAACCATCTGAGCCACCAGGTACACCCTTCTCGCCCACAGTAGTAGATATAATGGTCATCTGAATTAAATTTACCCATTCCCATCCATTTTAGTTCACTGATTCCTAAGATGTTGATTTTTACTCTTGTCATCTCCTGCTTGACCACATCCAATTCACCTTGATTCATGTAACTAACATTCCAGGTTCCTATGCAATACTATTCTTTACATTATCAGATTTTACTTTCATCACCAGACATATCCACAACTGAGCATCATTTCTGCTTTGGCCCAGCTGCTTAATTCTTTCTGGAGCTATTAGCATTTGTTGTCTGTTCTTCCCCAATAGCATATTGGACATCTTCTAACCTGGGGGGGGGGGGGGGGGTTATCTTTTGGTGTCATATCTTGTCACCTTTTTACACAGTTCACGAGGTAGTCTTGGCTTAATTTGTTGAGTCCTTAAACTGAAATGAAACATTAGCCAACTTGCCTACTGGCCTTGAAAGAGCAGCTGTTGGGTCACATAGTTGGGAATTCCAGTAGTTGAGAACAGCTGCTTGTGGACAACCAGCCATAAAGCAGGGAGCTCAGTCCTATAACCACAGGGAGGCTGGTTTTGTCATGAATCTATATAAGCTTAGAATAAGACCCTGAGCCTCAGATGAGGATGAGGATCTCACTGAGACCTTGATTTCAGCCTAGTGAGACCCTAAGCAGAGGTTCCAGTTAAGCTGTGCACAGATTCCTGATCCAGAAAAATTTTAATATAATAAATTTATGTACCTGTAAGCCACTAATTTGTAGCAACTTGTTGGGAAACAGTAGAAAAAGTAGAGTGCTGTTATGACAAATATCTAAAAATGTAAGAGTCACTTTGGAATCAGGAGTTAGGCAGAAGGTAGAAGAATCTTGAGGAAAGTGATATAGAAAACCTAAATTTCCTAGAATAGACTGCTAATAGAAATGCGGTTACTGCAGGGGAGGTCTCAGAGGAAGTGAGGAAAATGTCATTGTTAACTGAAGGAAGATGCATCCTTTTTATGCAGAGGCAAAAGCCAATGTTTAGAATGGAATAGGACACTGGAAATTATGATGGGCATATATTCCAGATTGTGATTAGCTAAGGACCTTGAATTCATAAAATCCTGCTGAGCCTCCTTTGCCAGTAGAAGTGCTATTTTCTCCCTGTCTGAAGAAGTGGTCTACTTTTGTCTGAGACAACTTTAGTTACCTCCCCTGTGGTACTGTTTCTCCTGGGACTTCTGATCTTCATCAAGGTCTAACTCCCCGCAACTCATTCTCTAGATCTATAATTGCACTTAAATTTCAGCAAGGCCAGAGATTAAGGTACAGAGTATATCTCATGAGAAGATCTAATGCCTGCACAGTGATTACCAAGATTTTGCAAATTTCTATAGCTAGAAACCTGAGAAACATGTCCTGATATTAATTCTAAAGGTGTTAAATCAGATTTAAAAAATATAGTGGAAGAGCAGATTGAATTTATACTCTTTAAATAGATATTTCACATTCAATATTCACATCAACATTCCATAGATGTAAGCATTCACTGCCTTAGTGAAACAGGCTGAGAGAGACTCTAATATTTTGCTTGGTCGATTGATTTGGATCCAAATGTGCATCACACTAAGTGAGAGGGAAATACCAGCACATTTTAGTATGCTGTAGATTAAGGTATTCAAAGCTGAAGGAGATTGGGATGCCTAAATGGATTTATCTGTGCCCCACAGAGGTTATAAAGGACGGTCCTTTTCACATCTAGAAAACACATTCATGAGTGGAACCCTTTCATGCTTGACTAGTTCTGTCATAGCTGTTCTTTAAAGCCAGAAATGACAGTGGAAACTGCTGCCACTGAACTGAGCTTCCAAATTTCATAAAGATAATCAGATCTGGTTGTGACTCTTAATTATGCACTGTCAAAGGCAGTGCACGTGTGTTTACCATAATGGGTGACAGAACCAACACAGAAATCAGACTCATCTAACCTGCAGAATGTTTTTGGCATTGGCTAGAGGAACATTGTATTTCTAAACTGAAATAGATGTTTAGCCTACTAAATTTGTGTAAATAGCATACTGCAAGTTTGGTTAACCAAAGTATTTCAATTACTGTAATATAAAATCACAGCATACTAACACATATATATGGAATTTAGAAAGGTGATAACGATAACCCTATATGCAAAACAGAAAAAGAGACACAGAAATACAGAACAGACTTTTGAACTTTGTGGGAGAATGTGAGGGTGGGATATTTCAAAAGAACAGCATGTATATTATCTATGGTGAAACAGATCACCAGCCCAGGTGGGATGCATGAGACAAGTGCTCGGGCCTGGTGCACTGGGAAGACCCAGAGGAATCGGGTGGAGAGGGAGGTGGGAGGGGGGGATCGGGATTGGGAATACATGTAAATCCATGGCTGATTCATATCAATGTATGACAAAACCCACTGGAAAAAAAAAATAATAATAATAAAAAAAATTAAAAAAAAAAAAAATCACAGCCTCTAAATGAATTCTCAGACTTTAGACAGTTTACTGAACTCTAGTCTCTTGATTAGAGTGGAGACCAGGTCCCCTTAAGGAAGAATCCTTCCATAAACTCCAAAAATGAATGCCCCAAATTTCTCTCTGCCTTTACCCAAATACACTGTAGTCATTTACAAAGTTGGTTATGCATTGGCACAGAGGAAATAATCAGACTTTTAGGGGATTACTGGATTGTGTCTCCAAAAAAGATCTTAATCCTGGAGGCCTGAAATGCCTTTCTGGTCCTCTAGTCAAATTTGAGGTTTATGAAGGTCAAGTGAGCAATGGAGTTTGGGCTTGTTCTTTCACAGAGGACCTAACAAATCCCTGAATACAACTGGTGGTTATTTCTCATAATTTGAAATAATCATTCTTTGCAACTGGTAGAATTTGCACATTGATTAACAGGCCTCTTTAATAAGAAAGGTCAAGTGGAAGCCACTAGAACTGGTTCTGTCTAGCAAAAAAATAATTCAAGATCAATCATGAGGGCATTGCAGAGATAAGTCACAATCTAAAAGACTCAAAAAGTGTAAGAATGGTGATTCATGCTACATTCTCATTCAAGTTGCCTATTTGGGTCATACACAATCCAGATGGATCTTGGAGAATAATAATGGATTATCATCATCTCAATCATATATTGACTCCAATTGCAGCTGCTGCTACAGATGAAGTTCCATAGCTGGAATAAATTAACATATCCCTCAGCCAGCACCTGTTATGTAGCTATTGATCTGGAAAATGACTTTCTCTATATTTGGTTGTAAAGCACATCAAAAGTGCTTTTCTTTCAGCTGAACGTACTGGTAATATGTCCTCACTGCCCTACCTCATAACTATGTAACTCTTTAATCCTGTCTGCTCTGGAACAACTTTGATTACCTCTCCATTCCAGTAGGGTCATCTATTTTATTGATTTATTGCATTGAGGATATACTGATTGTACCTGCTTTTTAGGAAGTAGCTACTATTTTAGACATCTAGTGAAAACATATACATTGCAAAAGATGGAAAATAAATCCCCTCAAAATTCATTGGTCAAGAAAATGTTGAAAGGTCTCTTCCAAGTTGAAATCCAACTTGGTCCTCAAGCCTCTTCAACCACCAAAAAAGGGACAAAATTCTGTCTCAGATCTTGGAAGTGCTATTTGTGCACTCATTAACTCCAAAAAATTATCATTTTAAGTAGGTCCCAGAATAGAGACTTGAAATATGCCTTGAAAGAGGTTTAGGATATAATGCATGGGCATATAAATTAGCTGATTAGATGGTGTTTGAAGAATTGTTGCAGAATGGTATTATATTGCCTTCTCTCTCTCAACTCACATATATGGACTTTTGGGCAATTTCATATATGTAGCAGCTGATGACCAAAAACTGGGGTTCATTTATAGGTGTTTTTCCATAATACTTGAAAGTACACAAGTTGTGTGTGTGTGTGTGTGTGTGTGTGTGTGTGTGTGTGTTTAATACTACCTGTAAGTACACAAGGGCAGTACTATATAAGGATTACTCTTGGGTCACTGTAAAGAAGATAACATCAGATGTTTGTTACCTTTGTAAAGAAATAGAAACTTCAAACATTGTATCTGGTTGTTGATTTTGTGTAGAAAGATAAATAATCAGAAATGTAGATCTTCCTTGATTCATGGACAGTGGTTAAGGATTTGGCTTAATTGTGAGGGATTTGAAAAGAACGAAAGGGGGAAATTGATACAAAAGAGAGCATGGATAAGTGGTGCATGGAAAAGAAATTCTGAAGGGGCATTGGAAGTGAAGATATGTTTGCCTCATGTGAAAGCTCACCAAAGTGCAAGGAAAATAACAGTAATTAAGTGAACAAGTTGACCCATTGTAAGGATATCAGTAAACCGATCCCTCTAGCTGTATTATTCCTTATCCATTGGGCTCATGAGTTAAATGTTCATGGATGCAGTGATGACAATCCACGGGGTCAGCAAACTTGACTGACTCAACAAGGATATTGTGGCTATAGGAACAAATACTCTACCACCTGCCCAAATCAGGAACAATAGTAAGACCCTAAAATAAAATGGCATCATAATCTGCGTTTACTGGTCAGCTACTTGGTAAACCAAAGGTAAATCAAATGTTTAATTAAATAATGGACGGGGCAACATTTTATTCTCACTGGAATAAAGTTTATACTACATACGAGTTTGTCTTGCTTTTGCAGAATGCTTCTGCCAAAGCCACCATTCACAAACATAAAAAATGCCTTCTTTTCCATCATAGTATTCCACACAGCATTGCTTCTGACCAAGAAATTCCCTCAGAGTAAATGAGGTATAGCGAAGGGCTGATGTTCATCAAATTATGGGCCTTTCCATGTACCCCATTATCTGGAAAAGCAGTCTTGGGTGATGGTATGACCATTAGATGATTCATGGCTGCCATATATTGGGCTATAACAGCTCTACAGAAAAGAAGATAATGTTTTTTAATTTTTAAAATTTAGAAATAAAAGGACTTTCCTGGTGGTACAGTGGATATAAACCTGCCAGCCAATGCTGGGGGCACAGATTTGATCCCTGGTCCAGGAAGATCCCACATGCCACAGAACAGCTAAGCCCGTGCATCACAACTACGGAGCCTGTGCCCCATAAGAGAAGCCACCACAAGAAGAAGCCTGCGCACCTCAATGAAGAGTAGCCCCGCTCACCGCAATTAGAGAAGGCCTGCACACAGCCACAAAGACCCAGAGAAACCAAAAATAAGTAATAAACTTTAAAAATTAAGAAATTTAAAAAAAAATCTAGATTAAGGATTTTCTGGGAGGGGCTTCCCTGGTGGCTCAGTGGCAAAGAATCCACCTGCCAATGCAAGAGACAGGGTTTGATCCCTGATCCAGGAAGATCCCCCAGGCCTCAGAGCAGCTAAGCCCATGCGCCACAACTAGAGAGCCTGTGCTCCAAAACCTGGGAGCTGCAACCGCTGAGTCCTGTGTGCCTAGATCCTGTTCACATAGGGCCTGTGCTTTGCAACAAGAGAAGTCAGTGCAATGAGAAGCCCGTGCACCACCACTGGAGAGTGGTCCCCTCTTGTCACAACTAGAGAAAAACCTACACAGCAATGAAGACCTAGCACATCCAATAAATAGATAATTTTTTGTAAAGAATTTTCTGGGAATTCCCTAGTGGTCCAGTGGTTAGGACTCTGTGCTTTCACTGTTGAGGACACATATTTGATCCCTGGTTAGGGAACTAAGATCCCACAAGCCATACCAATTTTTTTTTTTTTAATGTGATAAAAAGAAGAATTTTCTATAAGTTCCATAGATAATTATAAGATGGTGTATTAGTCAGGATTTCCAGAGAAACAGAAACATTATAAACATTATTGTACACACACACACACGTAAAGAGATTTATTACAAGGAATCGGTTCATGTGAATGTGGCCGTTGAGAAATTTGACAATTTGCTGTTTGCGAGTTAGAGACCCAGGAAAGCTGGAGGTATAATTTTCGTTCAAAACAGAAGGCCTGAGCACCAGAAGAACCAAAGTGCAAGTCCAGCCTGAGTCTGAAGGCCCGAGAACAAGAGGTGCTGAGGATGTAAGTCCCAGTCCAAGGGCAGAGGAGGACTGATGTTCCAATTCATTCAGTCGGGCAAAGAGAGTGAATTCTCTCTTCCTCTCTCTACCTCTTTGCTTTCTTTGGGCCCTGGATGGACTGGATGATGCTCACTCACTTTAACAAGGGCAGACTCTTTACAGAGTCTACCAATTATGCTGATCTCAACCAGGAACATCCTGACAGACACACCCAGAAATAGTTTAACCAATTATCTGGGCACCTCATTAGTTGGCAAGCTGACCCATAAAATTCACCATCACAGATGGGAATAGAACTCAGTAATATTGGTATCCAAAACACATTCTCTTCCTTGTTTACTATACCCCTTCTCTTATAACTGAGATTACAATTACATTGTCTACTAGGTACCTGTGTACTTCTATAAGAAAACTTACGGAACTTATTGTTAATTACACCCTCTTTACAAGTCAAACTAAAATAGCCTCTATTCCTTTTTCCCCCTTTCCACGGGAACAGAATTTGAAATACTTATAAGAACATCTGTTTTAAACAAAGATGTATTTCAGCATTTCCTCCTTATCCTCTTGGAAACATTGCAAGTCCAAAATTACTTTTTTTCCTTAATTTTTAAGAATTCAGAAATTCCATTTTTAGAGACTTTTGGAGATAAATATAATCCCCAAACTCAAAAATACATGTCAGGGCTGCCAAAAGCAGCTGAGACTGAGCAGAAGTTATCTAAATAAAAGTGAAGACAAGAAGCACAGTAAATGATGAGCGAACTATCCTTGACATCACTCAAAAAACTACAGGTCAAGAAAATCTACAGCTGAAATGCTCATTCTGAAGTCCAAAGCACGTAGGGAAAAAGTAACTACTTTCCTCCAAAGAAGCAAAGGACGTATAGCTACACAAAGAATTATAAAGATGGGCCATATTTATAGGATCCAGCTTGTCTTTCTAGCAGCAAATAGTTTCATAATCTTTATGTGAGCACAGTTGCCTAGATAAAGATGAGCATTCCTTTAGTCACTCTGCCTGGCCACATGAATACTTACTGACTAATAAGATGTAAGCTGAACTTCCTGAAAACATTCAAAGATGATTCAAATGTTCCATTTGCTCCCATCCTCCCCTTCTAACCCCATGCCTGCAATTCAAATGTTATGCCAGAGTGTGAGAGAAGATAGGAAAAGTTTTATATAAGATAAATAAGCTTCTCTCTTATTGAAGCCAATATTGTTTTGGATTTTCTTTTGAATGGCAGATAAAACTAATCGAAATAATTCTTCACAAATACACATGGGTTCAAATTTTATATAATGATATCTCCTAGATAAAATTAAAAAGTAACAATTCTAACCATTTATGGCAATTCTAACCAATAACATGGAAAATTGCTTTAAAAAAAAAAAGAACAATTCTCAATTAAATGGTTGTTATTGTCTCATACAGAAATCCAAGATGTGGTATCTTCATAAAGAAGTAGAATGTAGATTTATACATTTAACCCAATGTTTTCAATAATTTCTTTGTCTAGGTCAACATTGGTTTCTACAGAATTGGAATGTTGTCTGGAATAATGAGTATGGGTCATCTCTCCATTTGTGAGTTCAATCATATGATACACTTGCTTTTCAAATAAAAAGCAAAGAAGAAGTGAACAATGAAATCCACTGTTTGGTGGATCTGAAGGTTGTTGGCCACTAAGAATAAACAGAGTAAATAATTAAATTGAAGTAGGCTTACTTAGCAGAATGTTATGCATATGTGCATAACTTAAAACATATCGTTGATCAACAAAAGTTAAAAGTGCAAAGAATTATAGAGTTAGAAAATATATGTATATCTACATATATAGAGGTATTTTGCTTTGTTTGTTACCTTGTAGAAACAACTGCTCCATATCATCTAGAAACAGGGCCATCTTCTCTGCTTTACCATGTTGAGTTTATTTATCTATGCATTTTTTTTTCATTTATTTTTATTAGTTGGAGGCTAATTACTTTACAATATTGCAATGGTTTTTGTCATACATTGACATGATCAGCCATGGATTTACATGTATTCCCCATCCCGATCCCCCCTCCCACCTCCCTCTCCACCCGATTCCTCTGGGGCTTCCCAGTGCACCAGCCCCGAGCACTTGTCTCATGCATCCAGCCTGGGCTGGTGATCTGTTTCACCCTTGATAACATACATGTTTCGATGCTGTTCTCTCGAAACATCCCACCCTCGCCTTCTCCCACAGAGTTAAATGGCAGAGGCTCACTCTGTGTGTATGTGCATGTGTGTGCCTGCCTTCCTTGCATGAAAGAGAACACGAAAACCTTTAAACAGCATCTAAGCCTTCAGTTTTGTAGACATCTATTCAAACTTTTTTGCATCACTGGAATATTACTCCTTTTCTATGATCACAAATTGTTCTTAAATTCTAGATTTTATTCCAAATTATATATCCTGCTTTAATCCCTGATGCTCAGATAAGGATCATGCCTCTCTCAGACGTAGTATTGCTCCCTGTGACTATCACTCTTATTATCATTATCATAACCAGACTTGAATTTCCTTTCTTCAGGAAAACTCATTTGACATTTCACTGATATGACAAATGTTATACACAATTCCAGGAGTAGCAGATCAATGACAAGGGTTCTCACTTTCTAGATTTAAAACTGATACTGCAAATGAGTTATTACATATCTGTTCAACTTATTAAAGTTGTATGCCTATTCTTGGGGTGTTTCTGTCACAGCTGAGAAATTATCCCTTCTGTATTTATATCAGTGTAGATTTATATCCCAAATCATAGGTATTTTGTAAAGCATATTACAACTAGTTTTAGGGAAAATATAAATGATGTAATAAGCATATGTGCTGATTAAAATATTTTGAAAAATACTGATCAACAGACAAAATATTAACAGATATTTCCATTTCAATAGAAGAAAAGCTCCCCTACCCATTATTTTCTGATACAAAGTAGAAGAAATAAATCTTAAAGGTAGGCTTCTTGGGAAAACCATGAGGGTCTGAGCTTTACATGAAGGGATAAAGTGGTAAAGGCCTTGACCCCAATGGCGAGGCCTTTCTATGACTGCCAGGTTAGGGGGCTCCGAGACTGTGCCAACAGATTAATCAGAATTATGAATGTTCTCAATTGGAAGATATCTTTGAAGCCATTTTTCTCAACCTCCTATACAATGCATGAATTCCTTTTTAAGCATTTGGAATCCAGATAGAAGAAAATTCAGGCAAATTCTCAGATAAAAACCCAAATACCTAATAGTTATGTTGAAATTTTAAAAGAATATTTCCTAAGAATCTGGAGAGAAGAGAGATAACAGAAGTCCCTAGAATGCAGACTTGCTTGCTACACATCAGGACAGTGTCACAACCAGCGTCACAGAACTGAGACATTAGAGCAGAATTCACAGTGAACACTGACGTGTCAGGAGGCAGGCAGAGGAGATTCAAATTAAAATAAGACCACATCTGTGTAACCAGGGACCACTTCACTGACAAGTCTCAAGCAGCAGCTGATTTAGAAAATGTATAACAGAAACATGAAGGAAAGTGCCATAAAGACAAAAATCCATTAGCAATGATATTGAGCAGCAAATTTGCATTCTCGTGGTGCTTGCTGTAAGCCTACGTAGTAAGCTTCTTGATGATGTTAAATTATGGTTAAATTAAAATTGCAAATAAACATGAAAATATAAGTGATTTATTTGATTTGGGTTAAAAGTGTGTTGTAATCTTGGAGAAGCAAGATTTTTTTTTTCAGTGGACCCTAATAAAGTCATCTGAAGAATACAAAAGAGGTGAGTTCACCCTCTTCTTTAAATGGTCTGAATAGTAGAAGAAGCAAGCCACAAGGTTAATGTAAAATACATGTCTGATTAGGTCTTTTATCACACTTTCAAATGTCATTTTTGTAAACTCTTTCTTTCTTGACATTTGGCAAGGAGAGAATATGTCATATTTCACTAAAAATATCAAACATATATATTGCAGTAACAAATACTAAGATGGTATAAATATGCTTTAACTCTCCCACAGATTTAACTTTATAGAATGGATAACTAGGTAATAGAATCTCTAGCACACTTATTCTTTATCCCCAAAGCATTTAAAATAATTTTACAGTGTGGGTACAGGACAAACATCAGTCACTTGATAGAAAAAATAATTATCGCGGTTGTATAACTTCTTACAAGTACATTATATTTGTAATTTCATTATATTCTAATATAGCAAAATGACTCATTAAAATTTTAATTAGTAATTGTTTTCCATGTTTATTAGACATTTTCCTCTTATCTTTGATTCCAAAGGAAGAAACAGGCCTTTTACAAACCCTTGCCTAAAAATGTTTGGGAGACAGGGAGGGGAAGCTACTAGAAACAAGCCTCATTTTTGTGGTAACGTGAAAGCCCATGCTTCTCTATGGAACTTTGCTGTGTGTCCCATTGAGGAAATGCCTTTTATTATTTCACTGTTAGTAAATTCACTCAAAACAACTCATTATGCTTGTCAAGCTACATAGTGTCACAAAACATGTTCCTGTTAAATACTTGCAAAGTTTTTAGCAAATTTTACTGCATGGGATGGTTTCAAGAATCTGTGAATACTTTTGAGATTTTAGTTCAGTTTAGTTTTAATATTAATGTGTTTTTAAAAAAAATCTCAGGCCTTTGTTTCAGTCAATTAGCAGGGACTCTGAGGGGTAGCTGAACTGAATGCCAGTCTGTATTTGTTCATATTTCAGACACTGAACATCATCTCATGCTTTTTCAATGTACACAAACTAGACATCGGGTTGATTTTGTTACAGTTCTGGAGCAGGATTCAAAATGTGTTAAAATTGAGAAAATCTCATGATTTATAAAGCATTGACATTCAACATTCATCAACATTTTAAAATAAGAACTCACAAGAAATGCATTTCTAAAAGACATGATAAGTCCAAAGTCTAGGAAAAATTCAGTGTATACTGTATTTTGTTAACAGTAGAATGGGTGTGGAAAAACTGCTATAGGCAAAGAGAAAAGAAATTAAAATTAAACTAAACTGTAAGTCTGAGATCACCAATTGTAATTCAGGATGAAGATTCAAAAGCTTTTAAAGCCATTATTTTCTACATAAGCTGTCATTTTTTACAAATATTAAGCTTCAAAAATGTACTATTTTGTAGATAGGTAAGTAGTATAATTTAATGACCTAGCCACCTGGTAAATTGTCTTTCAGCCATTTAAATTCTATTATAGATTTTCACCAGATCTTTGGCCACCCAGCATTTGGGTATAAGTGGTTTACCCTTATACACCCTGAGTATAAGTGGTTTACCTAACATGGAGCATACCTTCTTGTTACCAAAGGAGGCTGGATACTGGGAGGGTTTCCATTCTCTCAAGAAGAACCCAAAATTTGCACACTCATATTTAGCTTTTAAGGGAGCAGTATCATGGGTAGATGAAATATAAGACTTCTCTGGAGCTTTGGTAGGCTGCAAAAACCCCAGGATCTCCATAGGAATATAAAAGTGTTATGGCAATAAAAAGAAATAGAGAAGAGAGAGAGAGAGATAAAGAGAA
This sequence comes from Cervus canadensis, assembly GCF_019320065.1. Classification (NCBI taxonomy): domain Eukaryota; kingdom Metazoa; phylum Chordata; class Mammalia; order Artiodactyla; family Cervidae; genus Cervus; species Cervus canadensis. The sequence continues at coordinate 31,018,276 of NC_057394.1, forward strand.
GGCAGGAAAGGAGAAAGGGAGGAAGGAAGGAAGGGAAGATGGAAATTGATAACTGAAACCAGATTAATAGGAATTTGAAATTAGATTTGCATTTTTTCAAGCACTGTTGACCAAAATGCCATTACTTCTGTTTACCTGATTTGTATATTTTACAACTGATTTCCATATAATTGGAACATAAAATGGCAGGAATTCTAAATGATAGCCCACCAATACTTGGCAATGAAGTCTAAATAAAAGGAGACCCTCAATAGAAAGAAATGTTGCACCTTATTACTTACAACTGTAATTTGGTTAGTTTAATTTTTTAAGAGTACTTCCCAATTTGTCTCACTATGTATTATGATGGGAGGTAAAATTCTGATATTTAAAGACTAAAATTTCCTTAATAAGACTGTAAGTATTATTATCTATTAAATACTATGAAATCCTTGCTTGTTTTGTTTATTTATTTATTTATTTTTGGCTGTGCTGAGTCTTTGTTGCAAAGGCTTTCCCTAGTTGCAGCGAGCAGGGGCTCCTCTCCAGTTGCAGTGGTTGGGCTTCTCGTTGTGGTAGCTTCTCTTGTTGCAGAGCAGGGGCATGGCGGCTTGAGTAGTTGAGGCACATGGGCTCAGTAGTTGTGGCTCGAGGGCTGGCTCAGTAGTTGTGAGGCACAGGACTTGGTTGCTTTCCTTCATGTGAAATCTTCCCAGACCAGGGATCAAAACTGTGTCTCTTGCATTGGTAGGCATATTCTTTACCACTGAGCCACCAGGGAAGTCCCCTTTTCTCATCTTAATATTTTAAGATCTAGAGTTAATAACCTTTAAGTGGTAGACAGTTTAATGTTAATGATTAGTACTAATTAGTAACTTTGTTGAATATAGCAACGTTGGAAGGTTGATACTGGGAAAAGATAAGACAGATGACAAACCATAAAAGAACCAAGGTCTGGTCATGAAGCATGGTTATAGCACCTATCATATGGCAATTCTTTCATATTTCAATGATACTTAAACCCTCTATGAACACTCTGATTTAAATCAAGGTGTTAGCATTGGCAGAGTTCTAGCATAATCTTCTAGTCAACATAAATTGTTAGCATTCTATTTATTTCCAAGTATTGATGTATCTGTTCTAAGGGTATTGTACAGGGCTTTGGGGGTATGAGTGTAAAACTGGAGAAATAGGTCATTGTTGCCATTTAATCTTAGTTCACAGCAATAAATTCCTGAGATTGACTGCTGAATGCTATTTATCCATAATCATGGTGAAAAAATTTTCCATTACCTTAAATTTCTGATCTACTCAGTCTTTCTAGAAAAAAATATATACCTAGTGTATAGAAAATGCCATACACAACTTCCCTAAAATTTCCAATGTCGTCCAAAAATTAAACTCCATGAAACAGAGCTACATCTACTTTTCTTGATTTTATATCTCATTGACTTACCTGTTTTCTAACAAGGAGCTCAGAAGATACTGAATTAATATTTATTAAGATTATTTCACCCAACAGGTATATACTTAGCAACTATGGATGAGGATTTCTTATAGTCTTATAGAGTATCTTGACTTTCTTTTTGTATTTTTGCCTCCATGATAGGTAAGCAATAGAATTTTAATGTTCTGGGCCTCCAATAGCAAGTGTGTCTTCACTAGATGTGGTGTCTTTACTGAGTCCCTCCTCTGTTTATATTGGGGTTGTTGCTAAGGCTTGTCCAACTCTGTGACCCTGTGGACTGCAGTGCACCAGGCTTCCCTGTCCCTCAGTATTTCCTGGAGTTTGCTCAGATTCATGGCCATTGAGTCAGTGATGCCATCCAACCATCTCATCCTCTGCTGCCTCCTTCTCCTTTTGTCTTCTGTCTTTCCCAGCATCAGGGTCTTTTCCAATGAGTTGGCTCTTTGCCTCAGAAGGCCTAAGTAATGGAGCTTCAGCATCAGTCCTTCCGATGAATATTCAGGGTTTATTGCCATTAGGATTGACGATAATTTGTTTAGGATTGATCTCCTTGTGGTCCAAGGGACTCTCAAGAGTCTTCTCAAACACCACAGTTAAAAAGCATCAATTCTTTGGTGCTTAGCCTTCTTTATGGTCCAACTCTCACATCTGTACATGACTACTGGAGGAGAGTGCTATTTACTCTGCTTGAGAATAGTTATTTTCTTAACAACCTATGAATTCTGAAACTTGTTTCCTTCTATTTTTCACCATCAAAATTCCAATAGATGCCTCTTTTTTCAGGCTCACCACCATCTCCCTAGAATACGTACCTTTCTAAAACTGTCATCTCTGTTTCCACACAGTTTTATCCATTTTCTTTCTATTGAATGAAGGTTACTGATATAATGCAAAAAAAAAAAAAAAATCTGTTCCAATATTTCCCTATTTAAGATAGGATATTGAGATCATTAACAAAGTCAACATAAAATTTTGGAAAGGTAACATTTTGGCAATGATGTATAGTAAAAAGAACAAAAGAGTATTATCATAATAATAATACAATTAGTAGCTAATTTTTTTAAGGGTAAGAATAAAAAGGAAATATCAAATATATTTGCTAGTCTCATATAATGATGGATGACTAAAAGGTAGCGCCAAGTATTTATAGACTTCATGAATATAGAAATGCCTTCAGTTCAGTTCAGTTCAGTCACTCAGTCGTTTCCGACTCTTTGTGATCCCATGAATTGCAGCAGGCCAGGCCTCCCTGTCCATCACCAACTTCCGGAGTTCACCCAAACTCATGCCCATCAAGTTGGTGATGCCATCCAGCCATCTCATCCTCTGTCATTCCCTTCTCCTCCTGCCCCCAATCCCTCCCAGCATCAGGGTCTCTTCCAATGAGTCAGTTCTTCGCATGAGGTGGCCAGAGTATTGGAGTTTCAGCTTCAACATCAGTCCTTCCAATGAACACCCAGGACTGATCTCCTTCAGGATGGACTGGTTGGATCTCCTTGCAGTCCAAGGGACTCTCAAGAGTCTTCTTCAACACCACAGTTCAAAAGCATCACTTCTTCAGCGCTCAGCTTTCTTCATAGTCCAACTCTCACATCCATACATGACCATTGGATAAACCATAGCCTTGACTATATGGACTTTGTTGGCAAAGTAATATCTCTGCTTTTTAATATGCTCTCTAGGTTGGTCATAACTTTCCTTCCAAGGAGTAAGCATCTTTTAATTTCATGGCTGCTATCACCATCTGCAGTGATTTTGGAGCCCCCAAAAATAAAGTCTGACATTGTTTCCGCTGTTTCCCCATCTATTTCCCTTGAAGTGATGGGACCAGATGCCATGATCTTAGTTTTCTGAATGTTGAGCTTTAAGCCAACTTTTTCACTCTCCTCTTTCACTTTCATCAATGCATTAAATACATGTAAATAACTCTACAGGTTTCATTCTGCATGATAAGTTACCCATAAGCCAGTGGCCCCTTCAGGATGCTACTAAGATGTTTAGTGTTACAAGAAGAGAAACTTAAAACATGGTGAAGTGGTACAAGGAATAGCTAGTGTCATAATATATAATTTCTAGCAATAAGAAGATTTTGCGTGGATCACAAAAAAACTGGAAAATTCTTAAAGAGATGGCAGTACCACACCACCTTACCTGTCTCTTGAGAAACCTGTATGCAGGTTAAGAAGCAACAGAACTGAACATTGAACAAAAGACTGGTTCAAAATTGGAAAAGGAGTACATCAAGGCTGTATACTGTCACCCTGCTTATTTAACTTATATGCAGAGTACATCATGTGAAATGCCAGGCTTGATGCATGAAGATGAAATTAATATTGCTGGGAGAAATATCAGCAACCTCAGATATGCAGAAGATACCACTCTAATGGCAGAAAGTGAAGAGCAACTAAAGGACTCTTGATGAGGGTGAAAGTAGAGCATGGAAAAGCTGACTTGAAACTCAACATTAAGAACACAAAGATCATGGCATCCAGTCCTATTACTTCATGGCAAATAGATGGGGGAAGAATTGGAAGTAGTGACAGATTTTATTTGGGGGGGCTCCAGAATCACTGCAGACAGCGACCGCAGCAAGGAAAGTAGAAGATGCTTCTTCCTTGGAAGGAAAACTATGACAAACTTAGACAGCATATTAAAAAGTAGAAATATCACTTTGTTGACAAAAGTCTGTATACTCAAAGCTCTGGTTTATCCATTAGTCATGTATGGATGTGAGAGTTGGACCATAAAGAAGACTGAACACCAAAGAATTGATGCTTTTGGACTGTGGTGCTGGAAAAGAGTCTGGGGAGTCTTTTGGACAGGAAGGAGATCTAATCAAGCATCTTAAGGAAATCAACTCTGAATATTCATTGGAAGGACAGATTCTGAAGCTCCAATATTTTGAACACCTGATGCAAAGAGTGGACTCATTGGAAAAGACCTTGATGCTGGGAAAGACTAAAGGCAAAGAAGGGGGCAGCAGAGAATGAGATGGCTAGTTAGTATCACTGATTCAATGGACATGAATTTGAGCAAACTTTGGGAGATAGTGGAGGACAGAGTGGCCTGCTGTGCTGCAGTCCCTGGGGTCACAAATAGTTGGACATAACTTAGCAACTGAGGAACAACAACAAAATGAGAAATATACAAATTCCAAAAGACTAGTAAGACTGCACATAAAATATTGCATTTGAGTTGAAATATTTAATTATCTATGAAATATAAAGAAACTGAAGACAGTTCAGACATAATCTCCAAACATAATAGTGAATAAATGATATTGAAAGAAGATAAACTCATTTCAAATATAAAATTTGATTAGTGACTTTTCAAGGTAATAATTTAAAAGTGTGTCTTGATTACCAAATAAAAGCTAACATTGAAAATATGACTAACTGAAGATAACATTTATAGGATGGGGTAATTAAGTAAATAAAATTAAAATTACTAATGAAACATTGAGGGATACATAAAAAAGGCTGAACATATTATAAAATAGTATTCATTAGCATTCCATTTTTATTTTAAAATATATTTGTGAGAGTACATTTATGAGTATTCTGCAGAAAAATAATTAGAAGTTACTTTCTCAGATGTAAGTGTAAATGGCCAATTATAAAATATAATATGACAAGCAGCTTCTGCTAATTGCAACAGCGTAACCGAGTATTCTCAACTCCACAATACCAACATTCTTCCATGTGACATTTACAAAACATCACAAACATAAGGGAATGTGGAAGGATAAACACAAAAGAATCCCAACAATTGATGAACTTTTCAAAGCCACATATAAGTCCATAGTAAGTTTTATTAGTAATAGAAATACTTGAATGAGTAGATACTCAAATCACAGGCACAAATCAATGTATTACAAGTAAGTTTTGACACTTGTAATTTTTTCAATAAGTTTTTATTTTAAATATTATTAACTATAAAAATTTTCTCCCATAAATATTTATTTTAAAATCAGTATCTCCATTTGACAGATGAGGCAATTATGTATTTCTCATATAAAGTTGATCAATTTTACCTATTTAACAAAACTAAAAATGTAGGGCTTTTTCATTTTATACCTAATATTGTTTACTATATAAAGAAATAATCCATTTTGCAATCTAGAATGAGTTTATGCACATTGAAATTAACTTTCAAATATTGTTGCAAATTTTATTTAGACATCAAAAGCAAAAGATAAAATAAATCAAAGTAACTTTTATCAAAATTATGGTTTTCTGAGACAGGATTTCCACGTCATTGGTTGTCAGCCAAGGCAGTTTGTATCCCTTGCAGAATTCAATTGGCAGGATCTGAAGACATTTTCAGTTGGCAAAGACTGGGGAGTGAACATGGGTAAGCTATTTTAATCTAGTATGTGGATGCTAGAGACACTACTAGTCACTCTGTGATGCATGAAGAGACCTTTTCAACAGTTACCCAACCCAAAATGGGAATAGTCCTAGGACAGGGAGACACTGCTTCTAAGTGGTTTTGAGATTAATAGCTATTTATAAAATGTAAATTAGGAAGTCAGCTGCTTTATTTTCTCTCAAAGCAGTAAAGAATCCAGGGGTGATGACCAAATTATTAACACTTCCATGAACAGATGTTGATTCCTTTGCCTCTCTAACCATCAATCATATTTTAACACTTGCTGAAGAAATAACATTTAAAAATTAAGCGAAACCTGAAAGGTCTTATTCACAGAACATAGTTTGAATCCAAGATCTGAAAGAGACACGTGCACCCCAATGTTCATCGCAGCACTGTTTATAATAGCCAGGACATGGAAGCAACCTAGATGCCCATCAGCAGATGAATGGATAAGGAAGCTGTGGTACATATACACCATGGAATATTACTCAGCCTTAAAAAGAATTCATTTGAACCAGTCCTAATGAGATGGATGAAGCTGGAGCCCATTATACAGAGTGAAGTAAGCCAGAAAGATAAAGAACATTACAGCATACTAACACATATATATGGAATTTAGAAAGGTGATAACGATAACCCTATATGCAAAACAGAAAAAGAAACACAGAAATACAGAACAGACTTTTGAACTCTGTGGGAGAAGGTGAGGGTGGGATCAAAACAGCATGTATACTATATATAGTGAAACACATCACCAGCCCAGGTGGGATGCATGAGAAGGCAGGCCTGGGAAGACCCAGAGGAATCGGGAGAGGGAGGTGGGAGGGGGGATCGGGATTGGGAATACATGTAAATCCATGGCTGATTCATATCAATGTATGACAAAACCCACTGGAAAAAAAAAAAAAAAAAAAAAAAAAAAAAAAAAAAAAAAAAAGCCAAACCAAAAATAGCCATTGCATCAGCTTGTGTAATGTTATTAATATTTTCAATAAAAATATTCTTTTCACAATAAAAAAAAAATGTATCTTGCATCCTTTATGCAGAATTGCACACTCAGATACACAGATTAAGAAAAAATATTATACAACATTTATATAACCCTTAAAATTTGCTATGTTACTCCAGGTGGCCTCATCATACTGCTGAGTCCAATGTGTTGGTTGTGTCTAACAATAATCCCTCTTCCTGAGCTTCAGACATGTTTGCAATGTTGGTCAGCATTTAGAGACATTCAGTATACTGCTCAGCGTATAGTAAATATGCAGTCAATTCTATTGAGTAGACAATAAACAGCTTGAGAATATAAATAAGACTGCCTAGTTCACCAGTGTGTCCAAATGCCTAATATAATATTCAACACATTTGAGTCTCAATAAATATTTATTAAATGAATGGATGAAAGAAAGCATTCTTGATTCATTTTCAATTCTATATACTATCTCTGCTTTTCTCTCAAAAGATATAGTTACATTTTACATATTTTGAAAATTAAATGCTATTTTAATATAATATAGTTGAATTAATTGATCAAATGTATCCAAATGACTTTAATTCTTTAGTGACACAATGTAAAAATATAGTAACAAAATTAATGAACTGGAAAGTAGATTATAGTGGAGTAGCCTGTGGTGGATAGTGAGAGGTAGAAGGAAATTCTGTCAAGGTTTTGTGTTGCAAACTGCAGAACTGAAGTTGTTTGTTTGAACATTTCTTTTATTATTGAGAAAAAATATTTAAATTTCTCAAAATCCACTTGGAACAGATTTTTAAATTTGTTTACAAAATGGAAATAGGTTCAAATGGGATTTAAAAGTACCCAAATTTGGATATTACTAGACCTGTTTACAAGAGTAGGGACAACTATAAATCAGAAGCTTTTATTTTCATCTCCATAATATCTTGTATTCTTAACAATACTACTATAGTAAGCAGTATTGCATGTTTAATTTTACCTAGAACTGTGATCAAAAGAATATATAAAAAATAAGTTTAGAATCTAAGTAAATGCTATAATAATTCAGTTAATAATGGAAAAAATATAAATTTTATTTTACTTTTAGATGCCATTTTCATGCTCTTGCAACGATTTTCAGTTATTATAAGTAAATACTAAAAGTTGGTAGGTAGGAATTTATTCTTGTTTCAATTAGTTACTGGACTGATGACCTTGGATTTAGATATGAATTCATTACTTAACAGTTTACTGAAAATAATAGATGTTTTCTGCCTTATATTACAGTATGTTTGTGCAAAACTAACGTAATTATGTGAATGACTTTTGAAAACCATAGATATAAAATTTTCAATGTCTATTTGTGTTCTCTATAAGAATGTACAAATTCACTTTCAAGATACTCTCAGAAGAATGTACCACGTTTGTTGAAATTTTCTTTATATGGTTCTATAATCTCACTCTTTTTTTTTTCACTAGCAGTGGTAAATTAGAATGGAAGAACTATGCTCTTTGCAATGTCTACTTTATAAATGTAGTATTTTCAACCAATCTTTCCAACTACACCATACTTATTTCATTTCATGAAATAAGATTTTGAAATTTTCTGCAATCCCATTAAGCATTGTAATATATTTCCTTCCTGATTTATGCAAGTAATAGGATGAAAATTATTTTATCACAGATGCTACATTTTGGAAACAAATTGTCTGTGTTTAGAAGACTAACTTGATGTGAAACTTGAAAGCACTGAGTCCATTTTTTTTTTTACTAACTCAAAGATAAATATCTCTGTGCAAACACAAAATACCCAGACATTTAAGAACAGTAGATAGCTAAGAATCAAGTCATAAATGGATGTTTAAGTGGAAGTTGCAGTAGAGGTTTACTGCTATAAATGGTTTCCCTAATTACATGCAATAAAGTTTACTGTGTGACTGTTCCAAACTTTTATTCACAGTCTGTCTTTACCTACCCCAAGAAGATACACTATTTATAGGCATCTAGGAAGGCAAAATGCCCCTATTCACAATTACAAGTTATTTTATATATTAAAATATGTATTGACTTGTGATGATGTCTTCATCTTCATCAAGTGGCAGAATAAAAAATGCAAGTATGTGGCTCAGCTGGTAAAGAATCTGCCTGCAATGCAGAAGACCTGGTTTGATTCCTGGGTGGGGATGATCCCCTGGAAAGGAGAATGGCAACCCACTCTAGTATTCTTGCCTGGAGAATCCGATGGACAGAAGAGCCTGGCGGGCTACAGTCCATGCGGTCACAGAGACTTGGATACGACTGAGCAACTACAGTTGCTCAGTTTAGGTTTGCTCCATTTGGGTTGAAATCAGTTTCTATCCGAAAGTGCTTATAAGAAAAACTAGTAAACAATTTTACTAGGATCTGTTTTTGTTTGTTTGTTTTCTAATTTTCACCCAATTTATCACAATGAAGGTAGATTAGGCAGCAGTGATTTAAATGTCGGGTAATGGTTTCCCAGGTGACTCAGAGATAAAGAATCCACCTGCCAATGCAGGAGATGCAGGAGATGCTGGTTGGATCCTTGGGTTGGGAAGATCCTCTGGAGAAGGAAATGGCAACTCACTCTATTATTATTGCCTGGAAAATTCCATGGACAGAGGAATGGGTTCTGGGAAATATTTTAAAGATTGAATTTTTCTCCAAATTCTGAATGTCACTGAAACCTGAGAAATGCTTTAGTTTTTCAGTTCTGTTCTTTGAAGGGACATGTCCTTTTGTAATCTGAAATGTCTGGTATTCAGTTTTTTTTCAGTGAATAATTCAGGGTACTCATTAAAATGCAATTCAGATCCCATTATTGCTCTGCTCAAGCTTTCCAGTGCTTCCCATCTCTATCCACAGATAATCCCATGTCTCTTATACAGAATGCAAGAACTACAGTGTCGCAGTTTCTCTGACCTTGTCTCACACTGCTCTGCCCCTTTCTCAATGGGCTGCAAATAAATTCTGTCAAAGTCCTGTTGGGATTTTCACTCATTCACCTTGTCTAAACACTCTTCTTCCAAATATCCCCATGGAAACTATAAAGGGACACTTGAAAACATGAATGACTTAATATGCATTTTATTTTTCAAGTATATTTTGAACTTTGGGAAGGCTTCAATTAAAAACTATTTTAATTGCAAGTGATTCATTGAAAGGGTATTACATTTTCTAAAAGAAAGTTGATATTTTAAATATCTTAATGTGAACATTTTGATATCTTAGAAACATGCCCTTTAGCATGTATTTTGAATAAATGCTCAAAAATATGTAGAGGTAATTAAAAAGCATGTTTTAACATTTCTAAGTAACTGGTTACATTTCATACAATCAGATAATGTACTTTTAAAAAATTTATCAGAAATAATAAAATCTAAAGGACAATTCCAAGGTAAACATCAACAGTATTTAGTGATTTTTAGAAGAGATGTTCCTTGAACTTAACAACAAGATACTGCTTTTTTCATTTTGACTACTTCTCATACAAGTCACATTTACTATACTTCTATTTTAAAAAGCACGTTACTTTCAACCTACTAAGCTAATATAAAGAGGCAGCATTTCTTCTCAGAGGAAAAAGTCTATATTTTACTGCAATTGCATCTTTTTCATGCCTCATTTATTAATAAATTGAAAACAGTAGATAAGTCAATTAAACATCCAGCAATACATCTCAACAAATAAATTGAAAAATATACCTTTTGATCATTCAAGTGTATCAGACTACTCAGGTATATCAGGGATATGAAAATAGCTGGATAAATTACTAGCATTTTTTATTTTTGTGGATTTACAGGGCTTTACAGACTATTCTTCAAAGAAATGAACTGTACAAGCAAAAAAAAGTTTGTTAGTTTTAAATTTCTTTCTCATTAAATGCCAGAAACTGGATATATTTATTGTTATACCAAGGAAATACTATACTATCTCAGAAATAATTTTGACCAGCAGCAATCACATAATTCCTACTACATAGAGAAAAATTTGATATAATGTACATATTGAAAGTGATTTATTTCTTATGTACAGCTTATGACAGAAAGCTGAAATAGAAAATATAACTAATAAGCAATACTTTGGGGGAATTTTGTATATGTAATGTGCTTCTATTTATCAATATTTAGAAAAAATAAGTAATTTGATCAATTATTCATCTAGCTTCTTGTTCAGAAAGTTGTAGCATAGGCCAGATTATTTCTAATGTCCATGCATGTATTTTATAGATATCATTAAGCCAGAAAACAACTTTTTGGTATTGATTTGAATATCCAGTAAAATATTTTGAGTCAAAGGCATAACTTTGGGGTTTTTAAATATTTTTATTTTGGAAATGATTTTACATTTCAGAATCACTATAAATCTTTTGCTAAGATTCTGCTATATGAATAAGCCGCAGCTACAAGGAGCTTCCACTGAATTCAGTGAAAAAATAACAGGGCCTGGTAGCAAACAGACCTGGGTCTGAATGTCAAATCTTCCATTTCTATAATTGAAAATAAGGTAGGTTGCTTAACTTCTAAGTGTTTCATTTTGTATCATTAAGAAAGGGATGGATACCTGCCTTATAGGATTGCTGTAGTTTGTGTAAAGAGCCTGACACATGGTATGTGAATATTAGGTGAAAACTACATGAATGTTTTATATTTAAGGTATAGTTAATGTACAATAATATTATGTTAGTTTCAGATGTACAACAGAGTGATTGGACATTGCATATATTACCAAATGATAAGTCTGGCAAAGGTATGTCACCATATGTAATTATTATAGTATATGACATTTATTTTATTTTATTTATTTTTATTTTTTATTAGTTGGAGGCTAATTACTTCACAACATTTCAGTGGGTTTTGTCATACATTGATATGAATCAGCCATGGATTTACACGTATTCCCCATCCCGATCCCCCCTCCCACCTCCCTCTCCACCCGATTCCTCTGGGTCTTCCCAGTGCACCAGGCCCGAGCACTTGTCTCATGCATCCCACCTGGGCTGGTGATCTGTTTCACCATAGATAATATACATGCTGTTCTTTCAAAACATCCCACCCTCACCTTCTCCCACAGAGATACAGAGTGAAGTAAGCCAGAAAGATAGAGAACATTACAGCATACTAACACATATATATGGAATTTAGAAAGATGGTAATGATAACCCTATATGCAAAACAGAAAAAGAGACACAGAAGTACAGACATTTATTTTATAACTGGAAGTTTGTAGCTCTTAATACCCTTCACCAGTTTCGCTCATTCTTTCACACCTCTCCCCACTGGACCACTTGTTTGTTCTCTGTACCTAAGATATTTTTTCAGTTATGTTTGTTTGCTTATTTTGTTTTATTTTTAGATTTCACATATAAGTGAAATCATATAGTATTTGTCTTTCTCTGACTTAGTTTATTTGGCATAATGCCATCTAGATCCACCCACATTTTCACAAATGGCATGATTTCATTCTTTTATATGGCTGAGTAGTATTTTATTGTTTATTTGTCCATGGATAGACACAGGCTGCTTCCATATCTTGGCTTTTGTAAATCATGCTGCAATGAACATAAAGGTGTACATATCTTATGAAATTAATGTTTTTGTTTTCTTTAGGTAAATGCCCAGAAGTGGAATTGTATGATCAAGTGATACTTTCATCTTTAGTTTTTTGAGGAACCTCTATACTGTTTTATACAGGACTGCACCAATTTACTTTTCACCAACAGTACACAAGTATTCCCTTTTCTCCACTTCCTTGCCATCACACATCATTGGTAACATTGCCATTTTTATAGGTATGAAGTGACATCTCACTGTGGTTTGGATTTGCATTTCCCTGATCAATGCGATGTTGAACACCTTTTCATATGCCTGTTGACCATTTGTATGTTGTCTTTAGAAAAATGTATATTTGGATCCTCTGTCCATTTATTGATGAAATTATATGGGATTTTTTTATTATTATAATTTGTATGATTCCTTTGTGTGTTTTGGATGTTAACCCCTTATCAGCTATAGTATTTGCAAACATTTTCTTTCATTGATTAGACTGCTTTTTCATTTTGTTAATGGCTTCCTTTAATTTGTGAAACCTTTTTATTTAGATGCAGTTACCTTTATTTTTGTTTTGTTGCCCTTGCCTGAGGACACTGGTCCAAAGAAATACTAATAAAATTAATGTTAAGGATCATATCGCCTATATTTTTGCTAGGAGTTTAATGGTTTAAGGTTTTACATTTAAGCTTTCAATCTATTTTAAGTTCGTTTTGTACATGGTATAAGAGAGTGACCCAGGTTTATTCTTTTGCGTGTGACTGTATAGTGTTCTCAAATTAATTTATTGAAGAGGACTTTTTTCATTGAATAGTCTTGACTTCTTTGTCAAGATTAATTGATCATATAAACATGGGTTTCTTTCAGGGCTCTCTATTCTGTTCCATTGATCTGTGTTTCTTTTATTGTGACAGTATCCTGCTGTTGTGACTCCTATAGTTTTGTATTACAGTTTGAAGTCAGGAAGTATGATACTCCTAACTTTGTGCTGCATTCTTAACACTGCTTTGACAGTTTGGGGTCTTTTGTAGTTCTATACACATTTTAGGGTTGTTTTTTCTAGTTCTGTGATAAATACCATTAATATTTTGATAGGGTTTATATTGACTCTGTATATAGCCTTGGATAGCATGAACATTTTAGTCATATTGATTCTCCCAACCCATGAGCATGATATATCTTTCCATTTATTTATGTCATCTTCAATTTCATTCCTCAGTGTCATATAGTTTTCAGAGTTCAGGTCTTTTACCACCTTGGTTAAATTTATTCTTAGATACTTTATTCTCTTTGGTGTTATTATAAATTGTTTTCTTCCTTTGCAATTTGGATGATAGGAATATGGTTCCCAATAAGACTGCATCTTCTTGTCTCCTACCTGCCTTAGTTTGGCTTTTTCTTTTTACTTAGTTGTGGAAAATCTTTTCTGCTAGTTTTCAGGTAATTCTCAGAGATTGTTGCTTTATATGTAGTTTCAAATCTATCACGTTCATGGAAGGAAGTGAGCCTACTCCATCATTTTGTCCTGTCTGTCAGTATATGTATTTATATAAATTACCTTGTTGAGAAGATGAAGAGATAGTAGCTCAGAAGCAACATCAGAAATAGAAGAAATAAAACAGGTTTATTAAAAATATGAAAGAAATTAAAATAAATTAGAATTTTCATATAGCATATAATTTATGTAATGATAACCAACTGATATTTTTTCAAAATTTTAATGTAGGAATTCTAAAATTTATGATCTTCTGATCACAGCACAATAAATCTAAGAGAGCAATTTTGAGACAAATGCTAAAAGACAGTAGTCATAAATAGCAGGTATAATCACACTAGGGCATTCTAGATAACTATAAAATTTTGGTCACAAGTTTTACTGCTTCCACTCTCACTGCTTCCATCTTTGGCCCTCAGTAGCTTATTCTTAATAAAGTAAGAAGAATGCTCTTTTTAAAACAAATATTAGACATGTTCCTTGACTTTAAATAAACCATCCAGTGGCATCACAGTTTATTCAGAATGGATGTTGCTCAGATGGATCAGTCGAGCCCAGTTGGCATTTTCTCTTTTTAACTTGCTTCATTTCTCTTCATTCATATACCACTATTTGATACTTACTCTTTCATTTATTTATTCATTCATCCTTTCATGTTTGAATGGGGTTTTTCTTGCCCTACTCACACCACAGAGTAAACTGAAAACAAAGGGTAAACAAGTTTTGTACTCCTAATAATTGATATATAGAATTTCCCCCAAAATATTTATTAAATGAAAATGTGATTTAATATTTAATTCAGGATTTTCAGTGACTTCTCTGTAACTCCTTTATAACTCCAACAAGCTATAGTATTTCCATGTACAATTATAGTTTTTTTTAGTAACTATTAAAATTATAATAGATATTAAAACTCCTAAATGCTTTAAATTCCTCTTTTAAACATTCTACATTTTTTTAAAAAAATTATTAAATACAGAATAATTTTTTGTAATTTAACTTGATAATTCAAAATGAAATTAATGAGCAGTTCAGAAGATAGTGACCAAGACCATCCCCAAGAAAAAGAAATGCAAAAAGGCAAAATGGTTGTCTGGGGAGGCCTTACAAATTGCTGAGAAAAGAAGAGAAGTGAAAGACAAAGGAGAAAAGGAAAGACATACCCATTTGAATGCAGAGTTCCAAAGAATAGCAAGGAGAGATAAGAAAGGCTTCCTCAGTGATCAATGCAAGGAAATATCAGAAAACAATAGAATGGGAAAGACTAGAAATCTCTTGAAGAAAATTAGAAATACAAATGGGACATTCATGTAAAGATGGGCACAATAAAGGACAGAAATGGTATGGACCTAACAGAAGCAGAGGATATTAAGAAGAGGTGGCAAGAATACACAGAAGAACTGTACAAAAAAGATCATGACCCAGATAACCATGATGCTGTGATCACTCACCTAGAGCCAGACACCCTGGAATGAGAATTCAAATGACCTTAGTAAGCATCACTACAAACAAAGCTAGTGGAGGTGATGGAATTCCAGTTAAGCTATTTCAAATCCTAAAAGATGAGGATGTTAAGGTGCTGCACTCAATATGCCAGCAAATTTGGAAGACTCAGCAGTGGCCACAGGACTGGAAAAGGTCAGTTTTAATTCCAATCCCAAAGAAAGGCAATGCCAAAGAATGCTCAAACTACCACACAATTGCACTCATCTCACACAGTGGCAAAGTAATGCTCAAAATTCTCCAAGCCAGGCTTCAACAGCTTGTGAACTGTGAACTTCCAGATGTTCAAGATGGATTTAGAAAAGGCAGAGGAACCAGAGATCAAACTGCTAGCATCTGTTGGATCATCGAAAAAGCAAGAGAGTTCCAGAAAAACATCTACTTCTGCTTTATTGACTATGCCAAAATCTTTGACTGTGTGGATCACAACAAACTGGAAAATTCTTCAAGAGATGGGAATACCAGACCACTTGACCTGCCTCCTGAGAAATCTGTATGCATGTCAAGAAACAGCAGTTAGAACTGGACATGAAACAATGGACTGGTTCTAAATAGAGAAAGGACCAAGTCAAGGTTGTATAGTGTCACCCTGTTTATTTAACTTATATGCAGAGTATATCATGTAAAATGACAGGCTGGATGAAGCACAAGCTGGAATCAACATTGCTGAAGTAATATCAATAAGCTCAGATTTGCAGATGACACCACCTTTATAGCAGGAATCAAAGAAGAACTAAAGAGCCTCTGGATGAAAATGAAAGAGAGTGAAAAAGTTTGCTTTATTTTTGGAGGCTCCAAAATCACTGCAGATGGTGACTGCAGCCATGAAATTAAAAGATGCTTCCTTCTTGGAAGAGAAGCTATGGCCACCCTAGACAGCCTAGATATTAAAAAGCAGAAACATTACTTTGCCAACAGAGGTCCATCTAGTCAAAGCTATGGTTTTTCCAGTAGTTGTAGATGGATATGAGAGTTGGACTATAAAGAAAGCTGAGCACTGAAGAACTGATGCTTTTGAACTATGATGTTGGAGAAGACTCTTGAGAGTCCCTTAGACTGCAAGGATATCCAACCAGTCAATCCTAAAGGAAATCAGTCCTGAATTTCATTGGAAGGACTGATGTTGAAGCTGAAGCTCCAATACTTTGGCCACCTGATGAGAAGAACTGACTCATTGGAAACAACCTTGATGCTGGGAAAGATTGAAGGCAGAAGGAAAAGGGGACGACAGACGATGAGATAGCTGAATGGCATCACCGACTCAATGGACATGAGTTTGAGCAATCTTCAGGTGTTGTTGATGGACAGGGAAGCCTGGCATGCTGAATGCAGTCCATGGGATCAGAAAGAATCAGACATGACTGAGCTACTGAACTGAACTGAAGCGAGCTCAGAAGATAATTCTTTACAATTAAGACACATAAAGTTTGTTGTATTCTGACAGTGAATAAGTCTACTGTTTACCTTTTAGAATAGCTGAACTCTAGTAACATTGTTTTAAAGTAAATTGTGGTTGGTGCAGTTTCCCAATGAATCTATTTAGTTTGAATATAAGTCTGATAAATCCCTATATTTATTTAGTATAGTAATAAAGCATTTTTATTTCAAGTAATCAACTTTCACTAATAAATGTAACCCTTGTACTAATATTTCTTATGTATTTAAAAATACTAATATATTTAAGTAAAATATCTGACAATAAAAATAAATTCTAGGAATTTATTTAAGATTTATCACCTCTTTCTTCAGTCAGTTCACATAAATGTTCTACTGGGTAGCAGGACTCTGATATGTCACTTAAAGTGATGTGTAAAGTTGAGGTATATACAACAAAGATAAATATTTCTTGCTCTCACCTGCAAAAAATAGTAGTCTCTTGTGGGAGAAAAAAATAAAAATAAGTAGTTTCAAAATTAGGATAAGTATCAAAAATATGCTAAAAAAGAAAAAGAATATGCTTAAAGTGCTGACAGGACAAAGCAAGTAATAACCCAAAGAAATCTGGGAGATAGCAACTAAAGGTAGCATTTACCTTCAGCCAGGATGGAAAGTATTTACCACCTAGACCTTTGGTTTGAAGGGTGTGAAAATAATACTTGGTAAAGAAAATTCCTGAAGAAGGTCAATAAAGTATTCATAGCTTCAATGATATTTCAATACCAAGCTTTAAAGTATTATCAATATTTAAAACCCCAAATAAATAAAAAATTTAAATGCTCTTTTTTTCCTCTTCCAAGCTCCTTATTTTCAAGCCATTGAAACTCAAAAGATACAATAGGGAATAAAAATGGCTGTACAATATTCACATGCTTATTTTAGAGTAGTTGTAAATAACTATTCAGCTGCGCATGTATATGAAGCTAGAGTTTGCCAGATTAGCAAGCTATTCCTTCTTCTTTACAACTCCATTGCTAAAAACTCACCAATGTTTTTATAAATGAAATAAAACTTTTTAGACTTATCTTTAGGAGTAGGATTTTTTGGTTTTTGTGTTTTTGCTATTCATTTGAAACAATTCGGATTTTGCGTCTATAGATCACACTGAGTTTGGCAGGAAAACCAATGCTACAGCTACAGTCGCTTCAGTGAATTACTTTTTAATCACCAACAATTCTCTTCACTTGGCTTGGATGACCAGACAGGCAACTGGGAATTTTTTAAAAAGAGATCTTTCCAAAATAAGATCTTTCTTAGCTTCACAAGTCTTTTTGTTGTTGTTGTTACTATTATTTTTAACAGAAAATAATGCCATCATTTTTCTCTTTCAATACCACTGAATAAATTTAAGCAGGATTCCACAGCAGCATTCAATACAGCAAAATCTAAACAAATAAGGTCAGACAAGGCCTAGTAGTTACATCAGCAGGATTGAGATTTTTCCCCAGTGGACTTTTAAAACTGCAATGCCAGTTGGCACAGCCTATTTTAGAAGAGTATTTTGCATCTAAGTTACTTCAGTCATGGAGGGCTGGGTTATCTTTCAGGGTTGAAACAGTTCCACATTTCCACTGCCTTCAACTTTTTCCAGAAAGCTGAGAAATAACTTCCTTGGATAATCCACCAAATTGGAAACATCTCCTTTTTTGCAATCATGCTAGACAACCTGAAAAGATAAGAGCTTCAAAGA
The DNA here is from genome assembly GCF_019320065.1 of Cervus canadensis. Lineage (NCBI taxonomy): Eukaryota > Metazoa > Chordata > Mammalia > Artiodactyla > Cervidae > Cervus > Cervus canadensis. Next base: position 31,036,744 of record NC_057394.1, read on the forward strand.
ATGCTTTTTCCACCTTAGAATTTGGAAAAAGAGAGCCTGTCACACAGAGATTTTTAACATCTCAGATACTCTTCTCATAAAAGAGCCTCATACTGTGTCTGTTGGTTAGTTCCCAAATCACACTATGTTATGGGAGCTTTGCATTTCTCTTTGGTTACAAAAGGATGGCTATTAAGTTCAGCATCTGCCAATGCTACTTTTCAGTCTGTTTTGTAAAATAACACCTTTCTAAAAAAAGCCATGCCTTCCTTTTAAATATTTATTTTTAATATTTTAAAAATATTTGATGTCAGGTCCTAATGGCAACATATAATATTTTCTTTACTTTAATAGCCAAGAAGGCACAGCACCATTTGATGTTTCAAAATCAGGTAAAATTATTTCCTGTTCAACAATGAGTTGTTGAATATTTATCTTTGGCCTCCAACTACTCTCAACCAGGGCTTCCCTCGTGGCTCAGCTGGTAAAAAATCCACCTGCAATGCGGGAGACTTGGTTTCGATCCATGGTTTGGGAAGATCCCCTGGAGAAGTGAATGGCTATTCACTCTAGTATTCTGGACTGGAGAATTCCAAGGACTGTAGAATCCATTGGGTCGCAAAGAGTCGGACACAACTGAGCAACTTATAAACAAAATAAAAAATATCTTTGGCCTCCAACTACTCTCAACAATAGAAATTCAAAACTGTCTGCATTATTAAAGTCCCAGAACCTATTGATCCTATATTTTAGAGGAAAGCAGTAGAAGTCACAAAAAAAGCAAGCAAGAAAGAACAGTCTTTGGAGACATGTGTAATAAGAACAAGAGAATTAAGTTAGGATTTAAAGCAAGAACATTCCAGAAAAAAACTGAGAAGTAAATTTTATATATTCAAAGAAACTAAAAGAACGCTAACATGGTAGAAGCTTAAGGAAATGTACAAGGGCAGCTTAAAGCCAGTAAAAAAGGCAGGAGCATATCATGATAGGTATTGTAAGCAAGGGCTAAGAAATTAGGTGGGGTTTCTCGCAATGCTAACAAAAACCCATTCAATAGTTGTATACTGGAGAATAAATTATATTCTTTTTATTTTAATAAAATCAGTGTGACTACAGAGCAAGGATGGAGTCAGGAAGGTCATAGAAATGATAATACAGTGCCAGGTAAGTAATGATTGTAGATTGGTTTATATTGGATTGGATTGGAATAGTAGAAATGGATTTTTAAAAAGTGAATGGAAATTTATGTTTTGCTTTGAAGGTAAAGTTTAGCACAATCAGCTGATGATTTTATTAGCTGAATGTAGAATGGTCAACTGAAATTCTAGTTTTGACTTTAATCATTGTTTGGATAGTGATGCAATTTACTAGGAAAGAAAACAGATGAAAACAGATTTAGATTAAAGAAGGGGTTCTGTTTTGACCTTATTAATGTTAAGATGGCTACTGGACTTGAAAGTGAAAATATTAACTAGCATTAGGAAATTTTGACTTGAATTCACAGGTGAGGTCGGACCTGGCCATTTAAATTAAGGAGTCATTAATATGTTGATGATATTTAAACTGTTAACACTGGATAAGTTCATTTTGCATAAATTAGAGAAAAAAAAGGGTCAAGGGTCAATAAAGGGTCAAAAGGTCTTGAGGCTCAAGACTAAGCCCCAAGCATCCCAAATACAGTTTAATCCGACATTGCAGGATCTAGCAAAGAAGACTGAGGAGTAATAGCCAATGAGGTATGTGTAAATACCTGGAAGCAAAGAGTAGGAGCATTTGATGAAAGAGTAAAGGGTACAGTTAAATGCTGCTGTAAGCCTGAGAAAAAAGCAGTGGCTTTTGGATTTGGCAAAAAATGTAGTAAAGTGGTGGGGCAATTTTAAGGCTTTTTCTTTGTTTATTTTTGTTCTTTGGGGAGAAAATAGAAATAGGGAAGGAAGGACCTAGAGAGAAATGTGGATTTCAACCCTTTTCATAATGATCATTGACGATACTATTTAAAATTAAAAATAACCTGAAGTTTTCATTTACAAAACAGCAACTTCAATAGATATCAAAATCACAATAGGAATAAGTGTCATAGTAACCCTTGCCAAAGTATTACTTAAAAATCCTCAAGTAAATGTGTAGTCATCAGCGTGGAAGTAATTTTATGTCTTAATTCCTTCAGAGCACCTCTACTATACTTCAGTTCAACAGTATTTATTGGATATAGGATGAGTTCAAAGTCAAAAGCTCTGAAGAATAGTCAAAATGTTGGAGCTATGATCTATATTTTACTGACCTATTTCTATTTATGGTATTGCACTTTCTTAAAGTCTCAGATTTAACGCTGCAGTTTCTGCTATCCATAAAAGGCACCAAAGTTCTAAATATAAATTTTTCCTCCCCCTAAATATCATAGGTTTTGATCCCAATTAACATTTTGCTCCTCAGCTCCATCTTAGTCAATTCTCTATCCTCAGACAGCCTCACTCGTGAAAATATTTTCAAAGGTAGTATCATTTGTAATGACCACACCATGGCTTTGTTATTTGTTATATGTTGCATTAAAAATAAATGAGTTCTCATTTTGAAATAAGTATCATTTCCTGCAGAGTTTAGTAAGTTTCTTTGATTATATTTTATTCCCAACACTTCTAGCGCAATGAGTCAGGTGTCTATCAGATGAAGATATTTTTAGCATTAAGTTCAGATATTTCTTTTTTTCCTTTAGTCTCTATTAATTTATCCAAATCATGATATATATTGATTTATTTCATATTTGAAGTATGATTTTTCTTAAACATTGTGTGTTTATTCCTGATTTTGTTTTTGTAATGATTTTGCTGATTTACTGTTGGGAGAAGACATAGTTTCCTTCTTTGTCTAATTCCTATCATCTTCCAATTTTCTATATTTAACTGTGGCTTAGAATCCCTTCTGTTTTAATAAAGCTTGTTCATTTGATTTTCCAATATGGAACATTTGCTTCATGTTGGGCTCATGTATTTTCCCCTTGAAATTTCAAGTTGCTGTGTGTGTATATTATTTTTTTATACTATATTTTTATCTTATCTTACTTTTTCCAAACTGCCTCTCGTACAATGGAGTATGAGGCATCTTGGCTACACGTTCTCTCTTTAAGTACAAACACAAACCCACACACACTGTCTCTTTCTCTTCTTTCCTGGAATGCTTGATCTTGCTTCAATCTGGGCAAAATGTTCAGTCGACTGCTGAGAAACTGTCATCCTGCAAACCCTCACTGCTTCCTATATTGGAGACATTGTTTCCTTGTCTCTTAACTTCCTGTCCATTTTATCCTTCAGTTGTCTATATACATTTGCTCTAATATGTTTTCAAGAATAAATATATTGAAGATAAATTTCCAAGTCCTTTCAAGTGTAAAAGTACAGATTTATTCAGCCCTAGTATTATTGATAATACATAGTAAGCACATTATTTTGAATCAATATTTTTATAATTTTGTTCTTTTCTGAGTTATTTCCTTGACATAATATAACCCTTTTATTTATTTATCTTTTTTTTCTGATGAGCATAGAATATGACAACTTGATTTTCTAAAATTGATTCAGAAATTTATAAAATCTTCAGAAGTTCCTTCTAGATATTTAAGAAGAGTCAAAGAAGGGCATAAAAGTTGTAGGACAAAACACAAAAATGTTCAGTTTTAAGATAGCCATCTTTAAATACTTATTTTCTTATCTCAGTGGTTAAATTCTATTCTTGGCTGATTCCATCTTTCTCTTTCTCTTACCCTACATGTTATGTGGGCAGAGAGGTGTGGGGGACATGGGCTTATAGCTTCTCATACCAGCCAATACAAGAGGCATGCGTCCTCTGAGTCTTCATTGTTCTGCATGGTGGTGAGGACAGGCTAGGGGTGTGAGTACATTATCTGTTCCCCCGGTTTGGGGTGTGCCCATGATGCCCGTGCCCATAACTTCCTGGTTTCTCATCCTGGTATGGGCATGTCCATCTCCCTCCCTGACATTCTCCCTCTCGACTTCTGCTTCTATGACTCTAACCCTTGTACCTCCCTCTAATCTAGGTGTTGTATAATTCTTCTATACATCGATGGAGTCAATTAGCTAATATTATGTTGAGTGAAGTTTTTAAAGAATACATGAGTGTCTTTTTATTTTTCTCTACCACCCATAGCTCCAGTTGCAGTATCTCTGTACCTGAAAATAACATTCCCGCCTCCCATTAGAAGCCCAAGACCAGATAATAGAAAGACACAAAAATTACTTTGATTCTACTGTTTACAAAGAGACTGTGTTCATTTGCACTGTTATATGGGGAACAGTGTAGAAATAATGAAACAGAATAGGCTTATAAATAGTTTATTCAAATGATAATTCCACTTAAGACTTTATCAAAACAACTTCTTTGATGTAAATGTAGTACCAAAAACCATGATGAAAGTATTTAGGAAACCATTCATATGATTAATTTTAGCCTATGGGTATGGTAAGATCCCATATGTTCACTGATTGATATATATATGTATATATATAATACTTGATCACCAACTATGCATTCTTTTATTTTGAAAAATTCTGAGTTACAGATTTAAAAGCATTATTAGCTTTTAAACATTGCACTGTGCTAAAGGTAATATTCTTTGACATACCTGTGTGAAGTATTGCCAGTCTCATGTCAATTATATAAAAGTAAAACTGCTTACAAGTCAAATGATCCTCTTACAGCTCAAACTCTCAAACTGTGAATACCATGGGAGGCTTCTTGGCATACAGACTTCTTCCACCTGTTCTTAGATGAAACATAAATGTGAACCAGAGGAGATGTGATTTTCAGTGCTAAGCAGAAAGCATTTAGGTTATGACTTTGCATTGGAAAACTACCAGTGTGCCCAATTACATGTTGAATACTTTAACATTTCCCTTTACCAATGTGAGGCTTTTGCCTAGATTCTTTGGCTAAAAAAAAGAAAAAACAAGCAAAACAAGAATCTCAGTTATTTGATTTACATACTCAAAGTAGACAAACTTAATAGAAAATTTGAGGCAATAATATAGGCAGTTCAAGTTAAATAAAATGCTATTGGGTTTAATATTGTTTAGCTTTTAAAATTTGATTTGGTTGACTGGAATCTTTGGATCCAAATGCATTTTCTTTAACTATAGAAGCAAGTTTAAAAGGATGTAGTTGAGTAGAACCATGGTAGCCTGAAAGAGTTCATTCTTTTTTATCATATATATTATTTATAAGTACAGATGACATAGGAAGTGGTAAAAATGAGTTGTATACACCTTAAATTATTAATGTAAGACTTAGAACACTCAGCACTGAGCACCTTTTCTTGAACTGTTCCATCCCCTCCAGACGTTTTATAAAGGAACTCTCTTGTTAGTAAAGTTCATTCAATTAGATTCAGAACTTAGAAGCAGATTAATATTGAAAACAATGTTTTTCACTGGAAAAAGAAACCAAAAATAAAACTTGCAGTTTTTGGTATCTCTCAACATAGTTATAAAGCAAACCCTAACACAACAAAAGAAGATATTAACCTAAACAAACAAGAAAAATCTTTAGAAAAAAGTCATAGTATCATACAAGACATGGTTTCTGAGACATAACTCCTTTTATCCAGCTTGGTCATTAAAACTTTTCTTGGAGTCTGAGATTTACTATATTTCCCTATTTCTTAAGTTACTTTAAGAAGGATTTCTATTTTTTGCAACTAAGAGTACTGATATATTTTAATTTAAACAAGAATCTTATTTTCCTTTGTTTTAATAGTAAAACTCAAACCTGGCTCAATCGTGTCTAAGTCTTTGTGACCCCATGCACTGTAGCCAACCAGGCTCCTCTGTCCATGAAATTTTCCAGGCAAGAATACTGTAGCGGGTTGCCACTTCCTGACCCAGGAATTGAATGAACCTGAGTCTCTTGCATCTCCTGCATTGGCAGGCAGGTTCTTTACCACTAGCACCACCTGGGAAGACCTTGTTTTAATAATAAATGGTCCTTAATTTTGAGGTGCATTTCATACTCTCAAAATTGTGAATTTATATCTGGAGCATTAATAACTCCCTTTAAATATACCCTTAAAATATTAGTATTTTAATCAATAAAGACAAATCTTGGGAACCATACTGACAAAGTTAAAAACAAATATCAACACTGGAGTATTATTAGGCTACAGAATTATTCTATAAAATAGTATAGATTAACTGTATCAAAACATTTAACTTTATCAGTTTGGATGTTTTAAAGAAGCTATGCCCAAATATTTGGTATAAAAACCTGTGATTAATAGAATTTACTATTGGGACTCTTTCTAAGGATAAACACTTTAATCACTAATTGCAAGATTTTGGCAACATTTGGAAATAAATATTTATTATGGAAGCATTTAGAAATAAAATGAACTGTCTACTCATGCAACTTTTCAAAATGATGATAAAATAAAAGAAGTAGATTCAGTTATTGATTATTGCTTAGAGTATGGCATCAGTTCAGTTCAGTCGCTCAGTCCTGTCTGACTCTTTGAGACCCCATGAATGGCAGCACGCCAGGCCTCCCTGTCCATCACCAACTCCCAGAGTTTACTCAGACTCATGCCCATCGAGTCGGTGATGCCATCCAGCCATCTCATCCTCTGTTGTACCCTTCTCCTCCTGCCCCCAATCCCTCCCAGCATCAGGGTCTTTTCCCAATGAGTCAACTCTTCGCATGAGGTGGCCAAAGTACTGGTATGGCATACGTACTTTCAAAAACCTGTAATTAACTTTGCTGTATATTTTAGGGTACTTGAACATGCTCTAAACAACATGAGGCTAAGTTTGGGGTTTGGAACATTACCCAACTATCTAAATAACTCCAGGAATAAATTTGTAAATATACTAATAATTTTTGTCAGTTTTCCCATAAACCCAACCAACTTTCCTTATTTCTCTGGCAATGCAACACCAAATTTTTACTTTGTTATTATTTATTTCCAATTTTATTTCCATATTTGCCGTATAAAGCCAGTTTCACCTGTGGATACAGGCATAGTAAGTATTAGCAACACAGAATAACCATGACCAGAAGTAAAATAGGTCATGTAACCCAATTGGAAGCTATGAGACACCATCTCTAGACGTTCCTTGGCAATGTATATAGAGCACACACTCTACTTTTCACATGAGCTTCTAGTCTGAAGAACACAATTGGGAACTGGTTTGGTGTCACAGCATGCTGTCAGTGCACATTATTTGATGAATGTTCAGCCGAACACCAAAAGAGAATGTATTGGGGACACAGTGGAGCATCTAGGACCAGTTTCATTAAACTCTGTATTTTGAGTAGCATAGCTTAAAGTTCTATCTCACTTTAAAGCAGCTTATATCAAGTTTTCCTTTCACTTGAATTTTAAATATAATATATCAGAAACCTGAAACTCCAAGAACAAGGTAGACTCTAAGACATCAATTTCTAAGATCATGAGCTAAGGTACCATTTAGGGCATTGGTCTCTTTCTCAACTATCCCTTCTTTTTTGCCTTTTGTTGGTTCCCTGTTTCCAAAGGATTTTATTATACACCCCCAAAACATATGTGCATAAAATAGTCTACCTCCTCAGGACTGCAACTTATATCTCAGAAGAATATCCAAATATATTCAAATTCAGAAATAACTGAATATAACATTAAGAGGTCTCAGACTGTCATCTGTTTGCAATATAGCTTAAAAAAAACAAATGAGCAGGAAGTGAAGGAAATGTATACAAGTGCATGTAGCATTATAACAAATTTATCTCCCCTCTTTTAATATATATATATTTACTTGATACCATACTGTATACCAAATATGTTAAGCAACTTCATTACTTATGAGGCTATACAGGAAGCAGAAACCATAAGATGCGGAGGAGTTTTTTGTTATTCTGTATAGCATGACACATAGCCTCCAAGTTCATTTTCTCTATTTTCCTGCCTTATTCTCCTCTTTCTCTTTCTTATATTAGACTCCTTTACCCTGCTGAGCTTACTCTATGATCTTCCAGCAGCATCAGAGGGAGCTAGAATAAAAATAAAAATTTTATAGTGTAGTAATTAGAGGAACAGGTAGAAAGATCAGTGAGTGCATGGCTCAGTCTAAATTCTTGCAGATGTTTCTGACTGAATCCTTGCCAACTGAATTTGAAAGCAATATATGACTGTTTCAGGATGCCACAGACAATCAACTCTCCCTTTCTGCACTTCTAAGGCCAAGCTACTTGCAATCAACATAAAAAAATAACTTACACATCTCCAGTGTATTGAGCCGAAGACAACGCTTCAAAATTGGGTGACTTTTTCAAAAACTCTCACTCTAAAACTTTTTCAGAAGCATGATTGTGTCATTATTATAAGCAAATGTAGCCTTTAAATCATAATTATCTACATTTCAAACATCTGTTGATAATTAGCACTCTCATTCATACAAAATTATTTTTAGTCCAAAATTGTCCAAAGCATTTTGGATTGTGAGATTATCTAGCGACTTAAATAAAAGTATAGATATTCTTAGACCCATCCTAACACTAATACACCAGAATCTACAATGGAGGGTCTTGTACCCATAATTTGATAAGACTCCCAAGTAATTTTTATACTCAGGCAAATTTGTAAAATATTGATTTGCTCTTGAAGTAAATTTAAAGTTGAAGCTGTCCTGCTTCTGCTCTAACTTCTATATCTGAAAGTGTAGTAATTCTATTCTTCTGTTCTTTGGTAAATCTGTTCCTCAGTCTATTCTAGAGTCTACATCTTCTGCCTGTGTCCTTCATACAAATTCTTGTTCCTAGAATTATACTGCTTTCCCCATATTTTTGTTTCCTTGATACATAGCATGCAGTCACATCGTGAAATTACCTTTGGTTTGAGTAGGCTACATGATGTGAGATAAAATCCGTTTTCAGCACTCACATATTGCCATTTATTTAGGTTCTCAGCTACTTACATGCGTTTTAGTGTACGTCAGTTTGGGCTCTGGTTAGGAAACAAAAGAAATATATTGTAACTAACTTAAGCAAAAAAAAAAAAAAGGAACTTATTGGAAGGTTATCTAGAGGCTCAGACAATTATTTAAAAGACTAAATAAAAAGGTTTAGAAAACTGTCAGGAAAAATGAACCCTAGGCAACGTAACACTTACGAGTATCATTTCACAGAACTCATTCTTTTGGATGCTCCCAACACTCCTCCTTCATTGGCTTCCAGCATCACCTCTACTCTAATCTCTACACCTTTGCTATGATTAGCCATTTATTTTTAAGCTATTCTTTCAATATGTAAAGTTACAAATAGGAGCATTTAAATGGGTGACTGTAGGTCATGAGCCTACAACTCTCTAAGAGCTGAAAAAAAGTAAGTCTTTATTCATCCATGGTATAAGCAGAAGAATAGTCCAAAATAACATAATAGGAGACTGGGTTACAGTAGGTAATCTGTCCACATGCTGAGTAATAGACCTAAAATGAATGACTATAATAGTCCACAACTTGGCTGCTTGACATACACATAAACCATTCTTCCTGTACATAAACTTCCAAACCAAAAATTTTCCTCCAAGAAATATAATGCAATGATTTCCTTTTCAATGCAAATTTCATTCATATATAACCATGTGAACCAAAGGAAGCAAACCCATAAGCAATAAGGATATATTATATTGTACAACAGAGAAATATAGCCATCATTTGATAATACCTTCAAGTGGAGTATAAGCTATAAAAATATTGAAACACTATGTTATATAGCTGAAATATATAATATTGTAAATCAACTATACTCCAATTAAAAAAAGGATGGCAGACTCAACAATTCTAAACCCATATAATTATTTTATAAATTCTAAGTTCAAGATATAGTGATATTGTTCATTTTTCATCTAATTCTGATCCATTGCCTAAATATTGTCTCATATATGGGTTAAGTTCAACTGGTAACCAGAAATAATACTCTTTCTCCAAAATATATATTGGAGGGAAGGAGTAATATATATATTAGAAAAGCAAGGCATTTATTCTAAAGGATAGTTCATCATTTCTACAACTAATAAAACCATAGATTGAATTAATGATTTTTCTCCTCCATTAATTACACTGTACTCCTTTTGATTTCAACCTATAACTCAACTAGTAAGGTATTAGCTAAACCTTTTTTTTTTTTTGTAACATAAACCTTTACTTCTAAATGATATGAACTCATGGTGGCACTGCTTTTATACTTTTGCATTAACATTCACTATTACATTAAAAACAATGAAATATCCTCAAATAAAATGTGGACTCCATCCAAACTCTGTCATGTTTTCAATCTGTGAAAATCATCCAAATTAACATCAAAATTTCCATTTTTCTCCAAATGGCATGATAATCCTCAAAAGTCAAGTTGCTGTCACCTTTTCTAATTCAATGAAATCATGGATCCACAAGCAGAAACCTGTCTTTAAGGTACTAAAATATCTAAGTTGTGCAAGATGACAGTCCTAGAAATAATAATTGAATATTTTGTGAATGGGTACTTAAAATTAACTATGAAAGTTATCATCTTCTACTTCTATGCATTACTTCTAGACCTAGGCAGACTATACTTTTCATAATGCTGCTGACAACTGATACCTGACCTAGAAAACTTAATGATTTCTGTGGCCATTAGGCCACTGCTGTCTTTACTTTGCTGTATAAAGTCTACCTCAGTCGAACACCATGCTCTGTAAAATACTAATGTGGTTTGCCATCATTTAATCAGTACGTGGACTTTGTTACTGGTAGAGTCACAAAGGGAGGAAATATTTTTGAAAGCTGAATGAGTATCAATTCAAGTGAGGACAAACTGCTACTCTAAGACAAAAGGAATAAATAAAATTATTTTAAAGCTGCCCTTTGCATATTATACAAGATTAGAGACTTGAGGCTGCTAACTTCTACTAGCAGGTTTGTGTACTCAGTGGCAGCAATAACTAAAACAGCTGTAGTTATGGGAAGTGCATGCCATTGATTTTCTGCATAGCCTGCTCTTTGCAAAATAACTTCTTGCTTGTAATGTCCTTGTGAAAACATCACAGTGGCACTTGAAGGAGTCTCACATGTATTTCACTTAAGAAACTTTGTATAGCTGATTATTAAAATTTCCTTTGATATAACGGCCTTTTGATAAGAATTCACATGTGACATGAATATGTTCACACTCTAGGCCATTATACTAATATCTCTGTAAGAACCCTCCTCATTCTTTCTAATTTCTAAAACTTGCTTCTTTCATTTCCTTGGACATCCTATAAAATTAACCATCCATACTATGAACTGTGGAGTATCCTGACCTTATGCCTTATCTACAAGTGGATGACAAGATGTACCACTCTAAGGAATATCTCCTGGCAAGCCATCCCTCATCCCCATGGCCTTCAGAACTGTTCCTGAGAAGGCTATATTGTCATCACAATGCATTTCTCATTGTTATACTAGTATATAAGGCAGAATGGCTGATAAAATGTTATTTTCCACCTCCATTGCCAGATGATCAAAGAGAATTCTTTATATAAAAGTGTGAGTTGAAGATGAGACACTAACCCTGTAGGAAAAATCATAGTAGGAAGGTTAATGACCTGATTTGATCATGCAACTTATTTGTGCATATCAGAAAATAACAAATATACTTCAAGTTCTGTTTTAGGATGGTGTGTACTTCAAATTATATAAATTCAACAAAAGCAATTCATAAAGAACATATAGGATCATATGATAATACAGTAACCACTCAGTATTCTTTAGTACTCTTCCATGGCCCATTACCAACTTAAAAGCTATTTCTGAAAATTATCATGGTAATATGCAAAAGATGGCATAGTCTTACTTGGAAATTAAAGTCTCTATTTTGGTTTCCAATCGTAGTTTCTTATAGCTTCTGTGGATCATTCTGAAATGTCATAAATGCTTTAGTGTTACTCAGTTTGCTGGGTCAAAGAGCCAAATGACAGATTCACTGAGCTATCATGAAAGGTTAACTAGAGAAGCTTATCTTTCTGTCAGTCTCTTTTAGGTTTGGCTGTCTTTCAGACCACAAAGTGAACAGATTAAACAAATCTTTATGTGTCCTTTTTATTGGTAGTGAGGCAAAGGAATAACAATTTATTCTCTGATGTGGAAGAATCATATAAATTTCCTGGTATGAATTCCTACATATTTTGTGGAATATATTTCCCCTCTTTGATGAATGTATTACTCTGTCATTAAAGCTACTGTTAATTTTAATTCTACAGTTCTATTGACAATGTTATCAGTATAGTGAGTTCATAAGTTGACATCTTTTGGAGTGAGGAGACACTAAAGATCCCTGAGGGCTAATTGATACCAAGTTTGAAATGACCTAACCCTCAGGAAATATATTAACATACATTGGTGTGCCTACTAGGCTAAAGCAAACTATGACATGCTATATTTATGAGGATAAAGAGAGCATCCTATATTAACAGCGAGATGCAAGTTGATAGGGAATGAATTGATTTGCTCCAGAAAGACTTTCTCTAGAAAAGAATGAACTACAATTATGGTTTTATGCACTATCAACCTCCAAGACTTCTTAAATTTCTGTTCAAACTAAGTGATTTAAGTTGACTTGTAATATCAATCACCATCTTCATATATTAAGACTCTATACATCTATGATTCAGGCAAAGATATGTAATTGCTTTTGATGAACTAATTTGGTAGTGACAAAGAACTCCAGAGGTAGTGTTTAAGTTATTACTTTACTCCTTAGAACACGGAATCAATGCAATGATAAGGATATTATAGCAATCCTAATGATATTTTTTATAATTTTACACCTGAAATTTGCTACTGTTATAATTAAATGGGTTCAGGATTTAAATGAGTCAAACATATATGTTGGCTTTGTTGCTGGAAGGGGGACCCCTTCCAGGGCCCGAAACTGGGCTCTTGTCTAACACTTGGAAATGAATTGTCCAAGGAGATATATGTGCTGACAAAGCAAGAGATTTTATTGGGAAAAGATGCCCGGGCAGAGAGCAAGAGGGTAAGGGAACCCAGGAGAATAGCTCTGCCACTTGGCTCACAGTCTCGGGTTTTATGGTGATGGGATTAGTTTCTGGGTTGTCTTTAGCCAATCATTCTGACTCAGAGTCCTTCCTGGTGGTGCACACTTTGTTCGACTAAGGTGGATGCCAGAGAGAACGATTCTGGGAGGTGGTCAGACATGTGGTGTCTCCTTTTGACCTTTCCCGAACTCTTCCGGTTGGTGGAGGCTTATGAGTTCGGAGTTCCTTACTAGGATCTCCTGTTGTAAAACACCTCATACAAATGGTTACTATGGTGCCTGGCCAGGGTGGGCGGTTTCAATCAGTGTGCTTCCCCTAACAGCTTCAGGTCAAATTCCATTTACATACCTTTTTTCCACAAGTCTATATTCTAGCCAATTGACCACTCTGATATTCTGGGTATCTAGTAAATGTGAGCTCAGAGCATTCTGTTTTAATTCTTTAAATACATTTGTTTTTCCCATTGCTTAGTTTTCTTGGTAAAAATACCATAATTTTGCATCGCCTTGGAAAAAGATCCATAGTACGTTTCTTTCTGTTATTATTTTAAGGTCATCTTTCAAATATATACCAGTCTTATAGCTATATGATATTTATGTATGTGATATATATACATATAATATTTAATGTAAAATAAATGCTGCTTCAAAATAAATACCATATATATTAGACTGCAAACATGACTAAATACAACTTTTAGGACAGATGATGTGGAATCAAAAGAAATTTAAGTGGTTCACATACTGTTTAAGAAATATATCATGTTTAAGGAACAGCATGGTGGGCCAAAAAAGAGTGAGAGATTTCTGTTTTCAATAATAATGAACTAGATGGTGACAAAGAGCTTCTTGCTGAGAATAACTGTTTATTGAACTAAGTAAAAATGCATCAGAGAAGAACAAGTCAGGGAGTCAGTGTGAAAGCAGGGTCTGGGAGAGGAGAGAAGATTAATGGGGGAAATGGACATTTGGGATCTTTTCTTTTTAGAAAAGTGTGATGATTTGGAAGTAGTATCTGTGAAGTTGGGGAGCTGAGGAAAGCTTTCCACAGCCTTATGGACATAGAAGGAGAAGCTTAGAGTTCAAGGCTACCTGGGGCCAGGGGGAAACAGAATTTGGAATGGACTCTCAAATAGCTACAGTAATGGAATAAAAGTGAGCTAGATAGAAATACTTGACTTAAATTGAAGTCAGTTTCAAATCATCTCATCCTCATAATATTGTCAAATGAAAAATAAATTCTCTCTGGATGAAGTTTATATAATCTAGAGCCTCAAATTATCTTAATAAAGTATAATAATATATGGCAAGCACTTAAAATTAACCAGGTACAAATATTTTGTTTGTTTGTACAAGCAAAATGTGGATGAAAAATCAAGAGAAGCAGTGGGTAGAAGTACTGACCCATGGTGGATACAGATAGTGAAGTTATCAGTGACAGACTTTAAAAGCAGCAATGATTAGCACGCCTAAGAAGCTAAAAGACCAAAGAAATACAGAGAGAGAAAGAATGTTGTCAGGGAACCAGAATTTATAATAAAAGTGTAATTAGAACTAAGACTTTTAAGAAATGAAATTAAAAACCCGTAAATTCATTGAAGATCAGATTAGGCACTGCTAAAAAAAATTATTAAACTAGAAGATAACCCCCCCAATAACATGCAGAATAAAGAGATATATGCAAAGAACTGTGAAAGATTTGGGATTATACTCAGCTTGTGATTTAGACAAAGTATTCTTTCTGTTTCTTAGGTGCTGCCAGAAAGGGGGAGATTCTTCACTTTGGAACAATGAACTCTAGTAGAGAGTATAGCAGGTAGCATGGTAGCTATCCACTACCCTTCCCATTCCTCACAAATTCCATGGGTATGGTGCTGAGATAGAACAGGTAGATGCTGGATTTGTTTCACAGCTAAGACAGATTTTGCTTAGACAACCCCTACTCTTCTAAGGAAGTTGCAAGCAAGCTTGTTCAACTCTTCCTCTAGAGGTAAATCTTACCTTTATTACTCTGGACAAAAATAAATTCTTCCTTCTACCATGGGGAAGACACCATCTCTATCTTCCAATGTTATTTGCTTAATCAACCTCCTTGAAAATAGTCTGAATCAAAATCTGTCCCAAGATAAACATGGAGAATTGCCCACAAGCAACACACATCCCTCACTTCTGCATCACCACAGCTTCTGGAAATTTTTTCTTTTGAATATATCACCCCATTGTCTACTCTTGTTAATCTGAAAGACATGGGCTGACATTCAGTAAGACTCCAATGATCAGGGTTATAAGTAGCAGGATAAAGCTCATCAGTATGCACTTCAGTACTATGTAAGTACTATGTAAGTACAATAAAAGTACTGATATTATTTATAACAACCTCCATGCTAAAAACTGCTTGGGATTCCCAGGTGACTTAGGGGTAGATATTCCATCTGCCAAGGAAGAGACACAGGTTCATTACCTGCATTGGGAACATCCCATGGAGAAAAAAATGGCTACCCATTCCAGTATTCTTGCCTGGGAAATCCCATGGATAGAGGAGCCTGGTGGGCTACAGTTCATAGGATCACAAAGAGTTGGACATGACTTAGTGACTAAACAAACAACAAAGAAATTGCTCAAATGATCACCATAGTAGAAAAGATTCATACATAGAATACTCCTGAAATTGATAGTACAAACTAAAACTACATGAACTAGTAGAAAGGAATCTCAGGAAATAATTTGGAGTGAAAAAGTCAAATAGAAAAGATTACATATACGTCTAATTCAAATTACATAAAGTTAAAAACAGACAAAAGTAATACATGCAGTTAGAAGTTTGACTAGTTTGATTAGTCTCTGGGAGAAAACATCAGAGCGGATGGGGACTTAGTGTAGTTTTTCTTAATCTGCACAGTGGTTACATAGGGTTAAGCATATGGATATTTCATTGAGTTGTAGATCTCGGACTTGTTCACTTTAGTAAAAGGGCCCAAAATAATCTGTATGTATATTAACAAAGTAAAGGGATAAAAGATGCAAATCATGACAACTAGTTAATACAGATATTAGATATTAAGCAGTACAGATAAGGCATTTGATAAAGGTTAACATTCCTTAGTGGTTAAAATACTTAGAAATTTTATTATAGAAATTCTCTATTCCAAAAAAGTATGTACAGAAAATTTACATTAAACATTATAGTTAGTATGAAAGGTTGAACTCATTTTTTCTGAGTCAGAAATAGAAAAGATGATTAATTTTTGCTACTTTCACTCAATATTTTATTGAAAGTCTTAGCCAATAAACTAGACATAAATATTAATAGTACAAGAATTGAAAACAAATACAGCTTAATTATTCATAGATGAAATAATTGTGAATATTCCACATCAAACATGTCTGCAAATAAATGATCAAAGTTCAGTAAATTTAGTAATGTATTTGAATGCAAGCTCAATGTGTTAAAATCAATATACAATTGCAATATGCAAAATCAATTGTTTTTATATAGAAAGAAATCAGTTATAAAAGAAACAATATAAAAGAATAAAATTAAAAAATATCAAATATCTAAGAATTAATAATACAAGAAATCTATCAATATATTGTTGAGTAAAATTGAAGATGTTAGCAAATGGAGAGAAAATTCAAGGATTTCAAATGGTGAAAATATACATTTTCTTATACTGATCTACAATAAATTCAATATATATCCAATGAAAACTATAGAAACTTTCTCCTTCTTTGAGTTAATTGTCAAGTTGACTCTAAAATGTGCATTAAAAATGTGTATAAAGGTTCAAAGAATCAAAAACAATAAAAGTGAAATGAACAAAAATTACTTACTGTACTAGATATATAATTTTCACAAAATGACACTAGTAAAGAATTCTGCTTTATTTCCTAAAGTATAGGCAAGGAAACTCATGAATCAAAATAGCAAGTTTAGAAAGAAACTCATTTAATTTAATACAAAAATAATATTTCAGGGCCAAAGAAAGATTACTTTAAATGGTGCTATGTCAATCAGACAGTCATATATAAAAGTATGAAGTTGACATCTACCTCATACTATTTGTACAAATTATTATTATTTTGCTGCTGCTGTTGTATGCCTAAATGTGAAAATTAAGCCAATAACTCTTTCAGATTAGAGAATATCTTCATAAACTTAGAGCAGAAAAAATTCTTAACTAAAACTTAAAAAGTTGTAAACATTAAGAAACACCTTGCTAATCGATTACATTTGAAAGAACAACTTCTCTTCATTAAAAGACAGAAAGGGATGAAAAAGTAAATCAAAGAGGGGAGAAGCTATTGCCACAAATATACCTAGGTGCTTCTATTCAGAACAGAGAATTAATTCCTAGAAATCAATAACAAAATGATAGAAAACTCAATTGAAAAAATTTAGAAGTGCTTCAGGAAAAGAAGATATAGAAATGTCCAAGGTGGTCATTTGGCAAAAGTGCAAACTGAAGGAGACTCTACCACCAACATCAGCACGGATCCTAGCAGCTTCTACATCAGTGGACCTAGGACATGACTCTCCAAGGAAACATCCTTAGAGTGGTATCAGCAGAACTATATCTCCTGCAATGGGATTAGTCTGCAAAGCTCCCGGTGTTTCCATCGACAATAATGGAATTTATCCAAGCAAGCCTGAGTAGTTAAAAACAAAAACAAAAACCTCCCAGGTGTATGAATAGAATTGTATGAACAGAAGGTCACTCGGAAAAGGTCCAGAAACAGTCCAAAATGTTCCTAAAGCAACAGGGAAGGAACTGGACTGATAGACCATTTTCTGAATGGGAAGAAATGGCAGCTCTGGTGTCACATTCACAGAGGTGCCCTGTGAATATCCTATGTGATTGTTATGATGACTCTCCTGGTCATGATCATCCTGGTATGGCCACAAAGATATCTTTACATACAAATAGATAGCTGTCAAGTCATATTGACCATAAACCAGAGGAAATTAATGAGCTATAATTCATTATGAAAACTCTATGCATTTGCTCCTAAACTTTTTTTTCATTTTTTTATTTATTTATTTTTTTTAGCCAACTTACTCTAATTTGAAATAAGCCTTCTGGGAAATCTGCAGTCTTCAGGATAAGCCAGACTCACATTATGAGACAATTTTTTGCTTACCATGATTGTTTTCCACAAAGGCCTTTGGCTGTTTAATGAACTAAGTCGTGAAAACTGAATCCTTCAAAGTTTCTCAATCACCTTGTTTTGTCTATCCTTTAGAAAAGCTAGTTAAGTTAGAAAAAACAGCCATTCGTTTAAAATCAAAAACATTGACATTTGAAGGCATAGCTTTAGGAAAGGATTTTTTTTTCCCCCGCTTTTCAGTGAAGGAAGCAAGAGTTATTTTCTAGGAGTATGTTATTTTGTGTTAATTTAAGATGCTTCTTTAGTCCATAACAAGCGTAAATATAATTTTAAGCATATGAGGAAAATATTTTTAAATATCAAAGGACAAAAATAGTTTGAAAATTAAAAAATTGTCTTGAAAAAAGAGATATGATATAATTCCAAAACCTGAAAATATCTTGCACAGGTTTGTCTTTCAATTTATATTATTTTGCCAGTGGAATAGCAAGCACCCTTGTCTTGAATCTGAATTTATTCTCCACAACTATTGGACCTAATTTATTCCTCCCTTAGTCTCCTCCCTACACTTTCTCATTAGATGACAGTTTCCCATCATGGAATTTTTGTTCTGTGGTTCATTAACTCTCCCAGTGTTCCTATGCTGTTGCTAAGTCACAGGATGCTAAATGCAACAAGATTTGATATGAATATTAAATAAACCAGAAAAGAAACCAAGATAGAATTAAAAATACTTTGGAATCCATGGAGGGTGTCTTACAAGTATAAAAAAGAAACAAATATTTCTTCACTTGAAATAAAATACAAATTCAAAACCTCATTATACTAGTGAAAATATATTTCTGGAGACCAATTTTAGAATTTTCATACATTTTAATCAATAAGACTGAAATAAATGCTGAAATTAAGTTTCTGTCAATCTAAGTAAATTAATGTTGAGGTAATTGAATGAATAATTAGTTAATATTGAAATAAATTTTCTGCCAATCTGAGTAAATCTACAAATCATCATAAATAATCCATTCATCCTGCACTAATCTCATAAACATATCCAATTGACTGATTTGACTATATCATTTTTTGCTCCCATCATTTCTAATGTTTGATTTTGATAGAAAAATATACTAAATGGTTCATTGAAACATAAATTTACCAGGTTAGAATGGGATTGGCTATTTTTCTCCAATTGAGAGAGACAGGAATAAATGAAGACCACCCAAATGAGGACAAGACTACTGATGCAGAGTTTGCCCTCAGGGATAATAAACTATATACCATCGCTTGTGTTTGCCAGAGCCTCCAAGGCAGACAAAAGGAGTGAGAAGGCTTTATGCTGGAAAGAAAGGAAGGGCTTCAGGTATGCCCTGATTGGAGACTGTTGTCATGGAGAAACTGGAGGTCACCTACCTAGTGAGGTGTCCTATGTGAATGGTTAGAGCATATTTGATTTTCCTTGATTTTCTGTGGTTGGTTCTAAGTTCGAAATAAAAGTAAGAAGGCAGGGGGTGGGGGGTGGGAAACAGTCATTGAGTCCTGACCATTTGGAACCAATTGCTACAGTACTGCAGAGGTTGTGATTTGGCTTCTGGGCTATTGAATATGGGAGAGAGTTTTGTGTGTCAGAATTCTGTTTTCATGTATGATCTGGGCATTGTCCATTGGTTTATTCAGTCTCTCATACTAATATAATGAATCTCAAATTTTCTTCTATTAGATATTTTAATGCTACCAATATAAGTGCATTTTTTCAAGATATTTAGTGGCTAAAATTAATTTACATATAGAAAGATAGTGAATTTCCAAATACAGCTAAACATTTATACCAAGTTATATTGACTTCGTACCTAATGCACAAAGTGGAAGTGTTAGTCACTCAGTTGTGTCCAACTTTATGCAACCATGGACTGTAGCCCACCAGGGTCCTCTGTCCATGGAATTCTCTAGGCAAGAATACTGGGGTGGGTAGCCATTCCCTTCTCTAGGGGATCTTCCCAACCCAGGGATCAAACCCAGGTCTCTTGCGTTGCAGGTGGACACTTTACCATTTAAGTCATGAGAGAAGTCCACCTAACACATAAGGAGAAACATATATAAGAAGAAACATATACCCTTTGTTACCAAAAACAGAATTAAGTGCTTTTTGATACTGAAAGTCTTGGCAGATCTCTAGGTAGCAACTTGGTTTCTAGAGAAATAAGTGTCTGTGAGAAGAGTAGTTTTTCCTCATCACTTATCTAATGTAAGTAAGTCTTTAGGAGTTGTTTTCAATTTCCTCTTTGCATGATGGTAATTTTGGTGGCTTTTCCAAATTTCAACATATGCAGGCCCATTTATGCAGAAAACAGAGAGGACTGTTCAGTCTTAAAACATATGTAGAACAGAGACTGTTAAAACTGTGCAACTCCAAGTCAGACGTAGCCACTGATATTAATGGATGAGATCATCCCAGAGGGTAGGGGATCCCAAATACAGACAATACTCAATGGAGTTTTGTGAAAGAGCTTAAAAAGAGTCAGTGAAAAAAAAAAAAAAAAAGGAGTCAGCGAGTCAATCTCATATCTGGGAGCACAAAATTCACACATAGATTTGTTATTGTTGTTTTCTGTATTTACCCTTTACTGAGGAAGCCTTTCTCTATTCCTAATATATTCAGTCTTGGCAGTTGCTTTTGAGCATCTATTAAACTGACCATACGTGTTTCTTCTTTATAAAATCAGTTGAGGAACTTTATTGGCGGTCCAATGGTTAAGACTCTGTGCTCCAGTCCTTGGTCTGGGAACTCAGATCCCACATGCCATGGGGCCCGGCCAAAAAAAAAAAAAAAATTAGTTGGAAAGTGTTTCTTCCTTTTCTCTTTTTAAAAATTGTGTAGAATTGGTGTTCTGGACTGTTGCTTAAGGTTAAGTTTTTGAAAATAAATTCAATTTTTTATAGATACAGCACCAGAAAAATTTGTATGTGGCATCTTTGGTCACTTCTGATAAGTTTAGTTTTTTTATAAGATGTGTTCATTTAATGTAAGTTGAATTCATTGTCATAAAGTTTATTGCTATATAGTCTGTTATCTCTCATCTTTTGTGGGAGTGTGAGAGACACTTTTCTTGGCAACTTGCTCCAATTTGCCAAACTTTCCTGCCATAGAAATATGAGAGGTTTATTTTTATTTTTTTGGATAAAACCAATTAACTAACAAAGATAATCACCTTAGCTACCAGGTGAATCTAGGATGAACTGCTTGTGACAAACAGTGCTGTCAAGCCCTCTTACATGTGATTATGAACAGAGTGGGCTGGGTAAGCTTGGCTGTATAAGGGGCCGAGGTTTCTTTATCTTTGCGATGTCTTTAGTGGATCCCTTCGGATGAGCATCACATTGTGGATTAAAGCTTATTCAGTATTAACACTGTTTTTCTTCTTTTCTATCAGTGTGGGAAAGTTTTATGGAGATTTTGGGACTAGATTTTTTCATATTTCCCCAACAATTGTGGGTTTATTTTTGGTTAACATTCATAATATATTGTTTTTTGTAACAGTTTGGAGTTTTTAAATTCCCTTGAGTTTTATTCTTAGATGCATGCATTACTTAGAGATGTGTTTCTCAATTTTCAAATAGTTGAACTTAATTTTTCTCTTTATTACTAATTAATTCAGAATTATTTTTTTCAATACATTAAAATTTCAAATGTGTTATTGTGAATGAAAATAGGACTTAAATCAATAATTCTTGACTTACAAGTACTTAATATGTGTGACTTTGCAGATATTAGTTAATTTCTTCTCTAAAACTTAGTTTTTGCATGGGAAGTTTGATGTGTCTCCCATGAAAACATACATGTATTAATAATTCTAGTCTTTAACACCTCCACACATGTACTTTCACTTATATCTTAAAACAAACTAATAAACTATGTATTTTTTATATTACAGACAAGAAACTAAGTTTTGTTGTTCAAAATTAGCTTGTATCTGTGATGAAATCAATATACTTACATTACTAATGAGTGAATAAAGTGTGTGGTAAGCAATAGTGATAGCATTATTCCTGAAGGACAGAAAGTAATATCAATGTTTTATTGAGGAGGCAAGTTTCATATCTAATGGATAGTTAATTGAAATAGCAAATCACAATTTTTACCACTAGTTCAGTTCAGTTGTTCAGTCGCTCAGTTGTGTCTGATTCTTGGAGACCCCATGAACCGCTGCACGCCAGGCCTCCCTGTCCATCAACAACTGCAGGAGTCTACCCAAACCCATGTCCGTTGAGTTGGTGATGCCATCCAGCCATCTTATCCTCTGTCGTCCCCTTCTCCTCCTGTCCTCATTCTTTCCCAGCATCAGGATCTTTTCAAATAAGTCAGCTCTTTACATCAGGTGGCCAAAGTATTGGAGTTTCAGCTTCAACATCAGTCCTTCCAATGAACACCCAGGACTCATTTCCTTTAGAATGGACTAGTTGGATCTCCTTGCAGTCCAAAGGACTCTCAAGAGTCTTCTCCAACACCACAGTTCAAAAGCATCAAGTCTTCAGCGCTCAGCTTTCTTTATAGTCCAACTCTCACATCCATTCATGACTACTGGAAAAACCATAGCCTTGACTAGGTGGACCTTTATTGGCAAAGTAATGTCTCTGCTTTTTAATTTGCTGTCTAGCTTGGTCATAACTTTCCTTCCAAGGAGTAAGCATCTTTTAATTTCATGGCTGCAATCACGATCTACAGTGATTTTGGAGCCCCAAAAAATAAAGTCAGCCACTGTTTCCCTATCTATTTGCCCTGAAGTGATGGGACCAGAGGCTATGATCTTAGTTTTCTGAATGTTGAGCCTTAAGCCAACTTTTTCACTCTCCTCTTTCACTTTCATCAAGAGGCTCTTTAGTTCTTCTTCACTTTCTGCCATAAGGGTGGTGTCATCTGCATATCTGAGGTTATTGATATTTCTCCCGGCAATCTTGATTCCAGCCTGTGCTTCCTCCAGCCCAGCATTTCTCATGATGTACTCTGCATATAAGTTAAATAATCAGGGTGACAATATACAGCCTTGACATACTCCTTTTCCTATTTGGAACCAGTCTGTTGTTCCATGTCCAGTTCTAACTGTTGCTTCCTGACCTGCATACAGGTTTCTCAAGAGGCAGGTCAGGTGGTCTGGTATTCCCATCTCCTTCAGAATTTTCCACAGTTTATTGTGATCCACACAGTCAAAGGCTTTGGCATAGTCAATAATTTTACCACTAATTATTCTTTAATGTTTTGCACCAATCCTAAAATATGAATTTGTCCACTTATACTCTAACTATAGTGTAGAATTCTGGTTCAGTTTTGCTCCTCGATTTATACCTTAATGATTTATCTGTATGTGCTAAATGATAGCTTATTCAAATATATGGTGCTTGATTTTGGTTATTGTAACTGCAATATTTACTTTTGCTTTTAAAAATGACAAGCACAGAAATTTGGAGAAAAAAAAATCCCTGCCCCAAAGAATGAATACTTTTTTATTCTGAGAATTAAAATATTCTGACTTAGTTATTGAGTGTCAGGGAAAAGGCCAATATAAAGTTCAAACAATAAATAATTTCTTATTAGGGGACATTACAGGATAATTATTTCTAATATCTGGGCTCATAATTTCCAAAGAATCAAGATCATTACATTGTCATTGGAATGGTGACAGTTGAAAGATGTAGAGATGTTAGAAGATGTTTTACCAACAAAGCATCCAAGATTATATCAACAATGACAACAAACATTAGACTTTTTAAATTAGTCATATCACAGATATTTTTTGTTTTCTAAATATTTTTATTGTGTGCCATCTGCAATCTTAAAGAAAAGTTCAAACAATAAATACTATAGTACATTAAGTAAATTTTTTAAATGAATATTCTTTGTTATTCAAAAAACTCATAAGATAGATAATAGATATTGCTAAGTTTCTGTTGTACTTATAAGAAGTTGACCAAAGTTTGAATGTCTATATATAATAGACATAATGTGGACTTATACAGGGATAACTTCAAATTTTTAGTACCTCTTTTGTTTGTGATTCTCTGTTTTTAGTGTCCATAGGAATCATCTGGGGCCCTTGAGAAATTAGATTCAGGTCCCAGAAACCAATCATAAGTATTCTAATGAAACTCAAACCTGCCTTTTAAATAAGCACCAGTGATTTTTCACAACAGGGTTATCTACTGGCCACAGTTTGCTTTACAACCTGTGCTTTTGTTCCTATTAAACTTGCATCATTAGCTTCGGGCATACACTATCTCTATTATGTTCCATCTTTCAAATGAAATAAACATAATACATTTGTTTTCATTATATGATTGTTGAGTGTGTCTAGAATACCCACAAGGTTTTCAGAATGTCACATTTGCTATCAAAACTTGCTTAAAGGTTATTATGTGTATTTTCTACATAAATAAATGGGTTATGCAAGTTCTTATGCACCCCTTAATTAAACCTGCACCCTAAACTCCAATTATATTTTCACATCTTGTTTGGATTTGATTAACATCTTTTCTAATCCTACAAAGTAATTTCCAGTCTCTGTTAAATTATTGCACTATAAATAAGAAATAATCATTTAAACTTCAACCTTCTCTTTTCAAAGATTATGACAATCAGGTTTGATGGTATTACTGCAGAAATGTCAGCTCAATTATTTTTGGAATAATTAGCTTCATTATATAGAGAAGGCACACAGATATAAAATTCAGTTTCTTGATTCTTAAGTAGCTTCAGTAGCAATCAAATCCAAATTGAAAGAAGCTCACACCTGCTGCCTTCATCCTTTGTCATTCTCCTATGGAAAGATTTACTATCATAGAATCTAATCAATTATTAACTATGAGCATAGAAATGAATTTTAAACATCAACACATCAATCCAGAAGTTATTGAATTAAAATCAACCAAAATTTTTTTTCCCAATAATTGGAAAATACAATACTGTATAGGGTTGCTTGTGTATCTACAGTATCGGAGATATAAAGAGGCCATATTATTTGATCAGGATAAAGCTTGAGATAAGACTTCCCTGGTGGCTTAGATGGTAAAGAATCTGCCCGCAGTGCAGGAGACCCCGATTCGATCCCCGGATCGGGAAGATCCCTGGAGAACAGAATAGCTACCCACTCTAGTATTCTTGCCTGTAGAATTCCATGGACAAATGAGCCTGGTGGGCAACGCAGTCCCTGGGTTCCCAGAGAGTCAGACATGACTGAGCGACTAATACTTGCACTTTCACTTTATTTCAGGACTAAGGTGTTCTGACATAATCGCTCCTGTTATGCCAGTTTATCAGTTAAACACACTCATAGACCATAGGTATTTTCTGTATCAACTCAAAACTCTTCTGAGATGAATAAAAATATACCTCTGAATCAGAAACTTCAACTCCAAGTCCATTTGATTATCCAAGTATAGAAATATTTTGAAGATCATCCAATAAATTATATCCAGTATGTGGAGAAAAAAAGTAACATTAGTTGTAATTACTAGAAAGAATGAGGGTGAGGGATTAAGATAATCATATACAGAATAAGTCGGGAAAAGAGTTAACAACTGAGAGTTGTTTGTCTGCAAATTAGCCCAGAGGATACACTGGGGCTTCTCAGGTTTTATACATCATTAGTTAGACAAGTAACACTTCATATCTGAATAAACAATATGAAGATATTTTAAAGACGTAAACCTTGCTATACCCTTCCTGAGGTATGTCCATACAATTATTCGTTTGTATGAGGAAGCAATTTCTGGGACTTGAAAGGTGTGTTTTTGTCTTTTTTTTTTGTTTGTTTTTAATGTCTGTACTTGTTGTATAATGGTAAATACTTTACCCAAGGGAGATTACTAGATGCACTTTGATTTTTTGTTTTACTTAAAATAAGAAGCACTGTTACTGTGAAAATTGGAAAGATACTTCTCTTTTTACAAATAATTTAAAACTATAATTTTTATTTACTGTTCTAAAACTGATGAATACATATGCACAAAAATATGTTTTAACAAATGGATGTAACTTGATAGTTAAAACGTTGCTAACATTAAGGTTATTGTATGATCCATGAACCAATTGGTGGGGTTGCTCAGCTTAAAGGGAAGCCTTTTCTCATCATAGATCTGGCAAGGAAAATTGCCACTTTAGTCCTCCTTGGGAAAGCATATTGACGTAGTTTTTTAAGACGTCTGTTGCAAAGTATTACTTGAACCATCTGATGAATCTTGGTAGTAGAGGATATTTTCTAGACTTTGCGAACAATTAAGCATTTAAAGAATGAGATTACTAGGAAAATGAAAAGAAAAGCTAAGGTCAATGGTTGGAGAGGAATCTAAACCCAGTTTCTGGGTCCACAGGGCACCCAGTCAAGATTTTTAGACAGTGGGTTCAGAGCATCTTTAGATGGTACAATGAAGAAAGCAGTGGATGTCTGGTATATTTCCCAGTTTGCAATTTGATGTTCTTGGTAATGATATAGACTAGATATGAGAGAAGTTATGAGTCAATGGTATTAATGACACAACTTTCTTGTGAGACTATAATGTTAAGGAATATAGAAAAAATGCATCCTATTCATAGTATGCACAGTATGCATTACATCAAATGTTGTTATATTATTATTTCATGAATGATTCAGTATTATCTTGTTTATATTACTATATAAACTGAAGTGTAGAAAACATAACACAAAACATATGTAAAATGATCTGTAATACTGAAGAATATTTCTAAGCTCTCAAATTAAATATAAACTCCATATGAGGATATTCTGACTTCTAAATCTTTTCTACAAGTAGACATTTCTTAAGTACTACAAATAAAATTTTGCATTTTACAAAGGTTTGCAGATAAGAAAGGAATTTATAGTCTCTCTTAGATAAGATTCAGTTCAGTTCAGTTGCTCAGTCGTGTCTGACTCTTTGTAACCCCATGGACTGCAGCATGCCAGGCTTACCTGTCCATCACCAACTCCTGGAGCTTGCTCAAACTCATGTCCATTGAGTCAGTGATGCCAACCATCTCAGCCTCTGTTGTCCCCTTCTCCTCCTGCCTTCAATCTTTCCCAGCATCAAGGTCTTTTCAAATAAGTCAGCTCTTCCCATAAGGTAGCCAAAATACTGGAGTTTCAGCTTCAGCATCAGTCCTTCCAATGAATATTCAGGACTGATTTCCTTTAGAATTGACTGGTTGGATCTCCTTATAGAGCAAGGAACTCTCAAGAGTCTTCTCCAACACCACATTTCAAAAGCATCAATTCTTTGGCACTCAACTTTCTTTATAGTCCAACTCTCATATCCATACCTGACTACTGGAAAAACCATAGCCTTGACTAGATGGACCTTTGTTGACAAAGTAATGTCTCTGCTTTTTAATATGCTTTTCTAGGTTTGTCATAGCTTTTCTTCCAAGGAGCAAGTATCTTTTAATTTCACAGCTGCAGTCACCACCTGCAGTGATTTTGGAGCCCCCAAAATTAAAGTCCGTCACTATTTCCATTGTCTCCTCATCTATTTGCCATGAAGTGATGGGACCGGATGCCAGGATCTTAGTTTTCTGAATGTTGAGCTTTAAGCCAGCTTTTTCACTCTTTTCTTTCACTTTCATCAAGAGGTAATAGACAAGTTAACAGTATGTAAATAACATAGAGCTCTATACTTTGCTGTGCTATCACTGTTGCTTCTCCATTTTTCCACTAGTGAGCATAATCAGAGAAAAAAATTGAGTCCATATTAAGCGAGTGCAAAATGTTGGTTATTTTACTCAATCACCATTAACTTAAATGGCATAATCAATGTTTAAAACACCGACTAAAAACAGAAAGGTCATGTAGTAAAGTTAAAAAGTGTTGAGAAATGTACTGGAGGCCTGGTAATGGATAATTTTCCTTAAAGTGAATTTCAGAATAAAATATAAATCATTGCTTCCATCTAAAGTGGTTCAGTTACAGATACAGGGAGGTCCTTTTGTAAGATGACTTCACCTTCAAGGCTCAGGCCTTGTATTCCAAAAGACATTACATAACTGTGTCCAGGGTAGATTTATATATTATATAGTAATGCTCTGAAATACACCTCCAGCTCCTTCAGCTTATTTATGATGTTTATGAGATCAGTGGATGAGCCCAAATTATGCAAGATGAATCAGTGCTTACTGACATCACACATATTTTTCGTGAAAGGGCAAGGGACCAGAAAATTAACAGACTGTCTGCTAGGAGGCTACCTGATTCTTTTCAAGGCACTTTGAAATTTTTCTCAGTAATTGACTTTTAGCAGTTTTCCACTTGTAGACAGACAGATATGGCTATCAAGCCATCAAGTTTAATCCAAAACCTGTAACTACCCCAGCAAGCATCAGCAGTCACATGAAATCCATGGGAGGGCCTTACGGAAAATAGGCAGTTAATGTCACGCCTCTCTTTATCTAGATAAATTGAGTCATTTGAAAAACTTTCATGTTAAAAGTGCTGAATTGGTCAGCACATGAGGGATGTTTAGGAAGAAATTAATTGATGTATTTCTTTTGAGTTTTGCTTTTAGTTGAAAATGTCCCAAATTTATCCAATGGTAAGAATTGCAAAGGGTACTTTATTTATAATATTACTATTTCTAATACTAACATTAGTAATAATAATAAATATGAAACAACAAAACAGATATCTGTACCCTTTATTTGTTGGTATAATTTGTTACATCTGGGTTTCATCAAGACACTTTGGGAAACACAACTAATAGCTTAAAAGTCATGCAGAACACCTCAGAATATAGCATATATTGCAAAACAAATATTAAATATAGCTTAGCAATAGACAACAGAATATCAGATCATGGTAAATATGTGAAAGAAATGTAAGAGAACAAAAATGTATTTGAAAATAATGAAAATCAAAATCTTGAAAATACACTGAAAGACACATAATTTATGATTTGCAGCCCAAGAAAATGTGTGGTATTATAACCATATACACCACTTAACATTTGAGGGTTCTCTTTTTAGGTTGTAAATTCTATTTTTCCCATTGCTGAACTGACAATCTAGAACTCACTTCTTTTCTATTAATACATGTTAGATCTGGGGATATCTATTATACACATTCAATGTGCTCTCCACATATATCTTGGAAACCACATGCACATATAACAGAGTCACAGACTTTACCTCATCCTGAACTTTGTATATATGCAAATTGTTACTGTGGCTGAGATACCTGGAGCTTTTTCAAGAACAATACAGATTCCAATGTACAGGAACAATCTGGTTTAAACATCGCCTTATTTCATCTTTCACACATCGAATTTCTGTTCCTCTTGGACAAAATTAGTCAGTCCCTCCCTCAGCCTTGCCGCTTCTTCATTTAAGAATATGTTCATATGTTTGGAAGAAGCAGTATGGAAAGTTTTTAGGCACCATGACCTCTATCCTCTGGGACGCCATGTTCAAGCTACCTTAAAGCTGCTTGTTCTTCTAGTCCTTTTGCCTGGAACAATAGCACATGATGCCATTTGTTCCCTGGCTGACTGGCAGTCCCTTACACTTGTCATTGCCATGTGCCTCTAGGAGTCTGCTGGCCCTTTCGGCATGGCTCTGGCGGTCTGTTCTGTAGGCACGTTACAGCAGGAACATTACTAGCTCTCCTAAGGCAAACTCCCCATGCAGATTCCCAAACATCCACACAAGAAGTAAAGGCAGAAATAAAACTTCAGGGACTTCCCTCTGTCTGTGCCTGTAGATCACCTAAAACTCTTTGATATGACGCAAACTCAAAGTGTTAGGAGCAGCCTGTCTGAAGAGTCTAATTTAAGAGTCAGAGCCCTGGTCTGCCCTCAATGATAAACTCAGTAAACTATTTCCTTATCAACTGGTCAAAGCTCAGAGAGAGGAAAATCTTTCCCATTTGATTGCTTTGCCCTCCTTCCCTTGATCCTTTATGCCCCCCAAATAGAGGAGTTTTCTTTTCAGATCCCCTGTTTATTATGAATCTTTGCTTTAACACATGTAGAACTGCCATAGGTATGAGATTGTTCTCTAAATGACGCAAGGACAGTATGAACTGAGCCCTCCTAATTGAACGTGATTTACATAAATGAAGAGAAAACAATTTAATCAATGAAAATATTACCTCTCTGCTAAATACCTACTTCTAAATGTTGATCTCTTACTCTATAATCCCACTTTACATACCAGAAAGCGTTATTATCTTAAACTAACCTTCTATTTCCTTTTGAAGTCAATCCTAATTTACTTACACTCATATAAATATCTTAAACTACTCTGCGTGTACATTCTATGCTTAAAAAGGCAATACATGAAAGCATATTAGTCATTTTCGAAATATCATTCCTAAAGACATGTATATTAATATTTAACAAAGATAACAAAATGTAAGTGATTCTTGAACCTTAAGAGTAAGCATCACTCTCTCTCTCTCCTGAAGGTGCAGCATTCTTATGAAAGCAGTTGCTTCCCGTGAAAGCAATTACTTAAAGAAAATGTCTTTTTCTCATTACAGCCTTTTTGATACTCAAGCTCCAATATGCTTTTGTCTTAGCCAACTCTTCAGCTGTTGTTTATATCTGTGATTTCATTCATTACCCTCTCCATTCAGCTAGAAAGAACAATTTGGTTGCATTTTTTCTCTGTTATAGTATTACAGTTTCCTTATCCCATCAATTACTCCAGAAAGTCAACACTTGTTCCTTTTTATGTGTCCGTTCTTTGTTCCCAGTAAGAACTCAGATAATATCTCCCCAGTCCTTCAAATTCCACTTCTTTCTAGAGTGTATCTACATATCACTCAGTTAATTTTGTGGAGCCATACTTATTACTTTGTATTATGAAATGTCTTGGAGAGAAAAAGGAGTCCCCAAATTGGAGACCTTCCATATAATATGGGGAGAAATAGGACTAATATTACCATCATCCCTGCTTCAGATACCTAAAAATCAACAGCATAGTAAAATGCTGTGCTTGAAAACATACACATTGTGATATTCTGAGAAATAGCTAGAGAAACATTTCAGTTCTATGTTTAGAATTTCATAGTTCTTTTAGATGAGTCTGAAATGTTGATATAACCTTGATGTCTCTTTCTTTATTTGATAAACATAGTCCTGAATATTTAAAAACTCATAATTTAAAGTAATGAGGAAACAACTATTTACTTATTATTCATCAGTCTTACAAGTAGCTGCTTCTATCTTAAATGCCACTGGAATAATTCACATAATTGCAGATCACTTGGAATGGCATGTTTCGGTAACATCATTTCTCGTACAAAATGATCAAATTCTGCATTACAAGGTTAATAGGACCATGCATTTCAACTGAACAGAAAGTAGGTATGATCTTTTCAGTTTTATTTATGAAAAACTAGAACGTCACTACAAAATTTTAGAGTTATAGCAATAAAACAATTCAAATGTGTTGTAGCAATTGTCATCTATTTTTTCATTTATTTAGTTCAAGTTGATTGCTATGGAGGGAATGTTTTCGTCTTTTTCAAACAGCTTGATTGAGTCCATCATTTTTTTTCCTAGTTATGTAATGCATTATTTATGTTACCCTAAACCATTTTGCTTTTGCTTTAAAATCACTCCACAAGTCTTTTAATTTGTTTAGTCTTCTCAGAGCTTTGCAGAGCAGGCTTAGGGTCTAAAAACGAGACTATAGCAATTCCCCTTCAGGGCTTTTGCACTGACTAAAAGAGAGCAATCAAACTTATCAGCTGGAAACAGTCTTTGGCTTCAAGTGAACAGATCAGTTCATTTACTACTTTTAAAGACTCTTACTGGGGCAGTCCAGCTCCCCTGCAAAGAAACCACTATCCCAGCACAATAAGAGTCTTGAATTCTGACTGTAATGTTGCTCATCCTAACCAGGACCTGCAGTTGGGATCCTCAGGGTCAAGCAAAAGGAGATGGCCAGTACTTTTTAGGTGATTTATGATAAACCTATCCAATGAAAATAATTCTGCAATTTAAAAAGCCAGAATTTTCTATTTTTAATACATTTTTATTACAGTATGTAGAAGGAACTCCTTTGGCATTATATTTGTATTTTATTTCAATACACATCCTGGAATGTATTGGGATAAAGAGGGGACAGAACATTAATAAGTTCCCTCAACTTAGCCAACTTTCTTTAAAAGTCAGTCACAATATAATGAATGCAAATAAAAATAATTAAAGCAATGGCTTAAAGAAAGCCCAAGAAGTCCCAGACAGTCTAGAGAGAGGAAAATGAAAACATGGGGGGAAGAATGGCCAAAAGGGGGGAAGAAAGCCATCCTTCTCTACCACTATGCTTAAGGAAAGATATGCAAAATAAAGGAATCCTGCTAATCCTAATATAGAATATAAATCTTAAGAAAGTAGAAAAGGGAAAATATATGCTTTTTCCTTTCTGTACAGAAGGGACTTCCACCAGGAGGACCGAGTTGTCAGCCTTGAACAAGCATATTACAGCTCATTCAACCTTTGTATCTGTTGGTCATAGAACATATTGTTGTATCCAGCATGGCTTCCAGGAGAAAAACAGTGTTCATATTTTCAACATGAATCTCACAAAGTAAATATTGTAACAAAAATTGGTAGATAAAATGAAATCACCTATGTTCAATAAAAGTTGTGACTTCACTAGCTCTCCAATACAAACATAGGCAAGGCAAATCATCTTTCTAATTTTCAATTTCCTCATAGATGAATTAAAACTAGCTGAACTGGGTGAAAGATTTCCATGGTTTTCAAATACATCAATAATTATCATATTTTCAATAAATGATACTGACCTGTTTATCTATAGTTCAGTGACAGCACATGGCATTCTTTTAAATAACAGCAGGTTGAAATATACAGAAATGGCTGCTCAGAAGCTGTATATCTCCTAAATGTTAAAAAATTTAAAAAATAGAGCTATAAATAGTTCCAAATCTGAGAGCATTCTCCAAAATAATATACACGCATGCTTTCACCCTTCCATAATTTAATTTAATTAGTCATTTAATTCTTTCATGCACAAATAATTAAATTTTTCTTGGCCACACTTTATCTTGTAAATCTGAAAACAAATCAGCATGACTTAATATTTGCTTTTATTGCCATGATTTTGAACTGTGAAGTTATTGTTAAAATTTTTAGACATCTGTGATCAGAAAATATTGTTTTCAGATGTAAATTAGAAAGTATCCACTGAGGTTTCTCTATAAGCAACACTGTAATTTCAACCTTTTTCCTAAGGGAATTTATTTTTGAAGTGTCTGTGTTTCTTTTTTATCATTTCCAGTCTCTTGCTTTGTTTCCATCCTCTGGGTTTCAGAGTTTCTTTTTGATATTTCCAATTAAGACTGAAGTTTGCTGTGTATTTTTTAATGCGCATATGAAAAATTTCTTGGAACAATGCCATTTTCCTAACCCACAAAGCTGTTACTGTGAGTAGGCTTGCTCTTAGATAACTCCTTCTGTAGCAATGTTCATGATTAATTAGCATTTCTAAAGAAGTAAATGAGTGTCTTGCTTTTCACTTTCTCTGAAAAATTGTTTGACATTTTGATTGTTTGATTTTGCTGTATTGCTCTTAATATATGCTAATACAAGCTTACAATGTGATAGAATAGCATAGTGATTAAGCAGGTATAAGAATCTCAGTGAAGTGATTAAATGCTTTTCTTCTTTAATAGTAAGGTGACATAGTAGCTTTTCTATTACTGATAATGATATCATAACCATAATCTAAAAAAGGAAAAGAAATTGATTGGGTTTTATCCCCCTGACATTCTTCTATACTCTTAATCTCCAGAGAGTATCTAGAAAATTGAAGTAACATTTTAGAAAATTTAAAAGTATTAGATTTAAGTTCAGTTAATGGGAATTTTCTATTTGTTCACTGCCACACCTCTAATTCCTAGAAGAAAATTGCTTTTTACCTTGAATATGAGAACTATATATTTTAGATATTTTCACATTTACATCAAATAAATACTAATTTTAAAGAGAAGCAACCCACAAAAATACAATCAATTAATCTTGAACAAAGGAGCAAAGGCAGTACAATACAGAAAAGATAATCTTTCAACAAACTGGACATCCGAGAAAAAAATTAATGAATCTAGACACAGAACTTACACACATGAAAAAAATTAAATCAAAAGAGACTACAGACCTAATTGTAAAAGGCAAAACTATAAAACTAGAAGGTTATGTAAGAGGAAATCTAGATGACCTTGGGAATAAAGATGACTGTTTAGATACAACACTAAAAACATGATCTACGAAAGAAATATTTGATAAGCTGGATTTCATTGAAATTAAACACTTCTTCCCTGTGAAAGATGCTGTTGAGAGGATGACAAAAGCAAGTACATAAACTGAGAGAAAATATTTGCAATAGACATGTGTAATAGACTGTTAGCCAAAATATAGAAAGAACTCTTAAAATCCTCCAGTAAGAAAATGAAAAAAACCTCAATTTAAAAATGAACTAAAGATCTGTTCAGACACTTTACTAAAAAAAAAAGAAAAAGATGCAGATAGCAAGTAAAGATATGAAAATATGCTCCACATCACGTGTCACTGCTGCTGCTGCTAAGCTGCTTTGGTCGTGTCCGACTCTGTGAGACCCCGCTAGATGGCAGCCCACCAGGCTCCCCCATCCCTGGGATTCTCCAGGCAAGAAAACGGGAGTGGGTTGCCATTTCCTTCTCCAAGCACATGTCACTGGTGAATTGCAAATTAAAAGAATGAGATTTTCCTACATACCTATTGGAATGGCCAGTATCCAAAACACTGATTAAACTATTCACTGCTGGTAGGAATGCAAAATGGAATAGCCAATTTGGAAGACTGTTTGTTTGTTGCTTATAAAATTGAACATACTGTTACCATATGACCCAGTAATAATACTCCCTAGCATTTACCCAGGTGAATCAAAAACATGAAACCCTTCACATGGACATTTTAGCAGTTTTATTCTAAATTGCCAAAACATGTATGCAACCAAGATGTCCTTTAACAAGTGAATCAATAAATTATGGTACATCCAGACCAAGAAGAGCTATTTTAGAGCTAAGAAGAAATGCCAAGCCAAGAAAAGACATAGAAGAACTTGAAATGCATATTACCAATCTTTCAGCTTCTCAAGGCTGTGTACTATATAATTCCAGCTATCTGACATTGTGGAAAAGCAAAATGACAAAGTAAAAAGATCAGTAGGTATCAAGGGTTATAGAGCAGAAGGAATAAATAGTTGAAGCACATATAATTTTAGAGTAGTAAACTATTCTGTGTGTGTGTGTGTGTTCACATGCCCACGAACTTAGTCACTCAGTCACATTTGACCCTTTGCTACCCCATGGACTAGATCCACCGAGCTCTTCTGTCCATGGGATTCTCCAGGCAAGAATACTGGAGTGGGTTGCCACTCCCATCTGTGGGGGATCTTCTTGACCCAGGGATGGAACCTGGGTCTCCCGCATTGCAGGTGAATTCTTTGTCATTTGAGCTACCTGGGAAGCCCAAATGGTAAAATGGTAGAAATATATCATTACACATTTGTCTAAACCATAGAGTATGTAACACAATCACTGATCTCTAATGTAAACTACAGATTTTGAAAAATGATGTGTCAATGTAGGTATATCAATTTCAACAAATATACTACTCAGGTGACAGAAACTGACAGTGAAGGAAGCATAGCCTCCTCCTCAGACTGTCCCGCAGACTTTACTGTCTTGTATATCCTTCATGTCTTTCACTGACTCTGCTCAGTTATATTTGAGACTTTTCCTTAATTTGGGTTTGCCCAGTGGTTTCCTATGACTATATTGCATAGCCTTTTGGGTGGCAGCAGGTATATGGGAAATCTCTATATTTTTCTTCTATGTTGCTGTGAAGTTGAAACTACTCTAAAATAGTCTATTTGAAAAAAAAATGCTGAATAAATTAGAGCTTAAAATTTTTGTAAGCCAGACCTCACATTTTAGAGGAAATGAAGCTAACCAGAAGCTAGGTAAATTGCCCAAGGGCAGAGAGATATTTAGAGATCAAATCTTGAAAAGAAACATTCCCTGTTTACTCTCTCCTTGTTCTCAGTTCAGTTGCTCAGTCGTGTCCGACTCTTTGTGACCCCATGAATCGCAGCATGCCAGGCCTCCCTGTCCATCACAAACTACCGGACTCTACTCAA
Organism: Cervus canadensis; assembly: GCF_019320065.1. Lineage (NCBI taxonomy): Eukaryota > Metazoa > Chordata > Mammalia > Artiodactyla > Cervidae > Cervus > Cervus canadensis. Next base: position 31,073,060 of record NC_057394.1, read on the forward strand.
ACTCATGTCCATCGAGGTGGTGATGCCACCCAGCCATCTCATCCTCTGTCATCCCCTTCTCCTCCTGCCCCCAATCCCTCCCAGCATCAGGGTCTTTTCCAACGAGTCAACTGTTTGCATGAGGTGGCCAAATTTTGGAGGTTCAGCTTCAGCATCAGTCCTTCCAATGACTATTCAGGATTGATTTCCTTTACGATGGACTGGTTGGATCTCCTTGCAGTCCAAGGGACTCTGAAGAGTCTTCTCCAACACCACAGTTCAAAAGCATCAATTTTTTGGCACTCAGCTTTCTTCACAGTCCAACTCTCACATCCATACATGACCACTGGAAAAACCATAGCTTTGAATAGATGGACCTTTGTTGGCAAAGTAATGTCTCTGCTTTTTAATATGCTATCCAGGTTGGTCATACCTTTCCTTCCAAGGAGTAAGCGTCTTTTAATTTCATGGCTGCAATCACCATCTGCAGTGATTATGGAGCCCCCAAAAATAAAGTCTGACACTGTTTCCACTGTCTCCCCATCTATTTCCCATGAGGTGATGGGACCAGATGCCATGATCTTAGTTTTCTGAATGTTAAGCTTTAAGCCAACTTTTTCACTCTCCTCTTTCACTTTCATCAAGAGGCTTTTTAGTTCCTCTTCACTTTCTGCCATAAGGGTGGTGTCATCTGCATATCTGAGGTTATTGATATTTCTCCCGGCAATCTTGATTCCAGCTTGTGCTTCTTCCAGCCCAGCATTTCTCATGATGTACTCTGCATATAAGTTAAATAAGCAGGGTGACAATATACAGCCTTGAAGTACTCCTTTTCCTATTTGGAACCAGTCTGTTGTTCCATGTCCAGTTCTAACTGTTGCTTCCTGACCTGCATACAGGTTTCTCAAGAGGCAGGTCAGGTGGTCTGGTATTCCCATCTCTTTCAGAATTTTCCAAAGTTTATTGTGATCCACACAGTCAAAGGCTTTGGCGTAGTCAATAAAGCAGAAATAGATGTTTTTCTGGAACTCTCTTGTTTTTTCGATGATCCAGCGGAATTGGCAATTTTTTCTCTGGTTCCTCTGTCTTTTCTAAATCCAGCTTGAACATCTGGAAATTCTCAGTTCACGTATTGCTGAAGCCTGGCTTAGAGATTTTTTAGCATTACCTTACTAGCGTGTGAGATGAGTGCAACTGAGCAGTAGTTTGAGTATTCTTTGGGATTGCCTTTCTTAGGGATTGGAATGAAAACTGACCTTTTCCATTCCTGTGGCCACTGCTGAGTTTTCCAAATTTGCTGGCATATTGAGTGGAGCACGTTCACAGCATCATCTTTCAGGATTTGAAATAGCTCAACTGGAATTCCATCACATCTACTAACTTTGTTCGTAGTGATGCTTTCTCAGGCCCACTTGACCTCACATTCCAGGATGTCTGGCTCTAGTTGAGTGATCAAACCATCGTGATTATCTGGGTCGTGAAGATCATAGAGTATCATAGAGTTATATAAATTAATTTAGTTTTATACTTTATGTTATACAATCTTTTAGTGCTGTAATATTTGGAATGCTGTAGAAACTCCTTTCAAAATGAATAAACATTTTTAAAGAAAGGGTCAGAGCATACCTATATTTCATCCATTTTGGAACCAAGTCCAATCGTATGAATATGATGTGGGTTAAGAAATACATTATTTGGAAAATCTATAGGAAATAGACCTTTACTAACAGGAATTATTTTTTGCTGACTTGAACAGTGACCCGATATCATGATTTAGTATTTAGTAAAAAACTTATATGTTACATCCACTGTTTGGAAGTTAGATATAGTATTTGGTTCCATGCCCCAGCTTTAAATTGAAAATATATATATATTAACTTTTTAAATTATATGAAATATGTCTTTCTTTATGTTGGATAAACAAAATTGATATTTTTTTGCTTTCATGTCACTGAAAAAATGACAATAAAAATCTTTTAAATATTTGTATAATATGAAATATCTAATAATTAGTAGATCATCTAAAGGAGTCTTTCTAATCCATGCACATACTCAGACTTACTTGAATTAGATTTTTTTGTCCACTCTGTTAGACTATTTTATAACTAAGCAGGAAATTACTCCTTAATTGAAAAACATATGGAAAATCAATATATATGAAGAAAACAAAGTGTTTTTTATTTTTTAATTTTTCACCTTTTTATTTGGAAATGCATTGTGACAAGAAAGGTATAAGGCAATATACAGAATCCCAAGTATGTTAACATTTTTTATAACCAAGGTACAGATATCCAACCAGGTAATTAGCATTGCTGTACTTCCACTAACTTAGCTTTAAACCTTACACACATTTCACCAGCTTCCCAACTCATGTACTTTTTTCTGGACAAGGATCCGATCAAGAATCCTATATAGAATTTGTCACATTTTCTTATTCTCTGCTAATCTGTTCTAGACAAGTTATCTGTTAAAGACTGTTCCTCAGTTCTCTCTGTCATTTATAACCTTCATATTTTAATTGCCCCTGCTCATTTATATTGGAGATTTTTCCATAATTTGTATTTGCCCAACATTTTCTCAAAACTATATTGATGTTACGGGTTTGGTACAAGAATAATCAATGCATCCTTCTGTGTGTCCTTTACAGGACATCCTATCAGGAGATACATGACGCCAGTTTTTCTTATTACTAGTGCTGTTAACATTGTTTAATGAAATAATTTTTTTTTTTTGTATAAATAATTCAAATTAGTTTTCTGTCACTTTGAACAGAAATAGAAGACCCCCTGGAGGAGAGCATGACAACTCACTCCAGATTTCTTGCTTGGAGAATCACCATGGACAGAGGAGCCTGGCGGACTACATTTCATGAGGTCGCAAAGAGTTAGGCATGACTAGCAACAGACCTAATCCTATGGTAAACACTTTAAGTATTTAAATATTTCCCATAGAGTTGACCCTTAAAGAACGTGAGGCAGGCTGTTGGGGTTCTGACACTTCTGGCTGTCGGCATCTAGCTTTACAGATGAAAATCTGCAACTAGGCCTTCACCATTGAAGGTTCTGCATCTCAGATTCAACCAACTTCATATGGTGCAGTTCTGTAGAACACATTGATTGGAAAAAATCCTAAGTAGACCCATGTTTGTTTGAACCCATCTGTGCTGTTCAAGAATCAACTATATCTTATCATTGTTCACTTAAAATCTGTTTTGCATCTATTTAAAAATATTAATGTAGTGATTTTCAATAAGTGACACTGTAGACTAAAAACTATCAAGTTATCATATATATTCCTATGTGCTGAGCAGTTATCCATACAAGTGAGCAGCTGCTTGGTCCAAGAATTGCTACCCATATAAAGTCCATTACTACTTCGGAGTCACACAAAGTAAACAGTTTTGCTTATTTTAACTATTTCTCGGAGGAATGATAAAAATGAATAATACAAAGAGAGTGATGTTAAAATGCATTTTGCTCAGTTTCATAAATTAAATTATGAGCTTTATGGCAGTATTACTCTCTCAATGAACTGGTAAGATGTTTATGACAGACTCATAGCAATCATAAAGGGCCTGTCTGTATGACAAGTAATTTTCACGTTGTCATATATATTGCAACAAATAAAAGCGGAATACACTGAGGTGAATAGCATTCTAAGCCCTACTAGTAAAATGTGATTTAAATGTAGTTATATAAGCATGTGATTAAAATAATCCAATTCTAAAATTAACAATGGAATTCTGCCTTTTATTCCTTATGCACTCATTATTATTTCATGGCCATGATATTTGTCCATGACAAGAATACAAGGTGATCTCAGAGATACATGTCTTTTTATGAAAATAAGAAGATAAAGAATGTGCTATACAAGATTCTTCTTTAGGCTCAATTCAGTGTTCTAATTTGATCCAAAATCTGAGGTAAAATATAAATTTTACCAATTTCTGTATAATGCATACCATTTCATGTTTGAATAAAAAAAATCAACTTTTAAGTTATTCTCGTATTTGTAATAGTGGTTAGAAGGTATTTATAACACCTAACCACTACAAAACTGTTCATGGTTATCTCTCTTATAACCTATGCTGCTGCTGCTGCTGCTGCTAAGTCGCTTCAGTCGTGTCCGACTCTGTGTGACCCCATAGACGGCAGCCCACCAGGCTCCGCCATCCCTGGGATTCTCCAGGCAAGAACACTGGAGTGGGCTGCCATTTACTTCTCCAATGCATGAAAGTGAAAAGTGAAAGGGAAGTCGCTCAGTCGTGTCCGACTCTTAGAGACCCCATGGACTGCAGCCCACCAGGCTCCTCTGTCCATGGGATTTTCCAGGCAAGGGTACTGGAGTGGGGTGCCATTGCCTTCTCCAATAACCTATGCTACAAGAGAATAATGATGACTTTTCTGTTTCAGTTATTCATTCCTGCATAAGAACAGCTTCAATACTTTGTAGTTTATATCAACAAGGATTTATTCTTTCTCAGCATTCTGTGGGACAGAAATTCGTGCATTGTTGGGTTGGAAAGTTATCTTTCACATAGTAGTAGCGGCTGTTCCCTCAGCTTTATTCAACTGGTGACTGCACTGTGCTAACTCTAAATATGTGAAATATACACACTCCTCATGCAAAATCTGCCCAAAACTAGCATTAACATGAAGGCCAGGACCGCATCATGTAAGTCCAGTCCAGAAGAGAAGGAATTTTTTTTTTTTGGTAGGAGCAGTTTCTCAGTTGTAGTTTCTTAGTTTAGCTTTTCTTTTCCCAGGACTAAAAAGATGTTACCTCAGGTTTTTCTTAATCTAAATATAGGTGTACAAAAATAAAAATTATCTCCCCTCTTACCTTATGGGATGAAATATAACAATGAGGCAAGAACAGAAAAGAAAATCACAGAAATTTCCTAAAAGGTAGGAAATAAAGCACATAGCAGTCATTGGTCTACAGTCATTTTCAAATCCAATTGTGTGTATATTGTTAGAGATACTCCTGGAGCAGGAAGAGTTCTTCAGCTAAGACCTAAGTTTTCTCCCTGGAAATGTTTTCCACAGCTTTTAACACTATCTTATAGAAGTTTCTGTCAGATCTTTGAGTTTACCATTACCCAATATTTTGATAGAAAAAAATAGCCTATGTTTACAGCTTAATAGCTTTCTCAGTTACTCACTGACTTTAAAAGATAGCACACGCATATTCCTCTTTTCTTCACCCCTTTGATTCCAGGCTGAAGATTCTTCCATCAATATAGTTCTCTTAAAAACATTTTTTATTTCAATGAATAAAGCTGAGATTCCCTCAATGCCCTCCAAGCCTCATCCATAATTCCATTGGAAAGAGACATCTCTACTTTAGTCAGGTAAAGCTGCTATGAGACAATGCCCCTATAGTTCTTAGAATCCATTTTGCTAGTTGCAAGAGATTTAAATCTTTCAGAGATTATAGCAAGAGACTTGAAGTCTCAACTTTTAGTTTTATCCACCCTGAAGCCACATTTAACTGGGAAGACAATTAATTGACATTTATCATAATGCTATTTCTCACTTTAAGAAAATTTTGTCAAGAGTAGTAGAGGATGAGAAAATCATATATTTTCTAACTTAGCAATTTTGAGTTTGAAATATTTTCTCCAAATTCTTTTTGAAAACTAAACAGCACCTCTTTAGTTCATCTCTTTTACAGGACCTCATTGTAGGTAACATGTCTTAATTAACCGGCACTTCAAAAGTTAAATAAATCTTAAAATATGTTTAGTTAGTTCTCAGATTTGTTAGGTATATTTTCTACCATAATGTAATGCAGTCAACAGTCTTGCCAGTTTTTCCACCAAAACATAGCATGCCTGCTTTCTTCAGTCTCCATTATCAGTTTTCTGACTGAATTTCCTGCTGTCTTTTGAACTTTGCTTACTGTTTGATCCTGGAGCCAATACCAAATGGATTAGGCTTTTGTTACAGTAGCAACCACACTCAAGGGGAGAGAATTGGTATGTTCATAAAGATAGGGTAAAAATTAATAAAGAACTATCTTTGTAGATTATTTACTAGATGATCACTATCTGCATGTGATCTCTCTTGAATTTTGAAATATATTAAAGGGTGGATCTGTGTGACTGAAAGCTAAAAACTATGTATTTGGTAAGTCATGGGTGTTTGGTATACAAAGATAACCTAGGATTTTTTTTTCATAGATGATATTCTATAATTTTAATATACTGAATTGTATATGTGTACATTTATATTTGACTATAACATGTATAAGTAGTAATATTAATTATTCAGTATTTATTTCTATTGTAAACTTCTAAAGAAAGTAGTTCTTAGAAGAAAGTTGTTGTTTAGATTGTGGAAAGAAATATCTTCCTTTTAAAATGTTGTCAGTTGTTTTGTGACATCTCCATCAATCTCACTTACACTAATTAACATGAATCCCATATCTTGCTGTGTAGATAAATGCTGATTGGAAATCAATATCCATAGTAGTGAAGATAGATGTGATTTTTTAATCTCACTTTCTCTCTTATCGATGTTGCATTAATCATCTCGTTCAATACTATAGGACACTTTATTCATGTTTCTTTTTTAAAAACAAAGCATACTGTTTGGCTCAACTTAATAATTTAGAAATTGAATTAAATAAAGTGTTTATATAGGCAAGTAGAAACCACCATACCACTACAATCTATTGGACCATCTCTGAGAAGTAATCAAATCTTTCATGATAAAATCTCCTTTAATTCTCTATAATGTTAATAATCCATAAAAATGCATGAAAGTATTTTATATACAAATAATTTTAAATACTAAAATGGTGAACATATATATTTATAACATTTCAGTAATAAAATTATAAAATATATCTCATACTTTATAAGTATTTTAAAATATAAATTTATTTTAAAATAATATATTAAAAGCCTAAACATATATTTCTTTATGACAATATGTTGACAACACATTAAACTGAAGTCTTCAAAATTTGAGGATGTATTTTTCCCAATGTAGAGTTGGAAAGTTAAATCTAATATTTTTATTTCTGTGCCCTAACAGCCTATTAAAAAGGTCAAAACAGAAGCCATCTGTTAGAGTTTCACTACTTCGAAAATTTGCCATGATTTGTCACTGTATCTAATCTTAATATGAAGTGACAGCATGGCAAAGGAAGTAATTGCAACACATTTTCTTGGTATCGGTTGCTCATACTTTTCCTTGTGATCACTCCACTGATTTAAAAAATATTTTATGCCAAGAATTTCTTCAATATTTGACTTAATTTCCCTCTTGACATAATTTTATAAGCCTTTAAAAAATTTTTTTTCTTGGTATAATCATTGTACTTTGGAAAAAGTACAATGGAAGACATTTCTTCCAAAAGGAAGATATTTCTAGTATCCCAAAGATTCTACGCACTGTTAAAATAAGATCCAAGTAAACTGTCAGAAGTCATTCCTTTTCCTTCCGGAGTTTTTTTTTTTTTCCCTGTTATCTGCTGATCTATTAACTGATCCAAAGCCAAATATGAAGACTCTAATATATTTGTGGTAATGTAGTCAGTATTTGAAATAAATAAGCAAAGAGCTGTATCAAATTCTCTTAGAAGTAATATTGTTGTTGTTCAGTTGCTAAGTCATGACTGACTCTTTGCAGCCCCATGAACTGCAGTATTCCAGGCTTTCCTATCCTTCACTATCTCCCTGAATTTGCTCAAACTCCTGTCCATGGAGTCAGTGATGCCATCCAACCATCTCATCCTCTCGTCCCCTTCTCCTCCTGCCCTCAATCTTTCCCAGCATCAGGGTCTTTCCCAATGAACTGGCTCTTCCCATCAGGCGGCCAAAGTTTTGGCACTTCAGCTTCAGCATCAGTCCTTCCAATGAATATACCAGGGCTGATTTCCTTTAATATTGAATGGTTGTCTCATTCAATCTATCCTTAGGTTGAACAAGTCTCCTTGCTGTCCAAGGGATACTCAAGTCTTCTCCAGTAATATGACTTGAAAACATCAATTCTTCAGCACTCAATTGTCTTTATGGTCCAATTCTCACATCCGTACGTGACTACTGAAAAAACCATAGCTTTGACTATATGGACCTTTGTCAGAAAAGTGATGTCTCTGCTTTTTAATACACTGTCTAGGTTTGTCATAACTTTTCTTCCAAAGAGCAAGTGTCTTTTAATTTCATGGCCACAGTCACAGTCTGCAGTAATTTTGGAGATCAAGAAAATAAAATCTGCCACTATTTCCATGTTTTTTCTCCTGTTTGCAATGAAGTGATGAGTCTGGATGCCATGATCTTCGTTTTTTGAATGTTGTGTTTTAAACCAGCTTTTTCCGTCTCTTCTTTCACCTTTATCAATAGGCTCTTTAGTTCTTCTTTGCTTTCTGCCATTACAGTGGTATCATCTGCACATCTGAAGTTGCTGATATTTCTCCCAGAAATCTTGACTCCAACTTGTGACTCACTCAGCCTAGCGTTTTCCATGATGTGCTCTGCATATAAGTTAAATAAACAGAGTGACAGTGTAGTCTTGACATACTCCCTTCCCAATTTTGAACTAAGCCATTGTTCCATGTCTGACTCTAAATGTTGCTTCTTAACTTGCATACAGATTTCTCAGGAGGCAGGTAAGGTGGTCTGGTATTCCCATCTCTTTGAGAGTTTTCCACAGTTTGTTGTGATCCACATAGTCAAAGGCTTTAGCACAGTTAATAAAGCAGATGTAGATGTTTTCCTGGAATTTTCTTGCTGTTTCTATGATCCAACAGTTGTGGGCAGTTTGACTTCTGGTTCCTCTGCTTTTTCTAAACCTAGCTTCTACATCTGGAAGTTCTCAGTTTACGTACTTTTGAAGCCTATCTTGAAAGATGTCGAGCATTACCTTGCTAGCATGTGAAATGAGCACAATTGTATGCTAGTATGAATATTCTTTGGAGAAGGAAATGGCAGCCCACTCCAGTACTCTTGCCTGGAGAATCCCAGGGATGGCGGAGCCTGGTGGGCTGCCGACTATGAGGTCGCACAGAGTCGGACACGACTGAAGTGACTTAGCAGCAGCAGCAGCAGCAGCAGCATATTCTTTGGCATTTCCCTTCTTTGGAATTAGATAAAAACTGATCTTTTACAGTACTATGGCCTTTGCTGAGTTTTCCAAATTTGCTGGCATGTTGAGTACAGCATTTTAGCAGCATCTCTTGTAGGATTTCACTATATATCAGTTCAGTTCAGTCACTTAGTCTTGTCCTACTCCTTGCAACCCCATGAACTTCAGCATGCCAGACCTCCCTGTCCACCACGAAATCCCGGAGTTTACCCAAACTCATGTCCATTGAGTTGGTTATGCCACCCAAACATCTCATCCTCTATCGTCCCCTTCTCCTCCTACCCTCAATCTTTCCCAGCATCAGGGTCTTTTCAAATGAGTCAGCTCTCGCATCAGGTGGCCAAACTATTGGAGTTTCAGCTTCAACACCAGACCTTCCAGTGAACACCCAGGACTGATCTCCTTTAGGATGGACTGGTTGGATCTCCTTGCAGTCAAAGGGACTCTCAAGAGTCTTCTGCAACACCACAGTTCAAAAACATCAATTATTCGGCATTCAGCTTTCTTTATAGTCCAACTCACATCTATACATGACTACTGGAAAAACCATAGCTTTGAATAGATGGACCTTTGTTGGCAAAGTAATGTCTCTGTTTTTTATTATGCTGTCTAGGTTGGTCATAACTTTCCGTCCAAGAGTAAGCATCTTTTAATTTCATGGTTGCAATCACCATCTGCAGTAATTTTGGAGCCCCCCAAAAATAAAGTCAGCCACTGTTTCCACTGTTTTCCCATTTGCCATGAAGTGATGGGACCAGATGCCATGATCTTAGTTTTCTGATTTTGAGCTTTCAGCCAGCTTTTTCACCCTCCTATTTCCCTTTCATTAAGAGGCTTTTTAGTTCCTCTTCACTTTCTGCCATAAGGGTGGTGTTGTCTGCATATCTGAGGTTATTGATATTTCTCCCAGCAATCTTGATTCCAGCTTGTGCTTCATTCAGTCCAGCATTTCTCATGATGAACTCTTCATATAAGTTAAATAAGCAGGTTGACAATATACAGCCTTGACATACTCCGCTTCCTATTTGGAACCAATCTGTTGTTCCATGTCCAGTTCTAACTGTTGCTTCCTGACCTGCATACAGGTTTCTCAAGAGGCAGGTCAGGTGGTCTGGTATTCCCATCTCTTGAAGAATTTTCCACAGTTTATTGTGACCCACACAGTTAAAGGCTTTGGCATAGTCAATAAAGCAGAAATAGATGCTTTTCTGGAACTCTCTTGCTTTTCCGATGAATGTTGGCGATTTGACCTCTGGTTACTCTGCCTTTTCTAAATCCAGCTAAAACACCTGGAAGTTTATGGTTCACGTATTACTGAAGCCTGACTTGGAGAATTTTGAGCATTAGTTTTCTAGTGTGTGAGATGAGTGCAATTGTGCAGTAGTTTGAGCATTATTTAGCACTGACTTTCTTTGGGATTGGAATGAAAACTGACCCTTTCCAGTCCTGTGGCCACTGCTGAATTTTCCAAATGAGCTGGCATATAGAGTGCAGCACTTTCACAGCATTATCCTTTAAGATTTGAAATAGCTCAACTAAAATTCCATCACTTGCACTAGCTTGGTTTGTAGTGATGCTTCCTAAGGCCCACCTGACTTCGCATTCCAGGATATCTGGCTCTAGGTGAGTGATCACACCGTCGTGATTATCTGGGTTGTGAAGATCTTTTTTGTACAGTTCTTCTGTGTATTCTTGCCACCTCTTCTTAATATCTTCTGCTTCTTTTGGGTCCTTACCATTGCTATCCTGTATTGAGCCACCTTTGCATGAATTGTTCCCTAGGCATCTCTAATTTTCTTTAAAATATCTCTAGTCTCCCCATTCTGTTATTTTCCTCTATTTCTTTGCACTGATCACTGAGTAAGGCTTTCTTATCTCTCCTTGCTATTCTTTGGAACTCTGCATTCAAATGGGCATATCTTTCCTTTTCTCCTTTGCTTTGGCTTCTCTTTTTTTCACAGCTATTGGTAAGTCCTCCTCAGACAACCATTTTGCCTTTTTGCATTTCTTTTTCTTGGGGATGGTCTTGATCCCTATCTCCTGTACAATGTCATGAACCTCCATCCATAGTTCATCAGGCTCTCTGTCTATCAGATCTAGTCCTTTAAATCTATTTTTCACTTTCACTGTATAATCATAAGGGATTTGATTTAGGTCATACTTGAATGGTCTAGTGGTTTTGTCCACTTTCTTCAATTTCAGTCTGAATTTGGCAATAAGGAGTTCATGATCTGAGCCACAGTCAGCTCTGGTCTTGTTTTTGCAGACTGTATAGAGCTTCTCCATATTTGGCTGCAAAAAATACAATCAATCTGATTTCGGTGTTGACCATCTGGTGATGTCCATGTGTAGAGTCTTCTCTTGTGTTGTTGGAAGAGTGTGTTTGCTATGACCAGTACATTCTCTTGGCAGAACTCTGTTAGCCTTTGCCCTGCTTCATTCTGTACTCCAAGGCCAAATTTGCCTGTTACTCCAGGTGTTTCTTGACTTCCTACTTTTGCATTCCAGTCCCCTATATGAAAAGGACATTTTTGGGGGCGTTAGTTCTAAAAGGTCTTGTAGGTCTTCATAGAACTGTTCAAGTTCAGCTTCTTCAGCGTTACTGGTTGGGGCATAGACTTGGATTACCGTGATATTGAATGGTTTGCCTTTGTGACAAATGAGATCATTCTGTCATTTTTCAGATTGCATCCAAGTACTGCATTTTGGAATCTTTTGTTGACTATGATGGCTACTCCATTTCTTCTAAGGGGTTCCTGCCCACAGTAGTAGGTATAATGGTCGTCTGAGTTAAGTTCACCAATTCCAGTCCAGTTTAGTTCGCTGATTCCTAGAATGTCAACATTTACTCTTGCCATTTCCTATTGACCACTTCCAATTTGCCTTGATTCATGGACCTAACATTCCAGGTTCCTATGCAATGTTGCTCTTTACAGCATCGGACCTTGCTTTTATCACCAGTCACATCCACAACTCGGTGTTTTTTTCTTTGGCTCCGTCCCTTCATTCTTTCTGGAGTTATTTCTCCACTGATCTCCAGTAGCATATTGGGCACTTACTGACCTGGGGAGTCCCTCTTTCAGTATCCTATTATTTTGTCTTTTCATACTATTTATGGAGTTCTCAAGGCAAGAATACTGAAGTGGTTTGCCATTCCCTTCTCCAGTGGACCACATGCAGACCTCTCCACCATGACCCGACCGTCTTGGGTGGCCCCACACGGCATGGCTTAGTTTCATTGAGTTAGACGCTACTGTGGTCCTATGATCAGATTGGCTACTTTTCTGTGATTGTGGTTTCAGTGTGTATAGAATATTAAAATCAGTCTTTTCAGTAAGTCTTTCTGATAAGTAAGGCATAGAGAAGGAAAGAAAGAAATTTAATTCTCTATTACTAGAGGATCTAGAGCTAAGTTTTCTGATTAGTGACTAGTGTTTTTACTCACTGGTTATTCTTAAATTTATTCATGTAAAATTTAGATATTTAAATGAAAGAGTCTATATAAAGCTCTACTTTATTCATAATTACCAAAAATTGGAAGCAATTGAGATATTATTTAATAGAGGAATGGGTAAGTAAACTGGTGCATCCTTAGAATGGAGTTTTATTCAATGCTTAGGGAAATGAGCTATCAAGCCCCAAGAAGATACAGAGGAAATTTAAATGCATATATTTTAAATGAAAGAAGTCAATCCAAGAAAGATATATGTGGTAGGAAAGTGAAAGTGAAAGTTACTCAGTTGTGTCCAACTCTTTACAAAGTCATGGACTATACAGTCCATGGGATTCTCCAGTCCAGAATACTGGAGTAGGTAACCTTTCCCTTCTCCAGGGGATCTTCCCAACCCAGGGATCAAATCCATATCTCCCGCATTGCAGGCAGTTACTTTACCAGCTGAGCCACAAAGGAAGTCCATATGTGGTATGATTCCAGGTATATGACATCCTGGAAAAGGTTAAACTATACAGATAGTGAAAGGATCCGTGCTTTACAGAGATTTATGGAAAGGCAGGGAAAAACGGGTTAAGCACTAGCAAATATTAGGCCAGTGAAACTAGTCTGTAAACTTTAAGGGTTGATACATGTCATTATATATTTGTCAAAGCCTGTGGAATGTACAACACAGGAATGAACCCTGATATTAACCATGGACTCAGTAATAATAATACATTATTGTTGGTTCATCAGTTGTAACAAATGTACCATCTTGGTGCTTGAGGTTATTGTATGTGTATGGGAGGGCTATCAGAGAATTCTTTATGTCCCAGTCAATTTTGCTGTGAACCAAAAACTGCTCAAAAAAATAAAGTCACTGAAGAAAAATGACATGAGAAACAGAGTACACTGGTAATAATAACATGCCTACAAATTTAAAACCTAGACTCAAGTGTTTACAAATGAGATTAGTATTTTTTTCTTTCTTTCTTTTTTTTTTTTTTTCGGTAGCTTCCCGTGTGAATTTAAAGAGAAGTTGCAACAGAGCTATTCTTGAATTATTAAGCTCATCTTGACTCCTAACTAGTTTCTCCTTAGTAGGCTAAACACAGACTAAATTACAACTTTTATTTTGAGTTCTCAAATGAAAAACAAAACAGTGAATAAGCCATGGAATTCTGAAAACCCTTAAGGGAAATCTATCCTTTATAGGCAGTAAACATTTATCTCCTAAAATTCAATCATATTGTTTAATCCTATATTTTTAAAAATGCGATCATCTTTGTAGGAAATCAGAACCAGCAGTTCTACATTTCTGTAGATATCACTTCAAATTTTTTTCATGTATAATTATTAAAACCAACATATTAATATTTTACAAATAAACAAAACAGAAAAGCCCCACCATTTACATTACTGTTTGTAAAATCCCTGCTTCTCCTGATCTTGCTTTTATGTATTTAAAGTCTTCACTATCATTTCAGGGCTTCCCTGGTAACTCAGCTGGTAAAGAATCTGCCTGTGATGCAGGAGACCCCAGTGCAATTCCTGGGTCAGGAAGATCCCTTGGAAAAGGGATGGGCTACCCACTCCAGTATTCTTGGGCTTCCTTGGTGGCTCAGATGGTAAAGAATCACCTGCGATGCAGGAGATCTGGGTTTGATCCCTGGGTTGGGAAGAACTCCTGGAGGAGGGCATGGCAACCCACTCCAGTATTCTTGCCTGGAGAATCTTTATGGATGGAGGAGCCTGATCAGCTACAGTCCATGGGGTTGAAAAGAGTCGGACATGACTGAGCGACTCAGCACACACACACTATCATTTCAAATGCTGAAGCATGTTATTACAGCGTGCAAGAGGACGTGAGTCCACCCAGCCTAGCGTTCTGTAGGACTAAGGGACAGCTGAAGGGCTCCACCTCCTGGCACAAGACCAGACCTCAGACTGAAATTTCACATGTGTTGGTTAAAATTAGATCAGGAATAAAAGCTTAAATATTTTTATGTCCTAAAACATTGATGTTTCTCCCTGCTTCTTTTTTGTCACATAAGCAAATACACAAAGCATATTTCTTAGAGATTAATTATTGAAACCTAGGTAATAACTGCAATCAAAGAAATATGTTTTCACATTTAAATTACTCTGGGTTGCTAAGCTCTTTTGACTCTAAACCCCAGTGATTTAGTCACTAATGAGAATCGTTTTCTTTCTGAGGACTGTAAGCTTAAGTATGTCTTTATGTAGCTATTATTCCCCCTCTAACTTAAAGCTCATGAAATAGAAGCTGACTTTCCCTTTTTGCAGCTTTTTAATGTACTGCTTGCGACGAGTTTTCAGTGCTTAGCATTAAAATGTCACAGGATCCAAACAGCTTTTACTTTCTCTTAAAGAAAGTATTTTTCATAGAAATTCTAATAACAGTAAGCAATGAACTAAAAGAATAAAGTTCTGTGTTTTTGAATTCCATATACAGCTTTCATTGTTTTTCTAATTTCTTTTAAAAAGTGAAGAAAACATTTTTGCAGTAAGGATTATTCTTAATTAGTCTAATTCTAGAAATCAGATGGTATGCTGTGGATAAGCTGCACCCTTAATTTTCAAATTACCAACAGTTACAGAATTTTGGCATATGATTTCCATAAATGTTCATTTTAAGCTGACCAAAAGTTCATGATGAGTGCTTCCATCTCTATAGATCATGGTCTCCTATCTTTTATAGTCTGTTTCAAGCATACTTATTTTTTGGACCATAGGTGCAAATAATATGCTTATGTTCATAGCCAGATACCAGGAATGAGTTCCCGTAATCTTTTATTTCACTCTCGTTTCCCACTCCCTGTTCTCACCTCCTGTTTTAGGCAACCACTTAAGTTTCTTTATTGTCTCATCTTTTATATACCTAGATAAAATATGTAGTGCAGTTTTATGGTACATATATTTTAAATGTTTCTAAGAAATGTGATTTATTTTTGCAATATATCCATGTTGTTATGTGTGTATTTCATCTTTTCATTCCCTGCAAAAGCATAGTTCACATTTGACTTATGTATTTCTCAGTCTTGAACTTAGTAATTGTCTGCAAGTCGCTGAGATCTCTCTCTCACACACACACACACACACCCCCACAGTCCTCTGTGATAGATGTTCATAAGCACATACCTTTAAACACAGGGATGAAAGTTTTTTCCCCTGGTCCATTTGCAAGAGTGGGTTTATTTGTTCCTAGGGTCTGAGTACTCTCAAGTTGAATAAGTTTTACTCTTAAGAAAGGCCAGAGCAAACTATACTCCCATCAGTAGTGCCTTAGACCTACTGTACTAATCTATAACACTTATTATCCAGATTTTTATTGTTTGCTAAATTAACTGTTGTCTTAAAATATGTATTTTTAATTACTAAGCAACTTTTCATATGTATGCAGTAATTTGGGGTTCTTCCCCTTAATTTGGCTGCTTATATCTTTGGTTTGCTGCTCTTTTTCTCCTTGTATTTAAAAATTGAAATGTAGTTTATATATTAATGATATGTTAGTTTCAGGAGTGCAGCATAGTAATTTGACGTTTAAATACATTACAGAATTACCACCATCATAAATCTAGTAACCGTCTGTCTCCATACAAAGCTAGTAACAATGCCTTTGACAACATTTCCTATATACAATATGTCTTCAAGACTTATTAATGTTATTCCTGAAGGTTTGTACCTCTTAATTCCATTCACTTATTTTACCATTCCTCCACCCCTCTCCCTTCTGGAAATCACTTGTTTTTTTCCTATGTATCTATGAGTCTGTTTTCCTTTTGTTATGCTTGTTCATTTGTTTTATTTTTTGGATTCCATGTTTAAGATTACACAGTGTTTAGCTTTATTGACTTATTTCACTTAGCATGCTGCTGCTGCTGCTAAGTCACTTCAGTCGTGTCTGACTCTGTGTGACCCCATAGACGTCAGCCCACCAGGCTCCCCCGTCCCTAGGATTCTCCAGGCAAGAACACCAGAGTGGGTTGCCATTTCCTTCACCACTTAGCATAATACCCTCTAAATCCATCCACATTGTCACAAATGGCAAGATTTCATTTTTTTAATGAGTGGTATTCCATTGTGTGTGTGTGTGTGTATACATATATCTCATATCTTCTTTATCCATTTATCTACCTATGAAGACCTACGTTGCTTCCATATCTTGTCTATTGCAAATGATGCTGCAATGAGCATAAGATTGTATATATCTTATAAAATTACTTTTTTTGTTATTTTCAGGTAAATATCCTAAAATTACTGAATCGTATAGCAGTTTTATTACTAATTTTTTAGGAACATCCATACTGTTTTCCATAGTATGGGAAGTACTGTTTACCAATTCACAATCGTACTAAAACTTCATGAAGGTTCCCTTTTCACCACATCCTTGTCAATACTTGTTATTTCTTGTCTTTTTAGTGACAGCCCTTCTGAAAGATGTGAGGTGATATCTTCTGGTTTTGATTTGCATTTCCCTAATGATTAGTGATGTTGAGCATCTTTTCACATTTCTATTGGCCATCTGTTTGTTTTCTTTGGAAAAATATCTAGTGTATTCAAGTCCTCTGCCCATTTTTTAATCAGATCATTTCCTTTATTGATATTGAGTTGTATGCATTTTAATATTTTTATATTAACCCCTTATCAGATATGCCATTTGCAAATATCTTTTCTCATTCAGTAAGCTGAATCAACTTTTGTTGATAATTTACCTCAATGTGCAAAGGCTTTTTACCTTGACACAGCCCCATTTGTTTATTTTTGTTTCTGTTTCCCTTGCCTGAGGAGACAGATCCAAAAAAAAAATGTTACTAAGACAAATCGCAAAGAGCGTACTGCTCTGTGTTTCCTACAGGAAGCTTTATGGTTTCAGGTCTACATTTAAGTCTTTAATCTATTTTGATTTATTTTTGTATATGGTGTAAGAAAATGGTCCAGTTTCATTCTTTTGCATGTAGCTCTCCAGAACTCTCAGTGTCATTTATTGAAAAGGCTGTCCTTTCCCCGTTATATATTCTTGCCTCCTACTAGTAAAGTATTGTAATTGACAACATGGTCTGGGTTTATTTCTGAGCTCTCTATTTTGTTCCCTTAATCTATATGCCTGTTTTTGTGCCAGTACCATACTGCTTGGTTACTACAGCTTTGTAGTACCTTATCAGGGATATGTAGATTCATGTCAGGGATCATTATACCACCATGTCTGTGTTGCAATTAAAATGATTATTTGAGTGTATACATATGTGAAATAAAATTTCCATCTTTACCTATCTAATATGGATTTGGGGTAGAAACATTTGATAAATATGAAACAGGAGAGCATATTTGTACCAGAAAATCCCAAAAGGAGAGTATAGATAACATGGGGGAATGTAATATTATTGATAGTTAAGAATATGTGTGCATGCTGAGTTGCTTCAGGCATGTCTGACTCTTTGCGGCCCTCCAGACTTCTCTGTATATACTGGAGTGGCAAGAATGCTGGAGTGGCTTGCTGTGGGCTCCTCCAGTGGGATCTTCCTGACCCAGGGATTGAACCCATGTCTCTTATATCTCCTGCAATGGCAGAAGGGATCTTTACCACTAGCATCACCTAGGAAGCCCACATAAGTACATAAGAAGTGTATTTGTTAGATTGATTTAGTCATCACCCCTTTAAGATTTTTGTAGATTTCAAGGCTACTGGGAAAGCTAATAGCATCTGATCTGGAGTGGCAAGAATGCTTGCCACTCCAGTATAAATAGTATATGAGAGCTAGCTAGGCTTTCAGCCTATAGAAAAACTTTTACATGGGACTACTTAAAACAGTGTGGCAAGATGATTTTTATTTAGTCAGTCATAGTTTAGTCATCCTTTCAACATATTTCTAAATTAAAAACTGTAAGATTCCAGGGGTTTATCTATGTATTAATGATACAGAATTTTATCAATGCATGGAATTTTGAAAAAATAATTGGACAAATGGAAAAAATTCATGAATTACTATATACTTTATGTTAATAAATACTATGAAGAAATATAGAGGGTTGAGGAATATTGGGTTGAGAATGGGATTGCCTCAGTGGAAGCTGATTTAAAAGCAAAGAACTGAAGACCATGAGTATATTTGGGGGGAAATCATTCCAGGCAGAAGGAAGAGCACAAGGACACTCAGAAGAAGAACATATTCAGCCCATAGAGGCACATTATGAAGCCAACACGGTTGGAATGGAGGAGCAAAGGAGAGAGTACAGGAGAGGAGGACAGAAACGTAGAGTGGAAAATTTTATACCGTCTGCACATTATGCTAAGGGTTTTGGCTTTTATCTGAAAACCAGAACTCACATTTGACCAGTTCTACTTCATTTTTTTTTTAATTCTGGAGCAGGCCAGAACAGCCCCTGCACAGGGGAAAAAAAAAAAAAGAAAATCCGAAGACTCTATATACCTCCATGCATCTTTTCTCTTGTGATAAGTTTCTCTATACACAATGTTGCCATTTTGAAAAGAGTCTCCAGTACTAAAGTAATTCTCTGGTGGCTCAAAAGGTAAAAGAATCTGCCCGCAATGCAAGAGATGTGGGTTTGATCCCTGGGTTGGGAAGATTCCCCTGGAGAAGGGAATGGCTTCCCTCCACAGTATTCTTTCCTGGAGAATCCCATGAACAGAGGAGCCTGCTCAGCTACAGTCCATAAGGTTGCAAAGGGTTGGGCATGACTGACTATAACACACACTAATTTAATACAGTTAGATCTTTCTCACTACCAAGTAGGATGAAGAAAAGGTGAAAAATTACAGATCACTTTTCTTTTTCTTCCCTTCTCTTCTTCCTTTTCCTTCCCTCTCTTTTTTCCTTCCCTCCTTTCTTTTCCTTCATTCTTTCCTCCTCCTTCCCTTTTTTAAACAAAGCAATTCATATTTCTGTTGCAAAACAAAAAAGAGGGCGATTCTTTCTGACTCTGGAAAATGTTCACTGATAAAGTCGTGTGCTTCACTTGTAACGACAGTCTTAATTGCTAAAATCCTCAGCTATTAAAAGGGCTACCTGTTAATTATTTTCAAAATTATTTATTTATTTTCAGTTTTGACTGCACTGGATGTTTGTGGCTACATGCAGGCTTTCCTTGTTACCATGACTGGGGACTACTAATCGCGGTGGACCGTCTTATTGTGGTGGCTTTTCTTGTTGCATAGCAGGAGCTCTAAGGCATGCAGAGCCACTAGTTGTGGTACACAAGCCTAGCTGACCTGGGCATGTAGAATCTTCCTGGCTCAGGGATAGAACCCATGTTCCTTGCATTGGCCAGCAAAATTTTAGCCACTGAACCACCAGGGAAGTCCCTACCTGTTAATTATTGACAGTTAACACCTGTGGAAATCAGTGCCATCTTTGCTGTAGATTCTGTTCAGAACTTGATAGGAGTAAAGGATGGTGGTCGGAGTACAACTGCCCAATTGCTCAGAATCGGTGAGTGAGATTTAAATCTTTCCTGAGGTCAAAGATTTTTTCTTACTAATAGAGCAGTCGCAGTCACATCGAAATGTTGAAGTATCAACTGGTCCAATTGTTGGATCCAAAAGTGTTGGCTTCCCATGCAGACTTTTTTTTTTTTTTTTTAGCCTAAAGAAAAATGGCCAGCAAATCAAGGATTAATATCTAGCCTTAATTACTTGATGTGCTCCTGACTCAAACTTAGATCTTATCACTTCAACTTGAAAGACTAAGCAAAAACACAACCAGCAAAATCAGAGGAAACAAGTTTTGACAAAAGATTGTCTTTAACTTTGACACCTATTGCTGGTCAGAAAAGTAGCTCTGGAAAGAGTAGGTTTAGACATGGTGGCCAAAGAAGAGAAAATGACATCTGCAATATCCTAAGAGAATACATTTCTTTTATCCTATCCATAAAGAAGTAAAAGAATGAAGGCAGGAAGGAGAAAATGTGCCCTCATTGGTTGAGTATTCTCATAAAGTGTGTACTATTTGGAAGAAATTAACAGAGTTGACAGGTGCCAATAAGGCAAACCTGACTACTGTACCCACCTGAGTATTTTAGTTCCACACCTGAATCTGGCTAACCTGTGCTTAGGGGCTGAAAATTTCTTTCCTTGCTGAATTGATGTGAGCATAATTGAATATTTGGGATTTTTTTTTTTTTAAGTAAGTTATTTTCCTACAGAGTGAATTTAAATTTAATTTAATAAGTTATCTAATCCAAAGAATTTGCATTTTCATTCTCAACCTTATTCATTCAATGAAATGTTTTTCCCCAAGTCAAAAGCATTTATGATAATATTAAGTATGAATATGCCTGCATTCTGTTTCTTCAGTCCTTTCTGGCTCTTTGAGACCCTATGGACGGGAGCCTACCAAGCTCCCCTGTCCATGGGCTTTTCAGGCAAGAATACTGTAGTGAGATGCAATGCCCTCCTGCAGGGAACCTTCTTGACCCAAGGATGGAAACCACGTCTCCTGCATATCCTGCATTTCCAGATTCTTTACCACTGAGACACCAGGGAAGCCCAAGTATGAATTCACTGAGTTATAAAAAAGGGATCTGAAAAAACAAGTTTCTTTTCATTTAATGACTATAGTAAATTGCATCATTGACCACATGCCCCCTTTGCATTCTTTGTTAAACAGAACAAAGTCAAATTTGTGTTCTAACTAAAGATAAAGAAAAGCAAAGCAAAATCATAGCACCTTTCTCTGTACTAATCTCAATTCAGATTAGACTTGCTTCTATTTCTTTTCCTGATTTTATAGAACTGTTGTTTCAATTTGTGAAATATATAATAAAACCCTTCCCCTCTGCCCTTTATTTTAAGAGTACTGGAGGATTACTAGATGAGGAGATAAAGATCTCTTATATGTTGAATTACCAATAACAAATGTTTTAGGTCAGCCTCAAGAAGGATCTTTAAAGTTATTTTAGGAGATTTTTTAATATATATATATATAAGATGAAAACTCCTAAGAAAAGGCTTTATTGACTATGTCTACAATTTCTCTGCTAAGGTAACTGCTTAATTGAAGTCCATTTTAAAGCTGATTGATGGTCCAAATCTAATCTCCTTTATCTGATTAATTAGCACAGTTCTTAGTTTGTACACTAATTAAAAAGTTTATACTTAGAGCAATAAAAAGATGAATGCAGATGAAAGTCTTTTTCTCTCAGACTTACGAAAGGATTTAATATTAGCAAGAATATGCAAAAAGTTAGTGATTTCTTCACTATTATATATATACACAGCCCAGCAAACATTTCCATTGTTTTCTTTTTCATATTCCCACCAACAGCCTTGTAAGATAAGCTGATTTATGATATTTCTGTCTCTTAATCCTTCCAATCTAATTTTGGAAATGTCAGTATTTGAGTTAATTTCCAAAAGGTGTATAAAGCCATTTCAAGTTTTCCTCTAAAACAAAACTTTTTCCAAGAGATGAGGCAATATCCCCAGTTGAAGACCAGAATTTGTTTCCAAGTCTTCTTAAAATCTTCAAAATGTGGATATTTCTTATATCTTAATATTAGTCATTATCATGGAAGAAAATGTGTATCTCATCAACAAAAATAATTGAATAGACTGTAGTTGGTAAATTAATGAACATATTTTTAGGCTGATTTACAAAATAAGTACTATCTGACTCTCTTGTGTATTTTACAAATAGATGCCTGAGTTACTTTTTTTTTTTTTAAGGTTTTCTTTTAAAATATAAGTAAGTGTTAGTTGCTCAGTCATGTCTGACTCTTTATGACCCTAAGGATAATAGCCCACCAGGCTCCTCTGTCCATGAGATTCTCCAGGCATGGATACTAGAGTGCGTAGCCATTCCCTTCTGATACTGTGTAAAAATGCCTGTAAGCTAAGAGGTTTAGACAGTTCATATGAAAGTGTCAAGTCTTTCTGTAGTCAAAGAAAACCCATTTGCCTTTTTAAGGCAACAAATTCCTCTTTAATTGTTCTCCTTGTATACACTACATCACAAGAAAATTTACCCTTTACTTCCTCCTTTAAAAATATTCCTCTCAAAAAAAAAATATATATATATATATTCCTCTCTCTCTCTTTTCTTTTTTAATCCTGTCCTTCCATACCCAAGAACTTGCTCTTAATGCATTAACAGATTAGTTACAGTTTACTGGGCACACATAGTACTCTAAGCATTGTGATACACAATCTCTATAACTCCTAATTACTCATATTTTGTTGGCAAGAAAATAGAAGTACAGAGAGATTAAATAACTTTCAAAAGATCACAGGGGTCTGATTCAAATCTACAGGCTAAATACCCAATTTTATCACCTCTCTTTGATTTCTCTTCTCCTTAGATAACCCTGCCACTCTTGTCATTCACTTGGACTCTCTACCTGATGTAGGGAAAGGGCAAGTAGCACAGGATCTATCCCTGAGAGAGATATTCTGTGAGTCTGAGTCCCCTCTTCAGCTCTTGTTCACTGCTGTAATCCTACTCTCTATTTTCTTGAAAATAAGAAAATTTCATGAAATTAAATTTTATAAAGATTCATATAAAAAGGAACAATCCTGGATAGATAGGTAGGTAGGTAAATAGATAGATAGAATGAACTCAGGTCTAAATAAATAGTACAAAATTAGAAATTATGGCACATATGGTAAATTATGTTTTGAATCAGACCAGTGTATTTATCAAGAGATGTACATCAAAGAGAGAAAATGAATATGACTCTACCTAGAGAAGTGAAAGAGCTTCCCTGATGGCTCAGACAATAAAGAATCTGCCTGTAATGTAGGAGACCTGGGTTCAATCCCTGGGTCAGGAAGATCCCCTGGAGCAGGAAATGGGAACCCACTCCAGTATTCTTACCCGGAGAATTCCATAGACAAAGGAACCTCGTGAGCTACAGTCCATGGGGTTGCAAAGATTTGGACTTGACTAAGTGACTAACACAGAGAAGTAAAAAGGTGAAGGTATGTTGTTCAAAATCACTAAAACATACAGTGATATAACAAGACTATTTCATGTGGGTGAGATACCCAAAAACAGAAGATATTGCTCCAGCCTTTCGAAATGCACTTCACCTAAATATGACTGCTATATCAATGACTTGATTTAACAACAATTTCAAAAAAAAAATTTTTTTAAACCCTCTTTCTAATATATTTCTATTTGCTGCATTTCTCTATATTTAAAATTTTCTATTATCATTATCCCCATTCAGCTCCGGAGACTTATAAATATTATGTGCAAATGTGATACAGTGTCTTAGACTTGTTTTAAGGGAATATCACATATTATTAATAGCACATAGTAGCTGACAGCTTATATTATACACTAGGGATTAGATTTGATTTATGGAGCTCCAGAACGCCAAAGAAACTGTGTGGATTTACACCATTTGAGTATTGAGCCATGTTTATAAGTTTATATGATACTCCAAGGAGACATTTTTCTCATATAAAACATCCATGAAATTTCTAAGAAAAGTTCTAACATTCTCAGCTTATGAGCAACACTCCCTTGGGTTATTGTAAAAGTTAATTATGAATATCATAATTAAGAATACAATGAAATAACTTTATTAAAATTAAATTTATCTCTGATACAGTACAAATTGACAAATTCCTAACTATGCTTTTACATAGTAATGCCTTTTCATATGTTAATTTATGGATTATAAAATTTAATTCAAAATGAATGCCATTTTCTAAAACCATAATTGTGTTATTAGCCAGTACTCACATTTCCCTTCTGCTTCGAGATCAACAAGATTTGTATATATAAAGAGAATCATAGAATGTCAGAATTTGGTGAAACCTTAATGATCATTCAAACAAATGTATACATTTTTCAGTTATGAAACACAGTGTTATGAAAAGTACACAGTTTTTTTGTTTGTTTGTTTTTGTTTTTTTTTTTTTACTGGAGTGGGTTGCCATTTCCTGCTCCAGGGGAACCTTCCTGAGCCAGGGATTGAACCCAGGCCACCTGCATCACAGGCAGATTCTTCACCACTGAGCCACGAGGTAAGCCCCGAAAAGTGCACAGATTTATATGGCAAGTCACCAATAGAGCCAAATATATAGCACTGCTCTGAGCTCCCAAGCTAAGGTATTTTAATTATTTACACCATATTATCAAATCACCTGCTCATCTGAAGCTGTTGATGAGGATCCAGTCTCACTAATACAGAATAATATCTATTAGAAGCAATTTTTATAGAACAATTTTATTTTTAATGTAATTCCAGTAGAGGGGAAAAAATGCCCATGTTAAATCTTTTAAAGAAATCCACAGAAAGGTCAGGTGTATCTGGGTTTGTTTGCAATGATCCTACTTTGTTCCTATGATCCCAGCCTAAATATTAGGGGTTCTTTCTTAATGAAGTAGGATTCAAAACCATGAGCTGAGTGTTGGGTACAGTTGTGATAAAAATGAAACTATAAAGTAATATGTATATATAATAAAAAAATGAGCTTCTTAAGGGCACAGAATAAGATCACCAGGCTGTGTTGAATAGTCATTTGAGTTATGTTACCATTTATTTAAAACTAAAGCAGTGAAATTGATTGCATGACTTTTTAAGAAGATAGTTGACTTCCCCTGTGATTGGGGTTCACCAGTTAAATAGGATGGTAAAAGAAAGAGGCTAGTCAACTGATAAAGTGTGCAAAAGTTGGACTATTATAAACAAGTAATGGAAATGGATCTGGGAAGCAAAGAAAATGTAGAGGCCAGTGCAATGGATACTTAAGAATAAATGTAGATGACTATTTCTATAGAGAATGGGGAAGATTGGGGATGAAGGTCTAGGATGTTCATAAATAGTTAAGTTCCTGTGATAACAAAAGTGTGACTGAAGGAGTTAGTGTGTGTGAACCACGAGTTTAAATGAAGAGCACAAGAAGCCACTGAAGAAATGACTGAGAGACCTCTATGTGGTAGCCAAGCAGAGGGGGAATTTGGGTGTGCACGTGAGCCACGGAGAACAGCCAAGCTGTCCTTCTGGCCCAGAGACTTAGCACAGTGAAAATACCGCCCCCTTCCTCTTGATAATGCTGAATCCAGATGATGTCCCCAGGAACAGCTGTTAATAAAGACCAGGAAGTAGAGAAAACATTCAGAGGTTGGTAGAGCAGAGTTCGAGCTAAGAGATGTGGGCTTCTTGGTGGCAGAGAGAAATGAAGAAGTTGATAAGAGTAGCAGGATTCTAAAAGCCACGACTATGATAGAGAGTAATTCTGCAACTATACCAAACTCCAAAATATAGGATTTTTCCCACATGGAACACTGTATTTAGGCAGGCTTTAGCTATATCATAATGTCAATCACTAAACATCATGAATTTATTGATAGGATGGGCTCCTGAAACTATTCAATTCCTTTTTCATTTTGTTTAACAAAATGTTTTACAAAATCTGCTAAACTGCAGATTAAAATCGGTAAAATGACAGGGGGAGAAGTAGGGATATAAACATAGGCAAAAAGCAGTAAAATAAAATAGCTAATTATCTGACTGAGGGAGATCAGGAAAGATGCAGAAAATAAGGAGGTTAGGAGGGTTAGAAAGGAAAGGAAGAAAGGAAAGGAGAGAGGAAGGAAGAGAGAAAAGAAAGTACTAAAATAATATACATGTCTAATGCAACTTGGTATGTTAGTATAAAGAAGGATTCTAACCTGTCCAGTCCCTAGAGGTAGTACTGCACTATGCAGCTTTATATTACAACACTTCGGCTTTTCCTAACAATCTTAGGACATTCAAGGTGCTATATTGTTGTTGTTGTTATTCAGTCACCCAGTCGTGTCTGACTCTTTGCGACCCAAAGGACAGCAACACGCCAGGCCTCCCTGTCCCTCACCATCTCCCAGAGTTTCCCCAAGTTCAAGTTCATTGCATCAGTGATGCTGTCCAGCCATCTCATCCTCTGACGCCATCTTCTCCTTCTGCCCTCAATCTTTCCCAGCATCAGGGACATTTCCAATGAGTCATCTGTTCACGTCAGATGACCAAAATACTGGAGCTTCAGTTTCAGCATCAGTCCTTCCATGAATATTCAGGGTTGATCTCCCTTAAGATTGACAGCAAGGTTTGAGCTCCTTGCTGTCCTTGCTTTCAGGAGTCTTCTTCAGCACCACAATTTGAAGGCTTCAGTTTTTTGGTGTTCTGCCTTCTTTATGGTCCAGCTCTCACAATCATACATGACGACTGGGAAGACCATAGCTTTGACTATACAGACCTTTGTAAGCAGAGTGATGTCTCTGCTTTCAAGACACTGTCTAGGTTTGACATCGCTTTCCTGCCAAGAAGCAACTGTCTTCCGTTTTCACGACTGCAATCACCGTCTGCCGTGATTTTGGAGCTCAAGAAGAGGAAATCTATCGTTGCTTCCATCTTTTACCCTTTTATTTGCCATGCAGTGACGGGGCCAGATGCCATGATCTTAGTTTTGCTTTGTGTTTTAATATTTAGTCTTAAGCTGCCTCTTTCACTCTCCTCCTCCACCCTCATCAAGAGGCTCTTTAGTTCCTCTTTGCTTTCTGCCATTAGAGTGATATCATACAAATATCTGGGGTTGTTGATGTTTCTCCCACCTATCTTGATTCCAGCTTGTAACTCATCCAGCCCAGCATGTCTCATAATGTGCTCAATGTGTAGGTTAAACAAACAAGTGTGATGGCAGACAGCCCTGTTGTACTTTCTCAATTTTGAACCAATCACTTGTTCCATATAGGGTTCTAACTGTTGATTCTTGACTCACATACAGGTTTCTCAGGAGACAGGTAAGATAGTCTGGTATTCCCATCTGTCTAAGAGCTTTCCACAATTTGCCAAGATCCACACAGTCAAAGACTTTAATATAGTCAATGAAATAGAGATAGATGTTTATAGTCAATGAAATAGACATAGATGTTTCCTCTGAAAATCCCTTGATTTCTCTTTAATCCAGCAAATGTTGGCAATTTGATCTCTAGTTCCTCTTCCTTTTCTAAACCCTTCTTGGACATCTGGAATTTCTTGATTTGCATAATGCTGAGGCCTAATATGCAAGATTTTAAGCATGATCATACTAACAAGGGAGATGAGTGCAATTGTCTGATGGTTAGCACATTCTTTGGTACAACCCTTCTTGGGAACTGGGATGAGGATTGACCTTTCCCAGTTCTGTGGCCGCTTCTGGGTCTTCCAGATTTGCTGACATAATGAATATAAAACCTTGGTGGCATTATCATTCAGGGATTTTAATAGTTCTGCTGGAATTTCATTGCTTCTTAACATTGCTTCTTAAGGTTCACTTGACTTCACACTCCAGAATGTCTAGCTCTGGGTGACTAACCACACCATCATAGTAATCCAGTTCATTAAGATCTTTTTTACATACAGTTCTTCCATGTATTCTTTCCATCTCTTCTGGATCTCTTTAGCATCTACTAGGTCTCTGGCATTTTATCCTTTATTGTGTCCATCTTTGGGCTGAATACTCCCTTGATGTTTCCAATTTTCCTGAAGAGATCTCTAGTCTTTCTCCTTTTTTGTTCTCCCATTATTAAGCATTGCTCATTGAAGAAGGCCTTCTTGTCTCTCCTAGCTATTTTTTGAAACTCTCTTTAATTGGATGTACCTTTCCCTCTCTCCCTTGCTTTTTGCTTCTCTTCATTTTCCCACTATTTGTAAAGCCTCCTCAGATAATCACTTTGCCTTCTTGCTTTTCTTTGGGATGGCTTTGTTTGATGCTTCCTGTACAATATTATGGACTTTGCCCATAGTTCTTTAGGCACGTTGTTAACTAGATCTAGCCCCTTGAATATATTCATTACCTCTACTGTGAATTCATATGGGATTTAAGTCATACCTGGCTAGCCTATTGTTTTTTCCCAGTTTTCTTTAGTTTAAGCCTGAATTTTGCTATGGGAAGCTGACAATCTGAACCACAGTCAGCTCCAGGTCTTGTTTTGCTGATTGTATAGAGCTTCTCCATCTTCAACTACAAAGAAAGTAATCAATTTATTTTAGTATTGACCTTTTGGTGAAGTCCATGTGTAAAATCATCTCTTGTGTTGTGAAAAAAGGGTATTTGCTATGACTAGTGTATTCTCTTGGCAGAATTCAGATAACTTTTGCCCTGATCCCATTAGTTCTCCAACTTTCTTGTTACTGCAGGTATATCTCGACTTCCTACTTTTCCATTCCAGTGCCCGATGCTGAATGCTGCTGCTGTGTAGTCACTTCAGTCATGTCAGACTCTGTGTGAACCTATGGACTTTAGCCCACCAGTCTCCTCTGTCCATGGAATTCTCCAGGCAAGAGTACTGGAGTGGCTTGCCATGCCCTCCTCCAGGGGATCTTCCCAACCTGGGGATGAAACCCTGGTCTCCTGCACTGCAGGCAGATACTTTACCACTGAGCTACCAGGGAAGCCCAATGATGAATAAAATATCATTTTTATGTGTTAGTTCTAGCAGGTCTTCTAGGTATTCATAGGATTGAGCAACTTCAGCTTCTTTGGCATCGATGATGGTAGGGGCATAGGCTTGGATTACTGTAATGTTGAATAGCTTGCCTTGGAAATGAACTGATATCATTCTGGCATTTTTGGGTTTGCACCCAAGTATTGTATTTTGGACTCTTTTGTTGATTATGAGGGCTGCTTCATTTCTTCTATGGAATTCTTGTCCACCATAGTAGATATAATTGTCATCTGAATTAAATTTGCCCATTCCCGTCTGATTTAGTTCGCTGATTCCTAGAATGTTGATGTTTATTCTTACCATCTCCTGCTTGACCACGGCCAGTTTTCCTTGATTCATGGACTTAACATTCCAGATTCCTATCCAACACTGTTCTTTGCAGCATCAGATTTTACTTTCATCACCAGACACATCTACAACAGAGAGCTGTTTTCACTTTGGCTCAGCCTCTTCATTCCTTCTGGAGCTATTTTTTCACTCTTCTCCAGTAGCACATTGGGCACCTACCAACCTGGGGGGTTAATCTTTCAATGTCGTATCTTTTTTGCCTTTTCATACTGTTCAAGGGGTTCTCAAGGCAAGAGTACTGAAGTGACTTGCCATTCCCTTCTCAAGGTGCTATATTTTCACAAAATTTTTAGAAGTTCAAAACACCAGAACCTGTCTTATACAGGAGCAGAATATATGTATGTGATTTTTAAATGCATTAAGTTGATGAAAAATACTTACACTTGGATACTAACTCTGAGTGTTTGATTTAACTGGTTATGTGTACCAGCAGGGCAACACATGGTTTAAAAGTGATTCTAATTGAGAAACTGCAGTCAGCCACTTCCCCCCAATGCCCACCTTTGGAATAGAAGTTTGAGTTGTTGCTATTTGAATATACCAATAAAATTTACCACTGCTAAATGTAGATAGCTTATGTCTTGTTAGTTAGCTGGGAGTGTCCTACAAAACTAACACAGATTGGATAACTTATTGTAATGCTCAACTTTCCTTATTTTTGATATCTTCTAGCTCTTTGTTAAACATTTCTTGTATCTTCTTGGGCTGTGTTTGCATTATTTTCCTAAAATCTTGGATCATCTTTACTATCATTACCCTGAATTCTTTTTCAGGTATTTCGCCTAGCTCCACTTCTGTTAAGTGTTCCAGTGTTTCATCTTGTTTGTCTGGAACATATTCTTTGGCTGTCTCATTTTGTCTATTTTGTTTATGGTTCCATAGGCTGCAGAACTGTAGTTCCTTTTGATTCTGGTGTCTGCCCTCTGGTGAGTGAAGCTGGTCTAAAAGGTTTCTGCAGGCTTTCTAGTGAGAGGGACTGGTGTCTGCCTACTTTCTGGTGGACAGAGACATGTCAAGAGGTGTGTTTAGGGGTGTAAGGGGTCTCGGGAAGACTATAAGCAGCCTGTCTGCTGATAGGTGGGGCTGTATTTCTGGCTCTGTTGGTTGTGTGCCCAGAGGCATCCCTGCTCTTCAGCCTTCCTCTTTGTTTTTGGAAGTAGAATATCTTTTTGGTAGGTTCTAGTCTTTCTGGAGAAGGCAATGGCAACCCACCCCGGTTCTCTTGCCTGGAGAATCCCAGGGAAGGCAGAGCCTGGTAGGCTGCCGTCTATGGGGTCGCACAGAGTCGGACACGACTGACGTGACTTAGCAGCAGCAGTCTTTCCTTCTTGATGGTTGTTCAGCAATTATTTGTGATTTTAGTGTTTTTATGAGAGGAGGTGAGCTCAGTGCTTCCCCATCTTGTCTCTGCCTTCAGAGGGGGTAATTTAAATGGCAGTTTATTTTCTCACATTTCCAGAGACTGTAAGTCCAAGATGAAGGTGTCAGCAAGTTTGGTCTCTCCTGAGGCCTGCCTTGGTCTCCCTGGCGTGTAAGACAATCCCCTGTGCCGTGTTCTCACATGGTCTTTTCTCTGTGTGCACTCCAGGGTCTCTTCGCTTTATATCAGTCCTATTGGATTAGGGCCTCACCCTCATGACTTAATTTATCTTTAAGAAAGTGAAAGTGAAGTCACTCAGTCATATCTGACTCTTTGCGACCTCATGGACTGTAGCCTACCAGGCTCCTCCGTCTGTCCATGGGATTTTCCAGGCAAGAGTACTGGAGTGGGCTGCCGTTTCCTTCTCCAAGGGGATCTTCCTGACCCGGGGATCAAACCCGGGTCTCCCGCATTGTAGGCAGATGCTTTTACCGTCTGAACCACCAAGGAAGTCCAATTAATTTATCTTTAATTACCCTTTAAAAGAGCCTGTCTCAAAATACAATGACATTAGGGTTGGAGTTTCAACATGTGAATTTGGTGGTGGGAGGTGGCAGGCAAAATTCAATTCATAACATATTTCCCTTATATTAATAAAATAGAATCACTTTTTAAAGAGTCTTATTAATAAATTATATCTAAATTTAATCAAGAGTTTATGGCTACCTTCCAGTATAAGGAAACATAGATGTTTTAGTTCAAGCTGCCACAACAGAATAGTCAGTCCTCAATACCTGTGGGTTCCAGATTCTGAGATTCACCCAACCCTGGACCATATACTGTGTTTATAATATGCAGCTGATTGAATATATGGATGCAGAACCTACATATACGGATGGATGGAAGACTATGCGACTTGAGCATCCTCTCATTTTGGTACCCATTGCAATTCCTGGAACCAATCCCCAACAAATACTGAGGGACAACTGTACCTATGATTGGGTGACTTAAACAACATGCTTCTTTCTCTGTCTGTAAACAGGGCCAACCAAATCTGATTTTGGTGAGGCCCTTCATCTTGGCTTGCGAATTGCCACACCTTCTTGCTGTGTCTTCACTTAGAAGAGAGAGAGAGAGAGATCACTCTGCTCTGTTCCTCTTCTTATAAAGACAGTAATCCAGTCATGCGGGCTCCACCCTCATGGCCTCATGTTATCCTAATTACCTCCCAAAGTCCCACCTCCAAATACCATCACAATAGGTGTCAAGGGTTTCAATATATGAATTTTGAGGTGACATAAATGTTCAGTCCAAAAAAACAGAAAATAAATATAAACTATATGACAGAGAATCAAACAGATGACTCCAGAGGAAAGTGCAGCAACCTAATGCTAGAGAAAATCTGTACTGTACAAGTTAAATAGAGAAGGAAGACTTTATTCAAGTGTTCCAGTAAGGGTGGGAGAGATTGAACTCAACTCTACTGAAATAAAATGCAGTAGGATTTTCAGCATTAGGGTGAGCTTCTGGAGAATGCTATGGGGGGAGGGTGGTTGTTCAATGTGACTAAGCCATATGTGTTTACTAGTCAGTTCTTAATTGTCTCTCCCCTTCCCAAGAGACCTGGAATTGGGAACCCTATCTTCCTAGATAATTACATTTCAAAGGAAAAAATTCCAGGTCCTTAGAAAAATGTTCCTGGGTTGTAAAACTCTCAAGAAAATGTGAGGTTTATACCTCAAATTGTCTGAGAAAAAATTTACAATTGCAGATTTTCTAAAGTAAATGCTGTAAGAAAGAATAGGTCAGAGGCCTATAGTGAGGCAGATATCTGGCTCAAGTTTAGTCAAGCTGATGGGACGTTTAAGACCTTAGTCAAGGGCATCTACCTCTGTTCCTTCAAGCCAATGGAATTTTTTAAAAGTTGAAGAAGGACCTCTGTAATTTAAAAGAGACTTAAGAAATATCAATAGAATACTACATTATTCTACATTTTAATATGGACTGATCTGAACACACCAACTTCAAACATACATTTTTGAGCCAAAGTGGTATTAGTTATTAATTGAAACATATGTGTGTGTGTGTGTATATATATATATATATAATAAAATGATATTTTTATTATGAAAATATTCATATATTTGTGTTTTTAGAGACATATCCTATAGTATTAATATACAAAGGAAAGAAATTGCTTGATATCAACAGTATGCTTTAATATACATAAAAGAGAAGAGCCTCCCTTTTTTCCTCTTTAGATTACTTCCTTCCATTCTTCTTTCCTCTCAGCACCCCTGGGAGCAATAATGAGGGCAACCTGGAATTTAGGACCTGGTTTCTAAGTACTTTAGGAAATGGTTGTCAGGCCCAAGGCAAGGAAAGAATAATTTGAAACTGAAAAGTTTGCTTTGTGAGAAAAGTAAGGAATTACTCATCAAATGATGTGGACATATCAAAAGGACATAAAACTGTCTTCAAGGGGCTTTCACTAATCAAATCTAGATAATTTGCAGCATAAAAATACTACAAACAATGTGTTATTACCTATTGAATAAAATTGAAGTTTATAGGTCAACACCAATATTAGTAAACAAAAGGATAAAAACAGAAGTAAAATCTCTTCCTTATCATAAAATACCAACTAGTAAGTGTAGAATAAATTATTAAATTAGAAAATTGCACTTAGCAACCATTATATAAATAACCTACTTATATAAGAAATGTCAATGAATGTTCAAATCAATGAGGAAAATGGAATGAAAAATGAAGTCTTACATGGTCTCAAAGCACTTGTTAATTGCAGTGGAGAAACCTAGCAGACACCATCTTAATCGAGTAACCCAAGTTAACATCACTAGTTCAGGGTGAAATAGACATTTGGAGCCTTCTGACAGAATGAGATGAGAAGAATGCAGTATCACTTTTGAATGATTTGGTCAACAATGAATAACCTAGATTTAATCATGAGAATACTCGATAAACACACAGAGAGATATTCAACAAAATTATTGCTTTGTACTAAAAATGTTGTGGTCATGAAAGCCAAGAAAAGCTGAGAGAATATTCCAGATTGTAGGAAACTGGAAAGACATAATAGGTGAGTGCAATCTGTGATCCTGGCTTGGATCCTTTTGCTGTTAAAAAAAAAAATGTTATTGGGACAATTGAAGGGTTTTTGATGATGGATGTATGGAAGTTATTTGTATTATTCTTGCAGCTGTTTATTGAGCTCATTGTGTACTCATCTCGCATGCTAGTAGAGTAACACTCAAAATTCTCCAAGCCAGGCTTCAACAATACATGAACTGTGAACTTCCAATGTTCAAGCTGGTTTTAGAAAAGGCAGAGGAAACAGATCAAATTGCCAACATCTGCTGGATCATCAAAAAAACAAGAGAGTTCCAGAAAGACATCTATTTCCGCTTTATTGACTATGCCAAAGCGTTTGACTGTGTGGATCACCACAAGCTGTGGAAAATTCTGAAAGAGACGGGAATACCAGACCACCTGACATGCCTCTTGAGTAACCTGTATGCAGGTCAGGAAGCAACAGTTAGAACTGGACATAGAACAACAGACTGGTTCCAAATAGGAAAAGGAGTACATCAAGGCTGTATATTGTCACTTTGCTTATTTAACGTATAGGCAGAGTACATCAAGAGAAACACTTGGCTGGAAGAAGCACAAGCTGGAATCAAGATTGCCAGGAGAAATATCAATAACCTCAGATATGCAGATGATACCACCCTTATGGCAGAAAGTGAAGAAGAACTAAAGAGCCTCTTGATGAAAGTGAAAGAGGAGAGTGAAAAGTTTGCTTAAAGCTCAACGTTCAGAAAACTAAGATCATGGCATCCAGTCCCATCACTTCATGGCAAATAGATGGGGAAACAGTGGCTGACTTTATTTTTGGGGGCTCCAAAATCTCTGCAGATGGTGATTGCAGCCATGAAATGAAAAGATGCTTACTCCTTGGAAGGAAAGTTATGACCAACATGGACAGCATATTAAAAAGCAGGGATATTACTTTGACAACAAAGGTCAGTCTAGTCAAGACTATGGTTTTTCCAGTGGTCATGTTTGGATGTGAGATTTGGACTATAAAGAAAGCTGAGTGCCAAAGAATTGATGCTTTTGAACTGTGGTGTTGAAGACTCTTGAGCATCCCTTGGACTGCAAGGATATCCAACCAGGTCATCCTAAAGGAGATCAGTCCTGGGTGTTCATTGGAAGGACTGATGTTGAAGCTGAAACTCCCATACTTTGGCCACCTGATGCGAAGAGCTGACTCATTTGAAAAGACCCTGATGCTGGGAAAGATTGAGGGCAGGAGGAGCAGGGGATGACAGAGGATGGGATGGTTGGATGGCATCACTGACTCAATGGACATGGGTTTGGGTGGAATCCGGCAGTTGTTGATGGACAGGGAGGCCTGGTGTGCTGCGGTTCTTGGGGTCGCAAAGAGTTGGATACGACTGAGTGACTGAACTAAACTGTGCATATGAGTTTATTTATGTCATCTAATGGATATATAAATATAAGGAATTTCAATGCATTTGGAAAAAGAGTCATTCTGGATAGCTATTTTTTTTAATATTTTAAGTCTGAAACTTTGATCATTTAGGTCATATAGAAAAAAAGTTTAAGAAAGCATAAAATGTATTTCTGCATTTTAAAAGTATGTGATGAAAATTTGAAACACATTCAAAAGTAGAGATATTTTAAAATTGACAACACATTTTTCTTTTTCTTTTAGTTGCAGGCAAGAAAATAAACATGGCAAACTTTTTCATGTTTCTTTTTATTTGTTTGTTTTTTAAAGCTACTGGTTCATTTATTTAAAACTTTAAGACACATTGCAAACTTGCAGAAAGTTGCAAGAATGAAAGAGCTTGAGAGAGAATGTGTGGTTTATACTCAGAAAATAAGCACTCTTTTTGAGAAATAACTTCCTCACTGTTAGTGTGTTAAAGCTGGCCATAACTTCCTTATATGACTGGATTGCTGTGTGTGCTATATTGTGCAGAGATTTTACCAACCTGAGATAATCTCTGCCCCTCTCTCTGCGTAACTTTATACTGAGAATAACTTTGACACATCATACTGTGATTTACAGGCGCTCCTTCAACTGTAAAATCTGATATCTAGCCTTTTATGAGTAACTCTGGACCTGGCCTATTACAAGTTCATTCAATATGCCCCTGGAAAGAGAATGGTAATTCTATATTACATTTTATGATGGTGTTTAATCTCACCTATTACCTCAGAGGGTCAGACTTGAGCTGTTTAGAAAATTAAGAGTTGAAAGCAGGCCCTCTTTTATTACAGCAATAATTATCACAGAGCACATATTAAGGACCTGCTGAGTACTACACAATTTGATACTAACTTGTGTTCTTTCTCCTTCCTTTTGTAAAGTTCTTTGAGTACCGCACTATTTTGTTTTAAATAAACCTCCTTTGTAGATATACAGCTAATCAGGTAAGCTTTCAGAACCAAATATTTTTCCTAAAAAATGATATAGAATAGTTAGTACCTACCTGTACCAAATCCAGATTACATGGTCTAATGGTTTTTATTGTGTTTTTCCATTAAATGCAAACATATCTGCTTTCACTATAAAATTTTTATGAGTCTAATTTAGTTGCTGCTCAGTGTAACCAGAGACCAAGAAAACTTTGAAGACTATTTACTCTTCCTCTTTTGTTCTCCATGTCCATCAATTATTAGTTTACCAATGCCCTTACCTCAATCTGTATAACATGATTACAGCTTTACATTCCATAAAACATTCAGTGGCTCCCCATAATTTAGCAAATAAGCGCTAAATATATTTAAATGGTGATACAAGGCCCTTCATGATTTGTACCTATCACTTTCCGCGCTCTTCATCCCTTGCAGCCAACACTTGCTGATTCTTAGATGCAGTGGGTCTTAGATGCTGCCTGCCTCTTGAGTAATCCACTTCACAAACCTGGAAGTCCACACTTCCACCAACGCCCTCCCCCCATGTCTGCCCTCCATCCCCGAGGTGCCTCCTCAACAGTCAGAATACAGATCAGCTGTCTTCCCCTTTGCTAGCCTTACTTGACCTGCCCGTGAAATATGACTGTGTGTCCTTTGTAAACACCTCTCTTCTAATAATTGTTTCACGATAGTGTAATAATGTGTGTACATGCTTTTGCATGTGTTATATATCTAAGCTTCTTAAAGACAAAAATGTTATTCCCAAATTATCTGTTTCCAGAAAGAAAGTGTGAGTATACCCAGTTTGTATACTCAGAAAATGAGTGATTGTATTAATTTAGAAAATGGTTATCAGAAAAACAAAGTGGGTAACAAAATAAATTTGAAGCCCCATTAAAATCGAATCTGAAATAAAAGGGGTGGTAGAAAAAAACAGTTGATTCTACAGATACCTCTTCAGTGTAATTTTACTTTCACTGCTAAGGTTTTCATTTACATTTCTTTTTAATTTTTTAAAGTAAATTAATATCAATGACACTTCAATATTAAAAAACTTTGGTCAATAAGTATAAAATTCCACAGTTACCGTCAGTTCTATGAGAATATTATTAAACCCATATCCTGTTAAAGTGCATTATACTATATAAAGGGAAAGTTTTAAGCAATTAAATATCCATTGAAACATCTACTTTTGAAACTCCACTCACCACAATCCTTTTCCTGTTCAGAAAATACCAATATCAAAGTTAATACAGCTGTTGAAGGAACACATATGAGTCAGTTCTAGGGAGGCAGATGAACCTAGAGTCTGTTACACAGAATGAAGTAAATCAGAAGGAGAAAAACAAATTTTGTGTATTAACGAATGCATATGGAATCTAGAAAAATGGTACTGATGAACCTAACTGCAGGGAGGGAATAGAGATGCTCACATAGAGAACAGACTTTGGAACAGCGGAGGAAGGAGATGGTGGGACTGACATATATACACGACCCTGTGTAAAATAGTTGTAAGTTGCTGAATGGGCACAGGCAGCTCAATCTGATGCTCTCTGACAGCCTGGAGGGGTGAGACGGGTTGGGGAGTAGGGGTGAGGTTCAGGAGGAGGGGACATACGTGTCCTGGTGGCTGATTCTCATTGTTGTATGGCAGAGGCCAACACAATATTGTAAAGCAATTAGCCTCCGATTAAATTTGTTAAGTTAATATATATTGAGTAATTACTTTGTTTTAGAGATTATGGTTGTCTCAGTTCACTTAATTCTCAAAATGGTCATATGGAATAGGTAGTCTGTTTCCATTTAGCGTATTCAGTTCAGTTCAGTTCAGTCGCTCAGTCGTGTCCGACTCTTTGCGACCCCATGAATTGCTAAGGATCTTTAAATTGGGGATGTGAAATATACTTCCCCATATCACACAGTTGGTAAATAGGACTGCATCATTTTAATTAGGCAATCTATCTTAAGATCGCTTGTCTTCAAACATTAAGACTCTAATGTATTGCCTACATGGGCTTCCCTTGTGGCTCAGCTGGTAAAGAATCCACCTGCAATGAATGAGACATGGGTTCGATCCCTGGGTTGGGAAGATCCCCTGGAGAATGGAAAGGCTACCCACTCCAGTATTCTGGCCTGGAGAAGTCCATGAACTGTATAGTCATGGGGTCGTAAAGGGTCAGAAACAACTGACCCAAGGGTCAGAGCGACTCTCATCCATATTGCCTACAAGTGTCTTATCTTAAGGAAACTATATTATAAATCATCTTTTTATTACTTATTAGCTTATTTATGGCAGTGTTATTTTTTTCATGTTAAAACTGAAGTACTTAAAGATTTCCTATATGCATTTTTTCCCCTTAGGATTATTGGAGTAAAAACATATGGATCTTCCTGTTAAGTATGTGAGCATAATTTTCATCTGACAGATAAGGTAATATAGCTCTATGCAACTATATGAATTTTTTGAAACATTTTCTCCATTGATCTGTATAAAATAAGTCAAACATAAAAT
This sequence comes from Cervus canadensis, assembly GCF_019320065.1. Taxonomy (NCBI): domain Eukaryota; kingdom Metazoa; phylum Chordata; class Mammalia; order Artiodactyla; family Cervidae; genus Cervus; species Cervus canadensis. The sequence continues at coordinate 31,111,710 of NC_057394.1, forward strand.
TTTCACATTTAAATGTCAACCAACATATACTGTATTTTTATTTCTTCCTCTTAATTACTTTTTATGAAATTTTACAGCTTATTTTATGCTCATGACTTTATCTATAAAGTTATTAATCTGTGTGTATGAGGAATGAATCAGTTTCTGATTCAACCCTTACGTGTGAAAAGTCTTTCAAAATATTTGACTCATCATAAAACCCAAGCACTAGGAACAAGATTTGTGATTTACCTTGCTAGTTAATAGGGGTTAAAATGCATCATACTATTTTATGATTTCATATTTAATAAGTTTTTTTCCCATGTAAATAATGAGTAAGCAAATGAAAGTTAAATAACAATATGTGATGTTAGTTACAAAAATTTTTGGTCAACTTGGTCAGCTTTTGGCCTTTTTGCATGATTGAGATTGTTTATAATGTATAACTGCTAACAGATGTTGTCACTTTAGGAATAAAAGATTCTGGAAGTTCTAACATCTCTCTCTCTAAGGCTTATTATTTGAAGGGTTTAATGTCATCATGCATATACACAGATCCTAGGTTCAAAACAAATAGGTAAAGCAATGAAAAATATATTTTCTCTTACCTGGGAGCTGGAAAGTAGTCTTCAGAGGACTATATCAGTCAATGTAGGATGTAGTAATTCTAAAGCATCAATATCTTAGAAACATGAAGATTTATTTCTTTCCTACACGACTATATGTCTGTCAATGGAATTGCCTCTTAAATGTCTCTGCCTGCAAGTACCACACTAGTGCTCTGCCTCTCAGGTTTCACTGTGCAGAGCACATTACTTGACCACACCTTATGAAGATTAATTTAATTCTCCAGTATGCCTAGAATTAAAGGAGAACCAGTACAGGGGTAATATCTCTCATATGTACCAAAATAGTAAGAAAGGATGCCGTATTTTCAGGTTAGGCCTCTTAGGCCCATTTTACAGTTTTTGGTATTTTCATAGATTTGTTTCCTTACATATTCTTTGTTTTTCCTTTCTAGAATATGTGTAATTATTAATAATATTATTGCATGGGTACTGTTGCAGATCCACTTCCTCTGTCTCATTTTTTGACAGCTCCATTCTTATTGAGGGCCTAGGGTAGCCCAGGAATGTTATAAATATTTATGGAAGATAGGAGTTTGATTTGATATTTAAATGTTTTTAGAGGATTATTTACTGCACAATATGAATTTAAAATTTAAATAGTGCTTTAATAAGATTAATTTGCTGTTAAGTATTGTTTAGAAGGAAGAGATATTAGGGAATGGAAAAATTAGCTAAAAATCTCCCAAAATGTAAGGATGATGTCATCAGGATCATATAAGGATTCTGACAGTGGGAAGAAACAAATATAAGATAAAAGATGAAGAGAGCAAAAAGGAAATCATCTTCTAGAGTCAAGTCTTGAGATTAAGAAAAACAAATCCAAGAAGTGTCAACTGCCATCTGAAATGTCAGAGCGGATGTGTGGAGCTCCATGTAACCATCATCATCTTCCTTTGACTGTATTCTCTCTGGAACCCCAAGGCTTTTCTGCTTCATACTACACTTATAGAAGAAAAATCTGTAGGAATATCATTTTTTTTAAGTGACTTCTTTGTTACATCTGATACAATGACTGAAAAAGTAAATCAAATTCTACAAAGGAAGTCACACATTATTTAAATTAACTCAAACCACTGCCTCGCTATTTATAATGAGGCCTGTGATAATGCATTTTGTGCAAAATGTACAATTGGCTTACTTTTGTATGAGATGTCAGGTTTTGACCAGATAGAGCAGTGTCTTCACAGAGTGAATTGCTACAGAACTAGAGGCCATAGAAAAATAAAATAAATTTTCAGCTTTAAGAAAATAGATATAAATGTCCCTATGAGACTCTTAAACACACTCACTATTTCATGTATTTTTTCTTGTCTTATTCCCTGTATACTATGAATATCATATTAATAGCTACAGGGTTCTAAATGTATCATGCAGGGTAAGGATACAAACTCTAAAGAATGAAAAATACAGGAATTAAAGAAAACAATATATTTAAATCCTTTTTCTATTACAATATTGCTTTGCTCAGTTTCATTAAAACTCAAGCCATGCTTCTAGCTATAGGCTAAAGACAATATTATTTATTTAAATATGACAGTATGTCATTTAAATAAAATTGTTCTGAAGAATTAATGCATACCTTGGCCTGTTTACAAGAATAAATTCTTTTTTGAGCTATAGTTGCAGGGCTGATAGGTACAAAGAAAGTGCTTTTCAAATTAAAATACATTATAATGTTGAAGCATGCTATTAAGGAAGGTGATTACATATGTATCCATATTTAAGCCATTACATAAAATTTCATTTTAGAGTTCATGTCATGGATTTCAAGTATTAATATACTTGTCAGTAACAATTGCATTTGATATTTCAGGAAATTCATCCCCCTGTACATTTCCATGCCTACCTTTTTCATTGAAATCTCTGGAGCATTAAAACACAAATATGGTATATTTACATAATAAGAGGTTACTACTCAAAAGCAACTGTCAAATATTAAACACATGGAACAACTTAAGTGTACTTTTCAAGATTTTTACTTCCTATATGGTTATCTATCCTTCTAGCTTTGTCTACTTTCTTCAAAGTATATGGGTGTGTGCCCTGACAGTTTCTTAAAAAAACAAATCTTGAAGATTTCAAATAGTTGTAAGTTGAAGTTCATGAATTCTTATAAACTATCAGAGTTACAATATCATATGAATGGCCTCTGTCAATTTTATTTCCTTTGTGCCTTGAAAAGTATGGATCAGGAATTTTTTTTTTATATTTATCTAAAAAAAATTTAAAACAGAGTTTTTTAAATAGATTTCATGAGCATCTTAATTTACTTTTATACAACTTTATTAATAAAAGCATGCATTTTTAAAGTTACTAATTATAATATTAATTTGGGCTACAAAAAAAACAAAGCAAAACCAAAACAACCCAAAAAACCCCTCCTACCTAAGTCTACTTAATTTTATGTTAGAAAAATTAAATCTCCTCTTTTGTAGGACTTCAAAAGCAAACTTTTGAAGTAAGTCTTCTTCTTTCAATCTAAAGGGATTATTTAAGAGAAAATGGAATGAGAATGAAATTCAGTGATGAGTAATCTAAAGTGTTGGTGTGAAAGAATACCATTCTGAGAGAAATGCTACCTTTGAGGGAACTAGGGTGGAAATAAGACAATTTATTCAAATACACAATATCTAGGTAATTAAATCTAAAATAAAATCTACATTATATATTTTTTCATCATGATATCAAGGCCATTTATTTACAGTTCCTTCAAAGTGTTTATTTTCTCTGGCTGACTGAGAATGCAACTTTTTAAGAGAAGGGAGCAAAGGCTTAGATGTCTGAGAATTCAGGCTTTGAGGTTTTATAAGTTCAGTGTACACTCAGTCATGTACGACTCTTTGCAACTCCATGGACTGTAGCCACCAGGCTCCTCTGTCCATGAAATTCTCCAGGCAAGAATACCGTAGTGGGTAGCCATTCCCTTCTCCAGGCGATCTTCCCAACCCAGGGATTGAACCCGGGTCTCCTGCATTGCAGGCAGATTCTTTACCGTCTGAGCTACCAGAGAAGCTCTTGGGGTTCCTTAATGAGGGTTAAAACATTCAGTAGAATAGTAGGACTAGAACCCTTAGTTACAACTGAGGAGAAAATGATAACCATATAAGAAGATCTTTCTCATTAGGTAGCTAAATCTTCCAGTGAAAGACTGTAGCAGAAGATGTTATATTTGAAGAAATTATTCAGAAGACTTGTTCCTTTTTCTCTGATAGACCAGTTTCTTTGTTTATTTTATACCTTCTTCAGTTGATTTTAAGGTTTTTACTCTGAGGTGTCTAGCATGAATATAGTGCTCTGAAAGGTTTTAGATGACACATTATACTTGCTTGACACTTTCCTCAAAGTTACCTATTTATCCGTGTAACTACTGGTCTCACACTTATTGGTACAAACCGGCTCCAAACTCAGAGCCTCTAATGCCAGGGTCTATGTTTTAAGCATCACCCTATTGTTACTGCTAAAAATACTCAGTGGGACATCTCAGGTCCTAGGATATCATGCATCAAATGGAGGAACACAGAGTCCATTCACTTTTTTTGTAGTTTAGCTTATTGAAGTATAGGGGATTCCCAGGTGGCTCTGGTGGTAAAGAACTCACCTGCCAATGTAGGTAGATGTAAGAGACACAGGTTCGATCCCTGAGTACAGAAGATCTCCTGGAGGAGGGCATGGCAACACACTCCAGTATTCTTGCCTGGAGAATCCCATGGACAGAGGAACCTTGGCAGGCTACAGTGCATAGGGTTGCAGTCAGACAGCTGAAGCAACTCAACAGGCACACTGAAGTCTAGTTGATTTACAATGTTGTGTTAATTTCTGTGGTACAGCAAAGTGATTCAGTTGTATATATATTATATATATATAAATATATATATTATTTTCCATAATGCTTTGTCATAGGATATTGAATATAGCTCCCTGGGCTATACAGTAGGACCTTGTTGTTTATCTATCCTAAATGCATCTGTTTTTCCCAAATTCCCAATCCTTCCTTCTTCCCTCCCCCTCCTCCTTGGTAACCAGAAGTCTGTTCTCTGTGTCTATAAGTCTGTTTCTGCTTCATAGATAAGTTCATTTGTGTCATATTTTTAGATTCCACATATAAGTATTATCATATGGTGTATGTCTTTCTCTTTCTGACTGACTTCACTTAGTGTGGTAATTTCTAGATCCAGTCATAGTGCTGCAAATGGCATTATTTCATTCTTTTTTTATCACTAAGTATATTCACTTTTGTTCCTACTTTTCCACCCAGGAGTTTTTTTTATTTTCTTATATTCTATGCTATTTTTAGAGTCATTAAGGTGTCCCAGATGCTCAAGGATATCCTGTATGCTAAACTGGAGCATTCCTTTTGCATTTTATTGGGTATCATCACCTCTGTTGTATACTATCATATTTTATCACCTAGATTCTGACAGATATCATGTCCAATACTTGTGAAAGAACAGAATCTGCCATTAGGCACCTTATCTCCACCAGATACTGCCAACACTAAAATAAGAATCTTACCTAGAAATACCAGAGCAGACAGAAGCTCCTGTAAAGTAAAACTTGCATCTTATTAACTGGATGTCCATAGCGTCTAGATCTTTTCATCCCTATAAAACTCATGATCCTTAATACGTAGTAGGTTATCAAGAAAGAAAAGAGTAATCATCTATCTAGCCATTTCCACAACATAAAGATGATAGATTTTGGCAACATTTTCTAATGATCTTATCTTCTTGTGGAAGATTAGCTTCTCATAACATTTAGAACTTGCTAATTAAATGAGTCCAAGGAATACCTTCTGACAGTTTAGAAGGTTAAAAATTAGATCAGCATTTTCAAAACTGATATCTGTTTGATACATGATAATAACTGCCAGAAATCCACTTGATAGAAGGTGATAGTTGTCATTTAAAAATATTCTTTGATGAAATATGTTTGTGAAGCACTCTGTTATTGTATATCTCCCTCCCAAATATTCAAAGGAAATATGAATAAAACAATAATTTTAGGATTTCCTACCCCAAAGACATCTACTGACTTTTAGCACAGCATTTCTAACATTTACTTGAGTATGGAAGATATTTTTGAATCATTGTTTCATAGAATGGGTATTGGCAAATTCAGGCTTAAAATGATAGTGAATATGCTTGACAATGACTAGTGTCAGTAGAAAACATTAAATCAAAATTATACAATTTCTACATATAACCCAGGGAAAGGTTATGATTCATATTATAATTTTCTAAAGCTTACAAATATAACAAAAAGCCTCTCTCCATAAAAGTTAAGAATTATAAAGAACTATGTATGTCTTGTAGAAGAAAAAAGCATAAAGAGAAATAAATGTCAAGGTACATTTAATACAGATCTTTGTCTCTATTGGTTGTTTAAAAGCATACATTTCATCTGAATAGTCTTTTCTAAAGAGGAGAACAAGATACCAAAAAAAAAAAAAAAGAAACAGGTGGTAAACTGACTACCTTAGCATTTACAGGAGGAAAAGGAGAATATATAGATTTATATTAGATTATTTTAGAGCAACACTTGAGATGGATGAAAACTGTGAACAAAGAGTAGAGGCCAAGAAAGAACAGAAAATTATTTTGCTTTTGTCAAAAGAGTGGGATAGAAAATGGAATCGGTAGTAGATACCTGGAGAGTTAGCGAACCTCAGGTCATGTAAAGTCTTGTTTATCATCCAGAGGTACTTGTTCTTCATTGTCAAGGTCTTGGGAAGAAACTCAGGGGGTTAGTAGAAGGGCTTGATTATATTGATTTGTATAAAGCTCACACTGAAAGCCTCAAACTTCAGTGCACAAAGGTAACCACTGAGACAGGAACTGTGATTTGAATGACCCTGATGTATAGTTAAAGTGAGCAGTTGTGAGGCTTGAGGAATAGGAGGGTAGTCTCAGATCTGGCCTAGTGACTGGATGATAGTACTGTTGATGAAGATAGAGTGAGGATGCAGAGCATGTATAAGGTGAGTGGGGAATAGTGATATCCAGTAAGGTCAGAGAGAGATTTTAGTAGCTTGTAAAAAATGCAGATATGATCCACCACCAGATATATGTGAATATCTAGAAAGCAAGGTGAGAAATAAAGGGTGCAGATGCACCTCTAAGAATAACTAATGCATAAGCAGCATGTGATTGCATAGATAAAAAATACTAGCAGAGACAGATGGTGATATTGAGAAGGTACCATCACAGAGAGAAGAACCAGAGGATAAAGATATCAAGCATAGAGAAGCATTATAGAAAGTGTATTATGAAGCTACCTCAGCCAAGAGATCAAGTATGATCAATTCAGCAAAGGTTAGCTGAATTTGGAAATTAGAAACTCACTGATACTTTGTATAAGGAATTCTAAATTTGCAGTAAAGAAAAAGTAAGTTGTTGGTCACACTGAACTGCCTCAGGGCTTTCCATATACCAGGACCCTTATCTTCCTCTGCTGGGTCAGCTATGGTGGCTGTGAAAATCCTAAACCCCAAGGCTGAGGTGGCCTGAGCCCAAGCAGCGTTGGTGGTCAATATCAGTGCAGTGCAGGGGTTCAAGGGATGTAGGATGTGCTGAGGATCAACTTGGAACCTAAGGGCACCATGAAGATGCTGGCTTCTGGTGCTGGAGACATCAAGCTACTAAAGATGGAAATGTGCTGCTTCATAGATTGCAAATTCAACACCTGACAACCTCCTTAACTACCAAAGTAGCAACAGCCCAGAATGACAAAACTGTGGATGCTATACTTCTAATCTCTTAATCATTAGAGTGGTACTAAAGCACATGAATCTCTACATGTTTGAAGATCTTCATCCCAGAATAATTGCAAAATAATTGCAAAAGTATTTGAAACTTCAAAGGAAATGCACTTCAGGTTTTGATACAAAGTAAACAAAGAAATGGACAAGGAAACACTTATAGATGTGTCCTGGACATCTCTATGAACTAAAGTTCATGCTGAACTTGCTGATGTCTCAACAGAGGCTGCAGTGAACTCTATTTTGGGCATAAGAAGAAAAGATGAACCTATTGACCTCATCATAGTTGAGATCATGGGGATGAAACATAAACATAAACATGAAACCAATCTAGGCTTAATCAGAGGTCTTGTTTTGGACGATGGGGCACAACATCCTGATATGAAAAAGAGTAAAAGAGGTGTGCATCCTCAGATACAATATGGTGTCATTAGAATATGAAAAAAAAAACACACGTGAATTTTTTTCACAAGAGTGCAGAGGAGGAGAAACTAGTAAGAGCTAAAAGAAAATTAATTGAAGACAGAGTAAAAAAATAATAGACCTGAAAAAGAAAGCCTGTAGTGATTCAAATAAAGAATTTGTTGTTCTTCGTTGAAAGGAAATTGACCCCATTTTCTTAGATGCTTTTGAAGAGAAGGCAGACTAGATCTGAGAAGAGCTAAGAGGAGAAATACGGAAAGGCTGACTGTTGTTTGTGGTGGGATAGCCCTAAATTCTCTTGGTGGCCCAAAGCCTGATTGTTTGTGGTGTGCAAGACTTGTCTATGAACATCCATCAGAAGGAAAGAAGTTCACCTTTCTTAAGTTAAATGGTCATTGTTTTATCACATTATTGACCAAAGGGTCAAATAAGCACACACGTACTCAAATCAAAGGTGCAATCATAAATGGCTTCAGGGCTAATAAAAATGCTATTGATGGTGGCTGTATAGTTCCAGGTGCTGGTGGAGTGGACAAGGCAATGAAAGAAGTCTTGACTAAACACAAGCCCAGGACCCAACTTAGAGGGCAAGAATTTACTGATGCTTTGCTCATTATCCCCAAATTCTTGTTCAGCATTCTGGTTTTAAACCTTTAGAAACATTAGTTAAAATTCAAGCAGAACATTCAGAATCGGGTCTACTTGTGAATGTGGACTTGAACACAGATGAGCCATTGGTAGCAGAAGAAGTAGACATATGGGATAACTATTTTGTGTAGATACAACTTCTTCACTTCTGCACTGTTATTGCCACCAACATTCTCCTGATTAATGAGATCATGAGAGGTGAAACGAATTCTCTAAAACACTGAACTGATGCTTCCCTTGTATCATCTGAATCGTGAAGTTTCTACAGAATGATCTAAGAATATAGCTACAGAATTTTTGTCCAAGTTTCAAAGAATTTTCAAAAAGTATTTTCTTTTCTTTTTACATATAAAAAGGAGAGAACTCTGGTACTTATTCAGATTCTGAAGTTCTGAAATTATAATCACAGTATTTTTGAAATTGCACAGCAGTGCACACACATACAGGGGCCATAAATGACCCAATAAACAGGATGTTTTGCTTTAGCTTCAGTGATATAAACATACATGTTAGATAAGCATATGTTATCTACCTTGTTATTAAATTTTCCTTGAAAAACACAAACAAAAATAAAAGAAAATTTAAGTTGCAATAAATTTAGATGTTCCAGATTAAGTCCTCTTTATAGAAATTCTCTTGTTGAGCTTTCTATGGAATTAACTAAAATTTAGTTTCAGATAAGGGGGAAGTTAAGAAGATAAATTTTTCATTTATCTCTGTTATTTTGGTGAACAAAATCAAAACTATTATGCAAAATTAGAAATATTAAGTTGGACCATAAAGAAAGCTGAGAGCCAAGGAATTGATGCTTTTGAATTGTGGTGTTGGAGAAGTCTCTTGAGAGTCCCTTGGACTGCCAGGAGATGAAATGAATCACTCCTAAAGGAAATCAATCCTGAATATTCATTGGAAGGGCTGATGCTAAAGTTGAAACTCCAATACTTTGGCCACCTGATGCAAAGAACTGACTCATTGGAAAAGACCCTTATGCTGGGAAAGTTTCCTGAAACTTTCCTGCAGGAGGAGAAGGAGGCAACCAAAAATAAGCTGGTTAGAAAACATCACCGACTCAGTGAGCAAACTCTGGGAGACAGTGAAGGACCCTGAGCCCTTGCATGCTGCAGTCCATGGGGTTGCAAAGAATTGGACTTGACAGCTGCAACTACAACAACAATTTAGAAGAAAATTACCATAGGAAATTTCTTGTCCAGCTTTTTATTTACAGATTAGAAAACTGATGGATGGTGATATGGAGGAAATGGAAAACACACCTCATAGCCCTTCTTAGTTAATAATTTAATATAGCTTGAGATAGGCAATCATCTAGCATTAAAATGGATAAGAAATCAGTATTTTTAACTTTGTTCACTGACATAAAGAGATTTGCCTCAACTCTGTGATAAAAATTGAATTTAGTCATGACACTTTTGGTTGAAATTTGCCAAGATGTCATCAAGTAGGTAATTGAACTTAATTTTATTTTCACGCTTTAATGTCATGGTGATGGTCTCAGTTGCACAGGGCATAATAAAACTTAGAGATTAGAACTGTTGATTTTGAATTTTTGTTTCTTTCAACCAAATGATATCAAAACAACTTAAAAAATGGAAAAATTCCTACTAATGACTTGTAATAAATCTGAGCTTCATTTTTCTATATTTCTATACAGAGTGTTTTTTCTTTAGTGGAAATAAGAAATAATAATTGAAAAAAGAAAATAGAGAGTCTTTCCCTCGAGTATCCAAAAAGAGCAATTCACTGGTGACCACTCTCAATTGCTTTAGTACAGTAAAGGATATTGATTCATGGGTATTGCACAAAGAGTGAGGACTTTCAGCCCTAATGTGCCTAGAAGAGTAAATGATATAAGGGGAATAAGTTCAGGAGTAAAATGGAATCAGGGAAAATGCTAATACAATATTCTGTGGTGCAAAACTTCAGACCTGTTGCAGTATTTCAAATGCAGCATGATTAAAAAAAAATGCACGATAGATACATAAAGCAGAACAGTAAGTCAAAAAGAAAGGGAGAAAAGGGATCCAAAATCAGCAGACCAAAAATAGAAGGGGATTACAGTTATGGGAAATGAGAATGAAGACAGAAGCTGAGCTGAACAAGACTGACAGCAAAAGGATAATGAGAGGTGAAAGAGGTGAGAGGCAGTGCAGAGGGAAAGCTACAAGCTAACCGGACAGAAAGAAGGAAGCTGACTGCAGGGTAATCAAAGGGTAGCAGCTGTATGATGACAGGAAGGAGTGATAGTAAATCACATAAAAGGCAAAGGGGAAACCATCCATTGGAAACACTGGTTGATGTGCGAGAAGGAAATGTTGGATTTGTAAAAACAGTATCGTGTTTATTAAAGGGGTGGCGGCATCAATATATTAAACTTGATGTCAAATTTCAATAAAAGGCACATTTGGAATTTATACTTATGAACGTATCTGGCATTTATCTTTGTCCATCTGCAAGATTTTGGTGTGTTTTCAAAGCTCTACTAAAGGAAGCCATAAGTTTCAGAGTGGTCAGATGGGGAATTTGAAATGTGTAAGCTTGTAAAATGATTAGGTACAGTAGAGAATGAACACTTAATCAGTTAAATTTCCCAAAAGTAAAATAGTTTTGACAGAGCTAGTAAATTAAATCTGAACCCAAGGGGGGTCAGTTCAATTAGATTAGTCTGCTTCTGGTTCATACTGGTGGTGAGAGAAGGTCATAGATGACACTTCTGAACCTTAAATGATTCCAATTATTTGATGGGGTTGACTACTTTCTCCTTGTGATATTGTTTCTTTTCCTGGCTTGTATCATGCTGTCTGTAACAGCTGTTTTTTGTCACTGTTATTTTAATTTTTTTTTTTTTGAACTCCTGCCCACTCCTACCTCCATCTCACTCTTTAAATATGGAGGTATTTTCAACCTACTTTCTTTATACTTTCTGCCCTTCAAGTTCATCTACTTTTAGGAATGCAATACTTAATCTGGGAAAATAACTCCAAACTGTGTCACTAGCTGTGAACTTCCCCTAGATTCTCCCACTGAGTAGTGGGAAATTTCACTTTTCTACGTTGCTGTTTTGGCAACAAGATAGCTGATTCTGAACTTCTTCTCTTTCATATTTTTTTTCCCTATTTATTCTTGTTCTTATTTTTACTCTTTTTATTTGTTTCTCCTTCTGTTAATGACACTAGGTTCATCTCAGCTGCCAGGTTTGAAACCCTGGAAACCTTCACCTTACCTCTCACAAATCACGTGTTATAAGCCCTTTCAATTCTTCCAAGTAATGTCACATATGATTCATTCATGTATTCATTTAGAAAAATTTAATATACTATTTCTTAGGTAATTTTTATTACTGTCAAACATCTGGGATATTGTTGCAAATGTCCCATCCACATTCCTTACCTCATAAATTTTCTAATGATGAAAAAGAATACAATATAACAGTTTAGTAGTAAGAGTTTCTCTTGAATGACATTTGAAAGTAAACACATTTCTTTCCTCAAGTTCAGTAAAAGGCCACTCATTTCAGAATGCTGTTTATAGTCAATTCTGATTAAAAATAAGCTTTTTCCTAGAGTTGCAATCCATTAAGTTTATTAAAAGCACTGAATGACATCATTTTAAAATATTATATCATCAAATAAGACCAAACACTTGGAGTAAGGATTCCCTGAAATGCCCTGTATAGCAAAGCTGAGTTTGAAAGTCTATCTTACTCTCCAAAATTCCCCAAAATGTGATTTTTACAGCATTCTTTTAAAAATAGGTTTGCATGACACAGAACTGCTAGTCAAGTATGCTTTTTTAATATCACTTGGCATTTTTTTTTCACTTTCTCCTCAGTAAAGTAGAAAATAATAATAATGGAAAAAAGCAAAATAATGCTTTCAACCTCAACACTCAGGAAAACATTCGGAGTCATGTTTTAGACTAAAGAATGAGTATTTCCTCTAGCCCTTCTGTGTGAGCATTTTTGAACCTATAAATTTGTATTTCTTAACTCCTGCTTTTCCTCCTGGAAGTTCTTTCCACTCACATATTTTGTGGACATTGAAAAGGTACACAGTAGTCTAATATATGGTTCTGCCCTTTCCATATTTCTGTTTCAACTAAAACCCCTCATTTGAACTATCGTGAGAGCCTCCTTATGTTTTCTTATGCTCTGCTTTTCCAATCCAATCCTGTATTAGCTCTGGATTTATCATATTATAAAAGTAAATTATTTCACATTTATTTAGAATATACAATAAATGATCTAAATGACTGCCTAGATGCCATTATACTTTTTAGCCATCAAGAACATTTCCTAGATACATACTACAATTAATTGTAACAAACATCTACCAGAAAATGGAGATACTGAAGGGAGATTTCATTAAATATATTGATAAATGGACAGTAGTTTTCTATACTATTTTTTACTAGTCAACTTGAAAAGACTGTCTATAATTACTTACATTTATTTCAATGCTCCAAAACAATTTAACTATTTATTGGCACATCTATAATAATTTCCTATTGACATTTCAGGTGAAAACACAAGAGTGAATTCAAAGATCAAGAAAGATTACACTGTTAGTATAATTCAGTTCTCTTCTATCACCAAATATTAGTGTCTCTGATTTATAACATCTCTTCAGTTTTTCATGTAGCAAATTATTTTCCCTCCCTTCTTCCTTCCTTCCTTTCTTTCTTTTTTCCTCCTGTCTCTATCTTTGTCTCTCTGTCTCATCACATGTAAACACACACACACACGCACACACACACATAGCCCTGTCACAGAGAGGAATTACTTTTTATTTGTCTGACCAGATTGGTACCTGTTGTAACACATATGCTATATTTTTCAATTAGACTCATGGGATTAAATTAATTTATCCCAAATCAAGGCTTACTAACAATTCTAAGTGCAGACAACCACTATGCACATTCTTTTATGAGACCTACAGATACAGCCTCTGATTAACAACAACAAAATTTATGCCTTTTTGTTTCTCACTTTAGGACAAAGTTTGATTCTAAAATTAACATGCAGGCTGTTCAATTCAGGAAGAAACACTACTCATGTAAAGGAAACATTTCAGTTATTATCTCCCTCTTCTTGTCCATGCTCCTATTCAATCGTGCCTGACTCTTTGCAAACCTTTGGACTGTAACCATCAGGCATCTCTGTCTATGGTATTTTTCAGGCAAGAATACTGGAGTGGGTTACCATTTCCTTCTCCGGGGGATATTCCCAGCCCAGGAATCAAACCTGCATCTCAAGAGTCTCCTGCGTTGCAGGCAGATTCTTTACCTGCTGAGCTATCAGGGAAGCTATCTCCCTCTCATACCTTAATAATTACACAGATTAGGTTACATTTTCTGGCTAACTGTTGGTCCTTTAATGGACCGGAACCTGGTGGTCCGGAGAGTAAGAGAGAGAAAGAGGCTGACATCCCCTGGTTTACGCGGAAAGCCAATAGAGCCCTGTGCTTAGGGCTCGCGGAGGCACCGGGCGCCCTCGCGAGTGGGTGAAGGCGCAGTGTGCCTTCTCGAGAGGGTCATAGAAGCCCGGGCAAGAAAGTGAGCTCAGCCGGCCTCCGCGCTCCAAGAAATTAGCCAGAAATAGAGAGAGAGAGAAAGACAGGAAGAATAGAAGACAGAAAGAAAGACACGGGGACCAAAGCTCTGATGGACAAAGGTGTTTTAATCAACATGGCTTGGGCATATATACTGTAGTTATTCTCAGCAAAGATAAAGATTAAAATTCCAGACTTACAAAACGTAAGACGATCCCTATTAAAGAGAGAGTTGCAAACAATCACCTTTTACCATATGGCTCATAAAAAGGAAGAGGGTACTTATCACCGTAATGAGAAATGCCTGGATTCCTCAGCCCCAGGAAAGGTGTGCCTCTCCTCTTAATTCCTGAATATTCAGGAATCAATAAGGGCCAGAGGGTTCCTGACAGATCCAAAACAGCACACAGGAAGCCTCTTGTTAAATGCTTCCTGACAGCTAACCATGACCCCATTAATACATAAAGTCCATATTTATTTGCAATAGTCAGTGATTTAAGAGCAAATAAATTCTGTTGGTAATGTTTTATATAATATTAGAAAATGCCAAAAAAGTTATGCAGCTTCAGAACCTTTCACCAGCACAGCATTATTGAAAAGGTTTGAATCAGAGAGCAACAAGGAGGGTCCTACTCACTCCCAGTTGTCACAGTCCCATCTCTCCACACGGGATGAAGCATGGCTGCTTCCCACTTACACGTTAATGCTGAAGTCCAATCCACTTGAGACCCCTCAAAAAAAAGAGGGAGACTGTCTCTTTTCCAAAGCTACACCTCCCGTTTGTGCTCAGAATATGAATTGACTCTCTGCACTGAAAAGTCCATGCTGTGCCTTCTTCATTCTCCTGGACCTGAAAGCTCACTCAAACCTCACTTATTTTAAAATGACCACTTTTTTCTTTTTCTTTTTTTGGTTGAGAGTAAAACAGAATGTTCATGACTAGTATCTAAGTCTTCCACATGGCTTTAATGGATATCCACTGGTACTTAATGGATATCCACTAGTCCTGAAGAGGTAAAGGAAATGAGTCCTTAGCAATTTAAAAATACAATTAAAGAAGAATATATTTACTTCTAAAACTTCACTTCTTATATAATCATAAAATTTTAGTGCTTGGAAAGAATATTAGCTAATTTCTTCTTTCAGTAGCAAAGAAATTGAGGCCCATAATGGAAAACCAAATTACTCAATTGATGATTATGCTTGATTTATGCTTGATTCATGCTCATATCATAAGCCATGTCTTCTTCTCAATGACTAGCGAAGACTCATTAAAAAGTCTTTTCTTCAATACTTATGGTGCAGGCAGTATGTAGTGGAATAAAATACAACAAAGCAGTCTAATGACTCCTTTCCCTTCATTGAAAGAAATGGCCTGCCCTAGACACTGACAAACACTTTGGATCAGTCCTCACTTTCTGTCTTCTACTCTTCCCAGTCTCATTTTCCAAGCTGAAACTGCTTTATCATTGCTCTTCCTCTCTAATATTTTAAATTAAAATCTATTTTAATTTAAATATAAATAACATATTTATAAATAGAAAAACGTGTATGTACATATAGAATGGATAAACTTAGATTAATTGTAATGCTGTGTTTGCTTCATAAAAGTCAGAATTTTTTAATGCATGTTTTTCTTAAAGAAAATTTATTTAGGCATATTATGTCTTATTATTTTGTTAAAATTTCACTTTAGTATGACTGCTCAATAAGTAATATTCATAATTTAAATAGCTTAAGTGTATAACATATGCAATGAATTAAATTATAATTAATCTAAGCTTTTTTATTATAAATCTCCATCCTTTGTCCAGAGTGCTTTCTCACTCTGTACATGTTTAATGTTAAATACAGAATGGAGATTCTAGCTCATTCTTTTATTTAAGATTACTGAGAGCTTATAGTCAATTAACTTTCACTAAGGTTGAATGCCGCGATTCATGGGGTCGCAAAGAGTCAGACATGACTGAGGACTGAACTGAACTGAATGTTGAATGTCTCAATAAATCTATATATTTCCAATAAGATGAACTGATACTGTAAAGATATCCTCAAAAGGATCAAGAAGAGAGAACAGTTTATCACTAAACGATCCATCTAAGGATAAAATCTTGGCCTTCTTCCCTGTAGCATTAGTCTTCTCTGGTTAATTTAGTTGGCTTGTAGTAAATGACTTGAAGGCTGACCTAATGTCTAGATATTGCTCTGTGAAATGTTCTGTATTTTGTGTCTTCTATTTACTTTTGAGGAGTCGATATTTCTCTACTCGACTGCAAACGTAGTTTTGTATTCCCTCGTTACTTTCCTTAACAGAGCTAACACTATATTATATTTTTTTTTTAGCTGTAATAGTTGACTGCTGCCCTGCAGCCCCCAAACACCTCAATTCCCCTTGGTTTTCAAACAAAAAGATTGGAAATGCACATAACTTCAACCTTCACAAAATCATTGAACCTGAAAAGCTAAGGAAACCTTGGTAAATGCTGGAGCAGCACACAAGAAAAAGTCTAAAGCAGTTGAGGAATATAACAGAATTAATGATCTCACTGCATGAAGGAGAGAAATCAAAGTGGAAGAACAAAGAGGATATTTAAATAGAATGGAAAGTGGATATAAATGTGTTTTAAGTGTATTAATTAATACAGAGTGCCAACCTCTAGCTTTAAAATATCTACATTTGCACTTATAAATAAAGATGCTTACTTTTTTATTAATTGTTTAAATTACGGAATGTGTTAGACTAAGCTCTGCTTTTCCAATATTTTTTCTCTTTTTCAATATCATTTCAATTATTTTGGATTTGATCATTTATTTCTAAATATTTCATATACTTTACTTGCTTTTTGAAATTTTCACAATTATGTGGGACTTCAAAAACTGTTTGAATGAGAAAGAAAACAGCATAGTAATTCTTTCATTCAGTAAAATATGTTAAACTTAGAAGACTGAAAGATACACTATGAAGTGAATCCTAACATGCACAAACATTTGAAATTGGTTGAAGGCCAAGGAAATATTTTATTTAGAATTTCCTTTACATTATATGCAATTATTTTATTAAATGTAGTTGTTTTATTAAAAGAGTCACATTTTCTCTTATATACTATGACTTTGTGCCTTAACAACAAAACCTAAGTTCTTTAAGTGGAAGATTAATGCTTGTTAAAATTTCACTTGGTTGGTGAAACTTGGTGAAAATAGAAAATACTCTGTTTCTATTTCTTGTTCTGCAGAATTTGGCATGGTGCTTTATTAATATTATTATGGTGCATCAAATGAGAAAGGAAAGAGAAATAGAACAAAAAGAAGATAGAGAGAAAATCAGGTTATTTATGTAATTATATGAAAGTGTAGTGCAGACAGGTGAACAATGATACTTAAATTAGGACAGGAACCATAGAAATGTTTGAGATGGTCAGGACAATGTAAAGAAATATCTTATTTCAAGGGTGGCATCTTTCAAGTGTTAAGAGACACTAGAAATATGTAGATTCTGTTACTTTAGAAACCAAATTATCAATTAAGAACTCAGTTGTTGTTGTTCTTCAGTTGCTCATTCTTGTCTGACTCTGTAACTCCATGGACTGCAACATGCAAGAATTCCCTGTCCTTCACTCTCCCATAATTTGCTCAAATTCAAGTCCACTGAGTCAGTGATGCTATCTAACCATCTCATCCTCCGTTGTCCCCTTCTCCTTCTGCCCTCAATCTTTCCCAGCATCAGGGTCTTTTCCAATGAGTCAGCTTTTCGTATTAGATGGCCAAAGTATTGGAGCTTCAGCTTCAGCATCAGTACTTCCAATATATATTCAAGATTGATTTCATTTCATTTCATTTCAGTTCAGTTCAGTTCAGTTCAGTCTCTCAGTCATGTCTCATTCTTTGCGACCCCATGAACTGCAGCACACCAGGCCTCCCTGTCCATCACCAGCTCCCGGAGTTAACTAAATCTCAGGTCCATTCAGTTGGTGATGCCATCCAACCATCTCACCCTGTGTCATCCCCTCCTCCTCCTGCCTTCAATCTGTTCCAGCTTCAGGGTCTTTTCAAATGAGTCAGCTCTTCACATCAGGTGGCCAAAGTATTGGAGTTTCGGCTTCAGCATCAATCCTTCCAATGAATATTCAGGACTGATTTCCTTTAGGATGGACTGGTTGGATCTCCTGTCAGTCCAAGGGACTCTCAAGAGTATTCACCAACCCAACACCACAGTTCAAAACATCAATTCTTCAGTGCTTAGCTTTCTTTATGGTCCAACTTTCACATCCGTACATGACTACTGGAAAAACCATAGCCTTGACTGGTTGGACCATTGTTGGCAAAGTAATGTCTCTGGTTTTTAAAATGCTGTCTAGGTTGGTCATAACTTTTCTTCCAAGGAGTTAAGTGTCTTTTAATTTCATGGCTTCAGTCACCATCTGCAGTGATTTTAGAGCCCCCCAAAATAAAGTTTGTCATTGTTTCCACCATTTCCCCATCTACTTGCCATGAAGTGAAGGGACCAGATGCCATGATCTTAGTTTTCTGAATGTTGAGCTTTAAGCCAACTTTTTCACTCTTCTCTTTCCCTTTTATCAAGAGGCTCATTAGTTCTTCACTTTCTGCCATAAGGGTGGTATCATCTGCATATCTGAGGTTATTGATATTTCTCCCAGCAATCTTGATTCCAGCTCGTGCTTCAACCAGCCCAGCTTCTCTCATGATGTACTCTGCATATAAGTTAAATAAGCAGGGTGACAATATACAGCCTTGAAGTACTCCTTTTCCTATTTGGAACCAGTCTGTTGTTACATGTCCAGTTCTAACTGTTGCTTCCTGACATGTATACACATTTCTCAAGAGGCAGGTCAGGTGGTCTGGTAGTCCCATCTCTTGAAGAATTTTCCACAGTTTGTGGTGATCCACACAGTCAAAGGCTTTGGCATACTCAATAAAGCAGAAATAGATGTTTTTCTGGAACTCTCTTGCTTTTGTGATAATCTGACGGATGCTGGCAATTTGATCTCTGGTTCCCCTGCCTTTTCTAGATCCAGGTTCAGCATCCGGAATTTCATGGTTCATGTACTGTTAAAGTCTGGCTGAGAGAATTTTGAGTATTACTTTGCTACCGTGTGAGATGAGTGCAATTGTGCAATAGTTTGAGCATTCTTTGGGATTGCCTTTCTTAGGGATTGGAATGAAAACTGACATTTTCCAGTCCTGTGGCCACTGCTGAGTTTCCCAAATTTGCTGGCATATTGAGTGCAGCACTTTCACGGCATTATCTTTTAGGATTTGAAATAGCTCAACTGGAATTCCATCACCTCCACTAGCTTTGTTCATAGTGATGCTTCCTAAGGCCCACTTGACTTCACATTCCAGGATGTCTGGCTCTAGGTGAGTGATCACACCATTGTGACTATCTGGGTCATGAACATCTTTTTTGTATAGTTCATCTGTGTATTTTTGCCACCTCTTCTTAATATCTTCTGTTTCTGTTAGGTCCATACAATTTCTGTCCTTTATTGTGCCCATCTTTGCATGAAATGTTCCCTTGGTATCTCTAATTTTCTTGAAGAGATCTCTAGTCTTTACCATTCTGTTTATTTCCTCTATTTCTTTGCACTGATCACTGAGGAAGGCTTTCTTATCTCTCCTTGCTATTCTTTGGAACTCTGCATTCAAATGGGAATATCTTTCCTTTTCTCCTTTGCTTTTCGCTTCTCTTCTTTTCAAAGCTATTTGTAAGGCCTCCTCAGACAGCCATTTTGCCTTTTTGCATTTCTTTTCCATGGGGATGGTCTTGATCCATGTCTCCTGTACAATGTCATGAACCTCCGTCCTTAGTTCATCAGGCTCTCTGTCTATCAGATATAATCCCTTGAATCTATTTGTCACTTCCACTATATAATCATAAGGGATTTGATTTAGGTCATACCTGAATGGTCTAGTGGTTTTCCCTACTTTCTTCAATTTCAGTCTGAATTTGGCAATAAGGAGTTCATGATCTGAGCCACGGTCAGCTACCAGTCTTATTTTTGCTGACTGTATAGAGCTTCTCCATCTTTGGCTGCAAAGTATATAATCATTCTGATTATCGATATTGACCATCTGGTGATGTCCATGTGTAGAGTCTTCTCTTGTGTTGTTGGAAGAGGGTGTTTCCTACAACCAGTGTGTTCTCTTGGCAAAACTCTATTAGCCTTTGCCCTGTTTCATTCTGTACTCCAAGGTCAAATTTGCCTGTTATTCCAGTCAAATCAAATTCACTTAATTTCCTTTTGGATCGACTGATTTTATCTCCTGAAGTCCAAGGCACTCTCAAGAGTCTTCTCCAACACCACAGTTTTAAAGTTTTAATTCTTCGACACTCTGCCTTCTTATGGTCCAGCTCTCACATCTGTTCATGACTACTGTGAAAACCATAGCTTTGACTATATGGATGATTGTCAGCCAAGTGATCTCTATGCTCTCTTATCGACTGTCTAGGTTTTTCATAGCCTTCTTCCGAGGAACAAGCTTGGCTGCATGTTACAGTCTGCAGCGATTTTGGAGCCAAGAAAAGAAAATCTATCACGGCTTCCACTTTTCCACCTTCTACTTGCCATGAAGTGATGGGACTGGATGTCATGATCTTAGTTTTTTTAATGTTGAGGTTTAAGCCTGCTTTTTCTCTCTCATCAACAGGCTCTTCAGATCCTCTTCACTTTCTCTCATTAGAATGGTCTCATCTGCATATCTGACGTTGTTGCTATTTCTCCCAGCCATCTTGACTCCAGCTTGTGATTTATCCAGCCTGGCATTTCACATGATATACTCTGCATGTAAGTTAAATCACCAGGGTGATATTATAAAGGCTTGTCTTACTCCTTTCTCAATTTTGAACCAGTCCATTGTTCCTTGTAAAGTTCTGACTGTTACTTTCTGACCTGCATACAGGTTTCTCAGGAGACAGGTAAGGTATCTGGTATTCCCATCTTTTTAAGAATTCTCCACCATTTGTTGTTATCCATGCAGTCAAAAGCTTTGGCTTAGTCATTGAAGCAGATGTTTTTTTCCTGGAATTCCCTTGCTTTCTTTGCGATCCAACAAATGTTGGCGATTTGATCTCTGGTTCCTCTGCCTTTTGTAAACCCCGTTTGTACATCTGGAAGTTCTCAGTTCACATACTGCTGAATCTGGGGCTTGAAGGATTTTGAGCATAATCTTAACTCAGCTGACCACATGCCAAATCCATTAGAAGACTTACCAAACTATGATCAGAATGTGTATCTACTTGGCAGTGTATATGTTGGCTACTGCATGTCATAGCCTTGTTATTCAAATTGTAGGCAATAAGTGGATTAAAATTGTAATGTTTTTCATCAATTCCATCATGGGACACAATTAGTAATTAAAGATAAGTTATCTTGCACTTTTTGGACTTAATCAACACTGAAATAATAAGCATAGCACTGTGTTTTAAATAAGTAAACCAGTTACCTGTTTTATTGTAAAAACTATTAACCACTTAAGGAGAAGCAACTTAAAGTGCTTCTTTCCACTTTGGAAATTAAGTGCACACACACACACACATATACACACAACAGCAAAGGAATGATATAATGTGGAGCTATGTAATGTGAGAATATGTTCCTATTATTGTGTATAAATAATCATTTCCAGCATCATATACAATTACAGCAGATATCTGTTATGGGGAAGAAAAAAATTTTTTAAATGGAAAGTCATAGATTAATACAACAATACGACTGCATTTGCTTAATAATATCAGGACTTTAAAGAGTTATGCTAAACAAGTGATACTCATTATTTTGACTACTTAAGTGAGTAAGAAGTATGTGATGAGCTGAGTTAGAACTCATCTGAGCCATATGTTTTTATTTTTAAAAGTTTACAGAATAAGCATGCATCCTTTTGCTTAGGTATTTTCTCACCATACAATTTTAATATTTTATCTATAGAATAAATATTCTAGCTTATTTTATTTATAATTACTAAGGACTTAAATAATGTTTTATTCATGTTAGCTTTCCCAGTACATCTATATACTTTAATAATATGACATAGAACTAAGACGCTGTTCTCAAAAGGATAAAAGAAGAGAAGAACAGTTTATCACTGAATTATCCATCCATAGCATAACATCTTGAACTCTTCACTGAAAAAAACAAAAATGGTCAATGAAATCAAACAATGCTCTCATGGCAACAGTTAATAGTGAAATATTACATGATAGGACATTAAAAACATTTTATTAATAGACTTCATTTTTTAGAGACATGTTAGGTTTACAGAAAAATTATGCAGAAGATACAGGTTTCCTTATGCCTTTCACACTATTCCTGTCACTCAGGCCTTTTCATTGTCTACAATTATAAGTCACAAGTTCCCATATTTGGAAAACCTTAATAGGCAATTATTAATAAAAGTAATTTGTTAACAGTCCACAGGCTTTCTTTTCCATTACAATAGTTTCAACATAACCTTGTCTTCAAGGACAATTGTCTAATTATTTCGCATATTTTATATATTTCCTAAGAACAAGATATTTATATGCACAAAGAATCATAGCTGAAAGAAAAACATTGTATTTTATTCAGGAGGATACTTTGAATCATGTTTAAGCATTTTAATTTCATCATGAAAAAATGTCATTTTTTTAATAACCTAGATAAGTAAGTCTAACTTTTTGTGACTCACTACATTATTTCATTTTTGAGGAAAAGAAACTTAACCAAATAACATAGAAGTGTCTATCTGTGGTATGAATAGATGGTGAAATAGTTTTACAAATGTTATTAACTCCTCTAACACATACCAGGATAAGGTTAGGAATAAAGTACAGTGCACATTATGCCCCGGACTATAGTATAGGGTGGTATAATATTGTGTTAGAAATGTATCTATCTCCTCACTCCTCTGAGAAGTAGTATGTGACCTTGTCCAAGTCATATGACTCCAGATCCTCCATCCCTTTCTCTGTGAAACAAAGTTTAACAAAGATCATTTCAAAATCTATTAGAATCTTAAAGATCTGTCCACTGTTAGAAGTCCATACTTATGGCAAGAACACATTGCTATATATTTTTTCATCTTGAACCAAAATACAATAAGCTAGCACTTTAAAAAATATTCCTTTTTTAGGGACATATTGTGGAGTGATCATTTATAGCTGAAGGAAGTTAATGTTACGTTTCGAAAAAATTTTCAATATTAATGTCAGCTACTGAATAGTGACCCGGGATGACCTATGCTAATAAGGGTCAAAAATTTCTTAGCATTCTTTTTTGTGCAATAACATTTACTGAGAGAAACAATATAACAATTTTATTTATAAAGTTATGAAAAAAGGACAAAGTCTTTTTTTGCCTTTCTTTTATTACACAGAATTGTATGAAACTTCACAAAAGATAATCAGTGCCCCAGGGAATTAGAAGCATTCAATTTGCTGATTAATTATCCTAATAACTTTGTGCTCTGATTGTCTTAGTAGTTTTCATTTGCTCTCATTTTTAAACGTCTTATTTGTATAGCCTTATTATATGAGAAAGAAAAGCAATAGCCAGATTTTTCTAAAAACCTGTCTGCAATTAGTTTGATCTGTGATAGTTAAAAGCTGCCAAATAACCAGAAAAAATTCTAATCTTTTTTATAGATTAATGTACCACAAGCATCACAAATTCATAAATTATACTATTTTTCTTCTTTAATTTTTAAAATTTCCAAAGATTTTTGAAATGTAACAAAAATGATACAATTCATTTTAATTTTACCAACCTTGTTCTTGCTCCAGAAAATATACAAATGATTTAACTCATTATTAATATTACATTAAATGAATTAGTTCTTAAAATTGTACTTTATTATATTTTAGCAACATGGCTGCAGTCTGTTGAACAATTTCAGCAAATGCTCTTTATTCTCTGTAAGTTTTTCATGCTTCCTCATCCAAAATCCATGGGATTTTATTGGACTCTATGAACATTACTACCATTCTATATAAAGAAATTAGAACCTAACTGATGAAAAACAGTATTACATATGAATCTTTCACATTAGCATTAAATGGCAGACTTTTCTGAGGGGCCAAATGCCTCATGTTTTTTTAAAAAAGGTGACATTGGATATTGTATTTATGTTTTTAGGATTTATAGATGGTAACCCATGCTCATTAGTTCCATAAGTGTTTAAATTATACTTTATGACTACTCAGGCTTCTCAGAAAATTTTATTCACCATTTACAAAGGATACTTATGGTTTTCTTGATGTCTTCAAGTTCCACATATATTTCAAGAGATTTTCTTAAGATATATAAGCATAGTTGTTTTTAATTCTAAGAAATGATAATATAGAAGCTAATGTCACAAAAATGTACATGACACACATTTTTGAAACTGATGATTTTTCATTTTAGTATTTTATATTATCAAAAAAAATAAAAACCATTTTTTTATTAGCTATTACATGAATCAGAAAGAAATGGAGTTTTCAAAGTATAGCAGAGTCTAATTAACTGGGCATACAGATGCCTATTGCAAATAAGTTTATTTTTTATATATAATATACAATAGTCCAGATTGTAGGGTAAGCCAGAATTAAAAGATTGAGTGATATTTATTGACAAGCGAAAGCAGATAAATCTCTCTCAAGTTCTAGCTGTGTTTCTAGAAGCATTTTTCATATTATTCGTGAACAATAATGAATGATTTGTGAACACAACTAAGAATTTTTGCACTTGTCTCCTTAGAGCATCCTTCCTCCAGATATCTGAATGGCTCTGTCCCTCTCTTCACTTATTTGGACTCTGGTCAAATGGCGCCTGGGCTTCCCAAGTGGCTCCGTGGTAAAGAATCTGCCTGCCAGAGCAGGAGAGGCTGATTTGATCCCTGGGTCAGGAAGACCAGCTGGAGAAGGAAATGGCAACCCATTCTAGTATTTTTGCCTGGGAAATCCCATGGACAGAGGAGCTTGGTAGGCTAGTCTATGGAGTCATGAAAGAGTCAGACACGACTTAGCAATTCAATGACGACGACACCAAATGACACCAGACACATCTCTTATTTCTTTTTCTAAAACAATATTCTTGATCCTATTGCTCTCTCTCACAAAAATCCTGCTCTTTTTCTGAATAAACATTTTATTTTGAATTTACTTTAGACCTACAGAAACATCACAAAGGCAGTGTAGTTAATTCCTGTATGCCCATCACCCAATTTGTTTCCCCTGTATTACAGTGGTACATTTGTCAAAACTAAACAAACAAACAAACAAACAACAACAACAACAAAAACCAGATGTTACTATGTTACTATTCTTTTTTGGGGAGGGGTGGTTCTTTGTTGCAATGCACGGGCTTCTCATTGCAGTGGCTCGTCTTGTGGAACATGGGCTCTAGACCGTGGGTGCTTCAGTAGTTGCAGCATACAGGTTAGTTGCTCCATAGCATGTAGAATCTTCCTAGACTAGGGGTCAAACCAGTGTCCCCTGCATTGGCAGACAGATTCTTAACCACTCACTGGACCATCAGGGAAGTCCCAGTATATTACTATTATCAAAATGTAAAACTTGAAATTTCACCAATTTTTTTCCGTGAGTTTCTCTTTGTATTCTAGGAACCAGTCTAGGATTCCTAGACAAGTTACATTTAGTTTGTCATAAATTACATTTAGTTGTCAAGTCTGCATTGCCTCCTCTGGTATGTGAAAAGATTTTAGTATTTCCTTATCTTTCATTATCTTACTAGTAAGTACTTTGCTAGTCAGGTACTTAGTCCTTGGGTTTGTTTGTAAAGTTTTCTCATGATTATAATGGAGATATTATTCCTATTACTTTGAAAAAAAACTTCTAAAATTTCTGAAAAGGCTATCATAATATATACTTATTTTATATCTATATAGCTTAGAATTTATTCTTCTAGAAAGAAACATCTAATTTCTCTCTCTCCTTTCTCTCTGTCAGTCTGTCTCTATTTCTACCCCTTTCTCCTTGTACCCATCTGTCCCTCTTTCCTCCTTAATCTGTTCTTTTTTCTTTAATTTTTATATATTTTAATTGTTTATAGGTCCATAATCTTTTTTCTCCACTCATATAATTATAATTAAGTACATTATATTTTTCAGCACCTTATTTGTAAAACTGCTTGCATCCTGGCATACATACAACAATGAACAAATAGTATATCTGACTACATGAGACTTAAATTCATGATAGAGGACATAAGTAGCAAATAATTAGGTAAATGTAGAAGGCTGGATGGTGGTAAGGATTTTAGAGAAAACAGAAGCAAGGCTAGATGTAATGCTAATTTAAATAGGATGGTCAGTAAAAAATTTACAACATGATTTTGAGGATATGAAACTGAATGAATAGAAGGAACATTCCATGGCAATCCATGAAGAAGTCCATGTAGAAGGAAGAGTAGTCTCAGTTACCCTTGAATGGAAAAGTGCTTTGCTTCGTCTGTTTGAAGACCATCAAAGAGAACAATCTGGCTAAATAGGAAAGACTGGGTGAGGAGTCAAATTTGAGATCAAAGAGCTGATTCAAATGCAAATCATGTAAGCTAGTTTATGTACTTTTACTGTGAGTGAGATGGAATGCTATCAGAAGATTTAGTTATTATGTGATTTAGATATTTTTTAAATTGCCACTTAGAAAATCCTAGGATTGGGTGAGTGAACAGCACAGGAAATAATCAGAGAGAGAAGCTAAGAGTTATTACAATAATCCAGTTGAGGAATCATGGTGGATTTTAGAAGTATATTAGTAATAGAAATGATGAGAAACAGTCAAATGCTGGATAAATTGTTAAGTTAGATCAATAGCATGTATTGATGGAATGGTGCTAGAGATGAATCAAATATGCTCTGAAAATTTAGGGCCTAAACTAATATAACAATTACCTTACCATTAATTAAGAAGGGAAAGATTTCAGAAGGAGCTTTAGAAGAGTGAAGATAAATATAAAAATTTTGACTTGGGACCCTTTTAATTTGTGATACTTGTTAAAATTAACTGACAAAATGTCATTTAGGTAGCTGGTTATGAGTATGGAGTTCAGATAAGAGGTTCTTTCTGAGGTTATATATTTAGATTTACCAGAATATAAATACAATTTAAAGCATTCACTCTCAATAGGGGTGATATCTCCCTCAAAGAAGTGAAAATTGATTCTTAGAGGGTGGAAAACTCTTGGCTATTACAGTGTGCTGTGACTTTCCATAGTTCAAACCTATATGACAAATTCATACTCTTAATATTTAATTTCTCTCATTAGGGAGAATATAAATTCAATTTAATTTTTCTCCTTAGGGAGATATTAATGGAAAAATGTTTCAGAAACATTGATTTAAATTTATACAATTTGACATGGTTATCTAAAATATGAGTTCATATAAAGAATAGAAAATTCTAAAGAATGGTCCCTGGGGCACCATAAATTATAGAAGTTCAAGAAATAATAATAATAAAAGCAATAAAAGAAATGAAGAAGGATTGGCCAGGGAGGTGGCATGAGAACCAGTGGGGTCCTATATACCAAGTGAAAATGTTTTTCAAGAACAAAGAAATAATATTCAGTGTCAAGTGTTATAGAAAATATGTTACAGAAAACATTATCAACAATTCTTTTGAATGCTTTACTGGTATGTGAAAGAAAAAAGCTACATAAAATGGAGGATTTTGTGTGTTTTTTGGTAAATAGTGAGATATTACTGTGAACCTGTATGCTTATGATAATAATATAGGAGAGGGAGTAAAGTGATATGAACAGATGAAAAGCCATTATCTGGATTAATATATTGGAATAATTAAGTTACTGTCAATTCTAATGAATATGAAGAGTTGACATTATCTATAATCACAATTTCAATATTATTAATTACAGGTAAGATAAAAACAGTACAGCCACAGAAGAAGATATATTGATATGTGTCAGTGATAGTCCTTGGAAAACTTTTCTCATTGTTTTTATATTCTCTACAAAATAAAAACAAGGTCATTAAGTGATAGTGAAGAGGAAAGAGTGTGTTGGAGTTTCGAGAGATGAAAAGGCATTTAATAAACTTAAAGGAGAATAGAAAAAATAACAAGGAAAGTATAATATGATTCCGGGTAGTTTTGATGTCCTATTTGAGATTAAGAATCATTAACTAAAGTGAGCTGACTTAACTATGGTTTTACATTTAACTGTAGCCATAGTAAATGCTTAAGTGGAGGCTGAGAACATGTGGAATTTTGTATTTGTTTTTATTTTCAGAGAAAGAAGAAAATGGATTAATGTTTACACAAGTAAATGATTGTAATGATGGACAGTGGAATCTAGAATGCATAAAGAAGAAATAAAAGAATGAAGGAACAGGGCTGGGAAAATTGGGAAGATCAATGGATGGAATTGAGAGCTATAGAAGCTGAGAAAATCATTTGGAGTCAATTGTGGTTTTGAGATTAAAAATAATTAGAGATTAGGATATTTGAAATTTAAATTATGAGAAAATGTTAGATTATTGGTGATGTCAAATTCTAGAACATTCTCATGTATATCATGGGCCTGGGTAAGATGGAAGACATATTCATAGTAGGGGGATGTTCAGGATTCTAAGAATAATTGATATTGAAAGACTATGTGCTTGGTTATTAAAACACCAAGAGCCATGACAGAGTAGTGTTGTTAATAGTAAAACATTTTTTAAAGAATAAGTGCAATTAACATCTGTAGATTGCAGAAAGGAGCGGTAGTGTATAACATCATATGATGTCATAGCAAGAATCTTAACTATGGGGATTTTAAGGAAAAGGATTTATAATGACATGTAGACAGTAATGTGTTTCATTTCACTTCTGCTAAATTTCTTTATCTAGCATAGTTCCTGGAATTTAGTAAGATCTCATCAAACATTTGTTAAAATGAATGAATCTGTTAATGCATCTGAAGAATGAAAGAAATTGATAGTAATTCTTAAAAATAATTTCTAGCTCTAAAATTTTAACATTTATACATATGAATATTACTCAACATGTTCTGTACATAGGGATAGTTATAATGAAAATGATGCTTAACAATTTGTACCACATCTAGTTTTACCTCATCCAGTCCAATTATTCCTTTAATTAAGCCCTATGCCATTATCTTTATTGTAATAAGTACTGGACTCAGCAATAAGTCATTTTTAGTGCTTTTTTTAAATTGCTCTAAAGCTACAATGGATAGATTTTTAAGTCTTTGAACACCAATCTTGGAGACAGAGTTTCTAATATCTGTTACAGGTCTTGCATGTTTTCTTATTCTAATTTCCTCCAAATTAGGATCCTACTAACAACCTACCACATCTTTCCCCAGTGGACACTCAGAGTCTCAGAGTTTGCGTCAAGGTTTATAAGTATGCCCCTACATTGTGCTCATTTTAAAACAATATTTATTTATTTTTGGCTGTGCTGGGTCTTTGTTGCTATGTGGGCTTTTTCTCTAGTTGTGGCGAGCTGGGGCTCCTCTCAAGTTGTGGTGTTTGGGCTTCTCCTTGTGGTGGCTTCTCTTGTTGCAGACCACAAGGGCTTCAGTGGATGTAGCACAAGGGCTCAGTGGTTGAGTTTCACAGGCTCTAGGGCACAGGCCCAATAGTTGTGGCACACGGGCTTCATTGGTCTGCAGCATGTGGGATCTTCCAGGATCAAGGATCAAACCCATGTCTCCTGCATTGGCAGGCGGATACTTTACCACTGAGGTACCAGGGAAATCCTCTGCTCATTTTTTATTTCAACTAGTTTTTAATATATATGTGCTGAATTATTTTTATTTTTGTAATTCTCTCTCTTCTTCCTATCTCCTGATTCAAAAGCTTAACTTGCATGTATAATTCTGTATAAGACCCTGACTTTATCTACATTCCAATCTGCCTTACCTAGTCCTCTGCATACTATGACTGCTTAGACCTTGATCATGACAAATGTAAAGGTTTCTTTAGAGAACTTTTTGTGTGTGGGACATAGAAAAAAAATGTGTAACGTGTTTCCAGCAAATGCCTAAATAAATGTACAGTTCTTTAATACACCACGAACCAACAGTACGTGCTGCCATGTATAAATGACAAAAGAAGTCAATGTAGGTTTTAGAATTGACAAAGCTATTCCATGAGGAAAAACAAACCTTAGTTCTGTTTAACACTATGTAGGCATTAGAGGAAGAGCTCCATGACACAAGTTTCAAGCCACAAAAGAAAAAAAAATTATATATATAGTTTAGTGATCTGGTTTACCAGGCAAGGAAATTGGAGTTCAAGGTAGCATGTATTGGAAGTAAAAGACTCATTCCCCACTCCTGATGATTTCTTCAGTGTAGGAGGAATGTGCTTTAGCTTTGAACTCCTGTTCTCTTTTTGTATTCTCACTAATTTTTCCCCTGGATGAATAAAAAATCAGTTGGGCATGACCATTTCAATTTCTTCCTCTCTTCACTCAGAATCTGACTTGCCACCATTGTGTCTATATGGAAGTTTTATATTATATTTAATTACTAAACTCAAAAATCCCTTCTAGTACATTTTAAAATGATTTTCTGGCATACTTATAACATTTTTGCTAGCTGCTTTCTTAAATTTCTTTCCTCCTTCTTTGCTCTTTAGCATGACTTACTCACATAATTTCAGTCTTACATTCTCCCTGTTTTCCCTGAAATAACCATGCTCCCCAAATAGTGATTATATGTAGTGGTTAGAAATTTAATCTCTGTACTTATGAGCTGTGATAAATTGAGCCAGTGACTTAATTTTGTTGTTGTTGCATTTCCACATGTGTAAAATGAGCTGAGTAAGTGCAGAAGTACTTCAGTGACTTTTATCATTCATCATTCTGCCCGGAGGAGACATAGCTCCTCCACAGCTTCTAGCACACTGGCAGATGGACAATCTCAGGACCTTTCTAATATATATGTTTTTTAATCTTATTCCCAAGAAAGTAGACACACTATTTACACTGTCTTAGGTAATCAAACCACATGTTGTTCATGTCGCTCAGTCGTGTCCACATGAATAACCTTATTTTCTTCAGTGGAGCACCTATTCTACAAAAGGTTCTAACAGTATGACCAAAGGAGAAAATCTGTTTTTCCACACTTCATGGAAAACATCCTGGTACATTTTTTTAAAACTACTGTGCAGAAATAATTTTAATGTTAATAAGGTAAAAAAACTGCAATGTAAAAATTGATTTGTTCATTGATAAGAGGAAATTCACATGTATGTCATAATGGCAAAACATCTTTCAATTTGTTCACTTACTTTGACACATACATGACATCTGAGAAAGCATTACACCCTAGTAAATAATGTGAATCCATGGTACATATGTGCATTCAGAATGAGAAAACAAGAGTTTTGACATGGTCATAGTATATCTTTGTAGAGCACCCATTCACTCACTTTTCCATACGGAAATAGTGATATTTAAGCACTGAATTTCTCCGAAGAGCACCTCTTTCTGGGGCCAAGAAGAAATGAAAAGATTATCTTCTTTTTGTTAAGAATAATGTTGGTGTGAGAGAACTCTATGAGTGAAAAATAGACATTTACATTAAAATGGAGAATTATTTGTTGCTTGTTTTTAACTATACTGGTTTTTGTCTTTTTTGTTCATTAACTATAGTTACAATTTTCTTATTTTGAAACCAGTCAAATCAAATTTACTGCTCTTTTTAGTAATAAAATTAAATGTCAATTTTGACAGGAACATTATTTTCTTTAGGGATAAACTTCAGGATATTTTTCAGAAATATATTTACTTTTCTTTAGGGATAAACTTCAGGATATTTTTCAGAAATATATTTACATAAAAAATGGATTTTTCAGTTCTTACTTCAAATACTTGCTAATCACTTTAGTATAAACAATATCACTGGCTTAAAATACAATTTAGAGATAAACTTTCTAGCATTTGCTTTCTGAAAATAAATTTCTATCTATCCAAAATAATTAGAGTCATCTAATATTGAGGTCAGACTATGCACTGTAATCGATCAGCAGCCTGGCAGTAATGGTATCTGTAAGAAATACATCAAACTAATGAGCAGCTAAAAGACACGAGAATAACTCTTGGTGCTTTAGATCTAGACTTTCAATGGCTGTCTGCAATACTTCAAAGACTAGGAGCATTAATTTTTTGAATATGTCCTTGAAGTAAATGTCTTAAATATTTTTTCCTTACAGTTGAAAATCAAATCAAAGCAATTTCAATTGAAATATTTATTGTAGAAACAATCATTGTGAATACATGAAAGTGAGCACCATTATACTCTCTTTTCTTGGTGTCTTGCCAAATGAATCCACCGTTGGTGAACAGAAACTTGGAGGCTTCCCTAATCTTGCTCTCTGGAAGAATTTATACAAATATAAATGAATAAGAAAAATAGCTTGTAATGCTTATGGTTTATAATTTTCAAACATATTTTAATACTTCAAATTTCTATATGCAAACACTTGTCTAATATGCATGGTGTTCAATAAATCTAACTGGTAAAATTTGTTTTCTTTACCATTTATTCCCCTTTTAGGAATAATGTTATACATATGACTCAGGTTGATAGTTTGTACCAGAGAAGTCCTTGGCTTAATAATGAGAATTATTGCCATTATTCTTATTTAACATGTACAATTACTATAAAAGAAAAAAAAATAAAATAAAAACTGTTATGGCTATCAGGTTTTCTTAGGAATTGGTTTGTTCCCAGAAGTATTTTACATGCAT
Organism: Cervus canadensis; assembly: GCF_019320065.1. Classification (NCBI taxonomy): domain Eukaryota; kingdom Metazoa; phylum Chordata; class Mammalia; order Artiodactyla; family Cervidae; genus Cervus; species Cervus canadensis. The sequence continues at coordinate 31,144,425 of NC_057394.1, forward strand.
TGAAATAAAACAACCCTATCACATAATTTCTGTTGGTATTTCCATTCTTCAGTGAGACAATTGAGATGTAATATGATGAAGTAACTTGGCAAACACATTCAGTTAGTAAATAGTGAAAGTCTTGTTTGCTCCTGAGTAGTGTACGTCTTATGGAAGAAAGCAAGGAAGAAGTAAAGAGGCTCTTGATGAAAGTGAAAGAGAGAGAAAAAGTTGGCTTAAAACTCAACATTCAGAAAACTAAGATCATGGCATTTGGTCCCATCACTTCATGGTAAATAGATGGGGAAACAATGGAAACAGTGACAGACTTTACTTTTTTGGGTTCCAAAATCACTGCAGATGGTGATTGCAGCCATGAAATTAAAAGACACTTGCTCCTTGGAAGAAAATCTATGACCAAACTAGACAGCATATTAAAAAGCAGAGATATTACTTTGCCAACAAATCTCAGTCTAGTCTAGGCTATGGTTTTTCCAGTAGTCATGTATGGATGTGAGAGTTGGACTATAAAGAAAGCTGAGCTCTGGAGAATTGATGCTTTTGAACTGTGGTGTTGGGGAAGACTCTTGAGAGTCCCTTGGACTGCAAGGAGATCCAACCTGTCAATCCTAAAGGAAATCAGTCCTGAATATTCATTGGAAGGACTGATGTTGAAGCTGAAACTCCAATACTTTGGCCACCTGATGTGAAGAACTGACTCATTGGAAAAGACCCTGATGCTGGGAAAGATTGAAGGCAGGAGAAGGAGACAACAGAGATGAGATGGTTGGATGGCATCACCGACATGATGGACATGAATTTGAGTAAGCTCTGGGAGTTGGTGATGGACAGGGAAGTCTGGCGTCCTGCAGTCCATGGGGTCACAGAGAGTCGGACATGACTGACTGACTGAACTGAGTGTAGGCTTGTGCTGACACTTTATGTAATTATGTACTGCTCTCCTACATTAAGGGTTTCCCAGATGGTGCACTGCTAAAGAATCCACTGCCAGTGCAGAAGATGCAGGATATGTGGGTTCCATCCCTGGGCCAGGAAGATCCTCTGGGGTAGGCAATGGCAACCCACTCCATTATTCTTGCCTGGAGAATCCCATAGACAGAGGAGCTTGGTAGGCACAAAGAGTCAGACATGACTGAGTGACTAACGCTTTCTACAGTACCAATTCTTGCATCATATCTAGATGTGAAAAACAAATTAATAATTTAATAAATTTAATCTAGTTTTTCAATATAAGCAAGCCAATTTTTGCAGATACCAATTACACATTTACTGCAGCCAAAATGGAATTAATATCAGGGTTAATTTTTAGAGCACAAGATAACAAATCATGATATAATACATCTCATAGTGTATCAGATAGTGTGAGTGAGTGATAGTCACTCAGTAGTATCTGACTCTTTGTGACCCCAGGCTAGACAAGATCACTGGAGTGAGTTGCCATTTCCTTCTCAAGATAAGCCCTCAGGTATTTGTGTATTATTTGCATACTCCAAATATACAATTTTCACTATATTTAAATTGTCTTTTTAGTATCTGTGTATTCCAATGAATATTTATCATATTTGAGCTTTACAATGGTATTCAGCAAGCAAATAAATAAATAAGAAACAGCTAATAGGGTAATTATAATTATACTACATTATAAATAATAAATTGATGGTAAAAAGCTCACCTATTAGCAAAGTCAAAAGACAATTGATAAATGGTGAAAATATATATCCAGCCTATCTCACAAACCAAATCTAATATACTTGATTTGTAATAAGTTCCTAAAGATTAGAGAAAATAAAGACCAGGAAGCATATAGTGAAAGGGTAATATATGAACACATTAGTGACAGAAAAGGTAAATACAAATTTCTCTATAAAATATAAAAAGATGTTGCATATAATGAGAAAGTCTAAATAAAATTATGATTTCTCATCTATCATAGTGACAAAATATCTCACTTAACAATGCTGGGCAGATGAGCCTGGTGGGCTACAATTCATAGGGTCACAAAGAATCGGACACAACTGAAGCAAATTACCATGCATGCATGCAAGCATGCTATACAGCACTAATGAAAATGTAAATTGTCACAATTCTTATGGAGAGGAACTTGATATTTAGGGATATTACATGTATACCTCTATTTTATTACAGCAGTCCCATTTCCAAAAATCTGTCCTAAAGATACACTTGCAAAGTGGCTTATGAACAAAATTATATGCCCTGGTATTATTTGTCATAACAATGTTAGAAACAATCAAAATGGCCATCCATAAAGGATTGTGTGAAAAAATGAAAAAAAATTATACAGTCACAAAATAGAGTACTAAACTCTTGTAAAACCACATAAGCAACCTCCATACACTAGTATGGAGTGAACTCCACAATCTATTGTTTAATGAAAAATAGTAAGACACAGAATATACATGATACTGCCTTTTGAATAAGAAAGTGGAAAAAATGAACACACACACACTATGTTTATATTTGCAGAAAAACTAATGAACACAAAACAGAAACTACTAAAATTAAGCACTGCAGATGGTGACTGTGGCCATGAAATTAAAAGATGCTTGCTCCTTGGAAGAAAAGCTATGACCAACATAGACAGCATATTAAAAAGCAGAGACATTACTTTGCCAACAAAGGTCCATCTAGTCAAAGCTATGGTTTTTCCCGTGGTCAAAGAGTCGGTCACAACTGAGCACTGAACTGAACTGATAAAGAGGGAGTAACAAAGTAGAAGGAACAGGGATGAAAAGAATTCCTGTGAATGTACTTGTACTATAACTTTGATATGCGAATCATATCATTATTATGTTTTATATAATCAGAAAGTTAAACGAATGTATAAAGAAAAATCTAATTAAAATTAATTGAAATAAATAGAACTAATTATATATAATTTTGGTGATACAACCTCATAGAGCAGGAAAAATCAGTCCAAGTGTTTATGCAGTCTCAAAGCTGTATATCTAAGGGCAGAAAACAAGTGCAAAGAAATCTCAAATTTTATCAGTTCAGTTCAGTTGCTCGGTCGTTCCAACTCTTTGTGATCCTATGGACTGTAGCACACCAGGCCTCCCTGTCCATCATCAACTCCCGGAGCTTACTCAACCTCATGTCCATTTAGTTGGTGATGCCATCCAACTATCTCATCCTCTGTTGTCCCCTTCTCCTCCTGCCTTCAATCTTTCCCCACATCAGGGTCTTTTCCAATGAGTCAGTTCTTTGCATCAGGTGGCCAAAGTATTGGAGTTTCAGCTTCAACATCAGTCCTTCCAATGAATATTCAGGACTGATTTCCTTTAGGATGGACTGGTTGGATCTCCTTGCAGTCCAAGGGAATTTCAAGAGTCTTCTCCAACACCAGAGTTCAAATTTTATTCTGTCATATTATTGTCATCTTGTGCAGACTTTATGTATAATTTCTGACATGGTAGGATAAAGAAATTAAGTAAGTATGGTATTATTTAAAAAAAAGAACTTTTCAGCATGTATAAAAATATCCTTTCAGCATAAAAGGTAAAAATAGTAAAGCTTATATTTGATTGAATAAAACAATGCATATTGTTTTTTATATTCTTATTTCCGAATGCATGTTCTAACCCTGTCCATTGAAAATATATAAGGGCAATAGAAATACAGTGGTAATAAACCACCCCTAGCAGCCAGATTTTTGTTCGTTAAATGACTTTCAACAATAGAAATCATGAGGAAGCTCAGAGAAAAGCTCTTTTAACTGCTGGGCAGGAAACTCAAGAAGTTGGGAGCATAATGTTGAACATAAAGAATGGAAGGTACCAAAGGATTATGGAATCTGTACAGAAGACACAGAAGTCATCTTAAGTCTCATTGCTTTAGTTTAGAGTCCATTGTGATTTGAAAAGAATGATCACTAAACTATGTAGAAAATGCCAAGTATATAAATATCCCAGAATATATAGATAGATATAGAGGTATATATAAGCACAGAGAAACAGATCAATGCTCCTTATGGAACACTTGAGTTTGCTGGTGTACTAACTCATCATGATGAGCACTGATAGTTAAATGAGAAAAATTAAAAAGTTTTTCTGCACCTTCTGTTTAGACTACATTTCAGTGTTGTTAAACAGTACTAGATGTGGCAGGAAGGATGGTTTAAAACACAGGATAATTGAAACTAATAAACGCAGAATGACTGAAAGAACTAAAAAAGTCACAGTTTTGCAGTTGCTAATATGATGTCTGGTTTAGGCAATGGTGTGATTTATATTACTTATTCTCCCAAATAAAGAAGTAGGGCTTCTGTGGTGGCTCAGCGGCAAAGAATCTGCCTGCAATGCAAGAGCTGCAGGAGACCGGGAGACAGGGGTTCAATCCCTGAGTTGGGAAGATCCTTAGAGGAGGTAGTGGCAACCCACTCCAGTATTCATGCCTCGAGAATCTCGTATGCAGAGGAAAATTGTGGACTACAGTCCATAGGGCTGAAGAGTCGGACACAACTGAAATGACTTAGCACGCACCCATGCAAGGTAAAATAGTAAAGATAGAAAGGAAGAAAGAGTTAATTGCATTCTATCCCAGAAGGTTTTTATATTTTTTAATCTAAAATTAAATTCCCTTCACTTGTAAAAAGTTCTATGCTCAGCTAGGAGGCTGCTATGAAACATTAAACACTGTCCATTCTTACTGTGATGCTGCATTAATACTGCATAATATCAATATTTTATATTAAAAATGTTAATTATCCCTGAGATTCTGGAATGCCTAACAGTGCTAAAGTACTAGTGCACTAATTTTATTTTTAATTCATTTTCTTTTTTCTATTGGCTGTTCTCCCTGGCTCTGATTCTTCTCCCTGCAGTGAGAAATGAGTTAAATCAGTGCTCACTGTCAACCAGAACAGCCTTGGAACTAAGTTAATCCATCACCTACTGACAAAAGGTTAAAAATATTGAATATCAATATCCAGAATGTTTTCCAACTCACAGCAATTGTTTGGCAGTGTTGACGTCTAAGCTCTGGGAATAAAGTGCAAGTTTTTGGCATTTTCTGTGTCCCTGGAGTTACCTTCTGAATGTACTTTATGTATGAATATAAATGTAAGCTTTTACTTTTAATGTAGTTCTTACTAGATATATAAAATTTTTGAAATAAGATAATACAACAATAAAATGTGAATATCTACTTTCATAATAAAAGCAGACTTTCACAACTGATTTTCAGAATTATCAGCTGGATCTATTGTGTATAGACTCATGCTTATTCATGATTATCTGATCACACATTCAGACTTGTCACCTACAAAGACTGAACAATAGGATCATTATTTTTTTTGAATGAATTTAACTCAGTTAACATATGCAAAGAACTTGTTAGATATTGGAAAAATTAATGCAAACAATTATGCACGTGAACACATGGAATCAGTAATCTAGTAGTTCAAGATAAGGTGTGTGTGTGTGTGTATGTGTGTGTGTGTGTTTGAGTATAGATGAATTATAGAGAAAAATATATTAAAGATATATGATAGCTTAGATCAAAATTATTTTGATCTTTGACTATGCACTTTGAAGTTACTTCAGTGACATTTGAAAATTTTAAAAAGTAATAAAATGGGCTTAAAAATAGGAAAAAAAATATGATCAGTGTAGACCATTGGTCTCTCTTGTATCTCATCCATTCTTATACAGAAAATATACCGTGAAGCAATGGGTATAGGAGAATGGATAAAAATATTAAAGTTCCCAGCTGACTTTTAAAAATACAGTCTGAATGAATGGAGAGGCTATAGGGTCCTTGATCACAAAGTCCTTAATGATAAGAACAACAGCAACAATAACCATTAGTTCTGCAGAGGCAAGAAACATAACGTTTACCTGGGGATGTTTTAAATCAGGAACAGTTACAGAGACTGTGAAGAATAGGGATCTTCCATCCAGCTGAAGCAAGATTATATGCTATTAAGAAGATTTTATAGGTAAAGAGCAATTATAGTATTCTGGTGTGAACTAATGAGGGTCCAGGTCTAGGGTTTGTGTCATGACAAATTGACTATAGGAAATGGAGGTAATATAAACTTGGAGACAATATCCATTTGATTTGCTAGATAGAGTGAGATATGATTCCATAGTTTTAGGTTTCAATGATTCACAGGATATCCATAAAGCTGTGATGCTTCCTGGAATGTAAGAAAGAAAAAAACTCAAGGATGAGAATATGTAGACATTTATACATGTGTGTTTTTATAGATGTATACATACATACACACCATTGTCATTTGGAAAGGAATATATCTCTGTGGGCTTAATATTGAATTTTAGTAGTCTCCACGAGTATCTGAATGGTGATTTTCAGAGGGCAGGGTAGGTGTATGACCCGAGGGCATAGTTAAGGATTGAATAGGCATCATCAACATAGAAAATCCAATAAAAGAAGTAGAGATTATTTCTACTTGTTTATTGAAATCTCATCTTAGGCTGAGTAGGAATAAATTTTAACATATTCATTTTATAGATTTTTTTTCTCAAGATTTCATCAGTATTTGGACAGGAAATATTTTACTTAACAGTTTTATTTTTTCTTGTATGCAAACATCAACCTTTTTTTTTCATTTTATTATGTGGTTGCACAGGATCCTGTTGATTTTGTGACCAAAAGGTTTCTAATACCAGAGGTTTTTATAACATATTAGAATTACTAGAGCTCTTCAGTTATCAAATCCTTAGGACAACCACAAAAGTGAATTGGTAATTTTCATTTATATAGTATTGGGCAAATTATTTTTTGGCCTTATATAGAATGTGTGATAATATCTGTATAGAGCTTTAAGACAATATAGGACTATACATATTTCTTCTAGTGAAATGAAAGATTTAGGTTGTTTCAAGCCTTTTGCTATTACGATATACACGGTGGCATAATGCTTTGTACACGCCTGCCAGAGTTTCGAGGTCATATTCTATGAGTGTAATCCATAGGTTATGGATATCATCAACTATAATTTAAAATGTTAAATTGCTTCTGAAGTTGTAAGACAGGGATATGATATATACTTTCTTCATATTGATCCATACTTTTCCAATTGACTTTGCTATCATTCATTCATAAAATTCACATCAGTAGTAACTACTGACTACTAAAGAACTGTGTGCTATGTCATAAACGCTGTTGCTCAGCAGTGTAAAAATTAAAATGCAATACCTCTCTACCTCTGTTTTTCATTTACTTTTTTATCTCAAGAACTCTCTCTGATTTTTTTTCTAATGAAGAAAGAAAAATTGTGAAAAAATGAAGAAAAGTAATCTATAAAATGAGACATTTGATAGCAATGTAACATTGGGGCAAAACAAATGTGAGAACTGTCAATATTTGAGAATTCAGTAATGTTCTGTACACCAAGGTCTGGAAATAAAAATTTGCCTCTGAGAAGTATACTATAAATATAACATCTAGTTAATAACCATAGAGACACACAAAATGATCTTAGTCAGACTTCTAAGGTGGTAACATTTGACCATATCTGTAGTAAATTATATGTAACAAGTCTAAAGAAATAATTCCTCAGTAAATGACAGTAATGTTACCACTAAAGCATAGACTATCTACATTATTTCAAGTTGTATAGAAGCCCTGTCAAAGAAAGAATGTGTTAGAATTTGTTTTCCAAAGCAGTAGCAACTAAACAAACATGGCAATTAAATTTTAATTATAACTTTACCCAAATTAAAACTCATTTAGTTATAACATTCACATTCCAAGTGTTCAACAGCCAGAAGTGACTAGTGGTTACAATGCTGTAACAGCAGACAGAACGGTTCCATGGTCACAGAGAATTCTACTGGATAGTGCTGGTTTTGACCATAGATTTCACATATTTAGATATCACTGTGGGTATGACATCCTAAGTTGTAGTTCAACAACTTGCACTATTCTAATCATATTTCTAGACATATTCTCACTGTGTGACAAATTCATAAAGCTATCCTAACATGACACTCTTACTGAGGTACTTGACTGCTCTTCTGGCAACTATGTCACTAAAGAACCTTTACATCATTGTATCTTCCCATGTTCACGTTTTGTCTGTTAGTATAGAAGGAACTTCCCATGAATACTCAGTTATGGATCTATAATGTCAACAAGACACACACATGTACATACACACAGTCAGGTCCCCAGAAAGCGGCTCAGGTCTACAGCTCCCACTTCGTTACCTTTCATAAATAACCGACCACTTTCAAAATGTTGGGACTGCCCTGGTTACTCAGACAGCAAAGAATCTGCCTGCAAGGCGGGAGACCCAGGTTAACTCCCTGGGTTGGGAGGATCCCCTGGAGAAGGGAATGGCTACCTGGAGAATTCCATGGACAGCAAAGCCTGGTAGGCTACAGTACATGGAGGATGCAAAGAGTCAAAAATGACTAAGCAACTAATACATATAAATTAAAAAGTAATACCATCCTATTGAACTGAGCCTATTATACAGAATGAAGTAAGTCAGAAAAACAAGTATCATATAATAACACATACATGGAATCTAGAAAAATTCCAGTGATGAATTTGCAAAGCAAGAATAGAGAGGCAGACATAGAGAGGAGACTTGTGGACACACAGGGGAAGGAGAGGGTGGGACAAATTGAGAAAGTAGCATTGAAACATGTGCATGACCATATATAAAATAGATAGCCAGTGGGAATTTGCTGCATGATGCGGAGAGCTCAGCCCGGTGCTCAGAGACGGCCAAGGCGGGGGGATGGGGTGGGGAGTGGGAGGGAGATTCACGAGGGCTCTTAAATGTATACGTACACCTATATATATGTGTACCTATGGCTGATTCACGTTGTTGAATGGCAGAAACCAACACAACATTGTAAAGCAATTATCCTCCAATTACAAATTTTAAAAATAAATGAAAAAAAGTAATATTATCTTAAGAATTTTTTCCACAAGATAGTTAAGTTAGTCCAGTGAGACTTTAGACTGCACATTTGTAAAAGGTACAAAATGTAGCAAAAATCTCAAATGTAGTGGTTGAAACAATTCTTCTCAGGAGACATCTTCAGTTTTTTCATTATTTCACTTCTGCTGACTTTGTGTGCCTCACTTCTGGGACTTCCTCATTTTTCCTCAACCTCTAACCACTTTAATGGAGCTATGGCTGTTACTACAGTCTTTTTTTTTTTTTTTTAATGAGAAATGTACTTTATTATTTTTTTCCCAATTATTTTTATTAGTTGGAGGAGGCCAATTACTTTACAATATTGTAGTGGTTTTTGCCATACACTGACATGAATCAGCCATGGATTTACATGTGTTCCCCATACCATCCCCCTGGGTTTTCAACTCATTGACTTGAATGTGTTGCTTTCGTCCTCAGGGACACTCATCACCTAAGTTATTCTTCCGTTCTACACCTATTCACCCTTGGAAGACTGATTAAGCATAAGCCCTCAGGATTCATCCTTGACCATCTTCCTTTCTCCGCTTTGGGTGAGTTTTCTCTACTTTGCATTCCCTGGTACCTTTCCTTCACAGCATTAACTGTGCATTTGTTCAATTTTATTAGATTTTATTTAAAGTTTCCATTGTTTAATTATTTTTAATCATTATTATAGATAGTAAACCCCCTTAACTGTATTGTCACTTCACTAAGGTTAGTGGTTTTATCTCAAGAATAATCCACCTCTGATTTAAAACCTGGCAGATACATAATAAACATTTGTTAAATGCATTAAGAAGGCAAGACAGAGCTAAGATATCTAAGGAATAGTAACGCTACTTTTAAACTGACCATGAAGCAAGACTTCTTAGATAATTTGAAGTTTTCTATTACTTTGTTTTAGATAACTGAAATGCTTTCTTGTAATTTATTCCCTAAAGTTATGTTGGTTTAAAATTGAGAGATTTCTCTATGTTCTATTGTGCTTGAGAACTATGTATTTTTTTTTTTTCAGTTTTAACCACATTAAAATTCTAATTTTGTTTTTGTTAGATGGCTATGAAATCATGTACTTGCTTTCCTATTAAAAAAGGTGCTTTTGTATCAGTTGAAAATTTGTCACCTGAGAGATGTATTCCAAATCCTTGTAAGATAATTCAACATGTAACAAAGTTTGAGAGTCAACATTAGTCAGACCTAGAGGATTAAAACATTCCCTATGTCTGAAGAAAACTCTGTTTAGTCTGCCCTTAAATCCTAAACTGGATGATAGACTGCAGAACAACTATACTCCTATATATATATATATATATATATATATATATATATATATATATATATATATATTTAAGACATGGCAAGTCACTGCATCCAATCCATGACCCCTGGCACTACAGAAAACACTTTAGTTTAATGTCACAGAAACTAAATGTACTAATACAGACTGAAGATCATTATTTGGTTGTTTTTTGTTTGTTTGTTAATTGAACTGTGGGTGACTCAAAAAACATTTTATTGCGGTATAACTGACATAGAAACAGTTGTACATATTTAATATGCAGAACTTGAGTTTGGAGACGTCTGTATCTTTGAAGCATCATCATAATCAATGCCATAAACATATCCATCACCTCCAGAATTTTTCCCAATCTTCTTTATTTTTGTGATAAGAACACAATATAAATTCTGCTCTATTAACAATTTTTAAAATATAGTATACAGTATTGCTAACTACAGGTAATATGCTGTATACTACAACTCTAGGACTTAGTTATCTCATATAACTGAAACTTCATACCCTTTACCAACACCTTCTTGCCTCACCCTCCCCTTAGCCCTAGGTGACCACCATTCTGTTATCTGTGAGCTTGACTATTTTAGATTCCTCACATGAGTGAGATCATAAAATATTTGTTTTTCTGTGTCTAGTTTACTTCACCTAGCATAATGTTTTCCAGGTTTATCCATGTTGTCACAAATGGCAAGATTTCTTTCTTTATTAAGGCTGAATAATATTATATTCCATATAAACTGGTGTAGCCACTGTGGAAAACTGAAACATGGAAGTTACCTGAATATGAAACTTATTAAAAATTTAAAATGTAACTATCATATGATTTAGTGATTTTCACTTCTTGGTATATACCCAAGGGAATTGAAATCAGGATTTTGAAGAGAAATTCGCACTCCTGTACTTATTTCAATATTAGTATTCACAATTATTATTTAATTTATATGGCAAAGATTTCAAATTGAAAGTGAAATGAAATTTTAAACCTGGAAATATAGTAAAATGTCAGTCTTTATAGAAAAAAGTCCTCTTGTGTATCATCTTTAATACAGTTTCTAAGGAATATCATTTATTTCTCTTTATGTTAATTATGAAGCATTTCATAAAAAAGTAGAAATTGTAGATTACATTTTTCAAATACATACTTCTGACCTAATTTTTATTACTATAGTTACCAAGGTCATGATTATTCTCATCCCTTAATTCATTATTTTATAATATTACAAGATATTAAACATGACTATAATCAGTGTTAAACAGAAAGAATCTTATATATTAAACAAAGGATCTCTTACAAAGTGTACAGTACTTAGAAAGTTTTGTGATTGTGTCCAAGTGATTGGTCAAATTTGACACATATATACACAGGAGTAGATCATTTATTAATATCCCTTCCTGTACATGACAAAATTATTTTGAGTAATAATTATGTAATGAAACAAATAATATATGGCCAAAAGAAACTCAGACAGAGATAATCTTCTTGCATTGACCACTGTGTGTGTGTGTGTGTGTGTGTATATAAAAAACCAAAGCAGTAAATAAATAAATAAAATTTGATAGTATGGTAAAAATTGCTTTATTAATATATGTCAATTACATCTATGTATTTTTTAAAGAAAGGGAAAATCTTAATTATTAATAAATAATGTGATGAACAGGGAAGCCTGATGTATTGCTGTCCGTGGGGTCGCAAAGAGTTGGACACGACTGAGGAACTGAACTGAACTGAATAATTTCTTACATATAGAAGAAATGGTAGTATAAAGGAACGCCAGATAGTCCTGTGATGGGGAGCAACTACCTGCTCTCCCTAGAGAAACTAAAGGTAATAACTCTTCATGGTATTGTCTGAAATGCAAATATTTAATATTGATTTCTTTCCCCTGTGAAGGTTGCTGTTTTTGCTAGTTTTTCCTTTGTTTAGTAATTTGCCCAGGTTAGATCTATGAAACTGGTTTTCCCTGTAATGATCGGCATTTGATCTTTCTTAGCCTTGTTTGTTTGTGTGCGTGGTTTGTTGATATTACTTTTTAGCCTGTTCTTCTGGGTTTACCTCCATGTTTGTATAACTTAGAGGTCAGCCTGTGACGGGACAGCCATGTTTTCAAACGCCTTAATCCAGTAAGGCACTCATTTTCCGGTGGGTCTCTGGGTGGCAGGGAAGGGAATTCAGGGTTTTCAGGGTTGCCCTGGCTTATACTTTTCACAGGGCCTTGTGGCCTCTCTGCGGTGGGCAGAGGCACAACTTCAGGATTGGCTGGGAGTGTTGGGTTAGCTTGAGCCCTCTCTGAGCCTCCCCTGTGCAGATATACTATCTCAGGCGGGTGTATGTTTGTTACAATCAAGACAAAATCCTCAGGGAGACGAGGTAGCCTTCCTGACTGATCAACCTCTGAAATGATCACTTCCACAGACAGTACTGATGTAACATCCAGTGCTTGAAAATGGGTGATATTCCCCTTGACCATGACAGAGAGAAGCCATCCTCAGACGACCCTTTACCCTGTAGAACCTTCATGCCTACTAACGGCATGGGGTGGGTGGAGGGGCAGAAGGAACGGGGCTGATGAGAGCAAGCCTAGGGGGAAAAAAGAATCCCAGAGTGTGTTCTCACTCCAAGTTTGGCATGTTTTTCCCCAAGAATAAAGGCTTCTGTGACTATTGCACACCTTTGAACCATTTCCAGAGCACTGAAATGTTTACTTCTGTCAATTTTATTGAGCTTTATAGTTGTTTTTTGCAGAAAAAAGTTTTCTGATTGCCTCACTTGCTATAGCGACAATAATTCTTGTTCTCTCTGAAATAGATGCATGTTCTTGCCTGGGTCTTAGTAGGTACTTCTGCCTCTGCCTGGTTGCTCTTCACACATACAGGTACTTGATTTACTCCCTCAATTAATTCAGGCTTCACTTTTAGTATCTTCCTATTGGGAAAACCAGTCTTCCCTGTACAAATATATTCTGCTCTGTATCATCTTCACCTTTTATTTTGTTTTGTCCCACTTATCACCTCTTATATACCTCTTCCTTAACTCACAATGGGGTAATGCCATGATAAAACCACCATAAGTTAAAATATTGTAAGATGACAATGCATTTAACACACCTAACCTACTGAACATCATAGCTTAGCTTAGCATATGTTAAAAGTGCTCAGGATACTTCATTAGCTTACAGTTGGACAAAGTCATCTAACATAAAGCCTATTTTATTATATAGTGTTGAATATGTCTGCAATTTATGGAATATTGTGCTGAAAGAGAAAAATGGAATGATTGTTTGGGTACAGAATGGCTATAAATACACTGGTTGTTTACCCTAGTAATCATGTGGCTGACTAGCAGTTGTAGCTTGCTGCTGCTGCCCAGTATCACATAGTGTACCAGATTTTCACATATTGCTAGCCCAGGAAAATATAAAAATTCAAAATTGGAAGCATGTCTTTTACCAAATGCATATTGCTTTCATACCATTGTAAAATTGGAAACTCTAAGTCAAATCAGGGTAAGTCAGGGACCACCTGTACAAGATACTTATTTTATGCCCCCTCTCCTGATATGATAGCCAACTTTTTTTCATTCATTGCTGTTTTCTCAAAATGTACAAATAATATCTGGTACAGAAGAAATGCTTAATAAGTACTGAATAAATGAACAAGTTAGTGATTGAGTGAACAAAGGAAAAGGTAAATAATAAAGCATACTTTGCCAGAGGGTTTTTTCCTCTTTTGAGATAGCACTAAAGACCACTGAAAGGAAGAAATGATGGTCTTTAAGATTAAGTCACCATTGTATTTTCCATTCAGTTTCCTAGGAGGGTTTTAATATCTTATGAATAGTCTTTGAAAAAGCCTCTCGTCCTTTTCATGACTTAATATGGCTTGAGGACATTTCTTCAAGGAATATCTATTTCTTGAATGTGGCAGAGGATCCCAAAGTCAGAGCTAGCATTAAAAAATCATTATTTTTCACACTTAAAGAACAATACAGTGTATAATCACCCCCACTAGTCTAAAGGTACTACAGGAAACATTTTCTATAACATTATCACAAGACAAAGTTGATATCTGCATTAACTACTGAAAACCAACAGTTTAACATAATAATGTTTCCGAGGGTCCTATTGAATAGGGAGATATCAGGGACACAAGAGTAACTAATGAACAGGCAGAAAACAGAAGACCAAACAACTAAAAAAAAGAATGAAACAAACAGTGGAGGTGCTATAGTAGTTGAAGGGAAGAGGAGGCAAAACTAATTGGCCTGTTGGAAAGCTTTAATAAGAGGTGGTATAGATGAAATATGCCTTCTTTTTTCTGCGTCTTTATATAGAGTGAAGTAAACTCTTATCAGTACACTTCATTGAATACTTAGTAATAAAATGACCAACAGATAGACAATGAACAAGTCAGTGGAACAAATAAGTAAGAATGAGACTGTTAATTCTTTTTTTTTTCAGTAAAATATGTTAATAAGTAATAGTGTACAATACACATGTAGTTTTAAAATTCCTTGTATTAATTATTAAACAATGCATTTTATGTATTCTGATGCAGCATGTTTTTACAACATGTAAACAACCAAGCCATTGACTCATTTTATTTAAGTAGCCCTGTTGGAATTTCCAGAGCTACTTTGGAGCCATGATTTTTTCACCTACAGGATGTTCCTGGATTTACTAAATCAACTTGAAACCATAGAATCTTTTTTCCTATATTGTAAGAAAAAAAGTTTCAAATACGTGAAACATACTTTAAAAGAAACCACAAAGCATTAATTTTTGTAATTGGCTACCACACTTGAAAGAAATCATCTAGAGAAATACATAACAATTTCATTCAGTCACCTCTGATGCGACATGTGTCACTTTAGAAAAAAAGAAAGTGGCCCAAGATCAGCTCTCTAAGTCCATCCAAATGCAAAGAGAAAAATATAGTTGGCTATTTGATGCTTCACCTTAAAATGGAAAATCCATATATTTAGAAACACTTTTTTCATTGAGTAATATACATTAAAAACTCTTAAAATAAGATATTTTTAATCCAGATGGGAATATGTTGCTTATTTACTTTAAATTCTATGTTTCAGTAGATATTTGTTTACCATACTAATGGATTTACACCATCAAACATACACAAAATTTATTTAGAAGGCATAATTTTACTCTGAGTATAAGTAAAGCAAGGATAACTAATGTCTCTGACCAAGACATATTGATCTCTAGAAAGGTAAGGTATTTACTAAGTACTAGAGGAGGGCACGGCAATCCACTCCAGTATTCTTGCCTGGAGAGTCCCATGGAGAGAGGAGCCTGGCAGCCTACGGTCCATAGAGTCGCAAAGAGTTGGACATGACTGAAGTGACTTGGCACATACCAAGCAGTCCAGCCTTACATTTTCACACACTAATCATTCAAACCACAATCCAGGTGAAAGATGTAATTCTGTGACTTCCTATGCAGTATTTTTATGCATTTCATCTCCTAATTTTATCATTTTAAACCTGTTAACCATAAAGCAAAACATTTTTATATGTTCTCTTTGGCTTTAATACAAAATAACACAACTTGTAGTTTATGGGGATCCAGGGATTAGGCATATTATGCTACAGTATCATTTAAGCAATATAACGTTTCAGAATTCTGTCCTCAATTCCCCTAACCATTTATCATAAAGCAATACATTCAGATTTTTTTTTATATGAGAGTATTTTGCCTAGAAAGGAATTTCCATTTTACTCAGACACTCTATTTAGTTTAACAATGTGTGTGTGTGTGTGTGTGTGTGTGTGTGTGTGTGTTATGGGACTACTTTGATCTGGATTTTGAATTGATTTAAAAATCAATTTTGTTATTGTCAAACTAAATGTAAAGCCTAACAACTAATATTACTTTCAGTATACCAGGTTTGTGGGGACTTTCTGTTTCTTCCAATCAAGTTTCTTTTGATAATTTTTGCTTGTATTAAATAAGGCTAACACTAAGCAGGAATTAATTGCTATCATCATCAGATTGTCAGGTTTATGCTAATGCAGAATTAGAATCCTGAAATGCCATTTAAAAAGTTTTTAAATCCATCCTTCTCTTTGTAAACAGGGAAATTTGGAGTCTGAAAACCCTCCCTCAACATTTGTTCCCTTTTCTTCCATGTAGAATCAGACAGTCGAATAGAGTAGTACCAATGTAGTTGAGGAAATCTGTGTTTTATTTCTCTAGTACCTCTCAGAGGAAGAGCCAATGATCTCATGAAGGCACGTGGGGGCCATTTCCATTTTTGTAAACTACTGCTGTGAAACTGGCAGATTAAACAAACAAACTTCAGCCATATCCTGCAATTACACTTTTTCATGTCTCTAGCCATATGAAGCTACATAATCTGGTTATTCATTCTGACACTATTTGAGCTATACTTCAAACCAAGGCATTGTTTTGCCCACACATTGGACACTGCCAACTTATATGTGACCCTGATTAAAGGAGCTTCCCACAACCATAGTTTAACACTCCTACTGACCATCAGGACACGCCTTCCCCACCTGCCCCACTTGGCAATAACAGTTTGGTCTTGTCATATAATTGACCACAGTGTTGAAATATCTTGAGAAAATAGCTCAGCTACTATTTCAAATGACTGTGGAAAACCTAGAGTTTGTAATTATGTAAGATACTCACATGTATTTTATGCTGTAGTATTGTGGAAGCCAATAGCAAAATGAATAAAATATATACAGATTGGGAAGAAAAATTTAAGCTCTTTGATCATCTATGTAGAAAATTCTAAAGAATCTGAAACAACAACAACAGCAACAAAATTCTGGAACTACTAAATGATTGAAATAAGGTTACAGGGTACAAAGTTAATATATAAAAGTCAATTGCTTTTCTATGCCAGCAACAGACAGCAAAGTTTGAAATTAAAACTACATACCATTTATATTAGCGCCACCACATATGAAATACATAATTATAAATCTAACAATATTATGTACAAGATTTAGTTGAAGATAACCACAAAACTCTGATGAATTAAATCAGAAAGTAGCTAAGTAGCTAAGTAAAGGAGATATATTCCATGTTTGTTGGTAGAAACTATCAATATTGTCAAGATGCAAGTTCTTCCAAACTTTACCTTTGGATTCAAGGTAACCCAAATTGAAATCCCAGCAAGTTATTTTGCAGATATTGACAAACAATTAATAAAGTTTATATGGAGAAGCAAACAATTCAGAACAGCCAACGCAGTAAGAAAGAAAACAAAACTGGAGGACAGACACCAGCCTACTTTAAGACCCACTGGAAGTCTACTGTAATCAAGACTGTGTGGTACTGGTGAAAGAACATACATGTAGAACAATGGAACAGAACAGAGGGCCACATGGATATAGTCAACTCATAGGTGACAAAGGAGCAAAAGCAATACAATGGTGCAAAAGAAATTCTTTTCAACAAATGTTGCTGGGACAACTTGAACATCCACATACCAAAATCAAAGTAACCACAGACTTTACAGCTTGCACAAAAATTAACTCAAAGTGGATTAGAGACATAACTATAAAAGATAAAACTCTAAAACTCATAGAAGATAGCATAGAAGAACATGTGTTACCTTAGATATGGCATTGAATTTTTAGATCCATGAAACAAATAATTGATAAGCTTAATTTCATTACATTAAAAAAAAATCTGCTACAAAAGGCAACATCAAGAGAATGAGAAGACAAGTCACACACTGGGAGAAAATGTTTGTAAAAGATACATCTGATAAAGGATTGTTATCCAAAATAGAGAACTCTTAAAACAGCAATAAAATAACAAACTGATTAAAAATAATCCAAAGACCTTAATATATACCTCACCAAAGAAATTACATAGGTGGCAAATAAGCATATCAAGAATTGCTACACATCATATATCATCAGAGAAATGCTAATTCAAACAACTGTGAGATACTACTGCATGCCTATTAGAATGGTCAGTATCTGGACCATTGATGGGATATGGTGCAGCAGGAACATTCATCCATTGCTGATGGGAATGCAAAATGGTACAGCCACTCTGGAAGACAGTTTGGCAGTTTCTTATAAAACTAAACATACATGTACCATATGATTCAATGACAATGTACCTTGATACTTACCCATATAGGTAGAAAGCTCATGTTTACCCACAAACCTCCCATGGATGTTTACAACAACTTTACTAATAATGCTTTAATAAACTTGAAAGCAACCAACGTGTCTTTCAATAGGCAAATGTATAAATAAAGCTTGGTGCATCCAGAAAATGGAATATTATTCAGCACTAAAAGGAGATGGGTTTTAAAACTCTGAGAAGACATGGAAGAACCTTAAATGTATATCATTAAGTAAAAGCAACCCATCTGGAGAGCCTGTATACAGTATGATTCAAACTATATGGCATAGGCAAAACTGTGGAGAGAGAAAAAGATCAGTGTCTGCCAAGGATGGGGGCAAGGGATGAATAGATGGAGCACAGAGGATTTTTAGTGCAGTGAAAATAATCTGTATGATATTCTAACAATGGATGGTTGTCACTATGCACTTCTCCTAACTCGTACAATATACAACATTGTATGTACAGTGAACCATAGTGTAAATTACACATTTTGGATAATTATGAGGTGTCAATGTAGATTCATCAGTTGTAACACCTTAAAGGGGGATGTTCATAAAGGGAAGGCCATGCAACCTGGGAGCAGCAGTTTATGGGAAATTTCTCTGTACCTTCCTCATAATTTTGCTGTGGACCTAAACTGCCCTAAAACTTAAATAAAAATTAAGCTATACTAAATTATCAATGTCATAAAGTTTCATTACCATGATATTGAATGGTTTGCCTTGGAAACGAACAGAGATCAGTCTGTCGTTTTTGAGATTGCATCCAAGTACTGCATTTTGGACTCTTTTGTTGACTATGATGGCTACTCCATTTCTTCTAAGGGATTCCTGCCCACAGTAGTAGATATAATGGTCATCTGAGTTAGATTCCCCCATTCTAGTCCATCTTAGTTCGCTGATTCCTAGAATGTCAACATTCACTCTTGCCATCTCCTGTTTGATCCAATTTGCCTTGATTCATTGACCTCACATTCCAGGTTCCTATGCAATATTGCTCTTTACAGCATCGGACCTTGCTTCTGTCACCAATCGCAACAACAACTGGGTGTTGTTTTTGCTTTGGCTCCATCCCTTCATTCTTTCTGGAGTTATTTCTCCACTGATCTCCAGTAGCATATTGGGCACCCACTGACCTAGGAAATTCATCTTTCAGTGTCCTATCATTTTGCCTTTTCATACTATTCAGGGGTTCTCAAGGCAAGAATACTGAAGTGGTTTGCCATTCCCTTCTCCAGTGGACCACATTCTGTCAGACCTCTCCACCATGACCCATCCACCTTGGGTGGCCCCACTTGGCATGGCTTACTTTCATTTAGTTAGACAAGGCTGTGGTCTGTTGTTGAGCTATTTCAAATCCTACAAGATGATGCTGTGAAAGTGCTGCACTCAATATGCCAGCACATTTGGAAAACTCAGCAGTGACCACAGGACTGGAAAAGGTCAGTTTTCATTCCAATAGCAAAGAAAGGCAGTGCCAAAGAATGCTCAAACTACTGCACAATTGCACCCATCTCACACCCTAGTAAAGTAATGCTCAAAATTTTCCAAGCCAGGCTTCAACAATATGTGAACTGTGAACTTCCAGATGTTCAAGCTGGTTTTAGAAAAGGCAGAGGAACCAGAGATCAAATTGCCAACATCTGCTGGATCATCAAAAAAGCAAGAGCGTTCCAGAAAAACATGTATTTCTGCTTTATTGACTATGCCAAAGCCTTTGACTCTGTGGATCACAATAAACTATGGAAAATTCTGAAAGAAATGGGAATACCAGACCTGCCTCTTGAGAAACCTGTATGCAGGTCAGGAAGCAACAGTTAGAACTGGACATGGAACAACAGACTGGTTCCAAATAGGAAAAGGAGTACTTCAAGGCTGTATATTGTCAACCTGCTTATTTAACTTATATGCAGAGTACATCATGAGAGAAGCTGGGCTGGTTGAAGCACAAGCTGGAATCAAGATTGCCAGTGGAAATATCAATAACCTCAGATATACAGATGACACCACCCTTATGGCAGAAGGTGAAGAAGAACTAAAGAACCTCTTGATGAAAGTGAAAGAGGAGAGTGAAAAAGTTGGCTTAAAGCTTAACATTCAGAAAACTGAGATCATGGCATCTGGTCCCATCATTCCATGGCAAATAGATGGGGAAACAGTGGAAACAGTGGCAGACTTTATTTTTGGGGGCTCCAAAATCACTGCAGATGGTGACTGCTGCCATGAAATTACAAGACGCTTACTCCTTGGAAGGAAAGTTATGGCCAAACTAGACAGCAAATTAAAAAGCAGAGACATTACTTTGTCAACAAAGATACGTCTAGTCAAGGCTATGGTTTTACAGTGTCCTCCATGGAAGTGAGAGTTGGACTATAAAGAAAGCTGAGAGCCAAAGAATTGATGCTTTTGAACTGTGTTGTTGGAGAAGACTCTTGAGAGTCCCTTGGACTGCAAGGAGATCCAACCAGTCCATCCTAAAGAAGATCAGTCCTGGGTGTTCATTGGAAGGACTGATGTTGAAGCTGAAACTCCAAGACTTTGGCCACCTGATGTGAAGAGCTGACTCATTTGAAAAGACCATGATTCTGGGAAAGTTTGAAGACAGGAGAAGAAGGAGACAACAGAGGATGAGATGGTTGAATGGCATCACAGACTCAATGGACATGAGTTTGGGCAAACTCTGGGAGTTGGTGATGGACAGGGAGGCCTGGTGTGCTGTGGTTTATGGGGTCGCAAAGAGTCATACACAACTGAGCCACTGAACTGAACTGAACTGAATGTTTCATTTATGTTATAAGACATATGGTGCAGAATAAGAAAACTTAGAGAAATCTGAAACTTTTGTATAACATCTGATTGTGTTATACAAAACCATCTATTTTTGATATGTGTATACTTAGTCACTTGGTCCTATCTGACTCTTTCCAACCCTTTGGACTGTGGCCCACCAAACTTCTCTGTCCATGGGATATTTCAGGCAAGCATACTGGAGTAGGTTGCCATTTCCTTTTCCAGAGGATCATCCTGACCCAGGGATTGAACCCATATCTCCTGCGTCTCCTGCACTGTAGGCAGATTCTTTATCTGTTGAGCCTCTGGGGAGGCCAGCATCTGATTATAACATTGTAATATTCAATAAAACCACAATACAAGATTCCATTAGGGTGAAGTATATCAGTTGCTAGTAATGAATTATGAAACCTAATATTTGTGGAATATAATCTTTTAATGTATATAACATTTTTAT
Organism: Cervus canadensis; assembly: GCF_019320065.1. NCBI lineage: Eukaryota > Metazoa > Chordata > Mammalia > Artiodactyla > Cervidae > Cervus > Cervus canadensis. Next base: position 31,166,014 of record NC_057394.1, read on the forward strand.
ATATCCTATATGTAATGAACATGCCCATTATAGTCTATTTAAAAGAATTTAGCATACCATAAGACACTTGACCATTTGAAAATTCATCTGATCCTCAATGAAAATAAGCAAGGGCCTTAAGAAGTCCAAGGATCTATAGAAACTAATAAAATCAAGTTTAACGAGAATCTGATAGCAGGTCCGTGTGCTTCCAATCTGTCAACAGTTGGGAGCAATAGGGGATAATTTGAAGTCATTCATCATTGCTTCTCTTGTCTATTTCTTTTTAAGTAATAGTGTTTACAAAACAGAGAGAAGTGGTTAATACCATGGGTTCTGCATCAAACATATCAAACTAAATTCCTGCTCTGCTATTTACAAGCAATAGGGCCTAGGACAAGTTATGAATACTAGCAAACCACAATGCTGTAAGCTCACATAGGGACTTATACTCACCTGGTTACATTGCTCTGTCAGATTATGGAAATAAAATAATCTAACACAGCACCTTACTTAGTAAGCACTCCACAAATGTTAGCTGTTTATTATTTTTCTAATCACCTCTCCATTAGGGAAAATGCCATATTTATCATGTGTGTGTAAATACATAAATTCATGTCAGTAAATATTTATTGTGTACTTTCAATGCTGGCAGTGGAAGTAGGCTATGTGTAGCAGATGTACATAATATTGCTGACAGATGCAGTTGCATCTTATTTCTATGAAACCTTGAGATGTTGGAAATATCTGAGCAGGGGACAGAAGGAGAAAATACAGTGCTTTGTTCTAATAGCGAAATGGATACTGATAAATAGAGAGCCTGTTTTCTTGCTGAATATCCTGGTTATGGCAAGATCCTTGATTGTTCAACAACTTTGTTACAGTAGATTATTGTATCCTGGTTCGAAACCAGAAAAATTTAACTTATTCTCAAGCTATAGTTTATTAGGCAGGCCTAGTTTAAAATATACTTCTGCTTTCAGGAGAAATTTTATGTAATTCTTAGATTTGATACATGTTTTAAAGTTTTGTTTTTCAATTAAGAATTTTTTTTACTTTTAAATGTAAAAATGTAAGATGAAATCCTCTGCACTTGTCATAGGAGTCATTTTATCTTTTTCAAGGGCTTCTTTATTCCTTTGAAAGGAAACTAAACTCATATTTTTTTTTCCCTTCAATTGATGTAAGTAGAAATTTGAAACTAGATTCACATTCCAAAATGTTCACCCTATAGTCATACTCCCCACAGCTAAACATGTGACATGTGTAATATAAATTATTCATTAAGATGAAACATTTGACCTAGCAAGCTTTATTACTGTTAGCAGAGCTGCCGTTGAAAACCTGCTTTGAATACCAATCGTAATAACTGTAAATCAACAGATCCTACTAAGGTTGAGGTACGTCGACGTGGTAAAAGTCCCTGCAACTAAAAGCACCAACTTGAGAGAGCATCTAAGGCAGCCTTGGACATGAGTGCTAAACTATGGTGTATTCATTCTAAACGAATGGGTATAGTGGTCCTCACAGTGCCTTTATTTTCTTCTCACTGTTCATGATCCCTTCACTGCCCTCTCCAAGACTTTCTGTCATTTTCTTCTTTCACACAACCCTCCAACACCTTGACATTTTCTGTACTTTTGTCTCCTGCCTTCCTCCATAGGCATTTACACCCTTCTCTAAAAATGGAATAAAATAAACCCATAACACATCAAAACAAAAAAAAGAAACCTCTTCTAGAAATATTTTCAAAGTAACATCTTTTCAAAATAAAATATTCCGTAACACTTCAGCATAGACTCAGCAGTGATATATCAGGCACATTTGTGTGAAGAATGTGTTCTTATATAGAGTAAGTGTGCTATCCATTACTTAAAGGTCAATTTCTTCATGGTAGAATATTTTAAAATGATTTCCTTTTGAAGTCATCATCTTAACAGTTTTCTCACAGGATAATTTTCCAAAATTGAGTGCTTTGCTGGACGTCAAAGAGTTTCTTAGCATTTTCTTATTTCCACTGCCCATTGTATCAATAAAAATATCTTTACACAAAGATTTTAAAGGAAATAATGCACAGAAAATAATTTTTACTGTGGCCATGAAGCCTTACAGAGGGCTTGAGTGTGAAACAGAGAGACACTGAACATGGTAGTTGAATGTAAACTTCTCTTACTAGACAGGGCTTTAGTCCTGAATGTTTTATGTAGCTGCCCTTAGTTATGTCTGTAGTTTTTCATATACAGATAATAACTGCTATGAAGAAAACAAAAGCAGTAATGTAACAGCCAGTGAAAGTACAGAAACAGGAATGGTGAAGTGAGGTTATTTTAGATTGAGTTACTGTGGAACTGAAGAGGGAAGTGTTATGAGGTTATGTTTGATCTCTAGTGTAATAGACAGTCATTTAAGAGTTTTAAAGAGAGGGATGACCTGAGCTAAATTTGAAAATACTACTCCTGCTGCTGTGTGGAAAATAATTTGTAGATGAGTAAAAACAGATGCTTGGGAGGGAGACAGAGGTTATTGCAATTTTTGGATTAAAGAATGAATGTGGTCTGACTTAGATAGATGACTGGGATGATAGAGAGATGTGAATGGTATGAGATTCATTTTGGAGGCAGAAACAAATAGACTAAATGGTGCACTGACTATGAGAGATGAGAGAATTTGCTTTAGGCTCATGTTCTAATGTGAGGAGGTGTGGGGAGCCGGCCTGCTCAAGGCCCAAAAAGGCCCTGGGAAAGCCTTGAAAGAGGCCATTCCCTGTCCCGCCACCCCATGATAAAGTAGTAAAACATTTGCTGGGTCGCCTTTGTTCTTCCTTGAGAAAAACATAGTAGTGACCTTCACTTAGTAGTTTATCTTGGAATGCCAAAAACAAGATGTAAGCTTCTGCAATCACTTAAGACAAAGAATTGTATTGATGTGACAAACACCAGATGGCATTTTTTATGAACTATGTTTTCTGCTTGTACTAGTATAAAGGTAGCTGCTTCGCTCAATAAAATCACTGACTTGCCTAAAGAGCATTCAGCCCTCTCGACCCCATTCTTTACTTTCAGTTCCTTTTTCTCAGGCTTCCGTGCGGTTGCGGTCGGGACTTGTTCTCTTTGCCGGCTGGTCCCGGCAAGGAAGAACATGGGAAGAGCAGATTTGGGTGGAACAATAAATGGATCTGTTGCAGGTTCATTAGGATTTAGGTGAGGAATATTAAGAAAAGAGGTCTTTGCGTTTGGAATTCCTCACTTTCTCACTCAAATGTTTATGCCTTTGTGTATGTTTCCATCAAGAGTCCCAATTCTACTCCCCTCTTCCCTTGGTGCACTCCAAATGATCCTGCAAATTTTTGCTCTGATGCTATCATCTTCAGAAAATCTTCCTGGTTTTAGTTTAGGATTCTGGTTGATGCTCTGCATTCCTTCATCTATATACTATTTGCCTTTCTTTTCCCAATAAGGCAAATTTAACAAGGGGAGGATTCTGCAATTGTCATCTTTTTTTTTTCCCCCAGACATTAGACCAGATACCCAATAAACTTTTTTTTTCCTGAAGACAAAGACTTTCCTATTTTTACTTTTAACAGAGGATTATGGAGGGGATGATTTAGTGAGTTCCCAAACCCACCAGCTGAGTAAAGCAGGACAATCTACCAATAAAGAATACACAGGATTTGTGATCTTTTACACAAACGAAACCACAACTGTGGTGGTATGTGCAACTGGGTTAATGTCTGTGTATTTTCATATCTCTTTAGGAAGGGAAAGTAGGTATTTTGATTATTTTTGACTTCCTTAAATTCTGGGCCAAGTAATATACTGATATATCAATATAAAGAACTGATGAATAAATACATATCTGGAAACGGTGACAGATAATGCACTTTTGGAAAAACTTTAATACAGTACAGGTAAATCTTCTGACCTTGATATACCAGGAGCAAGTCATGAATTTCTAAAAAAATTCTAAGTGCTGACAATGTGATGACAATCCCTGGCTCACTGAGAAGTGTCTAAGAGACACTTCTATCTCCATACCTAAATGGACTGGACATAAATGTTTCAGAATAGGTCTTTTTCTTTCAAAGAAGATTTTCACTTTGTATGTTGGAAAGGACCTACTGAGGGACTGAAGGGTGTTGTTGTAAATGGAAAAAGCAAATACTTCACTCTATCAGAATGCTACGACTAGGAAAACACAGTCCATATTTAAGCTAAGAAATCACATTTTTGTTTTGTTTCAAATGTATCCTTCTATTCAAAATGCAAGTAAAGGAGTTTTTAAAGACTAAAATCAAAAGCAATGTTTGCTTTTGCCTATGCTTTTGCTTTGCCTATGTTTTACTGTTTGCCTATGCTATCACATTAATTAGATTAAGTAAGGATGACTTCTTCATTTAATCAATTGTTTTAATTCATGAGAGAAGGAACCAGTCCCTGGAGTTGAATATATCTGCCCATTCAAGATAAGGTAACTGTGATGGGTTCATCTTTGGAGACTTTCAGTGATTAGAAAGTGAAACCTAAAAATAAACACCCTAAATATGAGGTAGTCCAACCAGTTTATTGTATCTTTTTCTTTCTTTCTTTTCTTTTAAAAAGTTCAAAGTTTTGGAACTACTAGCTTTTGTTCATCTTTTCTCTTCTCTTCCTGTAGTTCTCACTAATTGGGTTTGGCCTTACTGGTGTCTACAAAAATTCTAGAAATTCAAAGGGAGAATTTCCTTTTAATTTTAATTTTTCTTCTTGGCAAATAATTTAACACTTTTAAGTTTGCTGTGTTTACAAGAGAGTGTTTCAGTGGCAGCTGAAATAAGAATTTTTGAATCCTAGAAACTTGACGCAAGGCTTTAATAAAGTATGAGAAAAATGGTAAAAATATCATTGTTGACCTTGGGATATCACTTGTTACAGCACCTTAGATATATGTGCGTGTACATGTTCACTCTCTCCGTCATGTCTCTTTGTGACACCATGAACTGTAGCCCACCAGGACCCACTGTCTATGGGATTCTCCAGGCAAGAAAATTTCCATGGGTTGCCATTTCCTCCTCCAGGGGATCTTCCTGACCCAAGGATTGAATCTGTGTCTCCTGCCTCTCCTGCATTGGCAGGTAGATTCTTTACCGGTGCATCACCTGGGAAGCGCTGCTTTAGACATATGTGTATATATTTATAAGTATACTCTAATATACATGTTTGAGATGCAAATGAACCATCTGATAAGTATTTATCAACAGAAAATTCATACATAATTAGTAAGATTACAATTTTTTTGAAAACTATTAATATTTTAATACATTTGCATCAACTTTCAAATCATGGAAAGTCCAAAGATGAACTTATCACAGCTTATCTTTGTTAATTTGGCAGCAGTATTTCATTTCTTGCACTTTTTTTTTTCATTTCTTGCACTTTTTAATTGTAAGATCCATATATATTTTCTTCAGGCAGACAATTATAATGGATCTTTCTCTGTGTATAGTATATATATGTATGTATATATGTATGTATATGTATTTAACTAATACCTTAAAACTAAATATAGTGAGCTCTATTATTAAAACATTGAAAATGTGTTTTTTTTGGTTGAATGGCAATTCTGTTTATAAAAGCCATGTTGTGGTTTAGCCATGAAGTCGTGTCCAATTCTTTGTGACCCCGTGGGCCTGTCCATGGGATTTTCCAGGTAAGAATACTGGAGTGGGTTGCCATTTCCTCCTCCAAGGGATCTTCCTGACCCAGTAGTGGAACCTGTGGTTCCTGCCACATCTCCTGCAGAGCAGGCAGGTTCTTTACTGCTGAGCCACCCAGGAAAGCCCTCTATAAAAGCTCTCCATATTTTAATTACATTTTAAGATAGTATAATTAAACATAAATCCACCATATAAAATCATATCAGATATAGTTTATCATCATTTTGAATTGTGTGTGTATTGTTGTATTATGGTTACATATATAACCATTATTATGATTTTTTTTCCCTACTAATAATGCAAAATCCTGTTTGTCTAATCTTTCCCCTCCTTTTTCCTTTCTTTTTGCCAAGCCCCTCAGACAAGTTATCTTAATTTGTTTTGCTTTTTCATGTTTTAAAATTCCTCTACACAGTCTTCTTTGAATTCCACATAAATACAATTAATAGCTTTCATGAATTTTCTTGACACTTCTGTGCCTTTCAGCATAGTTGTTCCTTTTCTCTAACGAATTTAGCTTCCTTCTACTCGAATTCATCCCAAGTCAAGACTTGCACTATACACTGATGAGTCACAGATTTATATAACTCCATCAAAGTCTGCATCGAGAACTCCAAATTCATTCATTTTATTTTATTTTGCATTACTGTGTATCTTCATTTGGAATGTCCATAAGCACCCGAAAGCCATTCTGTCCAAAATGAAACTGCCTCAACCCTGGTATTTCAATCCTGATAACTATCCTGTGTACCCTCAATAAAAGCATCCCATTGATCCAGGCTCCTGTGTCAGAAGTGCAGAAGCATCTCAATCCTCCTCCATTTCCTGTAAAAAGATGAACTCTGTTTCCAGTTTTTTAAGAAATCTCCACACTGTTTTCCATAGCTGCTGTACTAGTTTGCATTCCCACCAACAGTGTAAGAGGGTTCCCTTTTCTCCACATCCTCTCCAGCATTTATTGCTTGTAGACTTTTGGATAGCAGCCATCCTGACTGGTGTGTAATGGTACCTCATTGTGGTTTTGATTTTGCATTTCTCTGATGGTGAGTGATGTTGAGCATCTTTTCATGTGTTTGTTAGCCATCTGTATGTCTTCTTTGGAGAAATGTCTGTTTAGTTCTTTGGCCCATTTTTTGATTGGGTCATTTATTTTTCTGGAATTGAGCTGCAGGAGTTGCTTGTATATTTTTGAGATTAATCCTTTGTCTGTTTCTTCATTTGCTATTATTTTCTCCCAATCTGAGGGCTGTCTTTTCACCTTACTTATAGTTTCCTTTGTTGTGCAAAAGCTTTTAAGTTTCATTAGGTCCCATTTGTTTAGTTTTGCTTATGACCCAGCAATCCCACTTCTGGGCATACACACTGAGGAAACCAGATCTGAAAGAGACACGTGCACCCCAATGTTCATCGCAGCACTGTTTATAATAGCCAGGACATGGAAGCAACCTAGATGCCCATCAGCAGATGAATGGATAAGGAAACTGTGGTACATATACACCATGGAATATTACTCAGCCGTTAAAAAGAATTCATTTGAATCAGTCCTAATGAGATGGATGAAACTGGAGCCCTTATACAGAGTGAAGTAAGCCAGAAAGATAAAGAACATTACACATACTAACACATATATATGGAATTTAGAAAGATGGTAACGATAACCCTATATGCAAAACAGAAAAAGAGACACAGAAATACAGAACAGACTTTTGAACTCTGTGGGAGAAGGTGAGGGTGGGATGTTTCAAAAGAACAGCATGTATACTATCTATGGTGAAACAGATCACCAGCCCAGGTGGGATGCATGAGACAAGTGCTCGGGCCTGGTGCACTGGGAAGACCCAGAGGAATCGGGTGGAGAGGGAGGTGGGAGGGGGGATCGGGATGGGGAATACGTGTAAATCCATGGCTGATTCATATCAATGTATGACAAAACCCACTGAAATGTTGTGAAGTAATTAGCCTCCAACTAAAAAAAAAAAAAAAAGTATATACCAAAAAAAAATAAATAAAAAATAAAAAAATAAAAAAAGATGAACTCTGACTCGTCCCCCTCTTCTACTTGCTCTTTGTCTCTGATAATTCAGCTTTCATTATTAATCTACTCTATTATAACTGTTCAGAGATCTTCTCTCTGCCTCCAGGTTTGAAAACTTCCAATCTACTCTCCTCATTACTGTCACAGGAAGCATTGTAAATTGAAAATCTGATCACATCCCTTTAGCATTCAAACTCTTTTGCTGGCTCTCCTTTGTGTTCTGGGGGAATAAAAAACAATGCAAAATCTGAGTCATGGTTAACAAGGTCCTTTGTGATCTTGCCTCTGCATTTAATACATTCTCAGCTACCTTTTCTCTGCTCTTTAATTAAAATAACTTGTACTCTAACTCAGCCACAGAGCTTGAATGTTCTTTGCTACATATTGATACATTACCTTTCTCTCTTTGTTTTGCCTTTGTAGATGTTCCCTTCATTTGACTGAAAGCTTCCTCCATACAGCCCCATCTCTTACCTCTTTCCTACCAGTACACTTTAAAGACATTTTTTTTTCAGACTCAGCTCTTATTGCTCAGTTGTCCATGTATTTATGTATTTATTGAGCTAATTCTGAGCCCCTACTAGGTGTCTGGCTTTATGTAGGATACTGCAGTTCGGCAGTAAACCACAGATATTGCCTCAGCTCTCAGCCTTTCTCCAAAGCTGTAACAAAACAAACATCCTCTCTGATACAATAATATTTAGTCCACCCTTATGTTATATGTTATAGCCATTTTTACATGCAATGCAATCTTTGTTTTGATTTTTCATGGTTGCTATTGCACAGAGTCCCTTGATGACAGAGGTTTTCTTCCTTTTTTAAAAAAGTCAATCGAGGTTTTATCCTTATGGCTGATATAGAATACACTTTCTAATACTTAGAAAGTTACTGGATAGCAACTAGTAATTTCTGATTGCCTTAATATTGAGAAGACAAGCTTCCAGATTGCTTGATCTAAGTGATGCTCTTATAAAGTCTACTTCAAAATAGTCATATTTCAGGAAGCCCGGAGCAAACTCCGGGAGATAGTGAAGGACAAGGAAGCCTGGTGTGCTGTAGCGCATGGTTCTGCACAGGGTTGGAGGCGACTGAACAACACAGGAAGCCCATGCACGATGCTTCCCAAGTGGCACAGTGGGTAAAGAACCTGCCTGCCAATGCAGGAGACACAGGAGATGTGGGTTCGATCCCTGGGTTGGGAAGATCCCCTGGAGTAGGAAATGGAAACCCACTCCAGTATACTTGCCTGGAAAATTCCATGGGCAGAGGAGCCTGGTGGACCATAGTCTGAGGGGGCGCAGTCGGACACGACTCATTGTTGGAGCACACATGTATACACATGCATGAGGCAGTAGTCATTGCTAATTCCTCTTTCTTCTGAAGATTTGCAGATACCACTCACTTAGCAATTAATCTATGCTGCTTTCTGATACTTAAACATATTGCTAGTAATTGATAATTCTGGATATTTTTTCTTCAGCAATCCAGACATATAGCTGTCAACTCTTTTAATATCTGATCATTTTGTTCTTTAACATTTCTCAGCCAAATTAAGAGCCAAGTCTGTTTGTTTGTTTGTTTTCCTCTTATGTGAACTGCTCCTTCATGGAAGAAGGTGTTCACAGCCTGTTTTCTCTCGCACCTCGCTGTGGCCAGATGTACGGGGCTCTTAACAGAGTTCAGCATCCAGTGAACTGTCTGTAATATCAAGCAATCTAGCACACACTAAGAGTATCTCTGAATGATTCTTTCAACTTCAGTGAAATTTTGTCCCTTTGAGGAACCATCAGAGTACTGAGCTAGGAAGATTCCCTGGAAGAGGGGATGGCAACCTACCCCAGTATTCTTGCCTAGAAAATCCTATGGACAGAGGAGCCTGGTGGGCTACAGTCTATGAGGTCGCAAAGAGTTGGACATGACTGAAGTGATATAGCATACATGCACACAGAGCACTGAATGTGTCTTTGGGATAGTTCCGTATTTCATACACTAGGAAATTATTCAACAAACCATATGGAGAAAAAAAGAACAGAAAACCCTAAACATTTGTACATAAATTTTAGCTTCTGTTTATCTTTATACTTCCATTGCACCTTTTCCAGTGTCTTTTATTTTAGTCCATCTCTTCCTCTTTAAAACTGTTTATGTGTCATTCAAATATAAGCCAATATACAAACACCCATCCATGTCTTCACAATGCTGGATTTCTATACCATTTCTTGCTTAAACTTTTATTTTTCCTTCTAATTTTTAGGGGTTTCTTGTTTGGTTGTTTCTTTGCTCCCCGCCCCTGCCCCGCCACCCCCCAACACTGTTAGCTATAGTCATTACCCTGTACGTGACAACCCCAGTACTTATATTTTTAAAACTAGAACTTTTTGTATCTTTTGACCACTTTTGTCCACTTCCATTACCCTGCAAGCTCTGCCTCTGGTAATCACAAATCTGATCTCTTTTTCTATGAGATTTTGTTTGTTTTGGGTTTTAGAGGCCTCATATAAGTTATACCATGCAGTATTTGAATTTCTTTGCCTGGTTTTTTTGACTTGGCCTAAATACCTCAAGGTCTATTTATGTTGTTGCAAATGGTAAGATTGCTTTGTTTTGGATGATAATATTCCATTTTATATAAAGACATAAATACCACTGTTTCTTTATCCATTCTTCCATCAGTGGACACTTATTCTGTTTCCAGGTCTTGCCTATTATAAATATTGCTGCTATGAACATAAAGATGAGGGTATTTTTTTTTTTGATACTGTGTTTTTACTTTCCTTGGATATATTCTCAAATATATCATATGGAATTGCTATATCATTTGGTTATCCTCTTTTTAACTTTTTGAGTAACATCCATACTGTCTTCCATAGTATCTGTACCAATTCACATTTCTACCAACAGTACACAAGGGTTCTCTCTCCTCCACATCCTCAGTAACATTTTGAATCTCTTGTTTTTATATAATAGTCATTCTAACAGGCATGGGGAGATATAGTGACTTTAATGTACATTTCCCTAATTTCTGGTAGTATTGAGCACTTTTTAATGGGCCTGTTGGCTATTCACATATCTTCTTTATAAAATGTATATTTAGGTCCTTTGTCCATTTTTAAATGGAATTACTTGTGTTATTTGTATGAATTCTTTATATGTTATTCTTGTTCAGCCACTAAGTCATGTCTGACTCTTTGTGACCCCATGGACTGTAGCACACCAGGGCTCCCTGCTCCTTAATAATACCCAAATATAGTTCTTTATATATTTGGATATTAACCCCTAATCAAATATATGGTTTGCAAATATTTTTCCCATTCTCTATGTTGTTTTTCATTTTGTTGATCATTTCTTTTGTTCTGCAGAATCTTTTCAGTTTGATATAGTACCACATGCTTATTTATTTTGTTTTTTATGCTTTAGGTGTTATATAGAAAAAATCATTGCAAAGACCCATATCAATGAGTTTTCTCCTATGTTTTTTTTTAGGGATTGTATGGTTTTCAGTCTTACATTTAAATCTCTAATCCATTTTGAGTTAATTCTTGTGAGTGCTTTATGATGGGAGTCTAGTTTCATTCTTTTACTTGTGAACATTCAATTTTTCTAACAACATTTATTGAAGGAACTGCCTTTTCTTCGTTGAGTATTCTTGGCTCCTTTATTAAATGTTAGCTGACTTTATTTACCTGGGTTTGTTTCTGGCCTCTGGATTCTGGTCCACTGTGTTTATTTTTAGGTAGTTTTTCTTCTGCTTCTGGTAGCCAGGACTGGACACAAACATGCAAAAGTAATGAAAAAATCCAAATTCTAATTGATTTTGTTTCAAAATGTGTGTTTACTATGGTTTTCATCAAAGTGATTGAGAACTTCAGGAAGAAAAGCTCATAAAAATTGTAGAGTATTTAAATATCATGTATACTATGTTGCTTTAATCATGTCTGACTCTGCAACTCTATGGATTGTAGCCCGCCAGGCTCCCATGTCTGTAGGATTCTGTAGGCAAGAACACTAGAGTGGGTTGCCATTTCCTCCTTCAGGGGAACTTCCTGACCTAGGATCGAACCTGCCTCTCTTATTTCTCCTGCATTGAAAGACAGGTTCTTTACCACTAGCGTCACCATATGCTATACAAGTGCATTGGGATTTCTACAGTGGTCCAGTGGTTGAGACTTTGCTTTCCAATGCAAGGGGTGCAGATTCAGTCCCTGGCCAGGGAGCTAAGATTCCACATGCCTTTTGGTCAAAATATCAAAGCACAAAACAAGCAATATTGAAACAAATTCAATAAAGACTTTAAGAAATGTTTCACATCAAAAAATCTTTTTAAGAAATCACAAATGTACAAATATTTAGTTTGATATTGCCTTTTGGTTAAGGGCTTCCCAGACAGTTCAGTAGGTAAAGAATCTGCCTGCAATGTAGAAGACCCCAGTTTGATTCCTGGATTGGGAAGATCTGCTGGAGAAGGGATAGGTTACCCATCCAGTATTCTTGGGCTTCCCTTGTGACTCAGCTGGTAAAGAATCTGCCTGCAATGTAGGAGACCTGGGTTTGATCCCTGGGTTCGGAAGATTCCCTGGAGAAGGGAAAGGCTACCCACTCCAGTATTCTGGCCTAGAGAATTCCATAGACTGTGTAGTCCATGAGGTCGCAAAGAGTTGGACATGACTGAGAAACTTTCATTTTTTTCTGTTTTAAAAAGAAATGCATATGGAGGACAAGGAGAAAAAAAAGTGACAATATAGTTTGAGTTATTATATCTGTGGCATAGTGAAACAACATATTCATTATTTTTCTTCCCATTGAAAAGTGTAATCTATGTCCCTTCCCTTCAAAGTCCACTGTTCTTTTACTTTCATTATATAAATACCATGAAAATGACACAATGTCAATTACTGGCTTAGCCTTTATGAGAATTGACATCTTCTGTGCCCTTATGTTTGGAAGTTGACTATCTTCTTGAAGATAGCAATTGGAGAAGCCTTGGGGTGCCTTGAAGACAAAGAGAGACTCTGGCTGAGAACAGCCTTGCAGTGTCCATCCAATAAAGCAAGTATACAGGAGGAACCTTCTTGCACACTTCACACTAGTTTTGTTACAAGTGAATACAACCAAGATATTCCTCTTTCTAACGCTAAATGGAGGAGAACTGCCCAGTCAAACCCTGACCAATTTCCTGACCTATGACTCTGTGAAGTCAATAAAATGACTGTTGTTTTAAGTGACTGCATTTTGGAGTAATCCAACATGGAGGAACAGATAAAGGAAATGAGAATCAATGTGTTTTACATAATATTACATCAATATATCTTGTAGTTGCTACATATTTTTACTCATTTAACTTTTCCTTATTGTGGAATTTCTCTTTTTAAGGCAGTTCTGTGAGATTATAAAATGTATCTTTATCAAAATTATTATGAGTATTAAAGTATATTTTTCAATAAATTTTAAGACTTCAGGTATCTTTAGGATGTGATTTATCTATTTATAGCCATTGTATTGACAAAACAGGTTTAGAATGTTAGCATTTTATAATACATAGTAGTGTATTATATAATTTTTTACTCTAAAAGGCCAATTAATCTAATCTCTTTCAAACAGTTTAATCATAAAACCTATTCTTCCCCCCAGTTTTCAGTATTTTGTATTAAAACTGCATTTAGATATTGTCAAGTGAATATAGTCAGGACATAAAGATGTAAGTAGGAAATGGTAGCATGACTACTAGGCTGAAACTGTTACATGAAACTAGTTATCAGACAAAGGGAAAAAAAAAATGCTTCCAGTAGCTAGTGTTTGAAAAATGGAATAGATGCACGAACAATTCTATAAAGCAAGAAAATGGAATAGCAAAGAAAAACATGCCAAAGGCAAAAATACTTTAATCAAAATATAAAATATGTAGTTTTATGAAGCGATTTTGTAAAATTACATATTTTAGCTCTTATATTTTGATAAAATATGTTTCTGTCTCAATTGCAGTAGAGCAAAACCAGCCTAATATCCCTAATCCACCTCTTCATTTACTTTGAAAACAGTCATATTTATAAATACTCCTTAAGACTTGGCTACTTCACTAAATTTTCATTTTTCTGAGCTCCCCAAAACAGGGAAAAGTTTTATTTTTCCTGATTTAGAATGACAGGCACATTTTCCACTGTAGGCGAAAGAAAAAAAAAAAAAAAGTCAATGTCACTTGTGGGATAAAGAAAGATTTAAAACAGAAATAAATGCATTTCCACATTTTCAAAGAATACCTGTTCTTTAAATGTTGCATATGCCTCATGCAAGGCATAAACATCTACAAAAACAAGTCATATCAGCAATAGATGTTAGATATTTACTTTTCCTGAAGGAGATTTTCTGAGTTTTTTATTTATGGTAATTGATGATTAATGTTTATACAATTTCTTGTTATTATTATTATAACATTTGATTATAATATGACAAAGCAGTCAATGCTTGTAACAAATTTGTTTACATTCTTTAGGACACCATATCAAAGCCAGAATACACAACATTAATGAAATAAGTACACAGGCTGTTTCTTAGGAATGTCACTTCTCTGGCAGAAATAATGAAATTTATTTTGCTGGCAATCTTTCTAACTTATCACCAGTCTCTCCTTTACTAGTCAGAGTATTCTGATACAATTTAACATTTTGTTGATAAGTCATGATAATCCAGAGGAGTTACATGAGCACTACACTCTATTGAGTCTCCAGATATTGTAATCATCAGAATTGATAAATCATCTATTATTATCTAATTATTTTGGGTCAACCTTCATAGTTTAATCTGTTCATTTACCTCACCATTTTAAATCAGTGATGATCATTTTCAAATAATAAAATAAAAAATAATGCATTTGTATAATGTTTCACATCTTACAAAATATTTTATGGAACAGTAAATATTTTCAAAGAAAAATAGGAGTTCTATTAAAATCTTTAGTCTCTTTGATATAAGTAACTCAAGATACATTTACAGAGAGCAAATATTGAGGAGAGACAGCTGAAAACTCATAAGAAATACCTCTGCACTTAGTAATTCACAATGACACATAAGATTTCTACAAGAGAGATTTCCACAAGGTGTGAGACTGGACAAGTATGAGGAGCCGAATAACAAGTCATTGAACAAATCAGCATGAAAGAACAAATAACTATTTATTCCTCAGCTGCTCCACATATTTATTTACTTCCAATATTATGCAAATACCAGAGTATGATTTTCCATGCCTTGTAGCCCTGAGAGTTTTACAAAATTTGAATAAGACATTATCACTACCCTCAAGGAACTCATTGTTCTGTCAAAGAAATAAGATTAAATGTAATAAAGGTTATACCAGTGGAATGTAAAATACTCACCATAAGCAAAGAAAGGGGTTTTGGAACCTCTTTGGGGTTGTTTTCGTAAAACTTCAGAAAGGAATATTTTAACCTGTGTTATGCAGTTTGAGTAGAAGTTAAGCATGGTAATAAACTGAAGAACAAGCAGCAGAGGCATGAAAACACAAGCCTCCAACTGTTAGGGGAAGCACACTGATTGAAACTGCCCACCCTGGCCAGGCACCATAGTAACCATTCGCATGAGTTGTTTTACCACAGGAGGTCCTGGTGAGGAACAGGGAACTAATAAGCCACCACCAACCGGAAGAGTTCAGGAAAGGTCAAAAGGAGACACCACATGTCTGACCACCTCCCAGAATCCTCCTTTCTGGCATCCATCTTGGCTGAACAAGTTGTGCACCACCAGAAAGGACTCTGAGTCAGAATGATTGGCTAAAGACAACCCAGAAACTAATCCCGTCACCATAAAACCCAAGACTGCGAGCCAAGTGGCAGAGCAGTTCTCCTGGGTTCCCTTACCCTCCTGCTCTCCTCCCGGGTGCCCTTTCCCAATAAAATCCCTCGCTTTGTCAGCGCATGTGTCTCCTCGGACAATTCACTTCTGAGTGTTAGACAAGAGCCCAGTTTTGGGTCCTGGAAGGGGTCCCCCTTCCTGCAACATAACTGGGAGAACCTGAAGAATAAGAAAGGGACTAAAGGGGTCTTGAAGATGTGCACAGTGTATAGTATTGAGCTGAGAAGAGAATTAACTAGAGAGAATAAAACCCCATTTCAACAGTCTATAATTTTTTCAGAGTGCTGCAATTCCTTCAGCACTGAGGTTGTTCTGACTCATAAACTCAACTCTAATCTATCTGGCAGTTTAAATCCCAGTAACAGAAAAGGAAATATTCAGTTGTAATTAGCTAATGATGCTGGCTAACCAAATCATCATAATAAGTTCTCCTGACTTGAGTGCATGCTTACTAACCACTATCTTATTAAGCATTCCCTTTACTCATAAAAGAAGCAAATCCCTTAATAAGCATCCCCAGTCATTTTTACATTCTGAAAGATCTTTTAAAAAGAAGGCAGGTTGTATAACTCTTCTGCAGAAAACACCATCATCATTTCCTGTAGCATTCAGAGTTAAAAACCAAAGTTCTTTTAACAGACCACAAGTTCCTCTACCATCTCTTTTCCATCTGCATTTCCTCCCTGGCCCTTGCTTACTACTCATCATCTCTTCTGTGGTTCTAGTTACACTAACCTCTGATATCTGCCTGTTTTAGGCATTTCCCCGAGCTGTTCCCTCTCCCTGAAAAATCCCTATTTAGTCCTGGCCTGACTTTAGCTTTTGTTATGGTATTTCACCACTTGGTGTTATTTCAATTTCTGGCCCTATCATTGTTCTAATTACTAAGAGGGCATTTTAGAATTGGGAATTGGATAAGCTTGCATGCTACCAGCCCTGGCTGTATTGTTTAGCTCCTTCTGCTTATTTTCAAGCCTGCATGTGCTGCGCAGCCTGCTACAGACTGTGTGTGTGCCTGTGTGAGTCCAGAGAAAGGCTTGCTATGTGGTTAGGGCCAGGCGAGTGAAGCTGAGAGACACTCTAGGTTACAATGAACAGAAGTTAATCCAAGAATTCATGTGACTGTGACAATCAGTGAAGCAACTTGGGCAGAAGGACTCTCTTGGACCAGGGTAACACAGAGGGATCTATGGTACTGGCTGCAGCGCCAGCATCACTGTCATCACTTGGAAATTTGACAACTGGAAATCCTTCAGCCCCTCCAAACCTACCCAGTCAGGAACTGAGGGCACAGTTCATCAACCTCTGTTTAACAAGCCCACACAAGTTAATATTTCAGAACAGTTTACTTAGAAGGAAATTAAGGTTATAACTTCACAGTGATCCATTCAATATAGGGTAACTCTGTGTTTCTGAAGGATATTAGTACCATTAACTAACATAGAAAATGGCAAATGGGGTCTTCCCTGGCAGTCCAGTGGTTAAGACCTTGCAATTCCAATGCAAAGGGTATGAGTTCAATCCCTGGCTGGGGAACTAAGACCCCATATGCTGCAAGTGAAGACCACCTCCCAAAAACGAGAGAGAGAGAGAAGAAAACTGCAAACAGAAAATCAGTTTTCAAAGCAGGAAAATTTGGCTCATACTAATTTCAAGTTTCCCATGGGACTCCCAGATGGAACTGAAATCAGTTTGATTGATTTACTTCTCACTTATCACTTTTCATATATATATTACATATATATATGACAAAACATGATTTTAAAACATAACTATGAAAACATGGGTAATCATTAGCTAAATCCATTTCACCTATAACTGCTTTTACCTGTTAAGGTTGTTTTAATTATTGCCACTGAAGACTCTCATTCTACCAAGCAGCACCTGGCCTCAACAACGAGCTGTTTCCCCAGGACTTGGTGTCAGGCTGTATCTGGTTGCAGCTGAGCGGGTGGCTAGAATGCGATCACTGGCCCTTCAACTGCACACGTGCTGACATCTGCTCGTGTGGACCTTTTGAACCAGCAGAGGCCTGTAGCTCAGTTACTGGGCCTGCGCCTGCGCAGAACAGTGATTACCCACGTTTTTCCACTTTTCTCCGTGCTCCCCACGCCTCCTCGCAGAGCCCTGCTTATTTATTCTTTCTCTGTGATACCCTGAACACCTTACTTTCTGCAGCAAGGAATAATTGAGATTTGTTCTCCTGTCTCATGGCTTGGCTGCGTCGCAAATAAACCACTTCTTGGCTGCAAACCTGGACGTAGCCTCATTTTGACTTGCTACTCATCGGGCAGGATGGACCTGGGTCAGTAACAGCTAGTTTAACAAAATACAGTTCAGCTTAAACGTGGATACATGATTCAAACTTTGGAGAGGTAAGCAGTTTCATATATTCGTCTGGAGCCAGGCAGGTGAAGAATGAAAGCAAAAATGAAAGGACATTTTAGATATAATTAATGCTCCAACTCAAATGATTTGAGTTAATCAGAAAAAGATGACTCTGCATGAACCTGGCTTAATAAGGTAAAACTTGTAGAGAAGTCAGGGCTCCAGCCAACCACAGAGCACAGAGGCCCTGCTTGCTGACTCATTTATTGAAGCCACTGTGTTAGAAAGGCCCACTGGGTTTGGAACCCTGGGTTGGCTCTAGAAATTGAGACTGGCTTCCAGGATATAAGGGCAGCTTTGAACCAACATCTAGCAAGAAATCCAAATCCCTCAATCAAGAAAGAAGTCTGCCAGTCACCTAAATAATCTTGAGCTAGGCTTCTTCTGGTCTCTGGATGAAAATGCAAGCCAGCTGCCATCAGCAGAGGACCCAGGTAGGCTGTGTCCGGGCCAGACCCATAGACAATGTGAGACAATATTATTTTAAGCTGTACTTACATGATAGTTTATTATGCGTCAGTATGAAAGTAATACATGAGCCCCTTCCTGTATATAAGCATAAGCATACATTTTTAAGTACAATCTATAGGTATGTATTTGGAAATAGGAAAAAAAATGTTGATGTGGTCTGTAGCCTTCTTTTTATTCTCTCTCGCTTCTTCCCTTCCCCTCCTTTGTCACCATGGAAGCAGGGAAATCTTACAAAATAGCTCTGGCAGTATTTTAAAGTTTGTTAGGATACTATTTGGCTGAGAGAACCAAAGAAAAAAATAACTCAGATTTGCAGTAAAACTTGTTTTTCTAAGCCTTCATAACACTTAGAAAACCCTTAGGCCAAAACAAATACTTTCTGTTGCCACATAGAAACTCTTACGAAAGGTGAATACACAACTATTGGGCTGGAGTTCACACCTAATCAGGTCTGTATTAGAAGAGTAAAAATCTCACACCAAAGACAAATGGGTGTGAAAGCAGATTGTGGAAAGAAAAACATATATTCATTTTATACTTTGTGATCCTATTTCATCCTAGAGTCTAAAGGAACAAAAACAAAGAAACTATCTTTTAAAATATCATCTTTACAATGTTTGTTTTATCCTGTAAGACTTTCCTCACCTCAAAAATTGTCTTTGGAGAAGGAAAACTTCTTATAACATACCTCGCTGATCTTTCTAACAAAGCAGTAAGTTGGCGTGCAATTATTTAAGAGTTTTACTGCTACATATGAAAGAAAATTGGCAACCCATGAAAAAAATTACATGTGAAAAAGTAATAAAATTTCCAGAATCTTAAAAATGCCATACACATCCCTGTCACTGATCTATAGTTTACTCTATTAGAGATTATAGTGTAGTCTTAGAGATTAGTGTCTTAGTTTGCTTACCTCCTGGGCATAAACCTGTCTGTGCTATTTATTATTCTTTTTCTACTATGCTAATTTTTGTTGTTGTTGTTTTTCTCTTTATCACCTGAATTCTGTCGCTCTGCCAGAAACCCACTGTGTAAATATGTCTGTACTTCACAGTTTGGAGATAGTTAAAATTTAACCCACATCCCTTTTCTAGCTTCTGAGCACGTCCATTGGGGTGATTGTTCTTAAATATTCTGTGATAAAGAACCTTTGTCTGGTTTGGAGACTCAGAGTGATATCAGTTTCTGGTCTAATTAAAGTAACTTATATGTTGGTTCTAAGATTACATTTTTCTTCCAGAGCTTCAAACAATTCAATCTTTCAAGTGCCACACGATTGCCCTTTATCTACTCAATGGCAGCAAAAATATTCAAGATAGCTGAAACTGAACTCATCATTCTAATCTATTTGTACGAACAATCCAGTTGCCCAGCTCAGAAGCCTGATGCTCATTCTAGGTATCCTACACCTCGTAAACTCCTCAGTCTTCCTTAATTTCATATTCAATCCATCAGTGGCCTGGTCTGTTTGCCATCTGAATAGCTCACACCTTTAGCTTTCTCTCTCATCCCTATTCCTGCTCGTAATCAGTTCAACCTTGAGAAAAGAATATTTGGCACCTTGCTCTAGGAGAATCCACAGTAACACAAAAGTCACAGCAACAGGTTCAGTGTTGTTAGGGATGTTTATAATGTTAAGTATTTATCTTAGAGATATTGTGAGTCTGGAATCAGTATTTCAGTGAGCACACCATTAAAGCAAAAGTGATATACTAATAATTTAGAATTCTAATTGTTAATAAAAAATGCACAAGCTAAAATTCACTGAGCAATTACTGCATTCAATTTAGATGCATTATCTTATTTAATTTTCCCAATAATCTTACCACATCTTATGAAAAGGCAGTATAGCTGTGGATTAGAGCCTAGACTTTGAAGTCAAACTGGTTGACATTGAGTTGCATTTTTGCTATTTAAAACTTGTGTAATCTTAGACAAATTTTTAAATTCTTTGGTGTCTCGGCTTCCTTATATATAAAATGGGGGTGATGATAATTGTACTTGAAAGGATCTTTCTTGGGATGGGGTATACACTCAATGATTAGAAATTTTTATTACCTTTATTATGTGATTCTTAGAGACTCAGATTTTAAATAACTTGTACAAAGCTGCACAGTCATTAAAGCAGTATAAGTTCAACTGAAATATAAGTGCTTACTCAGAATGCATAATTTTAATCTTACTGCTTTACTGCCTTCCTACTAGTGTGAAGGCTTGGAAACACAATTATCAAACTATATATTTTTTTCCATTTTCAGTAAAATATATTTTTCAGTTAGTATTTTGTCATATTATTTTTGCTATAATGTTTATGACAGATTCTTAAGAATTACATTAACATTTTAGAAAACGAAAATGTTGACTGCCATTTCCCTTTATTGCTTCCACCTGGAAAAAAAAATGTGAAAATAGTATTTACTTAGCCCTTATCCTGTCCATTAAAGTCCCAAATTAGTCATCTGGTAGGAAATGATTTACAGTGGAATATTTAGACATTTACATTTTACAAAGAAATAGTGACATCAAAGTATTTAGAATATACTACATAGTCTTCTTTTGACTAAATATTCTGCTCCTATGACTGAAGGATGAATTTAAGGTTTAATAGACTATTTTCTAGCATTTAAATTACAAATAAATGACATCTTGAATTTTCATCTTCATTGATTATTTTACTTTGTGTCTTTGTCAGTTCCTCGTGAGGTCATAATGCAAAACAAGACTTGTTGTTTCCTTTAATGTTGGTCATCCTCATGCTGGTATGAAATAATCTGTGAGCTGGGTCAGAGGACCGGGCTGACCTTGCTAATGACACCTGGTGCTGTGTGAGATGGTTTATTGGGGAAACCTAGGGGCAAGGGGTAGAAGAATGGACTCAGCTATTACACTCTCATCTCATAATGCCATGCACTTATAAATTAGGCACATGGTGGTGCTGGAGGGCAGGAGACCTTCCACTTCCCTGTCACTCTGCCTTTTGTATATTTGTGAGGAATTAGTAGGGGACAGGCCATGACCCAGCCATTCTGTAATGAAGGAAGGATGTTCATTCCTGGAGTTGCTGCTTACAGAAATTAACATCAGTATATGTTTACTTTTTTTGCCTAGAAAAATTTCTCATATAGTTTAATTTTTTAAAAAAAGGTCTTTTGGTGGATATTTTCTTTTTAAAAAATATTTATTTATTTGGTTGTGTTGGCACATGGCGTGTGGGGTCTGCATCATGCCGACCCTCGTTGTGGCACACATAGCCAGATGGTTCCAAACTATTTGTTGAGATAGACACACTCAGTACATGGCATATTTAATTTTGTTCAGTTATTTGGATTTCATGGATCCTATTCCAAGTCTAAGAATGGAATGTTGATTGAATATTGATTAGCAGTCATGGTAATTCCATTCTCTTTGACAGCGATTGTTTTAGATTTGTCCGTGGTAAACACTCTTGACTAATGTAGAGATGGAGTTGGTGATAGGGAAAATGTTCCTAAATAGGTATCAAATGGCAACTCATCTCTTTTTTGCTTTGGATAATGTTCTTTGAGGATGAGATATGGGGATCTGCTATAACCCCATAGAGAAGCTCCTCTAGATCCCTCAATTTGTGATCAGTTGAAATATTCCTGAAGCTCTTCTGTTACAGGCTCTTGCTATGAAACATAAGCAAGAGAGAGCCTTATCTATGCATATTTCATGTGTGTGTGTGTGTATTTTTAATGGTGTTTTGTCTTTTCCTTGAAAGAAACAGGATTTGCTTAACCACATCGGCCTCTATTTTTCATAATTTCTTGCCATTTTAGTGTGACTTTGTATATATGATTTATATTGAGTTTTGTTTTTAATAGTGGTTTGTTTGGGCAGCTATGACATTTACTGTTATTTCCTTAAATATGACTCATGCTTAGTTTTTGTGAATTCATCCCTCATATTGATGCAGTACCTCTCTGAAGGTGTTTCCTGAGAAGTTCTCTGATACATTACCTATGGTTGCCTGAGAGTATGTTTATTTTCTTGGCATTTCGATGATATTTTAGCTGGCATTAAAATTATATGCTCTAAGTTTTTCTTTGACGCCTTTACCCTACTACTCATTATCTATGTACATCTTGGTTTGCTCCTAAAAATGTGATATTTATATAGTTCTCATTTCTTTGCAAGTGCTTGTAGTTTTTCAGTTTTTGAAAGATTTTTGTGTTTTAAGTCTTTCATTGATATTCTTAAATCTCATTTAATTGGGATGGGGACTTTTCTATGGTGTATTTTTGTGTTTGTGTGTAATTATGATTGTCACTCAACATTTTAAAACAGTATCTTCTGTTGGAAAAATTATCAATCATTAATTCAAATATAACTCTAATTTACATTTTTCTTTCTATAAATCTCTAAATAAAAATGATATGACTTCCAGTTTCTGGTCTGGTCCCACATTTTAAGAAGCTTCGAGTCCTTACGCCCTATCCACATGACCAGAAAAAAAGCTAAACAAGCTGAAAATCAACAGTTGTTCTTAGATTCCTCAGAGAATTGAGCAGACAGGAAAAATTGCTGCCTGAAAAATTGGAAAGACCAAAAGCTGGGTAGAAAAAATTTCAATAATTGTCATACTGCTGGTGACTTAGTGCAGACAAGTGTGAGAGTTAAAATTCCATAGGTGGGGCTAGTCTTAGTGGGCCCCCTATACTTTCATAAGGTTTACATCTGGGAGGACTACCAGGTTACAAGGGTGAAGATTGGGGAAAATTCATATTCTTTTGGCAGGGGGGAGGGAAAAAGCAGCCATTTAAATTGCATTCAGGGGGCCTCCCTGGCATTCCAGTGTTTAAGATGCCACACTTCCACTTCAGGAGTCACAGATTTGATTCCTGCTCAAGGAAATAAGATCCTGAAAGTCATGCAGCAAGGTCAAGTAAATAAATGAAATAAATAAATTACAAGAGAATATATTCTACAACACAAGAAATATAGCCAATAAATAAAATGCATCCAGAGCATTCTCTCCTTTCTACAAGACAACCCTCAAGGGCACTGTTATACCATACCCTAACAAGGAAATGGCAACCCACTCTAGTATTCTTGTCTGCAAAATCCCATGGACAGAGGAGCCTGGTAGGCTACAGTCCATGCAGTGGCAAAGAGTCAGACATGACTGAGCGACTTCACTTTCACTTTCAACTTTTCTTATGGGGGTTTGTTGTCTAACTGTTCTGGGAGGAGGGAAATTGATAACTCTAGTCCACTTTAGCTTTCCACATGTGGGAAAAGAAAATACTCACCCGCATCACCTGCTTGCTTTCCTATAACACCTAAGGGAGGAAGAAAACAGATAAACTGGGAAACAGTTATGAAGATCACAGTCCAGGGCTTAGGCTCACTAAGAAAGACTAAGACTTAATTAAAGGGCTGTAAAGCATATCAGTAGTGGTCCTATATAATAGCAGGAAATACAACAAACTAACTTTTGTCTCAAACCTTAAGGAGAAATTCCAGGGAAACTCAAAAACAAAAAACAGCCAAAACAGGTACATGAGAGGACGATTTAGTCTCTGACATCTACAATTAGAGCAAACAGTAAATATAGCCTAACTCCTAGCCAGGTAAACACAAAAACCCACAATACAGACCCATTTACCTCTGTTCTGTTTACCCAATATATTCCAAAATTCAGCAAAAATTACAAGACATACTAAGACAAAAAAGCACAGTTTGAAGACATAAAGCATGCATCAGAACTAGACTCAGATATAGCAGAAATTTGAGAATTATCAGACCAGGAATCTATAATCTATAGTTAAAAACCATAATCAACTTTTTAAGGGCTCTCATGGAAAAAGTGTACAAGATGAAGGAATAAATGGGTAATGTAAGCAGAGAAATGGAAATTCTAAGAGTCAAAAGCAAATGCTAGAAATAAAAATATGCAGTAACGATGTTAAACTAATTTGTGTACTTGAAATTAAATTCTACATAGTCATGATGTATATTGTTTCTATTTGGATGAGGATTTTTGTGTCTATGTTCATGAGAGCTATTGGTCTGTAATTTTCCTTTCTTGTAATATAGCTCTTATTTTGGAATTAGCATAATACTGACCTCATGGAACAAGTTAGACTAGGAGTCAGACTGTGTTTACTGTTCTCTCTTGATGCAGTATCAGAGGCTGAGATCTTTATAGAGTTCTCATTTTTGTCTCCTCTGTTGTGTTTCTCCAGAGACTATTTCTTAAATAAAATCTGAGCCCTTCAGTTCTTTCACCTGCAACTCCTGTTATTACACAGAACCACAGTTGATGTAATGGTGAGGTGGGGCAAGGGAGAAAGTGTCTATAATTCTATGTTTAAGTTTCCATATTTGAGGGAATCTATCTGCTTGAGCTCTACCTTCTCAGCTTCCCCCTGCCACTCACTCCTATGTGAGAAAGGAAGGCTAGTAAAGGATGGAGTTGGAGTTAAATTTCCCTGCCCCCAGGTGGGCCATGCCCTGATAAAATCCAAATTGGTTAGACATTAGTAAACTATTAATAGTTTCCCCTGGGAACAGGACTTTGTTAAGGAGACTAGCCTGCTATAGGACTATTTTCAAATGATTACATTTCTTCTTCCTGTGCCAGAAGCAGGAGGCAATTTTTCCAAATGGTTACTCTGAGAACCTGGTGGAACTGCAGGAAGTAAACAGAGGTTTGGGGGGCGGGGGTGTCCTTAAGACTGGGCCCCAGGGAGCTTTAAATCTCTCAGTCTTAGCCCTCATCAGTTAGTTAATTACTCATTAATGATTTCTGTCAGTTGCTGGCTCCAGGGGCAGCAGCTTTGGTTCCCAGATACCTTTGATTCTCTGTGTTTACCTGCTTTTTCTATTTTTGATGTGGTATTGATAGTTTGACTCCTGACCTCAGTTCTCTGATAGATACAAAAAAGAGCTGTCAATTTCCAGTTTGTTCAGCTTTTTTCTTACTGCAAGGATGAGGATGGCAATTTTCGAGCACTTTACATGTTGTACTAGAAACCAAAAGTCTGTTATTGTTTTTAATTAGAGTTGAATTTCTCATGTCTCATGGTCCCTCATGGCTGCAATATTCTCTTGGAGTTATTAAGTAGCTTGGATGGTGAATTCTATTCAGGAGAGATACTTAGATTCCATCATGTGTGTGTGTTCAGTTGCTCAGTCATGTCCAACTCTTTGCAACCCCATGGACTGTAGCCTGCCAGGTTCCCCAATCCATGCAATACTGGAGTAGGTTGCTGTTTCCTCCTCCAGAGGATCTTCCCGACCCAGGGATCGAACCCATTTCTGCTGTGTCTCCCGCATTAGCAGGCAGATTCTTTACTACCAGTGCCACCTGGGAAGCCTCAGATTTCACCATGCATGACATCTAATGTGTTTAGATGGAGATGAAAAAGCCTCCTGAGAACGGAGAATTTGGTATTAAAGTCTTAGAATTGATGAGGAATATTTGATCCAGAACATTCTTTTTAAGAACTCTCTATTTCAACTCTGTCCTCTGGGAGATAGTGGAAGACAGAGGAGCCTGCAGGTTACAGTGCATGGGGTTGCAAAGAGTTGGACATGACTAAGTGACTGAACAGCAACAATTTCAACTCTAACAATCCAGTTCTCTGGATAAAGAGTGAGAATAGGGAAAAGAAGAGTGGGCTAATCATTATCTCTTACATAGTCATCTTGTCTCCTTCCTTGCAAAGTGCAAGCAACATCTTAATATAACTCAGCTGAATTTTTTAAATTAATTTAATTGGAGAATAGTTTCCTTACAGTATTGTGGTGGATTTTGCCATACATCGACATGAATCGCCCATGGGTGCACATGTGTCTCCTATCCTGAAACCCCTCCCACCTCTCTCCCCACCCCACCCATCTGGGTTGTGCCAGAGCACCAGCTTGGAGTCCCCTGTTTCATGCATCCAACTTGCACTGTCATCTATTTCACATATGGTAATATACATGTTTCAATGCTCTTCTCTCAAATCATCCCATTCTTGCCTTCTCCCACATAGTCCAAAAGTCTGTTCTTTACACCTGTCTTTTGCTGCCTCACATTTAGGATCGTCTTTACCATCTTTCTAAATTCCATACATATGTGTTAATATACTGTACTGGTGTTTCTATTTCTGACTTACTTCACTCTGTATAATAGACTCCAGTTTGATCCACCTCATTAGAACTGACTCAAATATGTTCTTTTTTATAGCTGAGTAATATTCCATTGTGTATATGTACCACAACTTCCCTATCCATTGTCTATGGATGGACATCTAGGTTGCTTCCATATCCTGGCTATTGTAAGCAGTGCTGCAATGAACATTGGGGTACCTGTGTCTCTTTCAATTCTGGTTTCCTCGGTGTGTATGCCCAGCAGTGGGATCGCTGGGTGATACGGCAGTTCTTTTTCCAGTTTTTTAAGGAATCTCCACTCTGTTCTGCAGAGTGGCTGTACCAGTTTGCATTCCCACCAGCAATGTAAGAGGGTTCCCTTTCTCTACACCCTCTCCAGCACTTATTGTTTGTAGAATTTTGATGGCCATTCTGACTGGCATGAGATAATACCTCATGGTGGTTTTGATTTGCATCTCTCTAGTAATGAGTGATGTTGAATGAGCATCTTTTCATTTGTTTATTAGCCATCTGTATGTCTTCTTTGGAGAAATGTCTGTTTAGTTCTTTGGCTCACTTTTTGATTAGGTTGTTTTCCTAGTATTGAGCTGCATGAGCTGTTTACGTATTTTGGAGATTAATTCTCTGTCAGTTGTCTCTTTGCTATTATTTTATCCCATTCTGAAGGCTGCCTTTTCACTTTGCTTATAGTTTCCTTCATTGTGCAAAAGCTTTTTAGTTTGATTAGGCCCCATTTGTTTATTTTTGTTTTATTTCCATTACTCTGGGAGGTGGGCCATGGAGGATCTTGCTATGATTTATGTCAGTGTTCTGCTTATGTTTTCCTCTAAGAGTTTTATAGTTTCTGGTCTTACATTTAGATCTTTAATCCATTTTGAGTTTGTTTTTTTTTCTTTTTATTCCCCTTTTATTTATTTATTTATATATTTTTTTAAAATTTTTTTATTAGTTGGAGGCTAATTACTTCACAACATTTCAGTGGGTTTTGTCATACATTGATATGAATCAGCCATAGATTTACACTTATTCCCCATCCCGATCCCCCCTCCCACCTCCCTCTCCACCCGATTCCTCTGGGTCTTCCCAGTGCACCAGGCCCGAGCACTTGTCTCATGCATCCCACCTGGGCTGGTGATCTGTTTCACCATAGATAGTATACATGCTGTTCTTTTGAAACATCCCACCCTCACCTTCTCCCACAGAGTTCAAAAGGCTGTTCTGTACATCTGTGTCTCTTTTTCTGTTTTGCATATAGGGTTATCGTTACCATCTTTCTAAATTCCATATATATGTGTTAGTATGCTGTAATGTTCTTTATCTTTCTGGCTTACTTCACTCTGTATAATGGGCTCCAGTTTCATCCATCTCATTAGAACTGATTCAAATGAATTCTTTTTAATGGCTGAGTAATATTCCACAGTGTATATGTACCACAGCTTCCTTATCCATTCGTCTGCTGATGGGCATCTAGGTTGCTTCCATGTCCTGGCTATTATAAACAGTGCTTCGATGAACATTGGGGTGCACGTGTCTCTTTCAGATCTGGTTTCCTCAGTGTGTATGCCCAGAAGTGGTATTGCTGGGTCATATGGCAGTTCTATTTCCAGTTTTTTAAGGAATCTCACACTGTTTTCCATAGTGGCTGTACTAGTTTGCATTCCCACCAACAGTGTAAGAGGGTTATCCCTTTTCTTCCACAGCCTCTCCAGCATTATTGCTTGTAGACTTTGGATAGCAGCCATCCTGACTGTGTGTAATGGTACCTCATTTGGTTTTGTTGATTGCATTTCTCTAATAATGAGTGATGTTGATGTCACCTTTTCATGTGTTTGTAGACCATCTGTATTCTTCTTTGGAGAAATGTCTGTTTAGTTCTCTGGCCCATTTTTTGATTGGGGTCATTTATTT
Organism: Cervus canadensis; assembly: GCF_019320065.1. Classification (NCBI taxonomy): domain Eukaryota; kingdom Metazoa; phylum Chordata; class Mammalia; order Artiodactyla; family Cervidae; genus Cervus; species Cervus canadensis. Next base: position 31,194,474 of record NC_057394.1, read on the forward strand.
TTCTGGAATTTTGAGCTGCAGGAGTTGCTTGTATATTTTTGAGATTAATCCTTTGTCTGTTTCTTCATTTTGCTATTATTTTCTCCCAATCTGAGGGCTGGTCTTTTCACCTTACTTATAGTTTCTTTTGAGTGCAAAAAGGCTTTTAAGTTTCATTAGATCCCATTTGTTTAGTTTTGCTTTTTATTTCCAAATTCTGGGAGGGTGGGTCATAGCAGGACTTGCTGTTAGATTTATGTCGGAGAGTGTTTTGCCTATGTTCTCCTCTAGGAGTTTTATAGTTTCTGGTCTTACATTTAGATCTTTAATCCATTTTGAGTTTATTTTTGTGTATGGTGTTAGAAAGTGTACTAGTTTCATTCTTTTATACATGGTTGACCAGTTTCCCAGCACCACTTGTTAAAGAGATGGTCTTTTCTTCATTGTATATTTTTGCCTCTCTGGGCTTTCTATTTTGTTCCACTGATCTATATTTCTGTCTTTATGCCATATCATACTGTCTTGGTGACTGTAACTCAGCTGAATTTGATACCAATTTTTTTTGTTGTTGCTCTTTCTCGGTAACAACTTAGATGGTCATTATCTAATAGAAGAGAACACCTAAAGATATCTCCTCCAACCTAATTCCTGTTTCCTAGCTAGCAGTTTTCTTCTGTTCCAGGCCTTTTCTTTGGGGTTTATTTTTGAAAATCAGATATATTAACTGACTTCTTGGTTTTCTGACATCACACGGATTAGGATTTGGAAGGGGAATTGGCAGTTACAAGTTACATAAAAACAGGCTATATTGTGCATGTCTTCCCATAATTCAGTCTGTTATAGTCAGATGTATATATGTATAGAATATTTATGAACTCTTCATGAGCTCCTTGCCTCCTAAGGTTCTAGGGAAGGTTACTTGAGGAAGGCCTTTAGTTTGCATCCACTGCGTGCCTAGGGTGCATGTGTAGGAGTTGGAAGAGTATCTGTGGTTATTTTGTAGCATATCTCTGAGCTCTCCTGGGCTGTCTGGGATAGGGTTTAGAGATCAGCTTGCATCTTTTTTGGCTAGGCTACCCCTCCTTGCTCATGCCTAACTTGCTACCTAAAAGATTTATATCATTTTTATTAATCTTGCCCTTATACAATGGTTGTATTATGGCTCATATCTCAGCCTATTAACTTTAAAACTTCAAATCCTCTTTTGTAGGGCACATTTATAAAAAAATGATGATAGAAACAAATGACAGTCCCTCTCCTCCATCTGCCATCATAGTCACAACAGATTCTTATGAAGTTCTTTTTCTATCACCCATTCTAGACTCTTCTGATGAAGAGGTGACTTGCTTGGTGGGGTGACCCAGATCCTCATTCCTGAGTGGTCTTAGCTCTATATACCTTGCTCATTTGGGTCCCAATGCTGTGCTTGTTAATTTACCATCAGAATTAGAATGGGGAGTTAAAGACTCGCCAAGTGATCTCTTGGGTGCTATATATATTCCCTGATAACCGTTATGTCACTGCAAGTGCACCTCATTCCAATGATCAGGATTAATTCTCCCTGAATGGTGAATGACTTCTCTCCTGACAACTGCTATCTTGAAGCAAGAAAATTGAAATATATGGACAGGGAACAGTCTTCATTTGAGGATGAATGGAACTCCTCCTATAGTATCTGGTGGTAGAATTTCTCTTCTAGGAACTAGAATCTCTGAGCCCAGAATTGAGGGTTTTTAAAGTATAAATTTGCCAAGCAGTTTACTGAGTGCTGTTGCAAATGCAAATTATGGGTTGAGTTTCATAGAAATTAGACTCAGAATTGTTGAGATTTGCATGCATGAACTTAATTGGAAAGTGTTCTTGGCATCAGACTATGGGAAACTTAAAGAAATATGAGGGAAATATTGTCCCTCACATGAGGGACAATGAAGTTGTGGTACAATCACAGTAGATTTTAGTTAATCTCACTGAGACTACTATAATTATTGAAATAAAGGTGGGTTGTAGTGGATTATGTCATGTGTTGTCCAGATTTGTCCTGCAGAACTCAGGCTTTAGTTTACCAGCTAATGGGGGTATTAGCAACCAGCAGTCTCAACTAAATCTCTCTCCCTCTTTTCTCAGATAAAGTCACAGCTCAGAAGTCACCCACCTCTTCCACCTCTTCCTGGGACAGCCTCTAGTTTAAACACTCGTTAATGATGAGGTGTGAAGATATGAGATCCAGAATCATTAGCAAATTAGCTCAGACCTTTGTAACTAAACTTCAGCTCACCATTGCCATCTCCTCAGTTCTACTTTCTTCCTCCTGTCCCTCAGGATATGGGTCCTGAGAGCACCCCCTGTTAAACTTCACTCATGTCTCTATGCATGTCAGATTCATCTTTATGGGGAGACTCTTGTGACACTAATATTTCCTTGGCACACATCTCCACACATATTTCATGAAGCAAGTGGGCCTGAATATGAAAGCAGCCTTTGACAATGACTGTTTTTTTCATGGCTTTCAAATTTTTCATGGATGAAATTGCAAGGTCCCCTAACTTTCTGCTAGTAAAGTACCTTTTTTATTCAGTCTGCACATGAGATGGGAAAGCAAGATCCTATGTAGATTTTTCACCTCATTCTCTTATTTTTGTCTTCTTATTCTGTACCCTCCTTTTCCAGATTCCATTGATATCCATTTTGATGCCTTGGAACTTTTGCTGTAACTTATGTCAACTGTCTCAATGATTTAAAAATATAACTTTCAAAATCTATAACAACTCTTTTCAGGTATTTTTAAATTCATTTTAGGGATATAATCCTGGGAAACTTATGCTGATTTCTTCCAAACACTAACTACAGGAATTTCCTTTTTTTGCCAAATTTTAAATGTCTAATGATTGTACCTAGCCTTAGAAGTTTCAATTTTACAGAGACATGTTCTCATATGAAGTTTGGAGAAGGCAATGGCAACCCACTCCAGTACTCTTGCCTGGAAAATCCCATGGACGGAGGAGCCTGGTAGGCTGCAGTCCATGGGGTCACAAAGAGTCGGACACGACTTAAGCGACTTAGCAGCAGCAGCAGCATATGAAGTTTAAAGACAACACTAGCAATGGTACTACTTTTGGTACTCTGATCTTAATTTGTGCTTAGAAGCTATGCTAATATTTATATAAAATAGTATCTCTCAATATACATTTATAATCTAAAAATTTGGTACTAACATTTTTCTAGTTTCTGATATTCAGAAAACATTTAATTTTAAAGTCCCTTGTATATCTACTCACCAGGTAGATCTTTGCAATTGTCTTTCCAAGAGCTTATTCCTTGACGGAGTTCTGTGTGTTTCTGTGTGGGGTGAGGGGACTATTTTGAATAACATCTGAACATGAAAAATATGACAAATAGATATAAAATCTGATACTTCTCTTAGATTCAGAATAACATACAAAGTACAGATATGACAGCATTAATCGGCAGAAAAATGATTGAACAAATTGATTATTTTTCAATTCAATGTTGTCTGATCATTTTGTGAACTATATTAATTCTCAAGAAAGGAAAAAAAAACAGATCTGTCTTAACTGATACTATCTTTGAATACATAGTGTAGAGAATATACTGAATGCTGTGAGTTTTGGTAGATAACAAAAATTTTATTTTTCTTTAAATTTTGTTATTTGAATCCCTTTGTTTATTGTAATCCTGCCTATATAGTATTTGAAGAGAATACAAAGATAAACTTTCACACTTCTCTAAAGTCTTTGAACTTTCAAAGTTGAGCATTATGCTGTTTTACTGAAGTAAAACTTCAAATTTTACTCTGAAAAAAATTTCCATTTATAAAGCAAGAAAAACATGCTAAAGATGTTTCTTTAAAGTGTTTCATTCTTTAGCCATATCTGAATGTCTTGTATTTTGAGTTTTTTCCCCTTGCATTTGTTGTGATGTATTTTTTCCTAAAAATTTATCTCTAATGTCCTATTCTGTTAAAGTCAAAGAGGCTTTAGTCTACATTTTACTGTTTTATGAGTGACTTTTCAAAGGGAAGATTTTGTTTCCTCTCAGTTTGATCCTTCTTCAATAGTGAAATGTTGCATTTCTGATCTGATTCTTCATTCTGTCTTTAAGGAAATCAATCCCACATAATTTACTTTCTAGAAATAACTAATGATGCTGGAAGTCCTTTGGAAGCATAGAAACTTTTTATCAGTATATTATTTACAATTGATATAATATCAGACTTTGCAAATCTATTCTTTAATGTTCTTTACTTATTTACCTATTATAACAATGAAAGTGAGAGTGAAGTCACTCAGTTGTGTCTATCTCTTTGTGACCCCATGGCCTGTAGCCTGCCAGGGTCCTCCATCCATGGGATTTTCCAGGCAAGTGTACTGGAGTGGGTTGCCATTTCCTTCTCCAAGGCATCTTCCCAACCCAGGGATTGAACCCGGGTCTCCCACACTGCAGGCAGACTCTTTACCGTCTGAGCCACCAAGGAATAGAGTGGCAAAAATAAAGTTGAGAAATCAGGCCCATGATTAAGATTTTATAATAGACACTCATTTCTTTCTCTGCCCAATATCAAAAGGTTTGTGTCTGTTCAAAAATTAAACTTGGTAATTATTCAGGAAATACCAAAAGCCCGTCTGTGAAAAGATCTTCCACACTTAGATAATACCACATTGTTCACAGAGCAGAGTTAGCACCATATATCACTTACCCATCAGCGTCCTTAGAGCAGAGTAAGGGTAAATCAAAAATCCTTTACCCAGATTCACCCTGAGCTTTCCCTTTGGCATAATTTTGATTACTGATTCAGTTTCCTTATTTGTTACTGGCATGTTCATGTTTCCTGTTTCTTCATGATTAAGTCTTAGTAAGTGGTTGTAGGTTTCTAGAAATTTATCTAATTCTTTTGGGTTGTCAAATTTGTTGTAATTATTCATGGTAGTCTCTAAGATGCTTTTATTTCTTTTTTATCTGTTGAATGAATTGCCATAACCTATCTTTCATTTGTAATTTCAGTCTTTTTCTCTTGGTTAGTGTAGCTAAAGGCTTGACAATTTTATCTTTTAAGGAACCAACTCAGTCTTGTTGATCTTTTCTATTTTTCTAGTCTCTACTTCATTTATTTCTACTGTTAATAATTTCATTATTATTGTTAATAATTTCATTCCTTCGCTAACTTTGGACTCAGTTTGTTCTTTTTCTAGTTCCTTGAGGTATAAGTTAGGTTATCTGAGATTTTAATTCTTTTTTAGTGTAGGCATTTATCTCTGTAAATGTTCCTCTTGCTGTTTTTGCTGTATCCCATACATTTTGGTATCTTATGTTTTCATTTAATCTGTCTTGATTTTTTACTTCCCTTTTGAATTCTTCCCTGAGCCATTTATGAGAAATGTAAGTTTATTTTCACAACAGAGGAAACAATATAATGCAAAGACAATGCATGAATGGAAGAAAATCTTTGTAAAGCATATATTGGATAAGAAACACCTATAACTCAATATACAAAGAACTTCTACAACTCAGTAGCACCAAAACAAAAACAAATAACCCAAATAAAGGCAAAGTATTTGAGTAGACATTTAAACAAAGAATATATGTACATAGCCAACAGATATATGAAAAGGTGTTTGTCACTACTAATCATCAGATAAACACAAATAAAAATCACTGTGAGATAGTGCCTCATAACAGAATGGCTATTAAAAATGACAGGTGATAATGTAAACGTAAAGAAATTTGCTCTCTTATATGTCAATGGAGGGACTGTAAAATGGCACAGCCTCTTATGATAAAAAGTACAGAGTTTTCCTCAGAATTTGTACAACTGCCACGTGATCCAGAATTCCCACTGCTGAGTTTATACCAGAAGAATTTAAATTAGAATTTTGAAGGGAGATCTGCAACTCTCATGTTTACTGCAGCATTATTCACAGGAATTAAGACAAGAAACCAACCCATATGTCCATCAGCAGATGAATGGCTACAGAAAATGTGCTCTATGTATATAATGAAATATTATGACGTTTTTAAAGGAAAGAAATCCTACCATTTAGGACATCATAGACAGACCTGGAAGACATTATGCTAGGTGAAATGTCTGTTATAGAACTACAGATACTGCATGATTCTACTTATTTGAACTATCTAAATAGACTCATAGAAAGCAGAATAAAGTGATGATTGGTAAGGGATGAAGGGAGAGGTTATGGAGAGCCTTTTCTCAATAGTTACAAATTGGTGGTTATAAGGATGGATGAATTCTGAAGATCTGTATAACGTCAAGTTTAAACTTAATATGGCGTTGTGCTCTTAAAATCATGATAAGAATATAGATACCATGCCAAGTATTCTTAACACACACACACACCACAAAATATTTTGAAGTTGATGAGTACCTTTATTACCTTGGTGGTGGTGATGGCATTGTGGATGTATGCAATGACCAAACTTTTCAAAATGCATATATTAAAAGCATGCAAATTTTGTATATTATGTATACTGCAGAGCTTAAAGAATTCATGGGAAAAGGAAAGGATCCATTTACACTATTTTGGGAATTTTTTAAATGTATGGTGACTAAAAATAAGATACTATGTACAGTAATTAGTAGTCCTTTACTAATATTACAAAGATTCAAAGTATAGCTAAATTGGACACATATTTAATACATCCTTTCTCTAGTTTATCCACTTCAGTAATGTATTTTCCAATAATTTTCTAATGGAATTTTAAAAGTTACCAAGTCCAAATATCTTAACTTTAAAGTGCTGTATCTAAACTTTCCATTAAGTAGTTTGCAGATTGTTCTAAAGTCTGAATGATTCATCTAATGGCTGAAAGACTGATGTGGGATTTCTGTTGCTTTGTCATTTGGGGGCTGTGCTAGCTTGACACTCTGCCTCTACAGCCCAAGTGTGCTTTGAGTAGATGGCTTCTGCAATCGTTATCTTTGCTCTGATAGAGCGCACATGTAAATCAAGTCTGTCTGTTTCCCTTTCACGTTGTGCTTTTAATTCATTGTGATAGATTTTGTCTTTCAAGTCATGCCAGATCTACTGGGATTGATGTGCTTTTCATCTGTCACTCTCTTTACACTGTTTGATTAAATTGGTTCTGCTGCTTTCAGAGGAATAGGCTAAAAAGCCTAAGTGGCCATTTCTAACTCAATTGTGTAATTCAACTTTTTTACTATCCAAATTCTTCTCATTAGCCTGAGTTTTCATATGAAGGAATTGCCATAATTTGTAAAGTTGTCCTCTAACAACCCTTTAAAGGCAAAAATTCAAAATAAGATATCCTAGTTCACATTCACAGTACTTATACGAAGATTCAGAAGTGCATTCTGAGAGTAGATTCTGAATTTCATTATGTACATTTTGAATAAGACTAGGCAAAGAACTGCCTGCCAATGCAGGAAACACAAGTTGGATCCCTTGGTCAGAAAACTTTCCTGGTGAAGGAAATGACAACCCACTCTAGTATTTTGCCAGGAAACCCCCATGGACAGTGAAAAGTTCATGGGGTTGCAAAGAGTCAGACAGGACGGACTTAGTGACTGAACAACAAGAAGATGCCACCCTAAAAATTAAATATGAACGTGCTTTAACAAAAGAAGTTGTCATTATATTAAAATTTTCTCCTGATATGTAAATGAAAAGTATACTGACTTAATAGAATGTTACATCAATGTCATACTTTTTATAAATTAAGCTTAAAAAGTGCTTAGAGTTTATGGCTCCACTTAGTTCAGTTCAGTCACTCAGTCATGTCCGGCTCTTTGCAACCCCATGAATCACAGCACGCCAGGCCTCCCTGTCCATCACCAACTCCCGGAGTTTACTCAAACTCATGTCCATTGTGTCGGTGATGCCATCCAACCATCTCATCCTCTGTTGTCCCCTTCTCCTCCTGTCCTCATTCTTTCCCAGCATCAGGGTCTTTTCAAATGAGTCACTTCTTTGCATCAGGTGGCCAGAAGTATTGGAGTTTCAGCTTCATCATCAGTCCTTCCAGTGAACACCCAGGACTTATCTCCTTTAGGATGGACTGGTTGGATCTCCTTGCAGTCCAAGGGACTCCCAAGAGTCTTCTCCAACACCACAGTTCAAAAGCATCAATTCTTTGGCTCTCAGCTTTCTTTATAGTCCAACTCTCACATCCATACATGACTACTGGAAAAACCATAGCCTTGACTAGATGGACCTTTGTTGGCAAAGTAATGTCTCTGCTTTTTAGTATGCTATCTAGGTTGGTCATAACTTTTCTTCCAAGGAGAAAGTGTCTTATAATTTCATGGCTGCAATCATCATCTGCAGTGATTTTGGAGCCCCCCAAAATAAAGTCAGCCACTGTTTCCACTGTTTCCCCATCTATTTGCCATGAAGTGATGGGTCCAGATGCCATGATCTTAGGTTTCTAAATGTTGAGCTTTAAGCCAACTTTTTCACTCCTCATTCACTTTCATCAATAAGCTCTTTAGTTCCTCTTCACCTTCTGCCATAAGGGTGGTGTCATCTGCATATCTGAGATTATTGATATTTCTCCCAGCAATCTTGATTTCAGCTTGTGCTTCTTCCAGCCCGGCATTTCTCATAGCTAAAGCCAAACTCTTAAACTTTTTCATGCTTTAGTTCTTTATATATAAGATGAGAGAGCTGAATTTAAAAAAACTTTAAGGTTATTTTTAGCTCTTCAAAAATGTATATTCAGGTTATCATATGCCCCTATGTGTCAGTAGGTGTGCCTACATAACCTCCTGTCTGGATAGGAGGAGATGTGTGTACATCTCCTCCTGTTCAATGGAGTTGAAGTTGAGTTATTTTCACAAAATATTCCACTTCAGAGACTGACATTGCTGTTTCCTTTTTAAATGTTTACATGTGTATTAAATTTAAACTCTAATCTAAGGTATCTGGAAATTTTGACAAGACTGGGTTGAAATCCTTGTTCCCAATTCTTCCTTGCTCTGAAGCCTTGAGAGATTGTGTATGTCTGTGTGTGTGTATTTGTTTAAGTAATTTCAGTATATCTACACGTGAAAATATTTATTCTTACAGAGTTGGTGTAAGTTGCTTAGTGTAGTATATGGAACACAGTAAACTTTCAGTAGATTATAGTTACATTAAAAATCATAAAATTTGATATGTAATCTATAAATTATTTTAATACTAGTTTTCTAGAAATAATATTATGCTATTCTTGTCTTTACAAAACCTGGCTCATGTAGTTTAATTTTTCCTTAAAGATTAAACAATATATCACTAGTTAGGGATACTGTGGAGATTCTGCTGACAGAAAATACTAATATAACTAGTATTATATGTTATATTATAATGTTAGTATAACCTAACATTACTGTTTAGGTAGGATTATTTGAATTATATGTAATATGTTTTATAATGGTCTCAAGTTTAGTGAGAGGGAGTTTCTATGGATTATTTGGTATATTTAATATGTGATTCATTTTCTTGTGTGGAGAAAAGGCTTATTTCTGATTTCTACCTTGAAAATCTAAAGAGACATGCAATTTAACCTTTCTAAAGAAAATTGTAAAGGTGAAGTTGCTGGAATGTTAGCATCCACCTGAATTCCCAGAATTTTTTGGTTCAAAGGACCTATGTACATTTCCAGTCAACTAGATCATTGGTCACAGACAACTGGTATTTCTTGCATCCATGTCTTAAGTCCTAGGGCCCAATGGTGAGAAACTGAATTCTTAAGGTATTAGCAGGAATAAGCCATCAAGTAGAATATGTACAGACATTTATGTCCAGTGATGTACTAGTAATGTCTTACCACTAGTTCTCTCGAAAAAGGTCAGCACTGAGCATGCATGCATGTGTGCTCAGTTAGTCATGTCTGACTCTTTGACCTCATGAACTGGGGTTGAACCCATGTCTCTTGCACCTCCTGCATTGGCAGGGAGATTCTTTACCACTGTGCCATCTGAGCTTCCCTGGTGGCTCAGGCACTAAAGAATCTGCTTGCAATGGCAGGAGACCCAGGTTATGTCTGGGGTTAGGAAGATCTCTTGGAGAGGGAAATGGCAACCCACTCCAGTATTCTTGCCTGGGAAATCCCAGGGACAGAGGAGCCTGGAGGGCTATAGTCCGTAGAGTCACAAAGAGTTGGACATGAGTGAGTGAGTGACTTAGCACATTTAGCAGGAGACCACCGGGGAAGCCCTGTCATATATACACACAGATTTATTATAAATTGTACTTATCAATGGGATATGGACTACCAGTTTTACAAATGACATATAATATTGCTTATTATAAATTCCATGTAGTGCCTTGATTCTCATAAAATACTTATTGATTTTTTCCTAACTGATATCTCAGATGGTAAGGAATCCAGCTGCAATGCAGGAGACCTGGGCTCAACCCCTGGGTTGGGAAGATTCCCCCGGAGAAGGGAATGGCAACCCACTTCAGTATTCTTGCCTGGAGAATTCTGTGGACAGAGAAAACGGCGGACTACAGTCCATGGTGTCACAAAGAGTTGGACATGACTGAGTGACTAGCACTTTCACTTATATTTGTAGCCTAAAGATGGTTGTAACTGATAAAATAATGTAGCTCCAATGTAAATGTCGGCTGATCTTTTCATTTACATTAATAAGATGAAAGTGAAACAATGAATGTCAGAACTTCACTTTTTCCACAATCACATGAATGGCATATTTTATACGTTTTACAATATTTTAGGAATACTAAAAATAATTATCAATTTTTGAGCTATTCAGAAAGTAATGTCTTTAATATCTATTGTTGTTTTTTAGTCACTAAGTTGTGTCCAATTCTTTTGCAATCCCATATACCAGAGCATGCCAGGCTCCTCTGTCCATAGAATTTCCCAGACAAAAGTACTGAAGGGGGATGCTATTTCCTTCTCCATGGGTTCTTCCCAACTCAGGGATCAAACCCATATCTCCTGAATCGGCAGGTGGATTCTTTACCACTGAGCCACCACATAGCTCTTTATATGTACTTAAATTTTATCTACATTAATCTTTTATCCATTACTGTTTTAAATCTAGATAGTTAAAAATAAATCCCTGACTTATATAGCGTTTTCTGGTTTCTGTGGTATAAATACTCCTACCCTGTTGGATCTTATGTTATTAATACCAGGTTGACATCATTGACTGCTCCTTCTTAAAGAGATGTGCCATACCACACCACTATATAATGCTTTTATCAAAGACAGCAGCCATGAATAACTTCAAGAGAATGTAAAATAGTAAAATATAATAAGTAGGAAATATTACATACTTGATATTATTTTAAAAATAATATTTCCATATTTTAATTTAAAACATGTTATTGAATTATAGTTAATTTACAGTGTTGTGTTAATTTCCACTATACAGCAAAGTGACTCAGTTATATATATATATTATATATTCTTTTTCATATTGTTTTCCATTATGGCTTATTACAGGGTATTGAATATATTTCCCTGTGCCATGCACTAAGAACTTTTTTATTCATTTTATATATAATGATTTGCATATGCTAATCCCAGACTCCCAAATGATCCTACCTCCACCCTATTTGTATATTTTGGAAATTAAGCCCTTATTAGATGTACCCTTTACAAATATTTTCTTCCAGTCTGTAGGTTGGTTTTGTTGTTTTAGTTGTTTGTTTGTTTAATTTATGATTTCCTTTGCTGTGTAAAAGCTTATACGTTTGATTTGGCCCCATTTGTTTACATAAATATTTGCTTCTATTTCTGTTGCCTTGGGAGACTAACCAAAGAAAGCATTTGTATAGTTTCTGTCAGAGAACATTGTAGATGTTCCCTTCTGGGGTTTTATGGTGTCTTGTCTTATTTATATGTATATTATAGTCTTTAACCCATTTTCAGTTTATTTTTCTATATGATGTGACAGTGTGTTCTAACCTCTTTGATTTACATGTAGTTAGTTACATGTCCAACTTTCCCAACACCACTTGCTGAAGAGATTTTTTTCCCCATTGCATATTTTTTCTCACTTTGTCGAAAATTAATTGTCCATAGATGTGTGGATTTGCTTTTGGGCTCTCTATTCTGTCCCATTGATCAGTCTGCTTTGTACCAGTACTCCATTTTTTTGACCACTGTTGCTTTTCAGCATTGTCTGAAGTCTTAGATTGTTATACCTCCTCTCTTGTCATTTTTTCCCCAGAATTTCTCTGTGAATTCTTTTATGATTCATATAAATTTTAGATTATTTTAGTTCCATTTAGAAAAAGAAATTGTCATGAGTAATTTAACAGGGATTGCATTAAATCTATAGATTTCCTTGGGTACTATGGCCATTTCAACAATACTAATTCTTCTAATCCAAGAGCATTGAATATTTTTCCATTTCTTTGAATCATCTTCAGTTTCTTTATTAGTGTTCTGTCATTCTCAGCATATAAGTATTTCATATCCTTGGTGAGGTTTATTCCTAATTATTTTATTTTTTGATGTAATTTTAAAAAGGATTATTTGTTTACATTCCCTTTCTGATATTTCATTGTTAGTCTAAAGAAAAGCAACTGATTTCTATATATTAATCTTGTATCCTGCTACCTTGCTAATTTTATCAGTTCCAATAGTTTTTATCTGGAGCCTTTAGGATTTTCTATTTATAGTACCATGTCATCTGCATAGAAGGACAGCTTTACCTATTCACTAGAATGCATTTTCTTTTCCTTGTCTAGTTGCTGTGACTAGGACTTCCAATACAGTGCTGAAGAGAAGTGCTGAGAGTGGGCATCCTTGTCTTTTTCCAAATTTTAGCAGGAAAGCTTTCAGCTTTTTCACCGTTGAGTATTATATTGGCTGCGGGTTTGTCATTGAAAGTTTTTTATTATGTTAGAGATGTAGTTCCCTCTATACCTACTTTCATAAGGAGTTTTAAAATTATGAATGGATGTTGAATTTTATCAAATAATCCTTCTGAATCTATTGAGATGATCAGGGATTTTTGTCTTTTCTTTTGTCGATGTGATGTATTATGCTGATTGATTTGTGTATGTTGAACCATCCTCATGATACTGGGATGAATCCAACTTCATCGTGATGTACGATATTTTTAAATGTGTTATTGGATTCTGTTTGCTAATATTTTCTTGAGCATGTTTGGATCTACATTCATCAGAGAGATTGGTCTTTAATTTTTTTTATATGGTTTTGGTATCAGAGTGATGGTGTGTCACAGAATGAATTTGGGAGTGTTCCTTCCTCTTCAGTCTTTTGGAAGAATTTGAGAAGGATCAGTACAAGTGATACCATTAAATCAAGTTTGACATTTTGATCATTAGCATAATAACAGGCATACAAATTTCTATACTTAGAAAATATTTGCCCACTTAAAGTTAGTAATTGACATTTTGTAAGAGATCTGAGGAGAAATGGTCTAATCACCCTTGAATTTTAAAAGGGTAGACTTAAAAGGGAGGAAGAAATCAATAAATACATTGTTATTCAACCCATAAACCATAAGTGTAATCCATAGAGTTATATAGTTTTTTATTGCCCCAGATATTTTAATTAATTCAGCAGATATATTTTAAATATTGGATATTAAGCATATTTCACATTAAGTGTGATTCCTGTGTAATTACATACAGAATACCCTATAGGAAAGTAACTTCATTTTTTGTTTATTTCAAGTAAAAAAATATTGAATGGTTCAGCTCAGTTCATTTCATTTGCTCAGTCATGTCCTTCTCTTTGCAACACCATGGACTGCAGTACGTCAGGCCTCCCTGTCCATCACCAACTCCTGGAGTTTACTCAAACTCATGTCCATTGAGTCGGTGATGCCATCCAACCTTTTCATCCTCTGTCATCCGCTTCTCCTCCCATCTTCACTCTTTCCCAGCATCAGGGTCTTTACAAATGAGTCACTTCTTTGCATCAGATGGCCATAGTATTGGAGTTTCAGCTTCAACGTCAAGTCCTTACAATGAATATTCAGGACTGATTTCCTTTAGGATGGACCGGTTGGACCTCCTTGCTTTCCAAGGGACTCTCAAGAGTCTTCTGCAACACCACAGTTCAAAAGCATCAATTCTTTGGCTCTCAGCTCTCTTTATAGACCAACTCTCACATCCATACATGACTACTAGAAAAACCATAGCCTTGACTAGATGGACCTTTGTTGGCAAAGTAATGTCTCTGCTTTTTAGTATGCTATCTAGGTTGGTCATAACTTTTCTTCCAAGGAGTGTCTTATAATTTCATGGCAGCAGTCACCATCTGCAGTGATTTTGGAGCCCCCAAATAATAAAGTCTGTCACTGTTTCCACTGTTTCCCCATCTATTTGCCATGAAGTGATGGGTCCAGATGCCATGATCTTAGTTTTCTGAATGCTGAGATTTAAGCCAACTTTTTCACTCTCCTCTTTCACTTTCATCAAGAGGCTCTTTAGCCCTTCTTCACTTTCTATCATAAGGGTGGTGTCATCTGCATATCTGAGGATATTGATATTTCTCCCAGCAATCTTGATTCCAGCTTGTGCTTCTTCCAGCCCAGCATTTTTCATGATGTACTCTGCATATAAGTTAAATAAGCAGGGTGACAATATACAGCCTTGATGTACTACTTTCCCTATTTGGAACTAGTCTGTTGTTCCATGTCCAGTTCTAACTGTTGCTTCCTGACCTGCATACAGATTTCTCAGAAGGCAGATCAGGTGGTCTGGTAGTCCCATCTTTTTAAGAATTTTCAACACGTTGTTGTGATCCACCAGTCAAAGGCTTTGGTATAGTCAATAAAGCAGAAGTAGATGTTTTTCTGGAAATCTCTTGCTTTTTCGATGATCCAACGGATGTTGGCAATTTGATCTCTGGTTCCTCTGCCTTTTCTAAAACCAGCTTGAACATCTGAAAGTCCATGGTTCATGTATTGTTGAAGACTGGCTTGGAGAATTTTGAGCATTACTTTACTAGCGTGTAAGATGAGTGCAATTGTGCGGTAGTTTGAGCATCCTTTGGCATTGCCTTTCTTTGGGATTGGAATGAAAACTGACCTTTTCCAGTCCTATTGAATGTTTGAAATGTCTTAAAGATCTTTCTAAACTGTTACAATTAACTTGTTTAAAATAAACTAAATTGACTTATTATTTATGCCTTATTGCTTGATGGGTATAAATGCTAAGTCGGAAAAAGATTATATAGATCATCTGTATTCAAGCATGATTGAAGAAGCAGTTTTCACAAGGAAAATGTATTCCTTTTACTCTGTAAATTTATTAGTCCTACTTAATTTGGATACATGTCTTTTCTTAGCTTTCCTCTGACTTTAAAGCTTAATAAATACTAACTGCTTAGATGATCATTATCTCTATATGTCTAAGAAAAAGAAAAACCTTTTAAGGAAATGTAAATGAATGAAAAGAAGACTCCATTTACAAACACCACATAACTACATAAAGGTATGGCTTCCATGTGTAGCTTAATCAACTTAAGGAAATGTGCCTCTCTAATATTCTGATAAAAACTGACAATCAGTCAGTGTTTGTTATTTCTGGTTATATATCTTTACAAAATAGCTTTTGGAACAATAATTCTGCCTAGGGAAGTCTCAATAAAACAAAACCACATCAAGAGTTAACAATATGTGTATTTTATAATTCTATTTTTTTATTTTAATTTAATTTTTTAATACCAAAAGCATTTTGTATTGGGGTATAGTCAATTAATAATGTTGTCATAGTTTCAGGTGAACAGCAAAGGGACTCAGCCGTACACATACATCTATCCATTCTCCTCCAAAACCCCTTCCCATCCTGGCTGGCACATAACATTGGGCAGAGTTCCATGTTCTATACAATAGGTTTTTGTTGGTTATCCATTTTAAATATAGCAGTGTGTACATGACCTTCCCAAACTCCTAAAGTATCCCTTCACCTTGGAACTATGAGTTGTTTTTCTAAGTCTGTGAACTCTCTGTAAATTCATTTGAATTATTTCTTTCTCAAGCCTCAGGTACATTTTTGATGCATCAGATAGAAAATGGATATTTCTTAAATGAGAATTTTTGTATGAATAAATACATATCATGTGGGGAATTGTGATTATGGAGGTTCTATGTATATAAAACTATAAAATTATATGATTTAGATAGAACTATTTATATTGATTTATATTGGCTGGATGGCATCACTGACTTGATGGGCATGGGTTTGGGTAGACTCCGGGAGTTGGTGATGTACAGGGAGGCCTGGTGTGCCGCGATCATGGGGTCGCAAAGAGTCAGACACGACTGAGCGACTGAACTGAACTGAATATAGTTATATGTAGAAATGATAATGTTTTAGATGTATTTTTTATCATGTTTAAATATTTTGTATTCCAGATATAATTTCTTTATCACTCTATTTTGAAATTATATCAATTAAAAACAAAGAATATTTTATTTTTTTCAAAGAATATTTTAATATGACAAACTAGTATTATAACTCTGGGGCATTTTAAACATTTGTTATATAATTAGTATAATGTAGAAAATGGCAAGAAATAAGAATTATCAGTTATATAAACAATATTTAATTAGTTTGTTAAAACCTTGAAACTGATATGAAGACTAAGACCTATAACTTGAAATACAGAGTCTGAAATAAAAATTTAAGCTGATTATATTTTACAATGTTTACCAGTTGATATAAATGCATTGCTGTATTTTTCTGTTTTCTTAGGCTTTTGAAATATTAATATAACAAATTATGAGTGGAATCCCATAAAAGACATGCAAACAAACCATCTGTTGTTTTTTAATCCTAAATTGTGTCCAATTCTTTGCTACCTCATGAACTGTATAGCACATCTGGCTTCCCTGTCTTTCACTATCTCCCAGAGTTTGCTCAAACTCATGTGCATTGAGTCAGTGATGCCATCCAGCCATCTCATCCTCTGTTCCCCCTTTCCCTCCTGCCTTCAATATTTCCCAGCATCAGGGTCTTTTCCAGTAAGTCGGCTCTTTTCATCAGGTGGCCAAAGCATTGGAGCTTCAGCTTCAGCATCAGACCTTCCAATGAATATTCATGATTGATTTCCTTTAGGATGATTTCCCATAGTTTACTGATATTTTTCTTAGACTTTTTCTTAAATAGCCTTCTTGTCAATTCTAATGGTTAGAGATTATATCCCATACATATTATATGTAATACATATACATATGTCACACATAAAGTGAGAAGCCTTGAGGCATTGGACAATGCAATGATGTAGGCCAGGTAGTTCTCATCTCTTATTATGTGTATAGTCCAATGACCTGGTGTGGCACTCACCTAGAGAAAGACATCCTGGAATGCGAAGTCAAGTGGGCCTTAGGAAGCCTTACTATTAACAAAGCTAGTGACGTAATTTCAGCTGAGCTATGTAAAAACATAAAAGATGGTGATGTTAAAATGCAGCACTCAATATGTCAGCAAGTTGGAAAAACTTAGCAATGGCCACAGGACTGGAAATGATCAGTTTCATTCCAATCCAAAGAAGGGTGATGCTAAAGAATGTTCAAACTACTGCACAGTTGCACTCATTGCATAGGCTAGCAAAGTTGCGTTCAAAATCTTTCAAGCTAGGCTTCAGCAGTATGTGAACCAAGAACTTCAAGATGTATAATCTGGGTTTTGAGGAAACAGAGGAACCAGAGATCAAATTGCCAACATTCATTGCAACATGGAAAAAGCAAAGGAGTTCCAGAAAAACATGTACTTTTGTTTTCTTGACTATGATAAAGCCTTTGACTATGTGGATCATAACAAACTGAAAAATTCTTAAAATTAGGAGTAGTAGACCACCTTACCTGTCTCCTGAAAACCTGTATGTGAGTCGAAAAACAATAATTAGAGAAATATCAACAACCTCAGATTTACAGATGATACCACTCTAATGGCAGAAAGTGAAGAGAGACTAAAGAAGAGACTTTTAATGAAGGTGAAAGAGAAGAGTGAAAAGGCTGGCTTGAAACTCAGCATTAAAAACATTGTGGTATTTGGTCCCATCACTTCATGGCAAGTAGGAGGAGAAAAAGTGGAAGCAGTGAAAGATTTTATTTTTCTGGGCTTCAAAATCACTGTGGATGATTTCTGCAACCATGAAATTAAAAGACAGCTGCTCCTTGGAAGGAAAGCTATGACAAACCTAGACAGCATATTAAAAAGCAAACACATCATTTTGCCAACAAAGGTCCGTATACTTAAAGCTATGGTTTTTCCAGTAGTGATGTACAGATGTGAGAGCTGGATCTTGAAGAAGGCTGAGCACTAAAAGAATCGATGCTTTCAAATTGTGGTGCTGGAGAAGACTTTTGATAGACCATTAGACTGCAAGGAGATCAAACCAGTCAATCCTAAAGGAAATCAACCCTGAATATTCACTGGAAGGACTGAACTAAAGCTGAAGCTCCAATACTTTGGCCACCTGACATGAAGAGCTAACTCATGGGAAAAGACTCTGATGCTGGAAAAGATTGAAGGCAAAATGAGAAGGGGGTGACAGACGATGAGATGGTTTAGATAGCATGACTAACTGAATGGACATGAGTTTGAGCAAACTTCAGGAGATAGTGGAGGACAAAGGGTCCTGGTGTGCTGCAGTCCATGGCTCACAAAAATCAGATGTAGCAACTGAACAAAAACAAAATGGGGAAATTGAGTAAATTCTTGTATACAAAGTTATTTATACCAATTCAAGCCCCTTAAATATAAGGTCTTATAATGTTATAACCATTTTAAGAATAAAAATCAGGGGAGGAGCCAAGATGGCGGAGGAGTAGGACCGGGAGACCACTTTCTCTCCTACAAATTCATCAAAAGAATAACCGAATGCAGAGCAAACTTCACAAAACAACTTCTGATCGCTAGCTGAGGTCATCAGGCGCCCAGAAAAGCAGACCATTGTCTTCGAAAGGAGGTAGGACAAAATATAAAAGATAAAAAGTGAGACAAAAGAGCTAAGGACGGAGACCCGTCCCGGGAAGGGAGTCTTAGGCGGCCTTGCTTGGGCTAGGGTCCGGGCCTGAGTGCCCTGAGGACAATCGGGGGGAGCTTCTGTGAGGTGCCAACTTGAACTGTGGGAGACCAAAGGAGAGAGAGAAAATTGACCGGCCGGAACACACTGCCGGCCGTTCGCAGAACAAAGGGACGGGGAAAGTCCCGAGAAGAGCTCGCAGGCTGCGGACCGGCCCAGCCCCGCCGGAGGCAGGAGGCAGGGGGGAGGGGAAGGTCGCGGCGAGACACAGGGCGCAGGCACCCGACCAGCGCGGGGCGGGGACTGGGGCTGGGGGCGCGGAGGGCGGAAGGCGCGCGCACCCGCCTGGCGCCAGCGGAAACTGAGACTGGGTCCGCGGAAGGGAGTGGGTGCGCCACACCTGGGGATAGCGCGCCCACCAAGCCCCTGGCTGCCTGGACCGCTCTGACGGGGAAGGCACAGAGAGCAGGCACAGCTTTTCCTTCCGCGCTTTTGTGTAACACCCGAGGGCTGGAACCTCGCGCAGCGCGGGGCGCGCTCCATATAGAACAGCCGGGAGCCTGAGCAGCGCAGACGGAGAAAGCAGCGTCAGCCCCTTCCGGCAGCGCCAGCCCGCCCCGCAGGGCCAGCCCCTCCCCGCAGCGTCAGCCCCGCCCCCGCAGGGCCAGCCCCTCCCCGCAGCGTCAGCCCCGCCCCGCAGCGCCAGCCCCGCCCCGCAGCGTCAGCCCCTCCCAGCAGCGCAACGGAACTAGCTACCTGAATAAGAGTCCGCCCCCGGCCGCCTGTGTCAGGGCGGAAATGAGCCTCTGAAGAGACCGGCAAACAGAAGCCAAATAAACAAAGGGAACCGCTTCAGAAGGGACTGGTGCAACAGATTAAAATCCCTGAAGAAAACACCGACTTCACCGGAAGGGCCCTGTAGATATCGAGAAGTGCAAGCTGGAACGAGGAGCTATCTGAAACTGAGCCGAACCCACACTGACCGCAACAGCTCCAGAGAAATTCCTAGACATATTTTTACTTTTTTTTTTATTTTTCTGTTTTTTCTAAGTAAGGAAAAAAAAAATTTTTTTTTTTTTTATATTTTTCTTTTTTATTTTTTCTTTTTTATTTTCCTTTAAAATTCCCTATTACTCCCCCATTACTCCTTAACTTTCATTTTCATAGATTTTTACGATTTTTTTAATTAGGGGAAAAAAAAAATTTTTTTTTTTTCTTTTTCTTTTTCTTTTTTTTTCTTCTCCTTTTTCTTTTTTTTTTCTTTCCTTTTTCTCTTCTATTTTCTATTTTTCTTTTTCTCTTATTTCTTTTAAAGTCCTCTAGTACTCCTCTACTACTCTTCATTTTCATCTTCACTACACTATAACCTTACAAAAAAAAAAGAGAAGCCCTATCTTAAAACCGAAGATTATTCCCTCCCAATCTTGACTCTCTGTTTTCTACCTCAGAACACCTCTATTTCCTCTTTTCCCCTTCTCTTCCCCATCCAATTCTGTGAATCCTTGTAGGTGTCTGAGATACGAGAACACTCTGGGAACAGACAGCTGTGTAGATCTGTCTCTCTCCTCTTGAGTCCCCCTTTTTCTCCTCCTACTCATCTCTATCTCCCTCCTCCCTTTTCTCCTGTTCATGTAACTCTGTGAACCTCTCTGGGTGTCCCTAACGGGGGAGAATCTTTTCGCCATTAACCTAGAAGTTTAATTATCAGAGCTGTATAGTTGGAGAAGTCCTGAGACTACAGGAAGAATAAAACTGAAATCCAGAGGCAGGAAACTTAAGCCCAAAACCTGAGAACACCAGAAAACTCCTGACTACATGGAACTTTAAGTGATAAGTGACCGTCCAAAAGCCTCCATACCTACACTGAAACCAACCACCACCCAAGAGCCAATAAGTTTTAGAGCAAGACATACCACACAAGTTCTCCAGCAACACAGGAACATAGCCCTGAATGTCAACATACAGGCTACCCAAGGTCACACCTAACACATAGACCCAACTCAAAACTCATTACTGGGCACTCCATTGCTCTCCAAAGAGAAGAAATCAAGTTCCACGCACCAGTACACTGATGCAAGCTTCCCTAACCAGGAAACCTTGACAAGCCAAACGTCCGACCCCACCCACTGGGTAAATCCTCCACAATAAAAAGGAACCACAGACCTCCAGAATACAGAAAGTCCACTCCAGACACAGCAATCTAAACAAGATGAAAAGGCAAAGAAATACCCAACAGGTAAAGGAACAAGAAAAATGCCCACCAAGTCAAGCAAAAGAGGAGGAGATAGGGAATCTACCTGAAAAAGAATTTAGAATAATGATAATAAAAATGATCCAAAATCTTGAAAACAAAATGGAGTTACAGATAAATAGCTTGGAAACAAAGATTGAAAAGATACAAGAATTGTTTAATAAAGACCTAGAAAAAATAAAAAAGAGTCAATTAAAAATGAATAATGCAATGAATGAGATCAAAAACACTTGGAGGGAACCAAGAGTAGATAACGGAGGCAGAAGATAGGATAAGTGAGATAGAAGATAAAATGGTGGAAATAAATGAAGCAGAGAGGAAAAAAGAAAAAAGGATCAAAAGAAATGAGGACAACCTCAGGGACCTCTGGGACAATGTGAAACGCCCCAACATTCGAATCATAGGAGTTCCAGAAGAAGAAGACAAAAAGAAAGGCCATGAGAAAATACTCGAGGAGATAATAGCTGAAAACTTCCCTAAAATGGGGAAGGAAATAGCCACCCAAGTCCAAGAAACCCAGAGAGTTCCAAACAGGATAAACCCAAGGCGAAACACCCCAAGACACATATTAATCAAACTAACAAAGATCAAACACAAAGAACAAATATTAAAAGCAGCAAGGGAAAAACAACAAATAACACACAAAGGGATTCCCATAAGGATAACAGCTGATCTATCAATAGAAACCCTCCAGGCCAGAAGGGAATGGCAGGACGTCCTGAAAGTAATGAAAGAGAATAACCTACAACCTAGATTACTGTATCCAGCAAGGATCTCATTCAGATATGAAGGAGAACTCAAAAGCTTTACAGATAAGCAAAAGCTGAGAGAATTCAGCACTACCAAACCAGCTCTTCAACAAATGCTAAAGGATCTTCTCTAGACAGGAAATGCAGAAAGGTTGTATAAACGTGAACCCAAAACAACAAAGTAAATGGCAACGGGACCACACCTATCAATAATTACCTTAAATGTAAATGGGTTGAATGCCCCAACCAAAAGACAAAGATTGGCTGAATGGATACAAAAACAAGACCCCTATATATGCTGTCTACAAGAGACCCACCTCAAAACAAGAGACACATACAGACTAAAAGTGAAGGGCTGGAAAAAAATATTTCATGCAAACGGAGACCAAAAGAAAGCAGGAGTCGCAATACTCATATCAGATAAAATAGACTTTCAAATAAAGGATGTGAAAAGAGACAAAGAAGGACACTACATAATGATCAAAGGATCAATCCAAGAAGAAGATATAACAATTATAAATATATATGCACCCAACATAGGAGCACCGCAATATGTACGGCAAACACTAACGAGTATGAAAGAGGAAATTAATAGTAACACAATAATAGTGGGAGACTTTAATACCCCACTCACAACTATGGATAGATCAACTACACAGAAAATTAACAAGGAAACACAAACTTTAAATGACACAATGGACCAGCTAGACCTAATTGATATCTATAGGACATTTCACCCCAAAACAATCAACTTCACCTTTTTCTCAAGTGCACACGGAACCTTCTCCAGAATAGATCACATCCTGGGCCATAAATCTGGTCTTGGAAAATTCAAAAAAATTGAAATCATTCCAGTCATCTTTTCTGACCACAGTGCAGTAAGATTAGATCTCAATTACAGGAAAAAAATTGTTAAAAATTCAAACACATGGAGGCTAAATAACACACTTCTGAATAACCAACAAATCATAGAAGAAATCAAAAAAGAAATCAAAATATGTATAGAAATGAATGAAAATGAAAACACAACAACCCAAAACCTATGGGACACTGTAAAAGCAGTGCTAAGGGGAAAGTTCATAGCATTACAGGCTTACCTCAAGAAACAAGAAAAAAGCCAAATAAATAACCTAACTCTACACCTAAAGCAATTAGAGAAGGAAGAAATGAAGAACCCCAGGGTTAGCAGAAGGAAAGAAATCTTAAAAATCAGGGCAGAAATAAATGCAAAAGAAACTAAAGAGACCATAGCAAAAATCAACAAAGCTAAAAGCTGGTTTTTTGAAAAAATAAACAAAATTGACAAACCATTAGCAAGACTCATTAAGAAGCAAAGAGAGAAGAACCAAATTAACAAAATTAGAAATGAAAATGGAGAGATCACAACAGACAACACTGAAATACAAAGGATCATAAGAGACTACTACCAGCAGCTCTATGCCAATAAAATGGACAACTTGGATGAAATGGACAAATTCTTAGAAAAGTATAACTTTCCAAAACTGAACCAGGAAGAAATAGAAGATCTTAACAGACCCATCACAGGCAAGGAAATCGAAAGTGTAATCAAAAATCTTCCAGCAAACAAAAGCCCAGGACCAGATGGCTTCACAGCTGAATTCTACCAAAAATTTAGAGAAGAGCTAACACCTATCTTACTCAAACTCTTCCAGAAAATTGCAGAAGAAGGTAAACTTCCAAACTCATTCTATGAGGCCACCATCACCCTAATTCCAAAACCAGACAAAGATGCCACAAAAAAAGAAAACTACAGGCCAATATCACTGATGAACATAGATGCAAAAATCCTTAACAAAATTCTAGCAAACAGAATCCAACAACATATTAAAAAAATCATACACCATGACCAAGTGGGCTTTATCCCAGGAATGCAAGGATTCTTTAATATCCGCAAATCAATCAATGTAATACACCACATTAACAAATTGAAAGATAAAAACCATATGATTATCTCAATAGATGCAGAGAAAGCCTTTGACAAAATTCAACACTCATTTATGATTAAAACTCTCCAAAAAGCAGGAATAGAAGGAACATACCTCAACATTATAAAAGCCATATATGACAAACCCACAGCAAGCATCACCCTCAATGGTGAAAAATTGAAAGCATTCCCCCTGAAATCAGGAACAAGACAAGGGTGCCCACTGTCACCACTACTGTTCAACATAGTGTTGGAAGTTTTGGCCACAGCAATCAGAGCAGAAAAAGAAGTAAAAGGAATCCAGATAGGAAAAGAAGAAGTGAAACTCTCACTGTTTGCAGATGACATGATCCTCTACATAGAAAACCCTAAAGACTCTACCAGAAAATTACTAGAAGCTAATCAATGAATATAGTAAAGTTGCAGGATATAAAATTAACACACAGAAATCCCTTGCATTCCTATATACTAACAATGAAAAAAACAGAAAGAGAAATTAAGGAAACAATACCATTCACCATTGCAACAAAAAGAATAAAATACTTAGGAGTATATCTACCTAAAGAAACAAAAGACCTATACATAGAAAACTATAAAACACTGATGAAAGAAATCAAAGAGGACACAAACAGATGGAGAAACATACCGTGTTCATGGATTGGAAGAATCAATATTGTCAAAATGGCTATTCTACCCAAAGCAATCTATAGATTCAATGCAATCCCTATCAAGCTACCAACGGTATTTTTCACAGAACTAGACCAAAGAATTTCACAATTTGTATGGAAATACAAAAAACCTCGAATAGCCAAAGTAATCTTGAGAAAGAAGAATGGAACTGGAGGAATCAACCTGCCTGACTTCAGACTCTACTACAAAGCCACAGTCATCAAGACAGTATGGTACTGGCACAAAGACAGAAATATAGATCAATGGAACAGAATAGAAAGCCCAGAGATAAATCCACGAACCTATGGACACCTTATCTTTGACAAAGGAGGCAAGGATATACAATGGAAAAAAGACAACCTCTTTAACAAGTGGTGCTGGGAAAACTGGTCAACCACTTGTAAAAGAATGAAACTAGAACACTTTCTAACACCATACACAAAAATAAACTCAAAATGGATTAAAGATCTAAATGTAAGACCAGAAACTATAAAACTCCTAGAGGAGAACATAGGCAAAACACTCTCCGACATAAATCACAGCAAGATCCTCTATGACCCACCTCCCAGAATATTGGAAATAAAAGCAAAACTAAACAAATGGGATCTAATGAAACTTAAAAGCTTTTGCACTACAAAGGAAACTATAAGTAAGGTGAAAAGACAGCCGTCAGATTGGGAGAAAATAATAGCAAATGAAGAAACAGACAAAGGATTAATCTCAAAAATATACAAGCAACTCCTGAAGCTCAATTCCAGAAAAATAAATGACCCAATCAAAAAATGGGCCAAAGAACTAAACAGACATTTCTCCAAAGAAGACATACAGATGGCTAACAAACACATGAAAAGGTGCTCAACATCACTCATTATTAGAGAAATGCAAATCAAAACCACAATGAGGTACCATTACACGCCAGTCAGGATGGCTGCTATCCAAAAGACTACAAGCAATAAATGCTGGAGAGGGTGTGGAGAAAAGGGAACCCTCTTACACTGTTGGTGGGAATGCAAACTAGTACAGCCACTATGGAAAACAGTGTGGAGATTTCTTAAAAAACTGGAAATAGAACTGCCATATGACCCAGCAATCCCACTTCTGGGCATACACACTGAGGAAACCAGATCTGAAAGAGACACGTGCACCCCAATGTTCATCGCAGCACTGTTTATAATAGCCAGGACATGGAAGCAACCTAGATGCCCATCAGCAGATGAATGGATAAGGAAGCTGTGGTACATATACACCATGGAATATTACTCAGCCATTAAAAAGAATTCATTTGAATCAGTCCTAATGAGATGGATGAAACTGGAGCCCATTATACAGAGTGAAGTAAGCCAGAAAGATAAAGAACATTACAGCATACTAACACATATATATGGAATTTAGAAAGATGGTAATGATAACCCTATATGCAAAACAGAAAAAGAGACACAGAATGTACAGAACAGACTTTTGAACTCTGTGGGAGAAGGTGAGGGTGGGATGTTTCAAAAGAACAGCATGTATACTATGGTGAAACAGATCACCAGCCCAGGTGGGATGCATGAGACAAGTGCTCGGGCCTGGTGCACTGGGAAGACCCAGAGGAATCGGGTGGAGAGGGAGGTGGGAGGGGGGATCGGGATGGGGAATAAGTGTAAATCTATGGCTGATTCATATCAATGTATGACAAAACCCACTGAAATGTTGTGAAGTAATTAGCCTCCAACTAATAAAAAAATCAAAAAAAAAAAAAAAGAAAATAAAATTTAAAATACAGAAGACTTAAAAAAAAAAAATAAAATAAAAAAAATAAAAAAAAAAAATCAATCATGTATATAAGTAATCTGTCATAATACTTGCTTTATGACTCTCCTTAAATGCATTTTCTTTTTCTCTTCATCTGCCTCTTAGATTACAGATACATTCACATAGATAAAATTGTAAAATAAATTAAGTTCTTTAATCTTAAAATACTTTGATAACAGTAAAGTTCAATGATAAATTATAATATAAATATGTGTATGATAAATTATAAATATATGTGTGTATATATATATGTACATATATATGATTTATATAATTATAAAGCTAAGCCAGTTGGCCAGGGATAAAATACTAGTTCCTCCAGTTCTCAAGTGTGTGGCATTGAACAATTCCTTTAAATATTTTCTATCGCTATTTCCTCATCTTAAAACTAGTATGATAGTTCTTTCCTTAGTTGCTAATTACTTCCAAAATTAACTGGTAACTATTAAGCTTTCAGTAAATGTTTGCTCTTTTTATCAGGTAGACTTCTCTTGCAGAGGTGGGAAAAATCAGTTCACATTCTACACTGTAGACACGACTTTCTTGAGGGTGGTGAATGAGACTCTTTTCCCATAAACCTTAAAAGACTTTGTTGAATTACCTACTTTATAAATAAAGCAGCAAATAGTAAGTGACTTCCGTGGGCGTATATCTTTGAGGAAACGTTTTGTCTCAGAGAAGGAGAAGTTCTGCATCAAAACAAATGTTTTATCATAGTACAAAATATGAAGGAAATAATCCAGTTTTAAAGTGCCACCATATACCACACACCTATACTTGTCTAGTCTCCCTAAACATGAATTCAAGTGACGTGCTCTTAGATTAAACCAAAGGGCACATGCCAGCAACTTAGTGAATCATCACTTATTTCATGAAGGGTAGGGTGAGTTTACTTTTTATTGTTTGTGACTTTATATTGTTTGGTTAACAATAATCCAGTGTGATTGAGAATAGATTAAAAGTGTAGAGAACATTTCAAAGTGGAACATACCTTGAGAAACTTTTTCATAGACAGAAACATCCAAGATACTGAGAAAAGCTGGAAAAGGGTCAATGGGAAATATTATGGTAGATAATATTGCATAAAATGGCAAATTTAAGAACTGAAGCTGAACAGTAATTCCCTTAGAATTAAGTACAGATTCTGCTAATTAGTTACTTCGCAGATTATATAATATAAATTAAATGCCTGTAATAAAAAACATAGCAATTATTTTAATCTATTTAAATTTGCCAAAGTTTCATTCATGGGTACCCTCCATTTTAGAGCACACAGTTATTTTCAGTTGCAATGCAACTGAAATGCAATTAAGTGCAATAATTGTGTAAAATATGTGTATTTGTACTTTATGGTGGTGGCCCTGGAGAACATTTCCCATTTTAAAGAAATCAGCTACAAAGCAAGCCCTGTCAATTATTTGCATGCAGTTTTCACAGATTTCACAGGAAAATATGGACATGGCGTATTTGTATAAATATTTTGATATATACATTTGGACAACTAAATATTTTGTAAAACACTGTGCGCAAAAAGCTCACTGTTCATTAGGCAGATTTGTCCCCTGTGCTGCTGATTCCCGTCTTCACCCTAAAGATGAGCAAATGGACTAATTCAGTGTTCCATCAATTGATATATACAGGTTTAAATGATCATGAATGCTGCCTCCCATCCATCATGTTCTTGTATCACCATGAAATTCCTCAGTTGATACATAAACATGAGTGCCTCACCTTACTGACATAACACGCACACGTACACACCTGGAAATGCAGGTATAAATCCTGCAAATATTTTTCTGCAGGACCTTTTAAGGTTCCATTTCAAAACTACCTTTAGCACCTGTTACTTCAAAATATGCTAACATTAACAATTTTTGTTGGGTATAGAACACAGTTTGATTTTTTCTTACAGTTATTAATCTCCTGATAGTTTAACTCCAAATTTCAAATGTTTGAAGAAATCTTGCTTTATACTGTCATCAGTTTTCCTTTTGTATGGAAATACATAGGTTTTATTTCAAAGAGCAATGATAACAAAGTAGTTGGAGACATTGCATAATGTGTATTATTAAGCCTTCATTTAAATCACTTTTCAGAGGCATTGAGCTCTCTTCTGTCTGATCATCACCTCCAGTAGCTATGCAAGGGCAAGTAGGGAAGGTTATCTGAAGAGATCTGTGTTGATTATAATTGCATGGAGGAATGTACCCTTTCAAATTCCTCCCTTACTTTATTTTCCAAAGTACAGGATAGTGCTGACAGACCTCACAGCATGGTATCAGTTTTCCCTGGGTCAAAGAATAGTCCTGTGGTACGCAAAATGTAATTGTGTTCAGCAGGATAACAGATAATTGGGATTGGCATAGAGATATATTTTTATCAGGTCCTCTGCTGTATACAGCTGCTTATTATTTGTTCCTGAGATGTGGGAGAAGTCATAATAACAATTTCTTTATAGCAATCAAAAGAGCTATCAATAAAGTGTTCCTGTGATCCCACTGTATCAGGTGAGCAAGAACATACAGAAATGAAATATAGGATTCTAGTTCTCTGTCGCAACTAAGAATGTACCTCATAGGGCTCATCCAGGCTCTTGACAAAAATGTTTTTCTCTAAGAGAAACTGAAAAAGTAATTGAAGACATACTGGCAGAGAATCCTCTGGTTTCTGTTTTTGCATGTAAAGATCTTTGACGTTATCACTCCTGTACTGATCATAAGAAATGACTGGAAAGACTAAAAATTAGTGACTGACTTTGCTTGGACCCATTAGAGAACAGAAGTTATAGAGAAAACCGTAATCCCAACCTTTGAAAAACCATGCAAATCAGTCTCTTCCCTCCCCCACCCTCCTGTCCCACCTCCCCTTTCTCTCACTGCTTCCTCTCTCTCAGATATAGATATGGAGAGATAGGAACAGTTGCCAAGTCACCATTATAATAAATTTCCTGTTTGTATTTTTTTTAACCAGTTTTTTTCTAGAAAGTGATTGGTGTTGAGCAAATAAAGTATTTCATTAATTTAAAAGTATATTTTTATATAGCAAAACCTTTATTTGGATTTTAAATGTACTTTGCACTCTGTTATAGTCTCCCAAGATGAATTAGGCATAGTGCCTTTCATGAAAAAACTATACCATCATATTTTTAGCACATTGTTATGGAATAGAAATATTTCACATTCTAAACACATCATGTAATCTGTTTCATTTGCAATAATATGATTTGCTGCTGCATCTATTTTACTCACATTATTACATCCAAAATTGGAGTCACAAAATTTGTACATAAAGCTTAACAGATGGAGTTCTTAAATTTTATCCAGCAAACAATAATCTACCACGAGTGCTTAAGAGTCCTATTCTAACACATTGAACAGATGCAATTTCAGTTTCAGCACATCTATTCCTAAATGAAAGAGCCCTTTTGAATTTGATATTTTGTTCATTTTTGAAATTAAGAATATGATAGTCTGAAAATAGTTGTCAGTCCTTTAAAATAAAAAGAATATATTATGCTGTTCCAAAATTTATACAATACATATTTACTGTTACATAGAAATTTTAAATGGATAAAGGAGTTACTTAAAAGTTTGCTGCAAAATTTTAGAACCAATGGTTTAGTGCTTTACATTAGCGCTTTTCCAAATGAAAAATAATTTAGGTTGACTTGACAAATTAATCATCTTTGTGTTAAACGTTTACATCTAAAACTAAAAAACATAATTTGCATTACCATTCAGTGCCTCTGGATGTTATAATTGTATCTGTATATCTATTTCAAATTTTATGAATATGTCTTCTACCTAATAACATCCTTGTACCAGTTGGCTTATTTTAAGATAGCATAATTATCACAAAGGAAAAAAATAAAAACCTCATAGTGCCAGTAGTCATTTTGAATCACTACAACTGTGAATAAATTAATTTTTTTTTCCTTACACATACAATGTATTCAGGAAAGCTGGGATTTTAATTCATTAGCATTCAATAAACCACATGTGCCGTATATAGACCTGGTTTTCTCATAATCAATTTTCAGTCTTCTAGGACAGATTATCCTTAGGTATTGAAAATAAAATGCATATATCTTTCAATCTTTATTCAAAACGGGAATTTGACACATTAGAAAAGAATAAAAGAGTATTGTGAAATACTGCTGCTGCTAAGTCGCTTCAGTCGTGTCCGACCCTGTGCGACGCCATAGACGGCAGCCCACCAGGCTCCCCCGTCCCTGGGATTCTCCAGGCAAGAGCACTGGAGTGGGGTGCCATTGCTTCTCCATTGTGAAACTAGACAGTACAAAGTAGGTTAAATTACATATTTAACATTAGAATAAAATAATACAGACAATTATTTACTATAGATATTTGAAGTTTTTTTAAAATTCAGACCAGGGCAGAAAATTACCTTCAAAAGTTGAGAATGAATTATTCTGATGATTCTTCTTTATCAACTATTCCTTAATAGGTCCTATTTACCTAGGTAACACCTCTCCTATTTTCCCTTTCTTGCCAAATGCAAACTGAGTGACAGAATGATGAAAATATCTAGCCAGTAATTTTGTTTGTTTGTTTTTTGCCCAGCTTCTTTGACAGTGGTTACCAGAATCAATCACTGGTCAATTTTAAGATAAACAGAGTGTCTCTGTAGCTTATAGGAAGAAATAGAGAGTCAACAATATCAAATAAGTAGGAGAAATGTAGCTTACAGCCAAGAGCAACAAAAGAAGGCATGAGTAGGTATTTTCTCCTGTCACCTTTCTCTCTGTTAAATTGAGTCCTAGAGAAGAAAAAACATACCATTGTACTTTGGTAGGAAAAAGCTCCTATATATTTAGTTTAGAAGACAAATTGTATGTGAGTGTATGTGATGTATATATACAGAGTATATGTCCGTATACTTGTTTGTTCTTAAACTGCTTCATCATCTGTTTTTCCCTGTCTTTCGTTATGAATGAATTGACATTTTAAAGGTCACAAGGACCACAATTACTGGCATGCCTGCTGATTCAAAGCAGAAAAAAAAAATCCCAAAACTAAGATTGATAATTCTGTGGTGGCTGAAGACATTTATTTTATTGACTCCTCTCTAATAGGCTAGTAAGAAAGAATATGTTATTTGGTCTGCTTGAAACAAACTCCTTCTATGTATTTTATGAATAGCTTCCAAATGATCAACAAAACATGACATCCCAATTATTTTATGTTTTGTTTACCATAATGAAATGCCATAGGTAGACATAAAAAGCAATCTTTCAGTGTATAAAATATGCCAACAATAATTGTCTATGGCAGTGGATATTTATGTAGATGCTATTTTAAAAATCCACTGCAACTCTTCATTTTCTGTAACTTAAATTTTTCTTTCTCTACTTGCATTCGGCTTCCATCATCAGGCACCTAGTTTGATTACAGAAACTATGAAGATAAGTATAGATCTTTTCCTCCCAAAATATGCATGAGCATGTACCTGGATAAATGGTGCATGTAATTTCAAAGGCTTTATGAAACCTCTGAAAATCATATGTGGATCCTGGTCCTCCAACAAGAAATGGAGGCTATTTTCAAAACTACTATCAGATCTAGCTCAGAAACAGATCTGTTCTTTTCTATCCTTTTTAATGATTACTCTTAAGTAGAGAAAATTCCACTAGTTAATGATGAATAATATGCATATGCATTTTATCAGTCATAGTGATCAGCTAATTTATCTATTGACTTACCAGAAATGTGATCTTTTGAATGGCATTTGTATAACTTCCTTTAAAATTGTATTTCAGTTACTATGTATTGTCTCCATTGGGAAATGTAGATATCCTCCCACAGACATATCATTGGATTTTACATTTGTAAACCAGTGATCAGTGGAATTGGAATGACTTAGACACCTTTAGGAGCAAACAAAAGAGGAACCACCTTTACTATTGTCATTTGCTTTTGTGCTGACTTGGAAACAGTCAAACGAGTGATGTTCTCTGAGTGAGTGAGTTAGTGAAAGTTGCTCAGTCATGTCCACTCTTTGTGACCCTATGGTCTACACAGTCCATGGAATTTTCCAGGCCAATCAGGCATAAATGCAATTGCTTTATGATGTAATAAGTTACATATTCTCCATTATATCACCTTAATTTTTTCCCCTCATATTTGTATTAGTTAGCTTCATCTACCCTATAACAGTTCCTTTTATAATATGTCCTATTCTGTTTTAAGAAGAAGCAAATATAAGGTGGACAAATATGTTCAACATTACAAAAAAAGCAAGAAAAACAGGTTTTGGATTTTAAAAGATGCATGAGTTCAGAGTATGTCGACATGATTGGCAGATGTCAAAATGTTCCTTCACATATATGATTGAAAAGTAATAAAGGAAATAATTCAGCTGTCTGTGAGTTTGCCTTACGTCTGTAATCAAAGTGTCGCTGTTCAAAGTTCAACATGACAGCTTCCTAATTTTCATTGCTTATTTAATTTTTTAAAGTTGCCAAACCCTCAAGGGCTAAATTCCAATGATTTGCTCATTATTAGAGAAGTTGAAATTGAAGAACAATGAGCATAAAAATATCATAAAAAATAAGGAAATGAACAATAGTAAAAATGGAAGGGTGCATTTCACATAATGTTATTTGAATTAAGCATAACTATGACAAAATTTCCAGTTAACTTTTGGGTAATATTGAATTCATAAACCTTGAAACATTATTCAAACTGGCATTTAGTTATGTGCATTTACTGAGCACTTGGCTTTATGTTAGGCAGTGATTCTGTATAAATCACATTAAAGCATAGGTAGATATTTTTATTTCTAATATTCATGTTCATATATTATTAATGTATTTAAAATATAAACTTTTATGACTTTATTTTAGCCCAATCCATGCATTAATTTGAGAGAAAATATAATTCTTTTCAGTTTTTTAATGTTCACAGGGTTTTTTTATATGCATCATCAAACATACACTCCTTTAGCTTTTCTTTTTTTGATCAGACATCCCACAGTATTATTCTTTGACTTACACTTTTTAAAATTTGTATAGGTAAATACAGTTTTTCTTTAATTCCTTTAATATTTCACTTTGTTTCACTTTACTTTTTTTTCCGTCTTGACATTTTAATTCATTTTTCAGTGTTGTGTTTTTAATGTATACTTAAAGATTGTTATACATAGCCCCCTAAATTAATATGTCGTTTGTATATCAGTGATCTTGAAATCTGTTATCATAAGTAGATAAAAATATTTAATAAATTCCTTAAATTCATTGATTTCCTGAAAGGCATGATTTTTTTTCCATATGTGTTTTTTAATGTGCAACTTAGTACTGCTGTGAAACAGGAAAAATGAATAAACTATAAGTATCACTGACTCAATGGACATGAGTTTGAGTAAACTCCGGGAGTTGGTGATGGACAGGGAGGCCTGGTGCGGTGCAGTCCATGAGGTCGCAAAGAGTTGGACACAACTGAGCAACTGAACTTAATATACGTAGAAATGAATGACTGACTTGTCCAATGTAATGTGTAATCAAAAGGCAAGTAATAGAAGAGTCCATAGAATACCACTAAATATTTGGT
Organism: Cervus canadensis; assembly: GCF_019320065.1. Lineage (NCBI taxonomy): Eukaryota > Metazoa > Chordata > Mammalia > Artiodactyla > Cervidae > Cervus > Cervus canadensis. The sequence continues at coordinate 31,228,389 of NC_057394.1, forward strand.
ATCTGATTATTTAGTAATACTCCTCTATGCCTATATGAACAGACTCAAAATTACAATGACATAAACTACATGTATAGAAAATTTTCTCTCACTATTAGTGTGGAGAGAGAAGTTGCACCTTAAAGTCATACTTCTAGGTTGTTATGCAACCATAACCTATCATCTGTTGTCTCTTCATCCAGAAAAAGCAAAAGAGGATGGAGAACAAACAATTTTCTCTTTAGCAGTGCTGTAAGTCACACACACAAATTCAGGCACACTTCATTGGCTAGAAGCTAGTTTCACCGGTCACTATTATAGTAGCTGGGAGCGAGAGTCACAAACATCATCTCTCTTGATCTAGATCTGTTTGTCCTACGTAAGGTGTTATCTGTGTACCTGTGGTGGTAAGGGGTTATTTCTTAAAGAAATAGAAATTTCTGTCACATCATTTAGAAAACATTAAAATTCAAAACTGATTAATATATTACTTAAGGTTTTATATATATATTGAAAAAAAATGAGTAACATTATATAACAAAAAATTAGAGCTATTACAGTTTTTATTTACTTATGATTTATAGCTGATATTTATCTATATAATTCTGAATACAAAAAATATAAATAGTATACTTAAAATACGAACCTCCTAAATTTTTTGCATCTACCCAGTCATGTTTTAGGGGCAATTTATGTTTTCATATGCAAACATGTACATGGATATATAACCTGTCTTAAGCTGTTACCTTATTTTACTTGATATATTTTAGATATTTATAAAAGAATATGAAGTTTTTCCATAGTTTTCACAGCTGCTTTATATTTATTGTTTAGGCTTTGTATGTTTTTTTTTTTTCTCTAAGCATCAGTTAAGACTTCTGTTTAATGAGGACAAAAGTACTATCCACTTAATAAATCCATACAGATATGCTAGGTTTTTACAGTGAACTCAATGTCTAGTTGTTGGTAAAACATCCCATATATATTAATTATTGCTTTTAATAGTATTAATATTAATAGTATTATAGTATTAATAGTATTATTATAGTATAGTAATATAGTATGTGTATATATATAATATAGTAATGTAGTATTATAGCAATTTAGTATTATAGTATTATAGTAATATAGTATATATATAATATAGTAATATAGTATTATAGCAATATAGTATTATAGTATTATTAATAGTATTAATAGAATTGCAAAGTGTTTAGCATATTTTAGAAACAGTGAGCTTCCTGAGTGGCACGAGTGGTGAAGAACCTGCCTGCCAATGCAGGAGACCTAAGAGACACAGGTTCAATCTCTGGGTCAGGAAGATCCCCTGCAGGAGAGGGCATGGCAACCCACTTCAGTGTTCTTGCCTGGAGAATCCCACCGACATAGGAGTCTGGCAGGCTACTGTCCATAGGGTGGCAAAGAGTCAAACAGGATTGAATCAACCTAGCAGCAACAACAATACAGCATTTTTTAAATGATGGTACATTTTTATGCATATTTCCATCATACACTAATAGATTATGGTATAGTGAAGATAACTTTATATGCACAGAGAAACTAAAAAACTTGTGACCTGCTTTACCATGATACTGGCTTTATTGAGATGATCTGGAAGCAAACCCTCAATATCTCTGAGGTATGCTTGTATTTTACTGTTGCAATAAGCAATATTTCCTTATTTTTGTGCCTAAATAATATTTGTATATGTGTATATATATATGTACACACATGTATATGTATATGTATGCATATATCCATATACATGTAAGTATATATATACACACACATATGTACATATGAAAATTTCCTTATCCCATCATCCATTGCTAGACACTTTGTAGACACTTTGGTTATGTCTGTATTTTGACTATTGTGAATAATGCTGTGATTAACATGGGGTTGCAAATACCTCTTTGAGTTAATGTTTTTGTTCTCTTTGACAGATACCCAAAATAGAATTTCTGGATCATGCAGTAGTTCTATGTTTAATTTTTTGAGGAAAGTCCATATTGTTTTCCATAGTGGTTATACCAATACCAATATACATATATATATATACCAATATACATCGCAAACCAACAGTGTACAACAGTTCTCTTTTTCTCTACATTCTAGTCAGCAATTGTTATTTCCCATTTTTGGTAATAACTACTGTAACAGGTGTGAGGTGATAGTTCCTTGTGGTTTTAAATTTTCCCTGATATTAGTAATGTTGAGCACCTTTTTATGGATGTTGGCCATCTACATGTCATCTTTGGAAAAAAATTCATTTGTTGCCATTTCATTTTATTGATATTTCTTTTTCTGTGCAGAAGATTAGTGTGATGAAGCTCCATTTGTGTATTTGCCCTTTTGTTGCCTTTGCTTTTAATTTCATATCCAAAAAACCATCACCAAGACCAAAGTCAAGGAGCTTATGGCTTTTTATAGTTTCAGTTCTTTTTTTCAAGTCTTTGATTCATTTTGAGTTAGATATTGTATATGGTATTTGATACAACTTCATTCTTTTGCATGTGCCTGTCCAGTTGTTTTTTTTTCAGAACCATTTATTGAAGAGACTCTCCATTTCTTACTATGTGGTTTTGGCTTTGTTGTCATAAATTAATTGACCGTATATGCATGAGTTTATTTCTGGGCTCTTTATCCTCTTCCATTGATCTATGGGTGTATTTTTGATTGTTACCACTTTGTAATGATAGTTTAAATCATGGTAAGAGATGCCTCTGGCTTGTTCGTTCACTCTTTGGTAAAGTGTCATAGGAATTTTGATAGGGATTACATTGATTTGTAGATTGCTTTGGACAGTATAGACATTTTAACAATATTAATTTTCCCAATCCATGAGGAAAGAGAAACTTTGCATTTATTATCTCCTCTTCTAATTCTTAATATCTTCTAGATTTTAGTGTACAGATTTTTGTTGTTATTGTTGTTTTTAGTTGCTAAGTTGTGTCAGACACTTTTGGGACCCCCATAGACTGGAGCCCGCCAGGCTCTTCTGTCCATGGGATTTCTCAGGCAAGAATACTGGAGTGGGTTACATTTCCCTCTCCAGGGGATCTTCCCAACTCAGGGATTGAACCCACATTTTCTGCATCTCCTGCATTGGCAGGTGGATTTTTTTTATCAGTGAGCCACCAGGCTCATTTAAATTTATTCCTAGATATTTTATTGTTTTGGATACACCTTTCTTTAAACATTGGATACACTTTTTTCTATACATGGGATATACATTTTTGCACATTAGATACATGTTTTGTTAATGTGCTCTATCACTGATTGATTTGCAGATGTTGAAAATTTTTTATAACCTGGGAATATATCCCACTTGATCTAATATAGGATCCTTTCAAGGTATTACTGAATTCAGTTTGTTAATATTTTGTTGAGAATTTTTTAATCTATTTTTATCAGGTATATTGACCTGCAGTTTTCTCCTGCTGTCCTGTTCTGATTTTTGTGGCAAGGTAATGCTGGCCTTATAAAATAGATTTGGAAGTGTTACCTTGTCCCCTATTTTCTGAAAGACTATAAAAAGCATTGGTATTATTTGAATGTTTGGTAGGATTCATCAGTAAGGGTCAGATCGTCATCATTTCAAGATCAAGTGGTCTTGAAATTTTGTTTGTCTCTGATTACTGATTCAATCTCTAGTAATGATGTAATTACTAGTAGTCCTAATACTGATTCTTACTAGTAATTAGTCTGTTCATATTGTCTGTTTCTTCATGACTCAGTTCTGGAAGATGGTATGCTTCTAGGAATTCATTCATTTCTTTCTTATTATTTATTTATTTTTTAATTGAAGGATAATTACTTTACAGAATTTTGTTTTCTGTCAAACCTCAGCATGAATCAGCCATCGGCATTCATTTCTTTTCAGTTGTCCAGTTTGTTGCCAAATAATTGTTCATTGTACTCTTATAATTCTTTGCATTTCTGTGAAATTGGTGGTAATATCTCCTCTTTTGTTTTTTATTTTACTTATTGGAGTTTTCTCTCTTTCTTGGTGACTCTAGCTAAAAATTTGTCAGTTTTATTTCTTAAAAAAAAAAAAAAGAGTTCTTAGTTTCATTTCTTTTTCCCTTTCAGCCTCTATTTATTTCTGCTCTATTTACTGCCTTCTTTCTACTAATGATGGTCTTTGTCTTTTCTTCTTTTTCTAGTTCCTTGAGATGTACAGTTGAGTTGTTTGTTTGAGATCTTTCTTGCTTCTTGATGTAGGCATTTATTGCTCTAACCTCTGTTCTTAGAACTGCTTTTTCTACATCCTATATTTTTTGGTATGTTATATTTACATTTTTTATCTCAAGGTATTTTTGAACTTCTCTTTTCATTTGTCTGTACCTCTTAGTTGTTCAAAAGCATGCTGTTTAATCTTTATATATTTGTGAATTTTCCAGTTTTTTATTGTAATGTATTTCCAGTTTCATATTATTGTTGTAAGAAAAGATTCTTGACATGATTCCTGTCTTCTTATATTCATAAAGGCTTGTTTTGTTCCCTAATATATCTATTCTAGAGAATATTCCATATGCCCTTGAAAAGAAGGTGCATTAAATTGAATATTCTATATATCTGTTGTATCTATCTTGTCTAATGTGTCACTGAAAACCAGTGTTTCCTTATTGATTTTCTGTCTGGATGATCTATCCATTCATAAAGTGGAGTATTAAATTCCCCTACTATTATTGTATTACTGTCTATTTTCCCTTTGTCTGTTAGTATTTGATTTATATATTTAAATGTCCTTTCATTGGGTGCATATATAAGTATCCTCTTTTTGGATTAAAAATTATTTCTTATCTTGCTCTAATTGCTGTAAATAATTTTGATGGTTTGACAATATGCTCATGTTAGGTAAAAATATGCCTTATCAAAATCATATTTAAAAGGATTAGCTAATATATCAAAGTAATGTAGCAGATAGGAACTTAATTCAGTTTATGAGTTCAACTGAGAGTTGAACTGCCTCTCTTAAGTGTAGCCCTCACATGTGGACAAAGTCTAGGAACATTGGTGTTTAATGCTACAGAGTTTTATTTTTTCCTGTGATTGGTGAGCTTTTTATATTTGGGATATAATTGACCAAGATGTTTTGTGGTGGTTGTTTGGGGAACTGTATATTTTTATTTCTTTCGTTAATGGTAATAAAGAATCGTATTTGAAAGTTCAGTTATTTGCATTACATAATTGACTTTCATCACTTACTATAACACCTTTTGAGGATATACATCTCTCCATTATTCACTGTTAGGTCAAAGTTTTGAAAATCAAATGATGAATGGGTATAGGATGTCTACTTTCCAAGCATAGTCAAATAAAGTTTTGATACTTTTTTTTTTTTTTTCTGATTTATAAGTGTGTGCTCACAGCAACATTTCTCAGGAGCCTGAGGAGTTTAAAAAAGTTGCAGAGACTCTGCTCTGGTCCCTGCTGTCAAGAAAAATGCATGGTGAGGTTGTTTAGGTGGTGTTACTGTTTGTTGTCCTTCTGATCTTGTCAGCATCTTTATGTGTCAGCAGCTCCGAACTGTGAAAGACAGCCAAGATATAAAAAGCCACTGACTCTATTCTCTTCACTGCCTTCTTTAGATATCAGATTTCTTTTGGCAAAAGTTTGTCTGGTTCTGTGATGGCTTAACCTACAAGAGCAGATCCTTAGAGTCTATACTTCATCAGCTTCTTCCACTTCGTAATCTGATTTTCTTGACTTTTCCAAAATAACTGGGAAATTTAGCATTATGCTTTCAAAATGATTCTGAAAATGTACCTGAAAATTTTCTTTCTTTCTTTCTCTCTCTTCCCTCATTCAGTACTAATTTATAGGATTTTGAGTGCTTATTTCTATATCTTATTGTTAATACTTATCTCTCTTTATTTTCCTTTTTCACTGTTGCATCTCTCTGCCTACTTTTGGTGGCAAAAGATGTTATTTCTTTCTGCGAGAGAAGAATCTAAAAAATAAAAATAAAAACCATATATTTGTATTTAGAAAACTCAAGTGTACTGTTTGCAGTAGAATTCCTAGTGTTTTCCCTACTTAGAGGGAGCAATACTATTACTCAGTGTTCATAAGATTCTCATATTGTTATGGCACTATTCATGAGTATATCTGCAATATCATAGTGTTATTTATAATGATTAAACCTACCTTCTACACTGACAATCATAAAGAGCTTAGTATAGGGATAATATTACATTTGTTTTAAATTAAAAGATATGCATGTAAATTTAAAATATGTAAAATCAAGAATGACTGTAAGCTATTCAAATAGAAGGTTGACATAATTTTCTATCCAGGGTATGAGGGATAACTAGTCATGTAATACTGTTCTTAGTTGACTGTATGGATATCTAGAAGAATACAACTCCTATAATGACATATTCTAAAATATTAAAATAATATATGATGACATGGGCTTTCCAGGTGGCATTAGTGGTAAAGAACCCACCTACCAATGCAGGAGACATGAGAGACGTGGGTTCAATACCTGGGTCTGGAAGATCCCCTGGAGAAGGAAATGGCAACCCCTCCTGTATTCTTGCCTGGAGAATCCAATGGACAGAGGAGCCTGGCAGGCTGCAGTCTATAGGTTGCAGAGTTGGACATGACTGAAGCAACTTAGCAAGCAGACATGATGATACAACTTGCAGAATTTTTGTTTTCCCATTTCTCCTTTAAATGTAATGGTATATTAATTTGATAGTATATTTAATTTAAAGATTATATATTTGATCTTCATATCAAATGTTAAGAATTTTCAACTTTTTAAAGAATTGAAATAATTTTTAAGAGGAGAAGACTATTTCTCATACCACCCATCACAATAGTAGAATGGAATAGGTCAATATGAGCATTTTTCTAATCAACAATGGAGCAAAGAGTGAGGAAAAATATCTATCTTTGAAGCTTAAATACAAGGAAACAAGGAATTACTTGCTATTTTAGAAGTATAATAGGTCAGTTAACAATATAGTCACACATAAAAGTTTTAAAAAATTTCTGGGAATTCCCTGGCCATCCAATGCTTAGGATTTCACACTTCCACTACAAGTGGCATGAGTTCAGTCCCTGAACAGGGAGCTAAGATCTTGCATGTTGCACAGGATATGCCACAGTGCAGCCAGAAAAAAAGAAATGTTGCAAGTAGTTCTTCAGAGAGAAGGAAAATGATATAGGTTAGAACCTCAGGTCTACATAGCAGAGAGAGTTTGGGAAATGAGGTATTGAGAAACAAAGGTAAAATCATAAAAATTTTTGCACTTCTTGTAACTCAATTTAAGTATAATCTTAAATCTCCAGTTAATCTAGAACAGCAACTTATTGTATCACTAAATTGGAATTTATACCAGTGAAGAGACTTTTTAGGCTGAATTAAAAATTAGAATATTAATATAATGCTTTGCCACTTATGAATAAACACCAATTTTTTTCAAGATTTTTCTTAACACTTATCTTCTCATCTACTAAAATATTATCAAGCTGTTTCATCCATCCTGTTCCTTGGCCTTGAGATCTATCTTTATTTACTACCATGGGACCAGTTGGAATTGTCCATTTGGACAATATACTCAGATTCTAATAACCAACATCTATAGTTGTCTTTTTCTTAGACTTCCTCTCCAAAATTTCCTTAACTCAAAATTTCAATTTTCACAAAATTAGAAGCACAAGAACATTGAGGCCTCTAGAATATTAGATAGCTTTTTTATTCATGTTGATTGGAGATTCATGAGACTCAGGCTGTTTGTTGATCAATGAATCTAGGCACTTGACTAAACATTGATTCTATATCACTCACTTGCCATGTATAGTGACACTAGTTAGTGCATGAAGAGTTCCAAAAGGAAGATGCATGTATCCGGAATGCCCCTATATTCTGACTCTCTATCAAGTAAACCATATTTTCTAATGTCTCAAGACTGTACCCAAGCCTTAATCAAAAGAACCTTGGCACCTGTTTATGACACTTCCCACTCAAAAGGTTTATATAGTCATTTTTTATTCAATATGGTATACAATATGATAATATTTGGTAACATACCAATTTAGAAATTTTTATTTAAAAAAAGACAATATAAGCCCAAATTTTGGATCATATCACTCTTATTTAAGAGGGATGTGATTTTATTCATAAACTGTGATGTGATCTAATTTTATTTATAAAATTTTATGAATAGATATTTTGAAGTCTGTTTTGTTGTGCAGGTATGCCCTTTAGGTTCCAAGTGAATTGCTACATCCTGATTTTAAAAGGTAACTGTCTTCTGGGTCATGCCAAAACCCTTTCAAATATTTTCAAACAGAATTTGCAATAAAAAGAGAATCATTAAAAATACATGAATGTGGTAGGAAACTTGGGAAAAGGCCATTAGTGTCTGTTCAGTTCCTTAGGAAAGAAGATGAAAGAAAATGCTCATGTCAAGATATATCATGTTTAATCTAAAAATATGGAGGTAGCTTTTCATGTGAAATATGTTTCATTTAATTAATTTCAGGTACTCTTGAGAAACAAAATGACTCAACATAATTGCAATATGAATTTTCATGAACAAGAGTCTAATTGGAGTTTTTCATCATACCTTTGTAAATGATTACTCCCAACAAGACAAAATTAAAGTGATTGCCATGAAATACAGTCCTACCTTGCACATAAAAGAACTAAATTAAGATGATGATTCAAGGATGGAAAGCGTATGGACAAATATATGTATAATAGTTTACTTTAAAATGCTGCTAAACTTAATTTCCTGAATTTACTATTCATGAAATTTTCAAAAATTTGAAACTTACATAATGTAACTTTATCAAGAGGAGCTAAAGTATAAGAAAAATGTAAATGTATGATAAGAATTTCAGTTGAGCTATTTCAAATGCCAGTGATGGAACTCCAGTTGAGCTATTTCAAATCCTAAAAGATGATGCTGTGAAAGTGCTGCACTCAATATGTCAGTGAATCTGGAAAACTCAGCAGTGGCCAAGGACTGGAAAAGGTCAGTTTTAATTCCAATCCAAAGAAGGGCAGTGCCAAAGAAAGTTCAAACTACCGCACAATTGCACTTATCTCACACACTAGCAAAGTAATGCTCAAAATTCTCCAAGCCAGGTTTCAATAGTGTGTGAACTGTGAACTTCCAGATGTTCAAGCTGGTTTTAGAAAAGGCAGAGGAACCAGAGATCAAATTGCCAATATCCACTCAATCATTGAAAAAAGTAAGAGAGTTCCAGAAAAACATCTACTTTTGCTTTGTTGGCTACGCCAAAGCCTTTGACTGTGTGGATCACAACAAACTGTGGAAAATTCTGAAAGAGATGGGAATACCAGGTGAACTGACCTGTCTCCTGTGAAATCTGTATGCAGGTCAAGAGGCAACAGCTAGAACTGGACGTGGAACAACAGACTAGTTCCAAATTGGGAAAGGAGTACAACAAGGCTGTATATTATCACCCTGATTATTTAACTCATATGCAAAGAACATCATGTGAAATGCTGGGCTGGATGAAGCACAAGCTGGTATCAATATTGCTGGGAGAAATATCAATAACCTCAGATATGCAGATGACACCACCCTTATGGCAGAAAGCGAAGAAGAATTAAAGAGCTTCTTAATGAAAGTGAAAGAGGAAAGTGAAAAAGTTGACTTAAAACTCAACATTCAAAAGCTAAGATTATGGCATCTGGTCTCATCATTTCATGGCAAATAGAAGGGGAAACAATGGAAACAGTGGGAGACTAATTTTTGAGGCTCCAAAAATCACTGCAGATGGTGAACACAGCCATGAAATTAAAAGATGCTTGCTCCTTGGAAGAAAAGCTATGACCAACCTACAGCATATTAAAAAGCAGAGACATTACTTTACCAATAAAAGTCCATCTAGTCAAATCTATGGTTTTTCCAGTAGTCATGTATGAATGTGAGAGTTGGACTATAAAGAAAGCTGAGCACCAAAGAATTGATGCTTTTGAACTGTGGTGTTGGAGAAAACTCTTGAGAGTCCCTTGGACTGCAAGGAGATTCAGACCTTCAATCCTAAAGGAAATCAGTCCAAATGTTCGCTGGAAGGACTGTTGCTGACGTTGAAACTCCAGTACTTTGGCCACCTGATGCGAAGCGCTGACTCATTGGGAAAGACCTTGATGCTGTGAAAGATGGAAGGCGGGAGAAAAAGTGGATGACAGAGGATGAGATGGTCGGATCGCATCACCGACACAATGGAGATGAGTTTGAGTAGGCTTCAGGAGTTGGTGATGGACAGAGAAGCCTGACGTGCTGCTGTCCATGGGGTCTCAAAGAGTCAGACACGACTGAGTAACTGAACTGAGCTGATGATAAGAATTAATTTTCCATTTATTAAGATCAATTGCTTTTTGAGGCATTTAAATAAAATTTAAATGTCATATTTAAGATGTATTAATTACAAGATTATTGCTGACTGTGGTACTTTTAAGTAAGTTAAAATAAGAAAAAGCATTTAAGAATATCAATTTGAGAATCTTTCACTATTCATTTGTATTCCACATTTAAATGGAATTCCCCCCAAATCTATTAGTTATACATGTCTTATTAGTCATCAACTCGCTATTAACTGTAGACTTGGTGTATGTATAATTTACTATATAGATTACAAAATACTAAAATGCTGTCCCTGTGATAAATTTGAGTCAAATAATTGTAATCACACAAATAAAAATTCATTCTTAACATTTTGGAAGTGTTAGCTGCTCAGTCATGTCCAACTCTTTGCAACCCTATGGAGTGTAGCCAACCATGCTCTGTCAGTAGGATTTTTCAGACAAGAATAGTGGAGTGGGTTGCCATTTCCTTCTCCAGGGAATCTTAACATTTTAGGGCAGAATAAAACTGAGGGATTTTAACATTTTAGGGCAGAATAAATTGGCAGTGTTAAAATAAACTTTCATGGCATATTTTCTAAAAATAGAGTTTGAGTACAGTATAATGGAGCAGAACTAACAGAAGTTTCTTATTTTCCCTGTCAAAGTAGGGCAGGGGTTGGGCTAGGTACTGAGACGTAAATATGATAGTCTTTGAGCTAAAATCCCCCAGAGAGTGGGAACTTCATGTCTTCCTTTCTCAATTGACTTTTGTCTTGACATTTTTATGTTGGACAATCAAGCTGTAGTTTATTCTTCCTCATACAATGTTCAAGAAATAGTAAATATAAATGCTGTAATATGACAAATATATTAAAATACTGGGTAAGGTATTTTGTCTTTTTTTTTGTTGTTAGCAAATAAACATGGAAACCATCATTATTTAAACAACCCAAGTATACCTAATGCAAAACAAAGAACAAGAAACAAAGCCACATTTCTACAGGAAATACAAGAAATTTAAAATATCAAGGTGCTTAGAACTTGCTGGGTTTAGTTATAACCAGTTTGTGAAGAGTATTGACTGAGTAGTTAGTGATTTTGGATATTTACTATGGCGAGGAAAATTCAAAAACAGGTGGATGATCAGCATGAATAGATTTGATTTTTTTTTTCTAAAAAGTAAAGAGGATGGATAGAAGTGGAGAATAGAGTGCTGAAAGAGAAACAATTTATAAGCCTGGTGTAATGAAATAATGAAGGTCTGAGAAAAAAGACAAATGCAGATGTGGAAATAGCCAGATTCTGGAGACATTTCTGCTTAATCTTTCTACAAAACAGGGTAAAGACTCTGTTTACAATCTCTTTCGAAAATATAAGACATTAGTAATTCCCTGAATTTGTGTATTTTTACATCTGCAGTAAAGTATGTTTGAGCTAAAGTGATCTTGCAGGTCCGTATTACAATGGTATTTAGTATAGCAGTCTATTGGTTTACAGAGGGAGAATTACTCCTGTAACAGGAAACAGGGGCGGCAAGGAAAGTAAGAATGGAGAGAACAGAAAAATTTCTCATTTCAAACCAATGTAACCGGTTTGCATATGAATTTTTAAAAGAATAACCCCACTATCTTTTTTCACCTGCTCCTTAATGAGTAATAGCCTTGAGTATTTTGTACCCTCTAAGAGGAGAGTGAAAATGTTGGCTTAAAACTCAACATTCAAAAAACTAAGATCTTGGCATCCAGTTCTATCACTTCATGGCAAAACAGATGGGGAAACAATGAAAACAGTGAGAGGTTTTATTTTTGGGGGGCTCCAAAATCACTGCAGATGGTGACTGCAGTCATGAAATTAAAAGACACTTGCTCCTTGGAAGAAAAGCTATGATCAACATAGATAGCATATTAAAAAAACAGAGACATTACCTTGCCAACAAAGGTCCATCTAGTCAAGGCTATGGTTTTTTCAGTAGTCATGTATGGATGTGAGAGTTGGACTAAAAAGAAAGCTGAGCGCCGAAGAATTGATGCTTTTGAACTGTGGTGTTGGAGAAGACTCTTGAGAGTCCCTTGGACTGCAAGCAGATCCAACCAGTCCATCCTAAAGGAAATCAGTCCTGAATGTTCACTGAAAGGATTGATACTGAAGCTGAAACTCCAGTACTTTGGCCACCTGATGAGAAGAACTGACTTATTGGAAAAAGACTCTGATGCTGGGAAAGATTGAAGGCAGGAAGAGAAGGGGACGACAGAGGCTGAGATGGTTGGATGGCATCACTGACTGGATGGACTTGAGTCTGAGCAAGTGCTGGGAGTTGGTGATGGGCAGGGAACCCTGGCATGCTGCAGTCCATGGGGTCACAAAGAGTCAGACTTGACTGAATGGCTGAATTGAACTAAGTAGGGAAACCACTAATTTAATAAATCTCCTGCAAATAGTTTAGAGTTTTCTAAATATATTAATCTAGTGCTCTAATATTTCCATCACCTGAAAAAGACCCCACTCCCACACCTTCCCTAGGCAAACACTAATCTATCTCTAAAATTTGCCTTTTCTGGAAAATTCATATAATAGAACTATACAGTATGTAATTTTTGTGTTTGACTTTTTTACTTAGCATAGTGTTTCCATGATTATCTGTTTTGTAGCATGCATTAGTACTTTATAATTTTAAATTGCTGAACAGTGTTTTTTGCATGGATATACCACATTTTATTAATCCATTGATGGACATTTCAGTTGTTCATGTTTTTTGGAACTGATGAATAGTTCTGCCATATATTGCATATATGTGCCTTTCTGTGGGCATATCTTCCCCTTGGCTGGATTCCTAACAGTGAAATTGATGTGTTATATTTTAAGTTTATAGTTCTTTTTCAGAAACCATCAAACTGTTTTTCAAGGTGGCTACATCATCTTACATTTCCACAAGCAACGTATGAGGGCTTCAGTTTCTCCAAACCCTCATAAACACTTTTTATGATCTCTTTTTGATTATATACATCCGAGTGTTTATATAGTGGCATCTTACTAAAGATATTTATTTAAAGCTGGTGATGGTGTGGTTGTTTTATTATTCATGAATTTATGTTGAATTTTGTATGCTGCTTTCTATAGCTAGTATAATATGTTTTTCCTTTCTGATCTGTGAATGTTTTGAATGTATATCCTAATATTAATATATCTTACATTTCTGGACTAAGCAATGTTGCCAGAAGTGTCTGAGCACTGTCAGAATTGGTTGATACATATTTTGCTTAGTAATTTTCCACTTTTTTAAAATACTTCGGGTTGTAATTTTCTTCTGTATACTAACACAATCAATCATTTTTAATCAAGGTTATATCATAACATGAACAGTAATGAGTCAATTTACTGTTCTGCATCTTCTTGAAACAATTTTAGGTGGAGTTTCTGTAATTAGGTTGTTGTCTAAATTATCGACATTCCCAAATGCATTTATACAGAATTGTAATAGTCTACTGCTGTTTTTATTACTAACTCATGTTGCTGCTCCCATTCTAATCCCTTATATTACCAAGACCTTAGAAAACTGTGTTTCCTAAGATCCCTTCATATTATACATATTGTTATTGTCCAGTATTTTCATTCTAACTTGCTTTATTTTCTACCTAAATTATTCATTATTTATGTTCTTGTTTATGCTGTCAATCAGTGATAAACTTTTGATTTCCAAATTCTTTGTTCAAATTTCCTTCTTGAATCTCTGATCCTAGGTTCATTTTCTTTCTTTCTAAAGAATTTTCTTTAGGCTTTTTTGTTGTTGTTGGGAACTTACCATCTGTCAATGGCAAGTTCTGTGTGTTTATTATTTGTTTATTGGCCTATAACTCCATTGTCAATTATCATTTATTTGCTTATTTTCTTTTTGGTTATATGACTTGCTGAATTCCTTGAGGCATAATATAAAATCAGTATTTTTAATGCAAATGGTTTTTAGGAAGCACCAGAGAAGGGAGGAAAGCTGTGTCAGGCAATGTTTTTTAGGTTGAACTACAGTTTCAAATGTGGCCGCCATTGAATCCATGGAGCTCTGAAGCTGTAGGATGGCCCTTCACTGTTACTCTGAGTTGAAATAAGGCAGTTGAGCCTCCTTTTCCTTATGCATCAGTCTTTGGACCTCAGCTGCCTCAAGGAAGGGCTGCTGATTTGAGTAGAGGCAGCTCTCCATGGTGAGGGTAATTCCTGAGGAAGGCTGATAATTGCAGTCTATCTGCTGAGAGCATTTACAGCAAGGGAAGTTAAAAATCATCCATTTGTAAAGTGGGATCTGGAAAGAATATGAGCGTGTCCCCTATAGGTTCAAAAAAATCAACAGTGTTGGGAATTCCCTGGTGGTCCAGTGGTTAGGATGCCACACTTCTACTGCATGGGCCATGGGTTCAATATCTGGTCAGGGAACTAAGATCCTGCATGCCTTGTGGCCAAAAAGTAAATAAATAATCAGGAGTATTTTCTCAAGTCTTTTGGGTTTTCTTTTTTTCTGTTTCTGGTATGAACTATTAACCTGTCATAATTTAAAGTAGCCTTTCTTTTCTGTCGGGTTTCCCTGGTGGATCAAATGATAAAGAAATTGCCGGCAACGCAGGAGACCTGGGTTCGATTCCTGGGTCCGAAGATTCCCCTGGAGTAGGAAATGGCAACCCACTCCAGTATTCTTGCCTGGAGAATTTCATGGACAGAGGAACCTGACAGGCTGCAGTCCATGGAATCACAAAGAATCAGACACAACTGAGTGACTAATACTTCTTTTCTGAATAATTGTTTTGGTTGTTTTTCAGTTATATTTGGTCCCTTCCTTCTTTCTTCTTCTTTATAATTCTATTTGGTATTAATGTTAATTCCTGAATCAGAGGAAAAATGCTTTTAGTTAACTGTTTAACAAAATTCTTAAATAGTACCTCTTATTCTGGCATTTACTGTCATCTTCTGATAATTCTATAGGATATATATTGAATTTACTAATTTTGTCTCTGGACATATTAAACTGCCTTTAACACTTTTAGTACTTTTTTCCCTATGCCCTCTTTGTTTGCCATTAATTCATATATCTTCCAGTTATCTAGCATTTCCTTCAACAAAATTTAAATTCTAATTTATCCATGCAACTAAACTTTTGTTCCAATCTTTATATTTCCTAAAATTATGTTTTTATAGAAGTCTTTCTACTATTTTAATAGAATGTTCTTTTCTAACATTTAAATTTTAATCATGTTGTAGTTATATCTTAATGTACTATAGGTGAGTTTCAGGGGTCCAAATCCACAGATTGTTTTTCTGGTGATTCTCACTTAGGTTGACTTGAAGTAAAAGTGAAAGTTGCTCAGTCGTGTCTGACTCTTTGGAATATACATGGAATTCTTCAGGCCAGAATACTGTGGTGAGTAGCCCTTCCCTTCTCCAGGGGATCTTCCCAACCCAGGGATTGAACCCAGGTCTCCTGCATTGCAGGTAGAGTCTTTACCAACTGAGCCAAAGGGAAGATTGACTTATTTTTTTTATAAAATTTATAAATTTGGTGAGGTCAGTATTATGCTTGGAAGCCCAAGTTGCATAGTGATAAAGAATCCACCTGCCAATGCAGGAGACACAAGAGACGTTGGTTAGATCCCTGAGTCGGGAAGACCCCTGGAGGAGGGCGTGGCAACCCATTCCAGTATTTTTGCTTCAAAAATCCCATGAACAGAGTAACCTGGTGATCTTCAGTCCAGGGTGTTTCAAAGAGTTGGACACAGCTGAGCAGACACACATCATGTTATCTGTGGAAATACAGTTTGTCTCAGACTTAAAGTAGTTCACTCCATAAATTCTGTTTCTTATTTGAGACACTTCAGTGTTCTTAATACCCAGAAAATAATGTTAATTTCCATGGTTTGTATATTCCTGGGTCATTCAGGAATTATGAACTCAAGTTCTTTTAAAAATGAGTCTATGATTATAATTTTCAGTGTAGCATCTTATGCCTCCAGAGCTCAAGTCAAACCATCAGTTCAGTTCAGTCCAGTCGCTCAGTCACGTCCGACTCTTTGCGACCCCATGAACTGTAGCACACCAGGCCTCCCTGTCCATCACCAACTCCCAGAGATTACCCAAACTCATGTCCATCGAGTCGGTGATGTCATCCAGCCATCTCACCCTCTGTCGTCCCCTTCTCCTCCTGCCCCCAATCCCTCCCAGCATCAGGGTCTTTTCCAATGAGTCAGCTCTTCGCATCAGGTGGCCAAAGTATTGGAGTTTCAGCTTCAACATCAGTCCTTCCAATGAACACCCAGGACTGATCTTTAGGATGGACTGGGTGGATCTCCTTGCAGTCCAAGGGACTCTCAAGAGTCTTGTCCAACACCACAGTTCAAAAGCATCAATTTTTTGGCGCTCAGCTTTCTTCACAGTCCAATTCTCACATCCATACATGACCACTGGAAAAACCACAGCCTTGACTAGATGGACCTTTGTTGACAAAGTAATGTCTGTGCTTTTTAATATGCTGTCTAGGTTGGTCATAACTTTCCTTCCAAGGAGTAAGCGTCTTGTAATTTCATGCCTGCATCACCATCTACAGTGATTATGGAGCCCAAAAAATAAAGTCTAACACTGTTTCCCCATCTATTTGCCATGAAATGATGGGACCAGATGCCATGATCTTAGTTTTTTGAATGTTAAGCTTTAAGCCAACTTTTTCACTCTCCTCTTTCACTTTCATCAAGAGGCCTTTTAGTTCCTCTTCACTTTCTGCCATAAGGGTGCTGTCATCTGCATATATGAGGTTATTGATATTTCTCCCAGCAATCTTGATTCCAGCTTGTGCTTCTTCCAGCCCAGCATTTCTCATGATGTACTCTGCATGTAAGTTAAATAAGCAGGGTGACAATATACAGCCTTGACAATACTCCTTTTCCTATTTGGAACCAGTCTGTTGTTCCATGTCCAGTTCTAACTGTTGCTTCCTGACCTGCATACAAGTTTCTCAAGAGGCAGGTCAGGTGGTCTGGTATCCCCATCTCTTGAAGAATTTTCCACAGTTTATTGTGATTCACACAGTCAAAGGCTTTGGCATAGTCGATAAAGCAGAAATAGATGTTTTTCTGGAACTCTCTTGTTTTTTCGATGATCCAGCGGATATTGGCAATTTGATCTCTGGTTCCTCTGCCTTTTCTAAAACCAGCTTGAACATCTGGAATTTCACGGTTCACATATTGCTGAAGCCTGGCTTGTAGAATTTTGAGCATTACTTTACTAGCGTGCAAGATGAGTGCAATTGTGTGGTAGTTTGAGCATTCTTTGGCATTGCCTTTCTTAGGGATTGGAATGAAAACTGACCTTTTCCAGTGCTGTGGCCACTGCTGAGTTTTCCAATTTGCTGGCATATTGAGTGCAGCACTTTCACAGCAACATCTTTCAGGATTTGAAATAGCTCAGCTGGAATTCCGTTACGTCCACTAGCTTTGTTCATAGTGATGCTTTCTAAGGCCCACTTGAATTCACATTCCAGGATGTCTGGCTCTAGGTGAGTGACCACACCATCATGATTATATGGGTCGTGAAGTTCTTTTTTGTACAGTTCATCTGTGTATTCTTGCCATCTCTTCTTAATATCCTCTGCTTCTGTTAGGTCCATACCATTTCTGTCCTTTATCAAGCCCATCTTTGCATGAAATGTTCCCTTGGTATCTCTAATTTTCTTGAAGAGATCTCTAGTCTTTACCATTCTGTTGTTTTCCTCTATTTCTTTGCATTGATTGCTGAGGAAGGCTTTCTTATCTGTCCTTGCTATTCTTTGGAACTCTGCATTCAAATGGGAATACCTTTCCTTTTCTCCTTTGCTTTTCACTTCTCTTCTTTTCACAGCTATTTGTAAGGCCTCCTCAGACAGCCATTTTGCTTGTTTGCATTTCTTTTCCATGAGGATGGTGTTGATTCCTTTCTCCTGTACAATGTCATGAACCTCCGTCCATAGTTTTTCAGCCACTCTGTCTGTCAGATCTAGTCCCTTAAATCCATTTCTCACTTCCACTGTATAATCATAAGGGATTTGATTTGGGTCATACCTGTATGGTCTATTGGTTTTCCCTACGTTCCCTTGTGGTTCATCTGGTAAACAAACTTCCAGCAATGCGGGAGAACTGGGTTCAATCCCTGGGTTGGGAAGATCCCCTGGAGAAGGGAAAGGCTACCCACTCCTGTATTCTGGCCTGGAGAATTCCATGGGCTGCAGCCAAACCATAGACACATCTTCATTCCTTCCTCTGACAACATGGGAGACTAGTTTCAGGTCCCTGAGTTATGGCTCTCTATGTCTGTTTTGGTGATGTAATGGGGATGGGAGTGGTGTCCAGGCCTCAATTCTCCAGGTGAAAGCCTGACCAAGGTGTTGTTTCACATCCAACTGACCCAAAAAAAATATAAGCTCCTTGATTATGAAGACAGGTAAGATCCCGTCAAGACAGCTACAGTGGTCATTGCCCTCTTGTTTTAGTTTTCAGTTTCGCTTCAATGTGGTTTCTTGAAAATATTTTCACAAGTTTGGGTGCATATTTTAACTGTTGTTTTAACTGTTTTGTTGCAGTTGTTATATATATATATATATATATATATATATATATATATATATATATAGTTATTTATAGTTTTGGAAAAAGAAAAATAGAAGTCCATATATTTCACAAGCAACCGTACTTAAAGCTCCTGAGGTCATGGGATGATGGACACTTTGATTTTCAATTAAGAAGTCATTAACATTTTCTCTCTAAAGCTGTTTCCATCAGGAATCTTACAATATTTCATGAGTTTTTGCAAAAATAACTTTTCAGAAACTGTATCTAGCAATTAATCAAAAGGTAACAAACTGCTAAGAATCACACCTTTGCAGTTTTATTAAAGGAATGGTTGCATGCTACCAATAATTTAACTGAAAAAACATACCATTTAAGTTAGTTGAGTATATGGATTTTATTTTTTCACTGTTATTTTGTGTTAGCTTTCTGGAACAACCACATTCTAAAATTGGTTATTCCAGACCGTGTATATCACATTAAAGCACTACATCACTATAATTGCTGGTGTAAGAGCTCTAAATTTCCTGACTCTCTGGACATTATCATTGGTTTATGTTTGTGAAGAGGTGTGTGTGAGTGTGTATGTGTGTGTCTTTTTCATGAGCCTGGAAAGAAGCTTTGAGACATTTTGTATTCTGAGAATCAAAGAGAGAAATTGGTTAAATTGCTAGCAGGAGGAAAACAAGAGAAAAGGAAAATGAAAAGAGGATTGAAATAATTTGGATACTGTCAAGAGAAACTGTACTGGATAGGTTACATAGACAAGGAAGATTTTTATCAACATTACCATAATAGAAGAAGACAGATTGAATGTAACTTTGTTGAAACAAAGGTCAGGAAAGTTTTTCAGCACTAGATGGACAGGTGAAAAATTACTGGAGGACACTGGGGAAGAGGTTGTTGAATGGGATTAAGCCTACTGCTTGCTAATGTTTGCATATTGAAGTTAGGCTAAGACCTTTCCTCAGAGCCTAGGAGGGGTGCTGTCTTTTTTTTTTTTTTTTAATTGTTATTGGAGTATAGATGATTTACAATGTAGTGTTAGTTTCAGGTGTACTACAAAGTGAATACTTAAATATACATTTATGTATATGTATATATACATTCTTTTTCAGATTTTTACCATATAGGTTATTACAGAAAATCAATTAGAGTTCCTTGTGCTATATAGTAGGTCCTTATTAGTTATCTGTTTTATGTATAGTAGTGTTTATATGTTAATCCCAGTCTTCAAATTTATCTCTTCTCCCACATTTCCACTTTCTAAAAATAAATTTGATTTGAGATCTGTGAGTGTGATTCTATTTGTACATAAGTTCACTTGTATTATTTCTTATTAGATTTCACTTGATAATTTTCTTTCAAGGGACAGCTCACATCCTGGAGAAAGACAGCTGTGGGTTGAAAAACTGATGACAGACTGGGAGAAAAACTTATGTTTCAAAGGGATAATGAAAGAATTTACAGTTTTAAGTTTTATAATGTTAGTGTTCTAGGAAAAGGCAGGTCAGGGGCCTAGAGTCAGGAAGATAAAGTTTAGTTCTAAGCCTTCTTATGCCTTGTTGAATGCTGTGCACAGTACTAGAAGTGAGGGGTAATAGGATTATCCAGAGAGTTCAGTGTTCCCAGCACCTTGCTGAAAATTGAGTGTGACTGCTCAACTTCTTGCGGTAGTCTGCATTCTTCTCTGGAAAGCACACACTAGGACTTCTTGGGGCCGCTCCTCAACCACAGCAGTAAGGAGCAGCAGCAGGAAACAGCTGGACTGTGTTATTTGTACTCGCTCACTACTTAATAAGGGCTTCCCAGATAGCTTAGTTGGTAAAGAAATTGCCTGCAATGCAGGAGACCCCGGTTCAATTCGTGGGTCAGGAAGATCTACTAGAGAAGGGATAGGCTACCCACTCCAGTATTCTTGGGCTTCCCTCATGGCTCAGCTAGTAAAGAATCCGCCTGCAATGTGGGAGCCCTGGATTCTCTTCCTGGTTTGGAGATCCCCTGGAGAAGGGAATGGCTACCCACTCCAGTATTCTGGCCTGGAGAATTCAATGGACTGTATAGTCCATGGGGTTGCAAAGAGTCAGACATAACTGGGTGACTTTCACTTTCACTACTCAATACTTTAAGTACCCAACAACTTTGAATGATTGGAGGAGAAAATACAGAATTCCAAGAGAGAATTATTTGGCTCCTTATCTAAAAAGAAATGATAAAAACTGTTTGGGGAGGGAAATAGAAATGAGTTGTGATATTTATACCTAATTACAGTGAGGAGATCCAACCAGTCCATCCTAAAGGAGATCAGTCCTGGGTGTTCATTGGTAGGACTGACGTTGAAGCTGAAACTCCAATACTTTGGCCACCTGATGTGAAGAGCTGACTCATTTGAAAAGACCCTGATGCTGGGAAAGATTGAGGGCAGGAGGAGAAGGGGACAACAGAGGATGAGATGGTTGGATGGCATCACCGACTCAATAGACATGGGTTTGGGTGGACTCTGGGAGTTGGTGATAGACAAGAGAGGCCTGGCGTGCTGTGGTTCATGGAGTCGCAAAGAGACAGACACAACTGAGTGACTGAATTGAACTGAACAGTGCCCATGGTTTTGCTGTTTGTTTTCATATTCTTTTTGCCAAGTTATCCCCCCAGATTGTCAGTGTTCAAGTTCTTTATATGTATAGAACTTCTTAAGGCTGACTTAATTTGACTATCTTAATGTTTAAAGGGAAACAGTTATTTTTGCATTACATAAGTCAAATTTATTTTTTATTTTTAAAGGAAAACACTTTTATTAAATACTTCAGAGCAGATGACATGGAAAGTGTTTTAGTTCCATAGGTTGATTAAGAAAGTGAGACTGATGTGACACCATGAGAAAAAGTACTGTTTTGCAACAGACCTATCCTTTGGAGAATGCATCATTGATTTTTAATTTCTGTATTACAACAAGAGTTACTCAAGGATGGAAGATTTCATAGAATTAGAAAGAATATGAGTTATCATACCTTACAGGTGTATAAACTATAAAATTCAAAGGTCAGTGTCCCAGGTATGCATTTATTTTTCTACTTATTTTTTTATTGTTAGGAATATATGTTTCATGACTATAGTTTTAGAGTAACACTACATTGAAAGTGAAGTGAAAAAGTGAAAGTGTTAATGGCTCAGTTGTGTCTGACTCTGCGATTCCATGGACTGTAGCCCACCAAGGTCCTCTGTCTGTGGGATTCTCCAGGCAAGAATACTGGAATGGGTAGCCATTCTCTTCTCCAGGTGATCTTCCTGACCCAGGGGTCGAAACCTGGGTCTCCTGCATTGCAGGCAGATTCTTTACTGTGTCTGTGCCTCTAGGGAAGCCCAATACTATGTTAGTCATGCTATCAAAAGAAGAGATTATGATTAAAACTCTGTATTATACAGAAAAACTGACAGTGATAAAAATACAGTTTCAAAACTGTTATCTAATTGAGAAGAAATACAACATTTGCAAGTAAATTATGCATTTTTTTGTTGTTCTACGTGAATCAGACCTGAAGAAATCCGCAATATCAAATAACAGTTTTAGATTATTATCAAAGGATTTTTAGAACCAATTAACTGGATAGATATTCTAAAAATTCATTCAGGTACATAAAACATGTTAAGATCACAGCTGGTAGAAACATTCTTAGCTTTACCAGTTGCAAACTTTGGTGAAAAAAGTCATACATTTTCTCAAAAGACTAAATTAAAATATATGGAAAATTAATTCTCAGAAGGATATGAGAAAGAATAAAGTAAACATGTATTATAGTTAGGTTGGTATAACAAATATCATGGATTATAAGAAATTATACCATAAAAACACACCAACACTAAGAGAGGTAATTACTTTCTTCCTCATCACTGCTGGCACGAGTTACACTTTTTCACCTCTTCCCTCACTGGGCACCACTTTTCAGTTTGTTTCGCTAATATTTTTCAATTCAGGGCCTCTGAATATTTAAGTGATTCAAGACAGTCCTCAGGATTTCTCTGTTCTCAATGTGATCTCTTGAGTTTCCATGTTCTAAACTCTCTCAATTTGCTAATGACTCTCACATTTGCACTTCCAGCCCTTATGTCTCACCAGATTTTATTTTGATCCACTGCTCATAAAACATCAACTATCTAATAGGAACCACATCAAAAAAGCTTTTAATTATCCTCCACAAACTCTCTTCTCCCTTGTCATTGCTGATCTCAGTAAGAAATCTAATCCACTGTTTATTCCATCACTCCAAAATACTTAGAGTAATACTTAACTGATCTCTCTTCCCCTCTCTGTCTCACTCAGTCACACACTTTCATCACTTGTTGACAGAGCTAAAAAATTAATCCCCATTACTCCTATAGGATTTTATTCTGGCTACTTAACTCGTGTCATTTTCTACCCTGTTTTCTTCACTCATTCTCTTTCAGTCTAATCAACATCTTTATTGTCCTTCTAACTTATCAACAAACACAAGTTTATAAATGTTCTACTTTTTGTTTTCTGGGATATAGTTCTTTCAGATATTTTACAGTATGACTTCTTATGTTATTTGAGTCTCTGATCTGTTAGGCAACTCCTTAGAGATGCCTTCTCTGCCTTTCCTATCCAAAATAACCCTCCTATCGTGATTTTTGTTTTTTTAATTTAATGTTATAAATTACTTATTTAATGTTGCTCATGTAAGTGCTATGAATCTGTGATAACTCTCTTGCATTTTATTGTATTTTTGGCTTTTTTGTCTGTTGGTTTTGCTTCTATTTCTCCTTTAGAATGCAAGCTCTGAGAGCCGGAACTTACTACAGTGTTCTCAGTTGCCAGAACTGTATCTGGTGAACTTAGCTGTGCCATTAATGTTTGTTGAATGAATAAGTGAATGAATAGTAGCAGAGAGAATGGTGCAATATGAAAAAGAAATTTACTTATGGATGTATAAAACGTAATACTCTATCTACTGTGATTAGTTGTGCATACATGCTAAGCTGCTTCAGTTGTGTCCTACTCTGCAACCCTATGGCCTGTAGCCTGCCAGGGCCTCTGTCCATGGGATTCTCTAGGCAAGAATACTGGAGTGGGTTGCCATGCCCTCCTCCAGGGGAATTTCCCTACCTAGGGTCCATCTCTTATTTCTCCTGAATTGCCGGGTGGGTATTTTACCACTAGCGCCACCTGGGGTGTCCTGTAATTGACTGTAGGTTAAGATATGGCAATGGCACCAGACTACAGTACTCTTGCCTGGAAAATCCCATGGACAGAGGAGCCTGGTAGGCTGCAGTCCATGGGGTTGTGGAGAGTCGGACACGACTGAGCGACTTCACTTTCACTTTTTACTTTCATGCATTGGAGAAGGAAATGGCAACCCACTCCAGTGTTCTTGCCTGGAGAATCACAGGGACAGGGGAGCCTGGTGGGCTGCCGTCTATGGGGTTGCACAGAGTCGGACATGACTGAAGCGACTTAGCAGCAGCAGCAGAAAATACATCATCATAAGGAAGGACTTCTAAATGTATTCTTTCTTGAGACTTATTTCACACTTTGCATTTAAACAGGCCTATAACCAGTTATTCATTGTTTACCTACCTTTCTCTTTTGCTTGCTGATTTGTAAACCTTCCTTATGTATGAAGAATATAACTTTTTACTAATCACATGTATTATAAATACATTTATCACTTTGTCCTTTGCATTTTAATTTTTATATAAATTTTATATATAAAAATGCAATATAGTCAGAATGCATTTTTTTTTCCTTTAATGGCCTATGCTTTTTTATGACTAGTTTAGAAAACCTGTCCCAACTCAAAGGTTACTATTTTTTTTAAACCTCCATATTTTTTCTTCTTATGATTTTTTTGGTTACTTATGTTAAAGCTTTGACACATTTGGTTTTATTTTTAATGTAAGGAATGAAGAAGAGCGTCTTGTTTTTCCTATCTACCTGCTTTTTCCCATATAATTTCCTCCCAATTCTTTTTCTTAATTTCATTTTTGTTTCTGGATTCTTGACCCTGAAATCACTTCTGTTAATATCTGCCTACTGTATTAGAAACAAGAATAGTAACATTAAATTGGAGTTTTTTTTTTTAAATAAAAGGTAGAATTTGAAGTGGGTTATCAGAGTTCATTTTATGATGCAAAGAAAAATAGGGAAAATTGTCAAATATTGTACTTACAGCCTTCACCCTAAAAATTTAGTCTAACATGAAATATTTACAGGTAGAATGAAGGAACACATATTGCAATACCTTTACCAGTAGAGTTTATTACTTTGTGCTGTCTTTTGAAATGTCTGAGTGAAAATATTTACATATTACTATACAAAAAAATTACATTTATGGTTTTATGTGGGATTTGGAACCCTTCCCTCTAGATTTGGTTCTAAATCTACAACCAAACTGGTGAATAATCAATTTTCTAAATTTCTCCCTTCCTTGTCTCTCCATAGGTATTCACTGAGGATTCTTTAGTAGATTTGAGCTTTGTGTCAGTTATAGAAGTATGAGAAATGTTATTAATGGGTAGGAGAGAATCCATTCAGCTCTGCAAACTGGATTGCAAATAAGATCACCAAAACAACCTCCCTAGTGACCTTATTTTGGGTGGTTTGCCTTGTTTTTATAAAAGAATGTACTTGAAAGGAAGCCAGGATCTCAGGAGATAATGAGATAGAACCAAGTGAAGATCTGTGGAGTGAAAGGAGTTGGTTATCATGAAAAAAGAATGATGTTCTGACAGGAATATAGTAGAATATTTGTTGGAAAAACCCAACCAGTGTTATACATTTTATACTGAAATGTATTCTTTTCTTTTTAATAGGATTAAAAATGTCTATAGGTCTTCATAACATATAAACATACATATTAAAACATTGCATTTCATGAACGCCAATGTCTAAGTTGTTTCCAGGAAAATGTATTTGCTCACACATTATTTCACTGTGGAGCAGTGCCTTCATGTGCCTCTGAGGTGCTGCCTTGAGAATATCCTTATCCTTACTAATTTAGCCTATTAAAAATGATAAATCAATTGTCAATGCTTAGACATTTCGCCATATCTATTTCCTTGCTGATTCCTTAATTTCTCCAACAGTTTTAGTAAGGAGAATTATTTTATTATTTTTGCTTTTATTATCCCAGCTTTTTGTTTGTTTGAGGTGGGCCAATGGTGCCTATGTGAGGTTTCTGTTTGTAAGAATTTTTTTGTGTGGGTATCCAACCTCTACTACAGTCATCAGATCTAGTCAAAAAGAAAGTTGAAAATATTAGTCAATGCAAATACTGCCATCTTTGGGAATATGGTCATAACCAGAGGTGTTAGTAGAAGGAAATCTGGAGGCCCTTTGTCCTGTGGGCCTCAGTTCTTGGTAAGGAACTGATCACTAAAAGAACAGATCACTAAAATTAGACTGAGTGACTGATCACACACAAAGAAAAAATAGAACACCTCTAGAGAGGGGTGGGCCATGCCCAGAGGAGGCAAATGACCCTGGAGGGCGGATACAAAATTTTTAAGGCAGGGTCATTTGCATAATCCAGGGGGCCATTGATTGACAGCTGTAGGTTACATAACAAGATGCTCTACCTCACATGTCCTTCTCATAATTCAGTCTGTTATAATTAGATATATTCATGGAATATTTATGAACAGTTGAGTCCAGTGGCCGCCAAAGATGACCTTAGTACAGGATAGTGTAAAGTGTCCCCTGGAGAAGTGATAGGCTACCCACTCCACTATTCATGGGCTTCCCTGTTGGCTCAGACTGTTAACAATCTGCCTGTAATGTGAGAGACCTGGGTTCGCTCCCTGAGTTGGGAAGATCTCCTGGAGGAGAGCATGGCAACCCACTCCAGTACTCTTGCCTGGAGAATCCCCATGAACAGAGGAGCCTGGTGGGCTGCAGACCATGGGGTCACAGAGAGTCAGACACGACTGAGTGACTCAGCACAGCACAGTGTAAGGTGTGTGCACGTGCCGGAGTAGGGCAAGTCCAGCCACTTGTCCGGTGGGGAGTTTTTATGGCCCCCTGATTATTTTTAGAGCACTGGTGGAAGTGTTAGGAGCAGGGCTGGTCAATTGCTTGGTGGGATTAGGCAGCTATTGTAAGGTTAGCTGAAGGGGTCACCTCTCATTGCTCTCAGCTAACTTCCTGCTTATCAGAGGGGTCTTCAAGGACCAAGGAGCTGAGACTTGTCTCCTTGTAAATAAGAAAACTGAGGCCCAGAGGCCAGAACTGACTTGATCAAAGTCACAGAGCCAGTTCATATCAGAACCAAGACCAGAACACACGGTCCTTAGCCCTAACGATGTGCTTAAAAGAAAAGGACATCCAAGTTATCTTCTAGCCCAACTACTCTGGTCCTGTAACACAATTTCTCCTTTTGTCCTTCTGCTAGAACAGACCTCAGTTGAACATACAAATCACCAGTGACCTCCTGCTCTTTGATCAAACATGCCAGGTCTCCCTTCTGTACCTGTCATCTGCTCCTGACACTGTGGCTCACCTTTTCTGTGGCAGCATGAACCCCTCCTCCCTATTTTCCACACATTTCATTCTGTCTCCCTTATAAAAGGGGAAAAAAAGTAACACATTTACAGCTATATATAGTAAGGTGGTCTGCCTCCTGAGAAATCTGTATGCAGGTCAAGTAGCAACAGTTAGAACCGGACATGGAACAACAGACTAGTTCCAGATTGGGAAAGGAGTACATCAAGGCTGTATATTGTCACCCTACTTATTTAAATTATATGCAGAGTATATCATGCAAAATGCCAGGCTAGATGAAGCACAAGCTGGAATCAAGATTGCCGAGAGAAATATCTATAACCTCAGATACACAGATGACACCACCCTTATGGCAGAAAGTGAGGGAGAACTAAAGAGTCTCGTGATGAAAATAAAAGAGAAGAATGAAAAATTTGGCTTAAAACTAAACATAAACTAAGATCTTGGCATCTGGTCCCATCACTTCATGGCAAATAGATGGGGAAACAATGGAAACAGTGAGAGACTTCATTTTTCTGGGCTCCAAAATCTGTGGATGGTGACTGCAGCCATGGAATTAAAAGATGCTTGCTCCTTGGAAAAAAAGTGAAAGTGAAGTCTCTCAGTCGTGTCCAACTCTTTGTGACCCCATGGACTGTAACCTACCAGGATCCTCAGTCCATGGGATTTTCCAGGCAAGAATACTGGAGTGGGTTGCCATTTCCTTCTCCAGGGGATCTTCCCAACCCAGGGATCAAACCCGGGTCTCCTGCCTTGTAGGCAGACACTTTACCGACTGAGCTACCTAGACAGCATAAAAGAAGAGACATTACTTGGCAAAAGAAGGTCCATCTGGTCAAAGCTATGGTTTTTCCAGTAGTCATGTATGGATGTGAAAGTTGGACTATAAGGAAGGCTGAATGCCAAGAATTGATTCTTTTGAGCTGTGGTGTTGAAGACTCTTGAGAGTCTCATGGACTGCAAGAAGATCCAACCAGTCCATCCTAAAGGAAATCAGTCCTGAATATCCATTAGAAGGACTGATGGTGAAGCTGAAACTCCAGTGCTTTGGCCACCTGATGTGAAGAACTGACTCATTGGAAAAGACCCTGAGCTGGGAAAGATTGAAGGCAGGAGAAGAAGGCAATGGCAGAGGATGAGACAGTTGGATGGGATCACTCACTCAATGGACATGAATTTGAGCAAGTTCTGGGAGTTGGTGATGGACAGGGAAGCCTGGCATGCTGCAGTCCATGGGGTCACAGAGTCGGACATGACTGAGCGACTGAACTGAACTGATGGCCAAAACGTTCTTTCAGTTTTTAAGTAAAAATAAAAGACAAATTTTTAATTTTCACCTAGAACTTTATTGAATAATGCATATATCATTTTGTTTCTCTGTCATTTTTCAGGCAACTTCATATTTCCACCTTCAGAAAAAATAAAATTTTTTAAAGCTTTTTGAGCAAAGAACTATTCTAGGTACCTTTTGCAGTCTTCCATGGGATTTGAATTTTTTCCAGTAAGAGAATGGCCATGGGAAGGTGCAATGTCTGGTGAAGTAACAAAACATTATATGCCTAAAATGTTGCTTTCTTTTTTTTGACTTCAATATAAAAATAGCTACACCAAAGTCCACCAATTTTGATTTTTAAAAAAAATTGCTCACTGATACGACTGCTGTCACAATACTGTCTAACAAAATTGTTTTGGATGAAGTTAAAGACAACTAAGCTCTACTAAAACCATCTTATGGGAAAAAACTGAGTGAACATTTTGGCCAAGTCAATAAATTAATATATACATAGATGGTTGAAATTATTTATAATTTTATAATTATTTAGAAATCATTAATCATGAACACTGATAGTATTTTGAAATGCTGGAAAACAGAGAAAGAGGCATTCAAGTGACTATAATAAAAGAGACAAAAAATAATATAGATGGTTTAATATCGGATAAATAGTCCTTTCCCAGTAGTTTCACAAGGAAATATCATTTTTAAAAATATCAACAAAAGAAGTAAATGAACACCTGCTTGTTTACTCAGTGACAAAAAACTCACCATTAATCTAATAAACTGTAGTTCCCTAGGCTGGAAAACTTATTTAAAATCTCTCTGAGGCAAATATCTTTTCATGTTCATAAATCACTTTCTTTTGAACTCCATTTGAACTCAAATTAGCATAAAAATATTGAGATGAACACAGTTTTATGACTTTCATGTGTGAAGTGTCTTATCTGGATATTTCAATTTGATTGTCATTTCATATACTTGTATTTTAGTAGCATTTGACATAATTTTAATCAACAGTAAAACTATGAGCCATTTTTTCACCTGAGTTTTGGGGTTTGATCAGTTTGTTGTGTTTTTTCTTTAAAGACATGCGAGAGGACTGAACTTTCTTGAGTCCTTCAGATTTTTATTCTCAGTATTATGATAGTTGTTAAGTTTCTCAATGTTACTTCTTGTAAACTACAAATATTTGCTTAATTTTTACTATTTTATTTGAATCATAATAGATTCATAATAGACTATGAAGAGATTATCATAATAGATTATCACATAATAGATTATCACTTCATAATAGATTATAACATGTATGTAGAGAAAGGAAATTGCAATGTATGTGTTTCTGATAGATTATTATATGAATCAAATGCAGAAATTAGGAGAATATGCTTATTTCCACTTTATACAGCACCAATTTATATTAAAAACTAATACAGCAAAAATTTTATTCTTTGTGTTTTTGAAATTAAATTATAATTTATTGAGATAAATGGGTTCATACCATATTGCATACATGTGCACACATGGAGATATATATAAACCACATATATTTGTAATGGCTGAATGAAAGTGACTAGGATCAGTGGTGTAACAAGATATTTCCTTTAAAAATAAATGATAAGTTATTTGCTACAAATGTTATATATAATTTCATATATGTAACTATAATTATATATAAAATTTAAAATATATGTGCATGGATATGTGTCAATTAATGATGCATGTAGTATTTAAAAATAAGTCATCATTGTGAACCACAGATGCATTCAGTGAAGTCATTTTGTGACTTTCATTTGGATAAAACATATTCACAAAAGTGGTTTCAGAACTGGCTTAGTTGCAGAAACTTGGATTATATCACATTTTCTCTGAAACTTGAGTGAACAGTAATGGCTGTCATGGTGTTTCACTCCTGAGGTTCATTTATACTTTTCTGTGGCTGCAGTATTAATTCTTAAAGACACCTGGCTCAGCTGTCTTCATCAGTTTAAACAGACATTACATCATCAATTTTCAAATCAAAATAAATCAAGTATCGCTGTTGTTGAAAATCCATCTCTCTTCAGTCTCAGCTGTCAGAGTTATACATTCTGCATGAAATTTTAAATGAATCCATGGATTAAAAAATGGGTGTGTTAACCTCAGTATAGATGAATATTTTTAAAGTCACGGTGACTAGGACTTATAGAAAGTTAATTAAAGAAAGCAGTTGTAGTCACAGTCTTTGTATTATGTTATACATGTTGATGAACTATAAGATTTATAGAATTTTTTTTGATATTTGATACTCATACTGATTGTTGTATATTATAGGTGATTAGAACACAAATCTAAAAGTTTAATAGTAAATGTATAGTGTTTTCTTATTTGGTGATACAGCATGTTAAAATCACCAAATTAGTACCTTAAAATCATTTTTTATTACTAATATGTTTACAGGATTTGTGGGGTCACAAAGAGTTGGACACAACTGAGTGACTGTACTGAACTGAACACCTTCTTTACTCTCTCTCTCACACACACACACACACACACATACACACACACGCACAAATGCATATAGACACAAACACACCATAACACACATTTTATTTTTCAAAATGTGTTTTTTTAAAAAAAGAGACTCATACTCTAGACATTTATATGAAATTCGTTTGTTTTACCTGACACTATACTAGATATATTTAAAACGCAGTCTAATTCTGTTGATTATAAATATATTAAATCTATTAAATACTTGTATATCTAAATGTACACATATCTAAATGTAGACGTGTATATTGTGTATGTATATATGTATAATTATATAAATGATTTTAGGTAAATAAGCTTATACTATGTGATGACATACTGCATTTTCTTAGAACATGTATTTTCATCCTTATATTAAGCTGTCTCCCATTTCTTCATATTTTCTTGACTCTTCTCTTACTCACCATTCCCTGCTACCCCTATCGGATGGTTATTTTTCTATGCTCTTTCTATACCCTTACAACTGCCGATTCCAAGGGAGAAGCTCAGATCTGCATTTTTCATACAGATCTGGGTAAGAGACTACCAGTGAGAGGCTCTTGTATGCTATTTGGAAGAGTGAAGAATAACAGATGCCATTATTCTTTAGATGCAGGTGTAGAAAGACTTGTAGAAAGGCATAAAATGCACAGCTGCTTCCTCCTGAGTGTTTGTGGACCACCAGCTAGGGGATTCAGGCTCATAAAGTGCTAGCAGCTTCTCTGATTGTGTAAGCCCCTTACTGACTTTATTGTAATACTTTGTATATGGAATCTACAGAGTATCTTATGTTTTCAACATGCACACAAACATACACACAGGAATTTCATCATTGTTAGTTTTAAAATATATATTACCAGCATGGGTTAGATTATAGCACTTCTCTTTATCTTATTTTTCTCACTAAGCCATTCCTCGTAAAAATCCTTCAAGTCACTTGTTTGAGCTTTAATGTAAGAACTACAGTGTACAATATAGTTATAATGTAGTCACTCATCCCTATGTTAAAGGGTATTTATTTTCATTCACTTTTTTAAATAGTTATTCAAAATTGCACGTTGATCATCATCATACATATGCTTGTATCTTTGTATTTTGAATTCTATGAATACGTCCCAAATAATGGATACATGGCATGTATATATGTGTGAGGGTTTTGTGGGGTTTTCTGTATTTTAATAGATGTTGCAAGATTATTTCCATAAAAGTATAATCTTTCAAATAAACACCAGCTATCAATGAAGTGCATATGTTTCTTTATTCCCACACTCATTACTAGTCTTTTCTGTTTTAACTTTACCCAGTAAGTATAATGGATGTGATTGATATCTCATCCTCAGTTTATTTCTATGACTAATTGTTACTCTGAATACATTTTAATATTAGTTAGCAATTTGTCTGTTCGGTGAAATTTCTCTATATTATTTTTCCTTCTGTGTTTTTTCTTTTCGGTGAATATTTAAATATTTTTATGATAGTTTTAAATATAATCCTTCACCCTCAACTAGCATGGCAATTTGTAAACTAAAGTATTTGATTTTGATTTTTTTTTCATGTTCTGCTCTAGATAACCATGAATATAAACTTATTTATTTATACTATTTTTTTTTCTTTTCCAGCTTCTGGATTATCACAGATAAGGTCTTCACTACCCTGAGACTGGGTAAGTCATCCTTTAAAGCTTTCTAATGTTTAATGTTATATTGATTTTCAGCTTGTAAATAGATCTTTTGGAAAGTAGAAATGTGATATTAACACACCAACAAAGTTGAAATATGGTATGGTGTAAGGACAAGATACACTGAATATCTTCATAGAAACACACAGGTCTTAGCTATTCATATATAGAATTATATTCATATAGAGAATACAGTATCTGCTTGTTATCATGAAAATATCTTGAAAATATAAAATATGAAATTTCTAGTAACTGCATTGTTGAAAGTGAAAGTGCTCTTTGTGACCCCAGGGGTTATATAGCCCACCAGGCTTCTCTGTCCATGGAATTCTCCAGCCAAGAATACTGGAGTGGGTAGTCATTCCCTTCTCCAGGGGATCTTCCCGACCCAGGGATCGAACTCATGTCTCCCTGCACTGCAGGCATATTCTTTACCATCTGAGCCACCAGGGAAGCCCAGTAACTATAGAGGAACACACAATTCTCCTGGATAAAACATATACCAATAAAACCTAATACAAATAGAGTATGTACGACTTTGATGGGTAAAGTGAGTGTAGAGGAGAGAAATGGATACATATCT
This sequence comes from Cervus canadensis, assembly GCF_019320065.1. NCBI lineage: Eukaryota > Metazoa > Chordata > Mammalia > Artiodactyla > Cervidae > Cervus > Cervus canadensis. The sequence goes on from NC_057394.1 coordinate 31,261,840, forward strand.
GATTGGGAAGATTAGTGTAAATTTTATATCAGACTTTATTTTAAATGACATTATGTAAATGATATTATTTATATGTATGTGTTTGTATGTACATGCATAACACATAGAAGCACAACAGCGTGTGTTTAGATAATGAGAACTCAATTGTAGTTGATGACTGCAAAAAAAGTTTGATTTTTAGATGGAGATTTCCTAATAGAATATATGGTATGAAAAATAAATTTCTCTTACCTCCTTCTCTTAACCTGAAAACAGTATTAGAGCTATTTGATTTTCCAGGTTTAAAATTGATGTCACCAATTACTCAATTTCAGATGATTTAGAAAATATTTGCTTTTAGATATAATTCTAAACATAATTCTCTTTAAAATATTACTTAAATAATTAAATCAAAATGAGTATTAGTTATTGGTGCAATAAAAGTAGATAGCTCTTTGTATTTATTTTTAAAATATTGAATCATCCTTTCAAATACAACATAAATATAAGTTTTACTAATATGCATGTTATAAAATTGAATGGGAAAACTATATTGCATTGCATATTGATGCTCTAGGAAGTAATTTACATATAGAATTTTTCCAAATATAACCATGTAATTATTGTTTTAAATATATGATATGTTTTAAATGTGGTTTGGTTTGATCAACGTCAAAGACAAATATGCACATATTTACCATTCATATATTTACATGCAGAATTAAGTTATGTTATTACTTTTGCAATGTTATGCATTTTATCCATTCTCCAATAAGATTAAATGTTAGCTTAAAATTTAGGCTAATATTTGGAGAAAATGACTGGTGAAAAGTCTTCTAATTAGCTGTGTCTAATTTAATATATTTTAATATAAAAGAAGCAAAGTACTTTGATCTGCCACTGAAATGGAAAGTGAAAACAGAAGTTCTGCAAATTAGTTCTAATTTTAAAAGTTTTCAAGAACTTTATTAGATGATTCCAAAGAACGCAAATTTGATTTCAGGTTCTAGGAATTATATTGTTTGTGCACCCTGAAAATGTGCACAGAATAATTAAAACACTAGGTTTTGTTTTTATAGACTATAATAGAGTGAAATACGCATGTTAATTTGGAAGGCTGATTAACCAATTCTGTCTCATTATTGATTATTTGAACACCAAGTAGAAACACAGATCCTGGGCACAGAACTAAGGTCAACCTGACTTTTCTGTTGATTATAAAAGATTATAAGCTAAAAAGAAAATAGTTTTTTGTCAACCCTATGAGAAAAGATATAAATTTCATTGATTTATATTAAAACATTTCACTTGACTATGTCACCTTAATAGTTTGCCACTATTTTCCCATTTTAACATACAGAAAATTATGTGTTACTCTCTACCTTTGTGCACTATTAGTTTCTAAATTTATGTAACTACATTAATGATAGAATTAGCATGAGACAAATTATATTAATGTAAAATATTGGATAAATAGAAAATCAGTATTGAAATTTTATGTACTTAATGAAGACCAACTGAATGAAATTATATTTTTCCTTTAGTGAAAAATTCCCTTCAGTTATAGTCCCACTTTTTCTTTAATTACTATGCAAAAAAAAATTTTAATCTTTATCATTGTAATAAAGTTCATACTGAACAGCAACAGAAATTATTCTAGCCTAATTAAGCTGAAGGTATATGTATTAATGGATATAAGGTAAAGTGGAGAACCTTTGGAAGTACAGGAAATTGGGGTTATAGAATGCATAGCAAGAAATTATGTGCAGATAATACCATAGCTGCCTTCTGTTACAGAACCAGTTTTATAATGGCTGTGTATGAAGCATCTTCCTCTTTTCTGCAAGTTAATCTCACTATAACTCTCTCTCCCTCAATTGAAGCTGGAGATAATAGCGTCTTTTCATGCCACTCCCCTTCAAACTGTAATCTCTAGGGTAGGCCTCTGACTGGCTGACACAGGTTATATGCCATGCCATAGTGCATGGTATTCTGGGAAAGCAAATGTGTGGCCTCCTGTCATGAAATGAGACTCACAATTTGCAAAATGGAAATATGTAAAGGATGTTTAAATGGTGAAAGATTGAAAAATATTCACTATCAATGCAAAAGTACAACTCCACCCTTAAGGTAACTTGTAATATTTTATTCTGTGTGTTACATGTGAACTAACAGAGTAGACATTTAGTCATATTCTTTATTTTTCTTGAGCTATTACTTGAACTTATAAAGCTCATGAAAACATAATACTTCATGGCACATGCAGACCAGCACAATCATTCAGTGTATAGCAAAAACATATTGAAATCCTTCTCTTGTACCTGTTAAGTATAAAATATAAAAAGGCACTCAAATGTTTTTCTTATTGTCATAGTTGCAGTTTATCATAATATGTATGCAAGTGAAACTTGACTTAAATTGGCCTGTATTTCCAATCTAGTTATGCCATTTACTACTTTTGTGACTTTGGATAAGTTAGTCAACTAATCCAAGGCTCAGTTTTGTGACTTATGTCATTATAATAAAAACAACTCTGCTGTTATTTATATTTAAAAACATTGCAGAGAAAAGAATTAAGCACAGTGTCATGCTATTGACCATCCAATGAAACATGACTGGCTAAAGAAACTAAAAGATCAAAGAAGTGGGAAGTTTGTTATTGAGGGGGTAATTTTGTTATTGATGGGCTTCACTTGTGGCTCAGCTGGTAAAGAATCTGCCTGAAATGCAGGAGACCTGGGTTCAATCCCTGGGTTGGGAAGATCTCCTGGAGAAGGGAAAGATTACCCACTCCAGTATTCTGGCCTGGAGAATTCCATGGACTGTATAGTTCATGAGATCTCAAAGAGTCAGACACAACTGAGAAACTTTCACTTCACTTTGTTATTGATATAATTAGCAAGTCAAAATATGCTTGACTAATGCTTTCTGTAAGATGCCAAAGACTTGTAAGAGCTTCTGTCATCCATCATCTGAAAACTTGGTCTTAAATAACACAGATAGCTTCAGTGAAATAACAGCATGACTCTTTCAACTGACATACTATGGCTTTATAGTCATCATTCCTCTTTATGTGTAAGGAACACAAAATTACCCAGTAGTCAGTGATCATTGAAATCATGTCCTGGATTGTGTATACAAAAAATCTCAATTTCTGTAGTGCAGAAGATTAGCTAATGAGGGCTCCTCCTTACTCATACAAATTATTATGAGACATATGGACAAGTTAATGACAGTTTTGAGGAAAGCCAGAAAAATATGAAAGACCAGGTTTGTGTGATGGGTATAAGGCAGTCAACAACACCAAGGTAGAAAGCACAGATTTCAGCTTAATAAAAAAAAAGAATATACCAAAAAAAAAAAAAAATACTTTTTAAAATATATGAGCAAGGTACTGTGATGGTATACAGGAAAATCCAATATATTGATAACATATACATATATATATATATGAAGTCTAAAATCATAAAAAATATTGAAAAGATATCATATAGTGATGAGAAATTCTATTTAGTCTGAAGCTATTAAAAAGTCATACTTGAGTACAATTTGTTAGAGCTACAATGATATGAAGGCATTAAAATATTGGAGGAATGCTGATAAAATGAATTTAGCAGTAGGAAACCTTCTTTGCAGTTTTGGCTCTAAAACAGATTTGTTCTTTGACTCTAATAAAATCCAATAACCTTAAGCCTCAGTTTTTTAACCTATAAAGTATAGGATTCTAGCAAGGTCATTTCTCATCCTGATCTTACATAATTTTATTTTTTCATATATTAACTAATTCAATAGCTTCTTAGATCTTAAATTCTAATAGAGCTGACCAAAGCAATAAACAGGTAAACAAATAGAGAAACAACATAAATGCAAATGGTGGCAAGCTTTACAAGAATAATATGTGTGTGATGTGACATTTACTAGTGAGGAGGGATTCAGTTCAGTTCAATTCAGTTGCTCAGTCATGTCCGATTCTTTGCAACCCCATGAACTGCAGCACGCCAGGCCTCCCTGTTCATCACCAACTCCCGGAGGCCAACCAAACCCATGTCCGTTGAGTTGCTGATGCCATCCAACCATCTTATCCTCTGTTGTCCCCTTCTCCTCCTGCCCTCAATCTTTCCCAGCATCAGGGTCTTTTCAAATGAGTCAGCTCTTTGCATTAGATGGCCAAAGTATTGGAGTTTCAGCTTAAACATCAGTCCTTCCAATGAACACTCAGGACTTATCTCCTTTAGGATGGACTGGTTGGATCTCCTTGCTGTCCAAGGGACCCTCAAGAATCTTCTCCAACACCACAGTTCAAAAGCATCAATTCTTCGGTGCTCAGCTTTCTTTATAGTCCAACTCTCACATCCATACATGAGGGATTGGGGAGATAGAATTACATTAGATATAATGATTGCAGATGGCCTCTCTGTGACAGTAATATTTGAGGTGAGAACTGAAGGAAATGGAGGCTGCAGTGTTAACAGGAAGAAGAGACTTTCAGGAAGTCATATTTACAGGCTAATGTGCTGAGTTAGGAAAGAACCTACCGTGTTTGAACAGCGTAAGAAGGATAGCTATGGGGCACACTAGTTAAGAAGAAATTTTGGAAGAGTAGGAGCTGCTAGTAGCGAAGAACCTGCCTCCCAGTGCGGGAGACTTAAGAGATGTGGGTTGGATCCCTGGGTCAGGAGATCCTCTGGAGAAGGAAATAGCAACCCACTCCAGTAATCTTGCCTGGAGAATCCCATGGACAGAGAAGTCTGGCGGGCTACAGTTCATAGGGTTGCAGAGTCAGACACAACTGAAGTGAGTTAGCATGCATAGAAGATCTTGTAGTTGAGACTTTATTCTTGGTGCAAAGAGAAGTTGCTAGGAGACTAACACACAAATGTGACAAGACTGGATTTATATTTTAAGAAATATCCTTGGGCTGCAGTGTGGCAGTGGGTTATAGGAGAGGCAGGAATGAATGAAAACAGTTCAGAGGAGCGTTTTATCCTCTTCTGCGAAGGATGGCTTGGGCTAGGGTGGAAGGGGATATGGATTGGTCTGAGAGTAATCTACTTTTCAATTCTTGTAATAGTTTGTTTAGCATGCAATCTGTCAGTCTTGTAACTGAAATAATGGCTGCTTTTGGAGACTGTGATGGACTTAGCGATGGGCCTCACAGTCTCTCTGTACCTTCCTTAAAGAAAGACTCATTGCACCAGTTCAGAGAGTGCCATCAGCAGATAGTCTTCAACTTATCCTCCTCATGGGTTGTCTCAGTTGCAAAGAGCCACCTCCTCCCAGCTCACACTCTTAGGGGGTGGTCCGTATTCAGTGACAGGTTAAGTAAGAAGTATAAAGTCTTGTATTCCTATGAGTTTGCTTGAGAATGTCAGGCCTGCAATGTACCTGCACTCCTGTCTTTGCTCAGTTCTCCGCAGATGTTGATCACAGTGACACTGCCCTATAAGCATCCTGGATTCTAAGTCCTGTCTCAGAGTCTGTCCTCGAACCCGGACTGTGATGAATAGTGTGGATGTCAGAGATAATGAAAGAAAGAAGGAATGGGGGCTGATTTGTGTTTCACTTACTCTATTTTATAGGTTCCTGTGACATTTCTGAAATGAAGAAGGTTGGGGAAAATATATGTCAGATTTTAACTCAAATACTGCTTTACACATGTTGAATTTGAGGTTGCCTAAGTGACATATTAGTATAAAAATTATTTGGCAGTAGATTATGAGTTTACATCTCATAAGATATGTTACACATTTGGGAAGATCCTGAATGTGGATAGCATTTATAATGATGGCATAGATGGGATAACGTAGAAAGTGTGTGTGGATAATTATGAGAAGGACAAAGAATAAACCCTACATCAAATTAAAGTTTAAATACTAGGAAGGTGCTTCTGGTATCAGCTGAGATATGTAAAGAACTTAGAAATTATTAATTCTATCCCTACATCAAGAAAAGGCTGGACAAATTGGAAAATACACCTTTTAGGCGGGTTATAAGAGAAACTTACATTCCAGGGAAAACCTTCACCCCAAAATATAGGAGAAAAGTATATTTAGAGAGAGATACAGCAACTGCTTACATGAATGGATTTCTGGAGGTTAAGTATGGGCTAGACTGGCAGTGAGAAACTGCTAGGGGCAATCACGTAGTCTCGTGGGCTTTTCCTCCAAGGACTCACCAGGTTCTTGGGATCCTCAGCCCCAAGAAAGATCCTGCATGACTTTGGACCTGAGAGGGAAAGAGTGACCATTGTGAAACATACCTAGAAATTTCTCTATAGCAAGGGTCTGTGCTATAGGGATAGAACAGATTTTGCCAGAGCACAATTCTGAAAACTAAAAAAAGTCAGGGGTGTGGGAATTTTATCCCACTCAAACCCTCTCCAGACTTCCTGTCTAACTAAAAGAAGAAGAAGAAGAAACAAATAGTTAAAAGGGAGCATGGCCTCAAAGAAATGGACTGGGAAAATGTAGACAGGAAAGGGAGTCTGAGACAAAAGGGAATAAAATGTATGTGAGCAAGGGAAGGGACAGATTCTTATAAAAGCCACACGTCTAAGACGTGGAACCAGTAAGTTCTGAGCAAGACTGGGGGAGTCTAATCGAAAGAGTATAGACAGCCTTGCATACTACATCACCATGTCAAGGTAACTCCAGTGTAATAGGGCATTTCAGCTAAAAGAGCGGTAAGGCACAAATTCCACCTGAACATTAATTTATAGAGAAGTCCATCAATTTACAAAAGAAACACCGAAAATAAAAAAAAAGTACCATGCAAAGAGACACAGCTATTTTGAAAACAAGACTCAGATATGATAGTGGTGTTGGAATAATCAGTCAAGAATAGAATGATTAATATGTTTTCAGCTCTGATGGAAAGCGTAGACAACAATAAAAAATTGTGGATAATGCAAGCAAAGTTAGAAACTCTAAGAAGTAAAATAAAGTGTTAGAAATTAAACAAAAAATGTAACAGAAATTAAGAATGCCTTCAATGATTAAGTGGTAAACTCAACACAGCCAAAAAAATATCACCAAGCTTGAATACAAATCAGTAAGGTCACAAACTAGATTGGAAAGAGAATGAATAATGAAAAGAATAGCAACAGAATGGAAGATGAAGGACTGTGGGACAATATCAAAGAGTGTAACCACCAAAAGAATAAGAGAAAGAGAGTGAAGAAGAAATATTTAAAGAAATAGTATTAGACAGTTTTGCATAGTTAATACCAGATACCGAACTAAATATGCCAGAAGCTTTGGGTGCACCAAATATAAACAAATACCAGTAAGTCTGTAAAAGAGACTATCATATTCAGGTGGTAGAAAACTTCAAAGAGAAAATCTTGAAGGAAGTCAGAGAATTAAAAAATGCCTTATAGAGTAACCAGGGATAAGAACTACAACAAAATTTTCATCAGAAACATGCAAATAAAAAGACAAGAATGAAATAGTTAAGATGTTAGTAAGAGTTGTGGGAGACGCCAATCTAGAATTCTATATCAACAGATAGTATCCTTTAAAACAAAACTGAGAGAATTCATTACCAGAAAATTTATCATTAAAGAAATGTTAGTAGAAAATGTTCAAAAGAAGAGCATTGGAAAAGGAATATTGAAGGTAAAAGGCATCTTTTATACTTTGTATTCTTCATTGACCTAAAAATAAGAGAGTGTTTTAAGCAATAGTATTGACAACAAGTGGCTCAGTGGTAAGAATCTGCCTGCCAATTCAGGAGACACAGTTTCAATCCATGGGTCCGGAAGATCCCACGGAGAAAGAAATGGCAACTCACTCCAGTATTGTCTGGAAAATCTCCTGGTTAGAAGAGTCCGGCAGGCTACAGTCCATACAGTTGCAAAAGAGTTGGATGTGACTCAGTGACTAAACAACAATAACAAATTGACAATGTATTATATGATTTAAGAGGCAGTGTCTCAAGGAATGGGAGGGAGAAACTGAGAGGACTCTGTTAGAAGGAAACTTCTAACATGTGTACTACATATGATATGAAATAATTTTCTTTGAAGATAAATTTACTTTAAATGCTCATTTTAAAATGGTGGATAACCACAGACATTTGTTTTAAAGATGCATAGTTGACATTCTAAGAGAGAAAATAAAATGGAGCAATATAAAATGCTCAATTAAAACAGAAGGCAAGAAAAAAGAAAAAAAAAGACAGTAATGATGCAAAAGAGTTATAAAGATACTTATCCAAATATATCAATAATCATTTTAATAAATCTGAGAAGCTTAAACCACCAGTTTAAAGAAATTTATCTATGGTTATTTTTGCATTTTGGGGAAATGGAAATATATAAGAATAAATTACAGTGTTTTCAAGGCTAGGGAGCTTACACATATTTCCTATGTCATAAAGGGATAACAAATATCAAAGGTAATGCTCATGTCCAGGGAATAAAGCTTCAACCACTAAACTATAATTTATATCTCAAACTAGATTTCTTAGATGAGCCTAGACTTTATAATAAGTTGGAGATTTGCTAACATGTTGAGGTCTGAACACCAAAGGTCCCTATTTACCCATGCTTTTGACTTAAGCAGAGGTAGAACTTGTTTCTTCCTAACTTTGTTTATATCTTTCTTAGTAAAAAGGGAATATACTCATTTAATTTTGAACCATGATCCAGTAAATTTTCCTTCATTAAGTAGTACTTGGATTTAATATACGCTCACACATAAAGAATCTCTAGGCTTGGTGCAGGCTGTGTACTGATTATCACTAATGAATATAAGATTTCACAACTGACTGGAAAATCATGCTTAGTATACAGTTGCTGGAGACTTTTGTGAGAAGATTAAGTATAAAGAATATTCACAATGACTTCAGGTGAAATGGCAAAGCATGATTAAACATGTTTAATAGGAAGTACAAATCTTAAAATGGTTAAAGCTACCAAGATATGTTAATGATTGACATCCATGCTATATATCTATTATTCATATACATATGTATCTAAGGCTTATGCATGCACTTCTATGTCTTAATGCAAAATACTTATGTGAAAACTTCAGAAATACTTGACACACAAAGTGGAAATCTTACAATTGATATTTTATAAACCTTTAAAGTCTCATAATTTTTACAGTTATAAAAATTAACATTCCCACCTAAACTAAGTGAGAAAAATAGCTCTTTAGTTGATGCTGAAATTTCTTGGAGATAGTAAAACAGCATAATCTTTTCTTCTCTGAAATACATCATTAAGAGTTATTTAAAAAGGAATATTCAATCAGATTTAATTTGCTTCAAGAGACAGACAAGGAGCCTCATTAGTTTTTCGTACATAATGTCAATTTGATCTAAGCCACTGTCTTTCAATTTAATGTGGAGGAGTGCTTCTTATAACAATCCTAAGACTAACCACTTCCTGTATACGAGACACTGTTCCCTGTGTGTTTTAATTCCTTTAATCCTCACAAAAGCTTTATGACATAGTGATTTGTTTGAAGACTTGAGCACCCAGTGTAATGGTAGAACTGGGATTTCACTTTTGAGTCCAGAGACTGCTGTTTGAACCAACCTTCAGTCCAGTAATGCTCCCTCCCTTCCACTTCCTGTTTCTTCATACTGCATCTAACTGCATGTGACTAAAGTTCACTTAGGACTTTAATATTATGGTTCAACATATAAATTAGGGGAGACTTGTTTTCCAAGAATAAGGAGTCTGTATTTCTTCTTCTGAATAAGAGAAATAATATTTGGACTTTAAAACTTGTGTTAATGCATTTTCAATCAAAATGTTTGCTTACTATTTGATTTGGTATACATTTCATGCTGCTTTGAAATAGAATTTGTCATATTTGGTAGAATACCTTGATTCAATATTATGAAAGGTCATATTCATAAATTTCCTAATGTTAGTAAAAGCTAAAGTTAAAAAAATTATCTTAGCCAAACCTTTATAGAGAAAGTTTGAAATGGATTTCCAATTAATACTTGAAAGGTCAGACAACACAGATGACTTTTTGCTGTCAGGTTAAACATGACAGAAAAATAAAAGGAAATAATCTTTAAAAATAGCTTAAATATATCATTTCAATTTAGTACTTTATTTCTCGTAACAAACTAAAGTTATATCCTGAAAAGGTTAATAAATCTTATTTTAAGAACCTATATTTTTACTTGTGATCAAGTGAAATAAATAGATGGAAAGGTGGTGTTTTTAAAAAATCAGTAAAAAGTCACAAAGTAGTTTCCTATGTGATCCTGTTGCACGGGAAATCTTAGAAAGTAAAAATAAATAAATAAGCTAGTCAGGTGGATTTGGGAAGGCAGAGAGTTAATGTGACTGATACAAATCATCATGGCACACTAGAGACTTCTAATCATGAGGCTAATTACTCTTGTGGCTGTTTCTAATCCCTTGATTTGTTTGATGAGAAGCACTGGTTGTGGAGTAATGTTTGGGGACAGAGACTTCTCTGTTCTAAAAGGCAGTTGATTTGAGCTGGAAAATTCCTTTGGAGATTCTCAAATGGTTGAGAGAAATACTGAGTATCTATCACATGTAAATATATGGATATGAATTGAATGGGAAAATGGAAACTATAGATTCTGAAACAAGTTTATCTAAACTACAAAGACTAATACTTAATTAAAATGGATTAGGATTTATCCAGGACTTTTCCAGGGCTCCCTGGTGGCTCAGACGGTAAAGCGTCTGCCCGCAATGCGGGAGACCCGGGTTCGATCCCGGGGTTGGGAAGATCCCCTGGAGAAGGAAATGGCAACCCACTCCAGTACTCTTGCCTAGAAAACTCCATGGATGGAGGACCCTGGTGGGCTACAGTCGCAAAGAGTCGGACACAACTGAGCGACTTCATTTTCACTTTCAAGGCAAAATAAGCAAATTAAGGAAGATCTTTATGAATAAATAAGGAATGGAGGTTAGGTGACTACTTATAGAAAGCAGGCAAGCATGAGAAAAATCAGTGAATTTCCAAGTCAAAGTAAAGCAGTCATGTAGTTGAAAAATGCATGAATGAATAGATAGCAGGGTCAAGGCCTTCCTAGGTATTTTGAGGATCAAGAGCTGAGTTCATCAAGAGATTTATAAATCGCATTTCAGTGAAATGCAACAAGATTTTACCAACAGCTGCCATGTATAAGTCCCTCCTAGGTTTAAAGAAGCAATGGCTTTAAGAAAAATACCTCTTGGAGAAATGCGAGGTATCAAAGGGAAGACCAAAAATATCACTTACATGATATTCACAAAGACAAACCACATTGAATTTTAGTTTTTGTATCAATATCTGTCTGTGAAACAAAAGGATTACATGTTCTATTGTTACCATTTTGCTTTCTTAAAATTTTACATTTTTAGAAATTTAATATGTTAAGTTTTACTTATGATGCATTAAATGATAAATTAAGTAATAATCATTGTCAATACTCAAGCAAATATCTTTTTCATTGATTTTTCACAAGCAACCAAAAAAGAAAGATTTTCACAAGTTAATGGATTCAGTAAGCAGTAGAGTATTTGTTACCCTTTCCTCAGAATCCTCCTGCAGTGAATTCAAGGACTTAGAACCAATATATATGCATAGAATAAAGTATTTTCTTGTGTGTGGTAAATAGGCACATTATGTAATTTCTAAGGATTATTATATTAAAAAGCAAAGAGTTTGCAACAGATAAATCATTTATATGCACAACAGAGAGCATATTTCTTTTTAACAAATTCTGACTGACAAAGCATAACAGGGATGTTAGTACTCTTAAAGACCTGACACCTTTTTACCTTTTTTCCATTGCTAATATGAGGGCAGGGTATATCTTGCTTTCTGATGCAGTTCCCAGAATACCATTTGTCTTGGTAATTGACCAGGAAGACTTACCTTTAGAAAAAGATGAGTGAACCATAGTAAAATATATTTAGAAGAGTAAAACTATTCATAAATTATTATTTTAGATAAGTTGGTTAATTTCTAATATAACTTTGATTTATGTTTCATTTAAAATCTTACCCCAGATATGACTATTTTGAATATTAAATTTGTTTCAATGAATTTACCCTAAGAATATGACTCATTATTTTAGCAGAAAATATTAGTTGCATTTATTTGCTTTATGTAAGATACGTGTTTTCAGTATGACTAAATAAGAGATATAGAACAACTCTTTGGTATCTGTGTTTTCTACATAGGTGTTAAGGAGCTTATGCAAATATGTTGGTTTATATTGTATTTCTTTTTATAGCATAAGGTTCATTTTCTAGTACTTTATTGCTATGACTCATGACTCCTCTGGATAGTCTATCTGTACCACTTTTCTTTCAAAATTTTGTGTGATTCTGAATATATTAAATTGTTATGTGGATCACAGTTTATGAGACTATATGGCTAGCAAAATTACTATCTATTTAGTTCAGAGCTATATAAAATTTTGATCAGAATAAGTATAAAATGTAAGATACAGTGTATTATACATGGTTTCCTGCATCTATGATAGGAAGAAAGTTGGTAGAAATTTTCTTAAAGGAGAGAAAATCCTTTTTTATACTAAAGATCTAAAGTAGGAGATATGACAAAGAATATTATTAGAATATTTTTGTTTGTAGTGAATATTGCTTCCTTTATTACTAGTGTCAAATAAAATATGAACAATTTAATGTCAAATTTGTCATAACACAATTTTTATGAGTGAAAAGTCCATCCAGAATTAGCTCCGTCACTTCACGTGAGTCGCATGAACTATTATGTTAAAATAGTGAATGTCCTTGGAAAAAAAAGTCACATTCACTCTCCAAATGCACATGCTGCACTGTTTTATTTCCTTGTTTGTTGCTTTAATAATTGCAGTATAGCACATTATACAAATTTAAGTAATTGAAGGAAATACCAGTACAACTTTCAAAATTCAGTTTTTCCCAAAAATGCTTTAAAAATTGGTTAAAGCTTTAAAAAACAAAAACAAAACTCTCTGCTTATCACATATACTAGGAGAGAAAATTGCAGTTCTTAGAATTTCTGTTGAAAATTTGTGCATGATAAAATAGTCATGGAATATTGGAGCTTAAATACAAGTTTAAGATCATTCAAACTCTGCTTGATGATCAACAGGCTCCCTTCCTGTTTTCTATAAACAAGAGGATATCCTCATCAGGTGGTTCTGGTTGTTTCGCTTTGGTACTGGAACTGAAAGAGCATGCCTTAGACCTACCACAAGGTGCTGCATGGAGTAAAACTCACATATAGTCTGGACTACCCTGAAATGGACTAAAACTGAGGCAGGAGGTAGATGTCCCCTGCCCCCCAGGATAAAGCAACTGGAGATGCAGTCCCTAATGACCCAAACTCCAAGACGAGAATAGCAGGACAACTAAGGGAGGAGGCTAGGTGCTGCCCAGACCACATACTTCTTTTCTCACAGTCAGAAGTCCTCCCTGACCACACATGCACAGAAAAGGTGCCTTGCAGGCCAAAGATGGAGCAATGTTAAGGGATGTTCTACCGAGAGACCTCTTTGGTAGGATCCATCTTGGCCGAGAGATACATGTGCGTACATGGAAGGATCCTAAGATATACTAAATATGGACTGTGAACCAGGCAAATCAAAATGATTGGCCAAAGGAAACCCAGAAGAAATACCCTATGAAAGGAATTCAAACTACCACAAAACTGTAAAATATTTCAAAGTGTTTTAATACAATTTCTTTAACAAGTGATAAGTTTTTCTCCTTTTTAATTCATATTGGGAAATCCCCTGGTAGTTATACATAATTTACCTCCTGCAGTGAAGGAAAACTTGAGAATAATACTAAGGACACACACATTTTACTAGTAGCCAGGCACTAAAAAAAAAAAAAGAAGAAGAAGAAAGAAAAACAGCAAAATATATTTGTAAAAAATTAATAAATAGATATATCAAATAGGGTCAGGAGACCAGAAGAAAGAGCTCCCTACAACCAAAGCAGAAGCAAATAGGAATAAGAGAGGCTCTTCTTTCCTGACAGGGAGCCCATGGACTATATAGTCCATGGAATTCTGCAGATCAGAATAGTGGAATGGGTAGCCTTTCCCTTCTCCAGAGGATCTTCTCAACCCCAGGATAACGCAGGTCTCCTGCATTGCAGGCGGATTCTTTACCAACTGAGCCTCAAGAGAAGCCCAAGAATATTGGAGTGGGTAGCCTATACCTTCTCCAGTGGATATTCCCTACCCAGGAGTCGAATCAGGGTCTTCTTCATGGCATGTGGCAGACAGATTCTTTACCAACTGAGCTATCAGGGAAGCCCTTGACAGGGACACAACCAACGAAAAGCTGTGGATTTGTTTTTTTGTTTTTTACTATAGCCCCCCTCCCCCCTGCCCCAGCCGCCTTCCTCCCCTCTATAAAAAAGTTCTTCCCTTGCAGCACTGGGATTTGCATGTGACTCACCATGGTGGCAGACCCAGAATTGCAGTTCTCTGTTGACCCAAATAAACCCATGTGTGCTGGAGAAATATCTGGCAGTCTTCTTGTGTTAGGTTAACAGATTCTTTCTACAGCTAAGTATCACTCCGCCCTTAGATACTACAGCTAGAAAGCTGCAGGAAAGGTTAAAAATTCCAAGGCAAATGAGAAAATATTTTGTTGGCCGGACCAGTCATGCTTGTTGGCTAGTAGACAGGAAATAGATTTTCCCCTGAAAACAGGGGGCCAACAGAATAATAAATCTCAAATCTATACTGAAATTATTAGTCTGACCTATTTGTTATACAATTTGATGCAACAAGAGTAGGATAATATGTGTGTGTGTGTGTGCGTATACACACATATACACGTAGACATATATATATATACATTTTAAAAACATATTCATCCTTAAAACATTCTTAGCATATTTTACTGACTGTTGAAAATGTAAAGTAACTTTCATTGGAATGTTGATTCCTGATTAGAATATTTCAAATGTTAACTAATCTCTGCTAGTGGGTAAATTAAAGATAATTTGCATATACATATATACCATACTATTTATACTGAAGTATTTTAAGAGCAAGATACCATAGAGTCAGTTAAAAGAAGAAAGACATGTGGTGAGGTTCATTCATTTTTTTTTTATTCAACAAATATGCCAGGAACTATTCTAAACTTTAAGGATACCAATAAAACAAAACAACGAAAATGTTGATTGCTAATGGAAAGAGATGCAGTAGAATGGGATAAAAGAGAAGGAAAGATGTCTTTTTAGTAGAAGAATCAAAGAAGTCTTAGTGAAAATAGAGCATTTAACTATAATAAAAGGAGTACAGCTGATAAAGTCAAATAGACTTACAAAAGCCTTCTTGCTCAAATTTCAATTTTACAAATAAATTACCTTCTGGGTTCTTCTTTTTCTTAAATTAAAACATGCTTTGGGGGCAATTTTATTGGTAGCCCACAATCCCATAATTGATGCCCACTATTATTATATTTTTAGTTTATGCTTAATCTGGGGTATTGGTCAGTAACAGCTCTTTAACTTCTCTTCAGGAATTACAACTAAGCTGACTTGCTATAGAGGTTTTTTCCCAAAATGCTTTCTTGACCCAGTTTTGAGGCTCTGGCTAAATACTTGTAAATTCTATTTCTTGAAGAGTGGATTATATATACACCTCAACAACTTCTTTCAGGCTCTGGGTCTCTCCAGAGGAGGTACCAGGTGATGGAGAAGCTCCCTCTGCCCTGGAGCTTGAAATCATTCAAATTAGCCAACCTCCAGGTTGTGCTAGTGGTAAATGCAAGAGACATAAGAGATGCAGATTCGATCCCTGCTGTCGGGGGAAGATCCCCTGTGGAGGAAATAGCAACCCACTCCAGTATTCTTACCAGGAGAATCCCATGGACAGAGGAGCCTGGCAAGCTACCGTCCATAGGGTCGCAGAGTCGGACACAACTGAAGCGAATTAGCACACAGCACGCTTGCTGCAGCCTGGCAAACCTAGCTGACCCCATTCTCTTGGGGTTCCGGTTGCTGCAGTTCCAGCCATGTCCCTCTGTCATGGCCCTGCCAGGCCACCTTATCACATTTGGAGCTGCAAGTAACAAAGCTATACCTTTTCTTGACCCAAGTGTGTGGGTTGTAGTTTACCATCTAAGTAATCTTTAAATCTTATAAAACAGTTAGCACTGTGGGCAGAATAGTCAACTGTTGGAGAGCTTTGTGGGCTTATTAGCTGGTTCCAAACCACCACAAGAGTGACTTGAGACTTGTTCGCTACTATGTCTGCCAGTGGCTGCCACTTTTCTCTCTACCCAAATTTTCTAAATGTGGGAATATTCAGAACAAACAGTGCTAATTGGCTACACCCAGGGGCTAGTTGCTAGCTCAGGTGGGGGCTTTGGTGCAATAGAAGTGATGGGCCACTGGAGCCATTTCCTGGGTGGGACTTTCCTGTGTGCTTCCTGTCACAGCCTGCACTTGCTAGAGGCTTATGTCAGGGGCTGTCAATTCTTCAGCAGTGTTACTTCATTATTCTGGGTAGAACGCTGGTGTGTCTGTATTTCAGTCCACCCCTTTGCGGAGGAAGCCGTTGGGTGGACTCCTCCAGGTTAAAGAAATCCCATTCTGGTCTCGTCCATATTGCTCAGATAGGGATAGCGGCCTTCTTCACTGTTGAATACTCAGCTGCTGTCACCAGGGATTTTCACGTTCTCAGACACTTAGAGGTATTGTGAGTTATACCCTCAGATTCCAGCAGTAGCCCAATGTTTAATCCAGAGAATGTAAGGGGACAAATATCTCATCTTCACACCTGCCCCTTAAGAACTCTTCCTGAAGTTACATAGTTGTTTAAATAATAAAGATCCTCCTTGCCATTGTGTGTGGGCCTCAGTAAGTATCACCCTCCATCACCAAGCAAAGTGACTGATACTGTGGACAAGAGGGCTTACTGCACCATCCCAGAGAGGATCCGCTATATAGCTCTCAAAGTGCAATTCCAACCCTGAGAGGTTGGCTAAGAAGTCTTGGAAGAAAATGGCTGCCATTGAACTAACTCCTGTCATCTGGCAGCTTGCGTTGGTAACTAAGCTGACTTTTCTTCCCCTGTTAGTAGTTGAGATGTTAATGGAAGGAGAGAGTACATAGCAGATACAGTGGAGCATAGTAATAATACTAGGTACTTGAGTCCAAAATTCCCTCTAAATATTTTACCATGCACTTCCCATCTAAGTAAAACATTTATTTATGTTTCAGAAACTCTTTTACATTGATGCAAATTTTCAGAGTTTGCTTAGCCTAATTTCATATTTTAAATCGCCCAAAGGCAGAAGCCAAGGTGGAGAACATCTATTTAATATCTAAGTGGTAGGGTAGATTGCTAAATCCAGTGGTTATCAAATAAAACTTCAAATCTTCCCAGAGGTTATGATTTGAGACATCTGTGTTTCTGAGACTCTGAAAGTTGGTGAGAATAACTTTATTAAAAAATCTAATAAGAATTTGGCAGTTGTACTGTCATTGAAATACAGCACCTATGAAATCATTAAGAAAATTCTCAAGCACACACACAAAAATCACTGGAATCACAAAATAAGCTAGTGAAGATATGATTTTTCCAGAACTGGTACTCTTCTCAATGTACATTGCAAATATCATTTTGGACGTTAAAAGCAAAAGTTATCTCAGTAAGATTAGAAATCAGAGAAAGGGAGGGCACTGGAGCTGAGTCTGTGTCTGCATTTTCCAGTTTTCTGTTTCCCAAATCAGTGTTGTATCTGCTTGCAATCTCCACCATTGTACATGCTGAGTGTTTTGTTTCTAAAACTCTGTGTTTTAAACCTACCTCTTAACCATTGATCTCTGACTAGTGCCCATACCAGATCTACCTTAGCAAGTTACACACTCTTCAGTTGACTCCTGTTCCTTCTTAATTCTTCTTTTGGTACCAATTCCTGATTTTCTTCTGGAAATCCCTTCCTCTCCTGCCTTTCAAGTCTATCTGCTTTATGTGGGTTTCCTCTTGAACACAGATATCTTGTAAGAGAATAATGGCTTAGAATAAGGTGCCCATTTGGTTCATTTGACCAGAGACGTTCTGATTCACACCTGTTATACTCGTTGTATTATTCTTAGTTCTATTGCACCTAAGGCATCCTTTGTTGTTCAGTCACTCAGCCATGTCCAACTCTGTGACCCCATGGACTGCAGCATGACAGCCTTCCCTGTCCCTCACTGTCTCCCAGAGTTTGCTCAAATTCATGTCCACTGAGTTGGTGATGCCATCCAACCATCTCATCATCTGTCGCTCCTTCTCCTGCCCTCAATCTTTCCCAGCTTCATGGTCTTTTCCAATAAGTCGGTGCTTTGCATCAGGTGACCAAACTATTGGAGCTTCAGCTTCAGCGTCAATCAATCCAATGAATATGCAGGGTTGATTTCCTTTAGGATTGACTGGTTTCATCTCCTTGCTGCCCAAGGGACTCTCAAGAATATTCTCTAGCACCACAATTAGAAAGCATCAATTCTTTGGCTTTCAGCCTTCTTTTTGGTCCAACTCTCACATCTGTACATGACTACTGAAAAAAACCATAGCTATGACTAGACAGACCTTTGTCAGCAAAGTAATGTCTCTGCTTTTTAATATGCTGTCTAGGTTTGTGATAGTTTTTCTTTCAAGGAGCAAGTGTCTTTTAATTTCATGGCTGCATTCACCATCCACAGTGATTTTTGGAGCCCAAGAAAATAAAGTCATTGTTTCCATTTTTCCCCATTTTTTTTTTTTTTTTTTTGCCATGAAGTGATGAGAACAGATGCCATAATCTGTTTTTTGAATGTTGAGTTTTAAGCCAACTTTTCACTTTCATCTTCATTAAAAGGCTCTGTAGTTCCTCTTTGCTTTCTGTCATAAGTGTGGTGTCATCTGCATATCTAAGGTTATTGATATATCTCCCAGTAATCTTGATTTCAGCTTGTGCTTCATCCAGGCTGGCATTTCACATGATGTGTACTCTGCACATAAGTTAAATAAGCAGGATTTTGTTAAATAAGTTAAATAAGCAAGCATCCTTATTTGGATAATATACACCCAACATAATCCAGAAGTATTTTCCATCCTCCTTGTCACAGCAATTATTTCAACCATACTTAAAGCCATTGAGATAGTAGATGTTTGCTGAGAGTGCCAGTAGAGAAGCAAGACTTGAAACTGAGAGGGTTTAATATACACAAGCAGAGAAGATCCCAGGTCATCAAATCCATTAGGTGCATTAGAAAACAGCAACCACTTTGGAGGGCAGAGCCAGAAAATCTCAATCATGATAACTTTTATCTTCAATATCCAGGTATCCTTATTTTATATCTGTGTTTTTTCCAGATTTTGGAGTCAACACATTTTTTTTTTTCTTCCTCTCAACTTTCTAGATCTTCTTCTTGTTGTTGTTGTTACTTGACACAGGTTAATTGGTCCAGATGAAATTCTTATAACTTAGCATCTGTACTTCTATTTGCTGAAATGCAAAATAATCACAAGACATTTTATCCATGTATAGATGTGCCTTATTACTGTTGTTTGGCTGCTATTTCATTCCAGTGTTGTACTTGGCTCTTTCTAAATAAATCATATCCAAACATCACTTAAATAAAAAATAAAAATACAATCAAAAGCAAATTTAGCTTCTTGTTGTTTTAAACTTTTGCTATAGTCCTGATAACTTTTCATTGTCTAAAATTGTATGAAACTGTTAAAGTACCTGACTGTTCATGAAATATGCCAGTGAATAAAAATGCTATTAGTTTTACTGCAAAGTAAATATTTTCACCTATAGTCCAATCATTAAGCAGCAGACAACTATTGTTTATCATGCAAACAAATTCATGTAACTTGAATCAGGCATTTAGCTTATAAATTTTTAAAGATAAATACATATGTTAACACATAACTTGTCATAATACAGCCTTGTCAGTGAAGATTGTGTCTATTATAAGTAAGTAAAGATCAAAAGAATTACCAACAGGCAATAACGGAATCAAAAGGGTGAAAATCAACAGAGGTAAAAATTTCCCTTCATTTAATTTATATAAGATTGAATTGGATAAGTATAGATGAAAAACAGTCTATAACTTATATGTGAAAAGACTGAATTTCAAGTTTGATTTTTGTCAAACAATAGTTGTTTTTTGTTTGTTTTTTGTTTTTCTTGTTTAATATTGCAAAGCTGGCAACCCGCTCCAGTACTCTTGCCTGAAAAATCCCATGGACGGAGGAGCCTGGTAGGCTGCAGTCCATGGGGTCATGAAGAGTCGGACACGACTGAGCAATTTCACTTTCACTTTTCACTATCATGCATTGGAGAAGGAAATGGCAACCCACTCCAGTGTTCTTGCCTAGAGAATCCCAGGGACGGGGGAGCCTGGTGGGCTGCCGTCTATGGGGTTGCAGAGAGTTGGACACGACTGAAGCGACTTAGCAGCAGCAGCATTTATAAAGGTTATGCCACACAGGGGAAAACAAAACTTTGATTCATGTATAAACGATATTGAAAGCCAGATGCTTTGTCTCAATATATATTGGAATTTCTAAAGATTCATGCAGAACTGCAAGTATCCAATGTAAATGTGTTTGGACGTCAGTCGGAGGAGACATAACAATCGTTTATTCTACTTGGTAGAGAATTCAACTAGTTTAAGTTCCCTTTCATCTTTCAGTTTATACAGTGCCCCAAGCTGTGAGTTAAATCCTGATTGCAATTAATTTATATAATCACCAGAAGCAGCACTCTGAAATTCCATACTGATAGGTTATCATGTTATTCCCCAGAATAAATAGGCTTTATTCTATGGACTTGCATAAACATGATTTTAAATTGTCATTCTGTTAGTAATTGTAATAAATATATGTATTAGTCACATAGGCTTCCCTCATAGCTCAGTTGGTAAGGAATCCACCTGCAATGCTGGAGACCCCAGTTTGATTCCTGGGTCAGGAAGATCTGCTGGAGAAGGGATAGGCTACCTCTTCCAGTATTCTTGGGTTTCCCTTGTGGCTCAGCTGATGAAGAATCTGCCTGCAATGCAAGAGACCTGGGTTCAATTCCTGGGTTGGGAAGATCCCCTGGTGAAGGGAAAGGCTAAGCACTCCAGTATTCTGGCCTGGAGAATTCCAAGGACTGTATAGTCCATGGGATCGCAAAGAGTCGAACATGACTGAACGACTAAGCTGTATTAGTCATACAGATTTAGTAAACATATTGGTATTAAGATTAATGAAGAAATTACTAAATTTATGAGAAATTATGTTAGTATTATTATTGAAAATATTGAAAATGAAATTGGAGTTTTAACGTGAATATGAATAGATATGTTTCAAACATAAATTGTCAGAATTAAATACTGACAGAGAATAAATGTTAAGAACACATGGACTCTCAAAATACTCTGAGATAAAGATTCCTAGTTGAAATAAGGTGTAAAGGGATCAATTTCTGATGTATCAGGTAAAATTGAAGCATCTTGGGCCACAAGTTTTTTATAGAAGCAGATCTTAACAAAGTCTGTATCAACTAGTGAAGTGCTTGGCTCTGGCTGGATGAGCAATGCACTTTTTTACTATATTAATGAGCTAATATTTCCCTTTTCAATTCTATTTAAAATATATAAAAGTACATTATCAAAAAATCATCCATCAATCTAGAATTGAGCTTAATAAAGGTCAATTACATTAAGTGAATTATTTGCATTAACCCATAGAACTAGATAATGAGTGTATGCCCACATGGAGTTCTCGGTTAATGCATATGTATTTCTGACCCTCAACCTCAACTCGTATTTTAAACTTTTTTGATTATGACTTCTTATTAATAAAGTATCTCTCATTCATTTTGTGCTAGTTTATTTAGTTTTCTATCCCTTGATTTGCAGAGTATATCTTGAGTTCCCCCAACAGAGATGCATGTATTCTCTCATAATGCTGCTATTAATACTTCATGGGATTCGTTTCAAAAAGCCCATTTCTCTACTAGAGAAAAATTTGCCAATGCACAGAACATTGAAATTTCCATTCTTACAGCACAAGATATTCTAAGAAGAATCATTAAAGTTTTGCCACCAAATTGTTTGTGATTTCCTTTCCCACACAACTTCAATATTAGTTTTTACTATGTATTTATATCAACCTTCAATATAAAGCCTTAGAAGTGATAATTTTCAGCTGTTATAAAGAATAACATAAATGATAAACATAAAAAATGATTGCTTTGGATATAATCTTATTTTTTGAACTTTTTTCTAGTCAAGAATAATGGGATATCGCTTATATGCAGAATGTTTTAAAAAATATAAAAATGAACATATTTAAAAGCAAACACATTCAAAGACTTAAAGAATGAACTTATGGTTACGGGGGGAAGGGTGGGTGGGAGGATAGATTAAAATTTTGGAATAGACATGTATACACTGCCATATTTAAAACAGATAATGATAATAATAAATAGATAACCAACATGTACCTACTGTATAACAGAGGTAATTCTACTGAATACTAATAACCTTTTCCAAAAATAATTTGGAAAAGAACAGATACATGTATAACTCAATTACATTGCTGTACTCCTGAAATTAATAAAGCATTGTTAAAAATTATACAATGAACTTGAGAAATTGAGAAAGGAAAGTTTCAGTGGAAGAAAATCTTTTAAGAGATAAAACTATCTCAGATATCAAAGAGTTTTGCTAAGGAACCATCGCATGGGCTTATGAGGATTCTCTGGTCTCTATTCATTCAAGATGATGTCTGTCAACTGAGGACTTTGTGGCCATATCTCTGCCACCTAGATGAGAAATTTCCAATAGTTTAAAGATTGCCCCTTAATTTATATTTTAGAGAAATAAAGCAAAGATTGTTGTCCCTATATAGAATAGTCATTTAAATTGGAACTGAATTAAATCTGACAATTCAAAGGGTAAAAAGTGATCTTGAAACTAAAACAAAAACATTCAGTTTTATTTCTGTAGTGGTATTAAGAAATGAGAACATAGATCTAGAGGATGTTAGGCTTTCCTACTGCTAATAGTTTTCTTTATCAAAAGTATTTAAAATTGTAGAAAAATTGGAAGCATAAAGCATGAGGATAGTCTAGTCTTCATGTGTAAGGTCAATTCAGTTCAGTTGCTCAGTCATGTCTGACTCTTTGGGACCCTATGGACTGCAGCACGCCAAGCCTCCCTGTCCATCACCAACTCCCAGATCTTGCTCAAACTCATATCCATTGAGTCAGTGATGCTATCCAGCCATCTCATCCTCTGTCATCCCCTTCTCCTGCCTTCAATCTTTCCCAGCATGAGGGTCTTTCCTAATGAGTCAGTTCTTTGCATCAGGTGGTCAAAGTATTGGAGCTTCAGCTTCAGCCTCAGTTCTTCTGATGAATATTCAGAGTTGATTTCCTTTAGGATTGACTAGTTTGATCTCCTTGCATGTATAAGGTGACTTCTCCAAAAACCTGAACGTGTTAAAAACAAATAATGTGATTAGAGCCGTGGAAGAAATATTATTTTATAGCATATTATATGTATCAATATATCTGTGACTAAAATTATTTACTAAAATCTTACCAAATATGGGATATCCCTGGTGGTCTAGTGATTAAGATTTCATCTTCCTATGCAGAGAATGAAGATATGATTCCTGGTCATTGAGCTAAGAAGATTCTATGTGCCTCATGGTGAAAAAAACCAAATCATAAAACAGAAGCAATATTGTAACACATTCAGTAAAAACTTTAAAAATGGTCCACATAAAAAGAAAAAAAAAAAAACTTTAAAATCTTACCAGATAATATCTTCACAAAATTGACTAGACAGATTTTTTTACCTCCAGTGTAATGCATGTGCTGTGCTTGGCTGTGGTGAGTTGCTTCAGTCACGTCCAGCTCTTTGCGACCCCATGGACTGTAGCCTGCTAGGCTCCTCTGTCCATGGGGATTCTCCAAGAGAGAATACTAGAGTGGGTTGCCATGCCCTCCTCCAGGGGATCTTCCCAACCCAGGGATCAAACCCAGCTCTCTTGCATTGCAGGTGGATTCTTTACCGACTGAGACACCAGGGAAGCCCCAGTATAATGTATAAACTATATTATATATTTAATTTTTATTTGCTTATACTTTAAAAACTGGGGGAAAAAAAGGAAAAGAAAGTTAAGAAAATCAACAGCATCTCAGAATTGGCCTATGTGTCTATTTTTAGTCGTTTTTTCTCCCAAAGATTACTAGAATTTCGTCTTCTAACGTCATGTATTTATTTTGTATTTAAACTTTATAAAAGTGATATTATACAGTATATACTATTTTATACCTAGTTTATTTTACTTTTTTTTTTTAATTAGTTGGAGGCTAATTACTTCACAACATTTCAGTGGGTTTTGTCATACATTGACATGAATCAGCCATGGTATTTTACTTGTTATATTTGTGAGATTTATCCATAATTTTGCCTGTAGTGGCCGTTTTATTCCTTGTCATTGTTGACTAGTGTTCCATTGGATGAACACACCAGAATTTCTTTATCCCTTCTATTGTTGATAAATGGATTAATTTTTAGCTTCTGGTTATTGAAAATAGCATTGGTATACACATATATGTGCATTTCTTTTAGGAAATATGTTTGCCTTTTTGGTAGGAATAAATTTAGGTGTGGAATTACTGGACTAGTGAATAATGGTATATC
The DNA here is from genome assembly GCF_019320065.1 of Cervus canadensis. Taxonomy (NCBI): domain Eukaryota; kingdom Metazoa; phylum Chordata; class Mammalia; order Artiodactyla; family Cervidae; genus Cervus; species Cervus canadensis. The sequence goes on from NC_057394.1 coordinate 31,286,468, forward strand.
CAGTACCAGTGATGTAGCATAAAAGGTGTTCTCCACTCATAAATGCCAGCAGCAGTAAATGAGAATTCTACTTGCTGCATACCCTCACTAACATTTGATATCGTTTGTCTTTTAGGCCTATCCTAAATTGTAAAAAATAGTCCGTGTTTTCTTTTAAAAGATTTCTTTTTTTTAATCTATTGGAACAATTTTTGCCACATCTTGAGCACTTTGGAAATGTTAGTTTTACTTTTTATGGATAGTATTTTAGTAAAAATAAAAGAGACAAAAATTGGTCTGAACAACATAGAATTCATGGTACTTTGGGAGTTTATCTCCTAAGTAAGCAAGTATATAAAGATGCTATTGATACAAACAGAGAAATCAAGTTTATAACATCTTTAAAAGATTAGGAGGACTGATTTTAAAATATTCCTAATTTCTGTTTGACAGTATTGTCAAGGAAGGTATTTTGTGTCCCAGCCTCTTACTGACTTTAGGATTTTGATGTTTTTATGTGTGTTGCAGATCCATTAAGAATATTTTCAGAATCTTTACATTTATTGTATATTCTTTAATCATGATATTCATTTCATATTTATTTTGTAAGAGAATAATTACATTTTTAAATGCCATACTGTTAACATGATAAGGCTAAAAGTAAGTTGAAACCATTTCATTTAAGATGTAGGAAATTCTGATATTAGGATTCAAAAGAAATCACATTTTTTTAAGAATATTGAGAAAAAATATACCAATATTCAATATCAAGTATCTTAGAGTGAATATTAATGAATGATTACATTTAAACCCAAAGCTCCACATTTTCAATAATTGGTATATGTTTTATAAGTGAAAGCATGTTATTTTAGTAGGAAAAAAGCAAAGGATAAAAATCATACATCAAAAACTTCTTTATGTTCCATGAAGTTGAGAGACTAAAAATATTGCAATTGTCTGTCTTACCAGAAATGGTCCTCAATATTGAGATTGAATTCCCTTGGAAAATAGTTGCAATCAATTTTCATTTGATCCATTCAGCTACTCAATGAGATTAGATGTTAAGATTTATAGTCTGACTTCTTGTGCAAATTATAGCTCTCTTGCAAGGGTGAAGACATGGAAGGAGTATGCAGTATATTTCCCATACTTGGTGTTCAGCATTTAAGTGGATACATAAACTAGCAGTGATCTGATCAGAAGGAAAGGAGGATACCATTTCAATTTGAAAGGAAGCTGTAATGATCTGAAATATTGTTCTTGTAGTTTACTTGGATTCTGCTCAAGCTATAGAAGTGAAAATCTAAAAAGGAAAACAAACATTTAGGGGCAGTGACCTTCTCCATTGAAAACTGAGTCCCATTTCTGTTATATGACTACAGGGAACCCACATACATCTTGCTTATGAGAGTACTGGGTGGCTTAGAACAACTTTGACATTTCTTAGCAATGGTAATTAGTACAGGAAAGAGGTAAGAATGATCATTAACTTCATATGTATGTGCATCTTAAAAATGAAATAAAAAGCAGTAAAATGTTGAGTGGAAAATTTAATTCAAGCATTTCTATTAGTCTACATTATTGAAATTAAACTCTGGAAATTCTAAGCCCAAAGTGCTGCTTATCTGTAATATAATACATGATTAACAGTCTTTCGGTATAATCTTGATGTCAGAATGATAGGTCAAATATAAATTGTTGTTTCTGCTCATATTAAAATCTAATCCCTCTCTGTCTTTTAACCTCCTTCCTTTCTGATGATATGCATGTGAGTATTATAAATTCGATTCTGAAATAATTTAATTTCTTTCTTTACTTAACTAACTGTTAAGGTCACAATTGATTAAATTGAGACTGCAAAAGTATATATGTTTACTGAAAGCTCCAACTAAAGGTCAATGGGAATATAAAGCAAGACTTTATAGTAATATAAATATTAATTTTATCATAAAGAAAAAGCTGTGAAATTCTCTGAATTTCTCGTTCTACCTTTTTGCATTTATTTAAGATTATTCACTAAATTGAGGAAGCTTGTTTGACAGAAAAAGAAAACAAATACCAATTTTTAAGTCAAAAATACACTTAATCTTCATGCCAACATATATTATTTCAATTGTTATTTTATCAGCAGTAGTAGCAACATCTAATTACATGGCATTGTCTATTTCAAACTCAAACTGCGTTAACTAGATTAGTCTTTTCAACAACATTTTGAGATCAATGCTATTATTTTTCCAACATTTCGGAAAAGTAAGGAAAGCTGAGATTAAGGTACTTAACAAAAGTTCCACAAAGATAATGAGCCATGTTGAGAAAAGCACGAGATGAGAAATCAAGAATCCTGTGTACTTTTTTTCTTCTGCCCATTTCTAAAATCAGATAGAAAGATATGTGATTTGGATATTCTGTTCCCAAAGAGTTGATAGACTGAGTTCGTACTGCTCAGACATTATTTTGCAATAGATACTTTATTTAATAATTCAATCCTGTGTTGTTAGTCCTTTACCTTTTTATAGATAAGCAAACTGAGATTTGAGAAGTTAAAGTTTCCCAAAAATATACATTGAGTGGTTATAGGAATTAAACATATACCTTTTTCAGGCCTAAATGGTCAAGCTCATTCCATTATCCTAATTCTTAACCTCACAGTTTTATATCATAATGATGATTATGTGCTATACTTGATTAAAATTGTTCTCCAGCATCAACATAACAGACACTGAAAAGCTTTAATGGTTCTATTAAATGACTTCTGTTCTAAATAAAGAAATTTAATGCAGCCTGTGGTTTATTGCCCTACTTAACTTCTCATCAGTGGTTGATGGGATAGGTCAGTTCAGTTCAGTTCATTCACTCAGTCATGTCCGACTGTTTGCGACCCCAGGGACTCCAGCATGCATTGTCCATTGCCAACTCCCAAAGTCTATTCAAACTCATGTGCATTGAGTCAGTGATGCCATCCAGCCATCTCATCCTCCGTCATCCCCTTCTCCTCCCACCTTCAGTCTTTCCCAACATCAGGGTCTTTTCAAATGAGTCAGTTCTTCGCAGCAGGTGGCCAAAGTATTAAAGTTTCAGCTTCAGCATCTGTCCTTCCAAAGAATATCCAGGACTGAATTCCTTTAGGATGGACTGGTTGAATCTCCTTGCAGTCCTAGGGACTCTCAAGAATCTTCTCCAACACCACAGTTCAAAAGCATCAATTCTTTGGTGCTCAGCTTTCTCTATAGTCCAACTCTCACATCCAGACATGACCACTGGAAAAACCATAGAGTTGACTAGACTGACCTTTGTAGGTCAGCCTCCTAGAAATACTCTGCTTTCCTTCTTTCAGTAAAGCACACTCCTGGTATGTTTTCAACCTCTGGCTTCCTCAGATGTCTTCATTTACTCTTTAAATTGTGGTTTTTCACAGGTTTAATAATTAGAGATGGTTAAATTTACCAATTAAGCAAAAACATGAAATCTCTTATTTTTAGAAAAATAATTGGAAAAATATGGATATCTCTGTATGTTAATACACTCTATTATTTAAAAACCTCCTTATATATTTGGCTCACATATCAGCCAATTATATTCATCTTCAAATGATATGGATATAATATTTTGAAAGACAAACATACTGTTTATACTGAAATATAAGATTCCTCAAGGAACTGAGAAATATTCATTGTATGTTGATCTTTATGGAAATGTCATTTCTGAGGGACTGTGATTCATAGGACTTCAGTATTGATAACCAAATAGTCTAGAGAGTGAATCTAGGGTCACTTCCTGTGAGTATTGTGCAGAAACTGAAAGTGATACTGAGTTTGGCAAAAATACTTAAACCGCTAATATATTTTTTGTTTAGGAACTCAGTTGTTTCTTTATCACTATAGAAATAGTATATTTTAGCATCCTATGTTTAGCCTGGGTTCTATGAATCTAGTCAGCAAAAACACTCACATTAAACTGAATTGCATTGTATATTTACAAAAACACCACTATAGGAAGAGACTTGAGAAGATATTTTCTTTAAATCAGATAATTTTCTACCAGTAATATAAAAGAGAATGTAGGTATGATCATAGGAAAAGAAATCAGAAGCAACAGTTAAAAATTTGAATTGTGGAACCGTAGTTCTTGAGTTAGTATCTAGGATTCACCATGTAACAGAGGTATGACCTTGATCAGGAGACTTAATCTTTCCATATCATATTTCCAGATTAAAGTTTGAAATAAATGTCCGTTTCTTCGGACAGTGTCTGCCACATCTTGAATATTTGCAAATGTTAGCTATTATCTTTATTAAAATGGCAAGATTGGGTATGAAAACAGGTCTTAGCTACAGGTCGAAAGACCTGTTTGAATTCTATATACTCAATAATAGTGGGCAAGTAGTGTTGCTGACTGGAACTTTTAAAGATTTGTGTATACCTGTCCTCTATTAAAAAGTTGCTGTTCCATCTGTTTAAATATCATATGTAAGGCTGTAAGGCTATATTACAAACTAAATAGTTCATCAATGCTCTTAATTTCTCTTCAGCCCTATTTCTAGAGTGATTTAGCTACAGTAATCCATATTAGAATCTCTTGTTCATAAAGAAATATTTGTCCTCACATACTGGGAAACAGATTTATTTTCTCCTTCAAATGTGGCCTTTGTTTACCTGATTGGTGCCATCTCCCATTGTCTCTCTTACATATTGCACTCAGGTTATACATAATTTTTTGCTACTTCTCCACATAGGAAATAAGTGGCTCAGTGGTAAAGAAACTGCTTGCTAATGTAGAAGATGTGGGTTCGATCCCTGGGTCGAGAAGATCCCCTGGAGGAGAAAATGGCAACCCATTCCAGTATTCTTCCCTAAAAAATTCCAGGGATAGGGGAACCTGGTAGGCTGCATTCCAAGGGGTCACAAAGTGTTGGACACAACTGAGGATGCACAAGCCAATAGATGATAAGACTAGGGTAATATTCTTTCCGGAATACACATCTTTACAAACCATCTTCTCTCTACCAGAAGTGTACAACTTCCTTCAATTCAGGTCACTTTAAGAGTGTGAAAGTGATCTCGAAAGCATTTATCATCCAAAAGTGCCTCAATTCTTTTATCAATTGTATTCTGTTGTCTGCTAAAATTCCTGTTTTTCTAAAACTGGAATTATAGAAAAATGTGAGAATAAATAGGTAAATATCAGTCAATAGGAAGGCAAATATCATATAATTAGAAATTAGATTAACTGAAGTGGAGTGAATGTTTGAATGGCTTCAAACATTTTGGCTGGAGAAACACCCTTAGTGTAGGGTGAATAAGCATGGGAGAAGAATTTGCTAAATAAGCACATAAAACAGTGATTTTCTAGAGATAGACACTGGAGACTATAAACTGACCAAACTGCCAGTGTATCTTCTCATTGCACACAGCCCTGAAGAAACTTACAAAGTACTGACTCTTTCCCAAAGGATAGATACTCGATTTTTATAATGATCCAATTTGACTGAGAATGGGGGGTTGCTATTTTAGGGATCTCCTGGCTTTCCCAGAACATCAGAATTCATTATTTCCTGGGCAATTTCATTTGGTGCATTCAGGTGCCCAAAACTAATTCATGGAATCATCAAATTAATTATTTCTATGTCAAAGGCAAAAAAACTTATAGGGGTCCTTCATAAAGGGTAGGCCTGTCTTTATAAACAAAATGTAAGGGAAGAATTGAAAGTGCCAAATAAAGTTTTAGTAAATGATATACGTCATATAGATTATGATAATAATACACCTTAATTTAACCTCACACAATTTAGAAAACAGTTGACTGTATCATCAAATGTCTGCTACCTTTTCCCATCATTTTTTAACTTAATTTTATATGTCGATCAAAAATGTGGAGCACAGAGTAATAAAAAAGCTAAATTAAAAGATATTTTAATTAAGAACATTAATAATAGTGAACTAATATGAATGAATTATACATGAATGGGAATATGTATATCTGGCATTTTCAAATATGTATGCATTTGAGAAATAAGTAAAACTTATTATATAGAGACTGTGATTAATCTAGTAGTTTAAACAAAGATGAATTTCTCATAGCAGATTTCTGTGTGTGCCTGCGTGCTAAATTAATTCAGTCATGTCTGAGTCTTTGCAACCCTATTGACTGTGGCCCTTCAGGTTCCTCTGTCCATGGGATTCTTCAGGCGATAATAATGGAGTAGGTTGCCATTCCCTTCTGCGGGGGATCTTTTTGACCCAGGGATCAAACCTGCATCTCTTGCATTCCAGGCAGGTTCTTTAACTGAGCTATCAGAAACTAGTTCGTCAACTTGAAGATCATGAGATGCCTGATTTTTCTAAATTAGAGACTAGCAGCATTTGGTTTAGCTACCCAAGAGACTGTCTTTATAGAATATATTGGGTGGGCCCAAAAGTTTGTTTGGATTTTTAAAAATCCAAACAAACTTTTGGGGCAACCCAATAGTAGGAGTACTTTGGGAAAGATCTGAGATAGGGCTGGAAATGTGGTTTATTCTATAAATTAGGTAGGCCATAGGCCCTTATGAAAACATATTAATCTTATATATTACAAAACAAGTGGAGGACGATCTTCATCTTTATACACAGGGATGGAGTTAGGGGGCATGCATAAATGATCTTATAGATGGAAACACAATAGTAAAAAATATTTATTCATGCATTAAAAAATTAACATAAAGTACTGCTAATGGCCTAACTACCAACTAGAAAAAAATACTGTAATACTGTGGAATAAAGTTTAAGAATATACACACACACTCATACACACACATATATATGTGTGTAAACATATAGCTGAATCACGTTCTTGTATACCTTAAACTAGCACAACATAATAAATTAACTATACCTCAAAAAAGTGGTTAAAAAAAGAAGAGAAGGAAGAAAATGGTAACTATGTGAGGTCATGGATATGTTAACTATATTGATCATGGTGGTCATTTAGCAAAGCCATATATTCCGTGTGTGCTCAGTCATGTCTGACTCTTTGCAACTCTATAGACTATATAGTCTGCCAGGCTCCTCTGTCCAAGGGATTTTCCAGGGAAGAATACTGGAGTAGGTTGTCATTTCCTCCTCCAGGGATAGAACCTGAATCTCCTACTTTGGCAGGTGGATTCTTTATCACTGTACCACCTGGTAAGCCCAGCAATACATGCATATATCAAAATGTATGTTGTATGTCTTAAATGTGTGCAATTTGTATTTGTCGATGCCTCAATAAAGACAGAATAAAGGGGGGAAAAGCTTAGATAGGTAGAGAATCTCATATAGATGCCTTTTTAATTCACATAAAATTTGCCAATTAAGGAGACTTTAAGTGAGACAGTTCTGATAGTTAATTTGCATCACCTTCTTTTCAAACTTACCATTTTTTTGGTCAGTAAAGAGAGTAAAATAGAGATTTAGAAATGGTTGTCTGGCAAAAACACATTCCATCCTATCAAGTATTAAATGCAATATGTTCCATTTCTCTTTGCCTTTGAAGTGTGAAGGCTAATTGTTCTACACTCCTTCAGTAGCAAATGTTTTCACAGATCACATTGCCATTTAAAGCTGCAGAAACACAAATGAAACTCCATAAGTCATCCTGTACCAAAGGAACAAGGGGACATTGTGACCTGCAACGCTGTATGTTGCTGGCAGTAGAAGGTGCTAAATTTAATTTGAACTAAAGCTCTGAGGAAATACCCGAGATTAAATGTCCATGTTCTTGAAGTCTTGTTTAACTTACTTAGATGGAAGCAATATTTATTTTTTTTATTTTGTAGTGTCACTGTTGCCTTATTTTTGTGTACACTATTAGCTCACAATACTTGATTATAGCTCATATGATGACATTCAGTTAGCTGCAATTGATAAGATTTGTCAAAAGAAAAATAAGGATCTCTTCTAGATTTAGAAAGTATCTATATTTCTCTTCAGGAATATGGGATTGTAAAGAGAAACAAACTGTAATACATACCCAGAAACAACTAAAGATGATATTAGAATAAAAATATCTTCATGAATACAAAAAGTTGAAGAATGCACACTTTACAACTTGATAGTCATGTTAGGAGCTTTGTAGACTTCCTTGTCAGCACACTCTGAAATCTTCCCAGTGTGACAGAATATTACAATTTATATGCTGTACTTGGAAACACTTTTATTGGATTGGAAATGGAAGTCAAAGTGAAGTCCTCAGTCATATCTGACTCTTTGTGACCCCATGGACTGCAGCCCGCCAGGCTCCTCTGTCCATGGAATTTTCCAGGTAAGAATACTGGAGAGGGTTGTTGTTTCCTTCCCCTGCGGATCTTCCCAACCCAGGGATTGAACCTGGGTCTCCCTCATTGCAGGCAGATTGTTTACTGTCTGAGCCACAAACGAAGCCCCTTCCTTTCATTAGAATAATTGTCAGTAAAATAACTCTCAGTAAATGTCAAGGAGGCCATTGCTCATTTGATTGCTAAAATTTTGAATTTTTTAATTTGTATTACATCCAATGCTTATATTTTATCATGTTTATGTATAAATGTATAAAAATACATTTACATAAAATATATTTGTATAAGGTATATTTTATTATACTTTATATTTCAAATTTATAGTCTATATGTCTAATATAATATTTTTGATATTTGTATTATATTAAATTCTAATATAATGACAATGACACTGTGAAAAAATTTGCTTCCTTTATAAAACCACTTAATCTATCATAACTCAATCAGTGTCAGATAATCAGATGTTAACATTTAGAAACATATAAATATTCATCTTACTACAAAAACAAAGTTTGCATCATTATTAAAATCTTCTGACAAAGATATTCCAGGTATTTTTGCCTGCAATTATGGGGGCAATGTATGAACCAAAATCAACCCTCTTTCATAAGCATATATAAACAAACTGAAAGGTCATGGGCCATTCTGTTCAGGATTTATTGTTAAACTTGATTTGACTCCCAATTATATTGCTTTGTTTAAAATACAAAGGAAATGTCGCTGACTTTTCTGCAGCCTGGATTACAGCACATGGCCTAAGTCGGTGTTGCTCAAGGATCAGAAGTGGAGAAATTTGGAGTAGTCATTCTGAGGCAAGATTGTGCAGTTTTTGTACAAGTGTGAGGTGTGATCCAACAACTACATGCTGTATGTAGATTAGGAGGAGGAAGGCTATCCCAGGCATTGTCTTTAAGATCACTCCTGTTTTGTTCCTCGAGCTTCTGGTCTAGGTCCTCAAAGCGCTGTTGCTGTCAGGTACAGAGAAGGGCTGTATCTTTTTGTTTGCTTTGACTTTTACTGTCTAATCCCTATCTCCATCCCATGCCCTTCTCAATCACAGATGGTTCATTTTAGAAACAGTATATGACTTCTTGTTTCTGTCTATGAACTTTTTCCTCCAAAACTGAAACATAAAATTCATTGTACTCTATTTTCTAATTGTGTAAACTAGTGCCGGCAGCTTATCTGTCAGTACTCTGTGATTTTGTCTCCTCATCCACAGACTGGGGATGATAATGATGATTATGATGATGAGTTAGTGTTTTCACAGTGCTTCCAAATACCACTCCTCATTCAAGGCATTTTTCACGTGCTAATTTATTTCTGTCTCATAACAACTTAGTGGAGATACAGAGGAGGAAACTGAGGTATGAATGTTTTGGTAACTTACTAGTTATGGTAAGTTACCAGTTTACTGGTAACAACCAGTAAAGGACAAATATAAATAGTTTTTTTTAAATCCTTCTTTGATCTTAACTGAAATGACACCCACTTCATAAGATTTTTTATAAGTGTTAAATGAATAAATACATACATTTGCTTAGAATAGCTCCTGGCACATAGTACAACCTCAATAACTGCTAGCTATTATAATCATCATTGAGTCAGCAAAGAGCCAACTAATTTGAAAAGACCCTGATGCTGGGAAAGATTAAAGGCAAGAGAAGGGGGTGACAGAGGATGAGATGATTGAATAGGATCACCGACTCAATGGACAAAAGTTTGAGCAAACTCTGAAACATAATGAAGAACAGGTAAGCCTGGTGTGCTGCAGTCAGTGGGGTCAAACAGTTGGTCATGACTGAGTGATTAAACAGCTTGGTCACTTTTATTTTGTTATTATTTAAAATTTCCCCCAGTGTTACACATAAAATTTTTAATTCTCGAACTAGCTAATGTCATATATTTTGTAAACTACAGATCCAAATGTCCTAAGATAGAACATTTGTATCTGTTATAAATAAAAAGACTTTAAAAATTCTCTAACATCTGTTATGGCAACAAATAATATTTGGTCTTTACTGAGCATGTATAGAAATAAGCATATAAGAATACTAGAAATGAATTTGTTCAAAGTACAACAAATATTTATTGAGCACATAATTGAAACAATTGGACAGTTATGAGATCAAACCAATCAATCCTAAAGGAAATCAACCCTGAATGATCATTGAAAGGATTGATGCTAAAGCTGAAGCTCCAATACTTTGGCCACCTGATGCGAGGAGCCAACTCAATAGAGAAGACCCTGATGCTGAAAGGGATTGAGTGCAGGAAGAAAAGGGGGCAATAGAGGATGAGATGGCTGGCTGGCATCATCGACTAAATAGACAAGAGTTTGAGCAGATTCTGGGAGATAGTGAAGAACAGGGAAGCAGTCCATGAGACTGCTTTGTTGCAGGTTGGTGCAGTCCATGGGGTCCCTCAGAGTCAGACTTGACTGAGTGACTGAACAACAACAAATTTTTAAAATAATAAATTCCAAATTTTTTATTCTTATTAAAATAAGATTAAAACTATCGTTATATCCCCATATAAGTTAAATTAAAAACATATTTTAGGTTGTGGGGCTTTTCCTTTATTCCCTAGAGTGAAAAATTTTAAATTCTTAGGATGATGCAGCAAATTAAGTCTCCCAAACAGAGACTTCTGGATAAGAAAATCAGTTACTAGATACATGGACCTCAGTCCTTAAGATTTCTTAACTCAGCATCAGGAAGCTTTGGAGCTTGAGATTGTGATCATTAAACAAGAAAGAAAAGTGAAAGTTGCTTAGTCTTAGGCTCTTTTCGACCCCATGGACTATAGCCCACCAGGCTCCTCTATCCATGGGATTCTCCAAGCAAGAATACTGGAATGGGTTGCCATTCCCTTCTCCAGGGCTTCTTCCCAACACAGGAACTAAACCTGGGTTTCCCTCACTACAGGAGGATTCTTTACTGTCTGAGGTATTAGGAAGCCTGCCACTCTGAAACAAATAGACTTTTTGATCATGTGACTATAAAGTTTAGCAGAAGCGTAAGTTTATAGTTTGAATCTTAACTCTGCTTGTTCTACCACTTTAGAGAAATATCCTAAAAATGATGGTCATTAATTTTGATAACTGGAGAAATATTGATTCCATAAACTTGTTTTTAGGTTAAGTAAGAAATATAAAAAAAATATTGTCTTGACTCAGTACATCGTTATTTATTTTAACCAGTAATACATTTTATTGTGTGAAAATCAAAAGTTTTAGACCTTTGGTGGTTTTCCTGAATTTTAGCATATATATTTTTTGAGAAATATGACTTTTTAAATTTATTGACTAATGTTATATTATTTTTTGTATTATACTCAAAGTTAACGGTTGGGTCAGTGAATGTTGTCATCATATTTGTGTAGATGAGGTATTCAAACAAAGCTTAATAGATTGTATTCTCTCTGCTCTTATAGTATTCTAAAGGAACTTAATGCATAACTTTTAGAATTGAAAACATGCCTTCTTCTTCTTTTCTTTTTTTTTTTTTTTGGCTGTGCCGCACACCTTGCAAAAATCTTAGTTCCCCTGCCTACCAGGAAATGAACCTGGGCCCTTGTCAGTGAAAGTGCAGGGTCCTAACTACTGGATCCCCGGGGAATTCCTGAAAGCTACTTTCGGAAATAGTCTATGAAAAGGTTTTAGCAGATGCATGGAGTCATGATAGGGCGAAGGTGAAATAAACATAATTATATAGATTTAGAATACAGTGTGTTTTGAAATGTTGTGTTAGGTGACTGAACTTTTCATTTTTAGTTACTTCTTTCTTAGCTTCTGTGTATGCCTGCTTTACATACTACACTAAAACAGGAATTCTGTTATGGTTGAAACAAAAAGCTTTTTGTCATCTAAGAACAGTTCTATTTTCAAGCTTTCTGTAATTCTATTTATCATTTAGATTCATTTTAAAGGCATACCATTTGCATTATTAATGACAAGGACTTTTTTATTGCTTTGGCATTCTAATGCATTAAAGCAAAAATAATAATTCCTTTAGTAGATAGAAACAATAACAGTTTTGTACATTTTACTGCAAAAATGGCTATAAATGCAAACATAATGTAGTATTATATGTTTTTAAAGGATAAATTATTTATATTAATACACAACAAAAACAATTTGTTATTTTCCACTGTATCAAAGCCAAAAATGCAACATATTCATTCAGTTTAATAATAGGTAATATGTCATACCATTTAGAGAACCATGTGATTGACAGAAAGCAAAATCTTGTTTTTTATGTCTATCCAAATTAGTGTTTTGTTTTGTTACCAGAATATATTGAACTCATTAAGATCCATTGAAATGACTATATAATATATTTATTCATCATTTCATTAATTTGTTCATTTGAACTAGAGAAATTTATTCAACAACATGAAAGACATGGAGAGTGTTTATTTAGAAAAATTATTTTCATGTAAAAAGTTTCAACACAATTGGATGCCAAGAAACCAAGGAGACTATTGCCAACTGAGTTAGAGGAAGAAAGGAAAGAAGAAAGGAGGTAGACATATTAAAAAGAAGTAGTAATATACGTCAGTAATCCAGCGGATATGGGAATATGGAAATGTGAGAAGAAATTTATAGTCTCCAATATAGTCTCATATAAAAATGCCAAATAATCACTCAGTTACTTGTAATCTTCCCGTCAAACCTAAAATTGTTTTACCTCCTCAGCTTTCCTGAATTCCTCCTCTTTTCATTCTTTTGTAATTTGCAGTTTGAGCTAATCAGTCTGTAGAAGAGAAAGCTCATTTTAACAGTTTTAAGTAGAAAAGAAAATTATAGAAAGGAAACTCAGAGACTTGGACAATCACACTTCAAAGAACAATGCTGAAAAATGCACCCTGAAAGCCCCCGGAAGCTCCCCTCTGCCTCAACTACCTGATAGAGGCACTGCCATTAGCAGTCTCTCTGAACTTCTTCTACTACTGCTATTATAAACCAGAGCTTCCATTGCCATAACCCAGATCCCTTGCTGTTGCCATGCCTTCATGTTTGATACAAATGATTAGTATTCGGGGTTATGAGTTCTGACTTCTGTCTTCTGGATCCAATGTGGTAAAGACCTTTCTTTCATCAGTTCAGTTCAGTGGCTCAGTCGTGTCTGACTCTTTGCGACCCCATGAATCGCAGCACGCCAGGACTCCCTGTCCATCACCAGCTCCTGGAGTCCACCCAAACCCATGCCCATTGAGTCGGTGATGCCATCCATCCATCTCATCCTCTGTCGTCGCCTTCTCCTCCTGCCCCCAATCCCTTCCAGCATCAGGGTCTTTTCCAATGAGTCAACTCTTCACATGAGCTGGCCAAAGTACTGGAGTTTCAGCTTCAGCATCAGTCCTTCCAATGAACACCCAGGACTGATCTCCTTTAGGATGGACTGGTTGAATTTCCTTGCAGTCCAAGGGACTCGCAAGAGTCTTCTCTAATGCCACAGTTCAAAAGCATCAATTTTTCGGCACTTAGCTTTCTTCACAGTCCAACTCTCACATCCATACATGACCACTGGAGAAACCATAGCCTTGACCAGATGGACCTTTGTTGGCAAAGTAATGTCTCTGCTTTTTAATATGCTATCCAGGTTGGTCATAACTTTCCTCCCAAGGAGTAAGCACCTTTTAATTTCATGGCTGCAGTCACCATCTGCAGTGATTTTGGAGCCCAAAAAAATAAAGTCTGACATTCTTTCCACTGTCTCCCCATCTATTTCCCATGAGGTGATGGGACCCAATGCCATGATCTTAGTTTTCTGAATGTTAAGCTTTAAGCCAATTTTTTCACTCTCCTCTTTCACTTTCATCAAGAGGCTTTTTAGTTCCTCTTCACTCCCTGCCATAAGGGTGGTGTCATCTGCATATCTGAGGTTATTGATATTTCTCCCAGCAATCTTGATTCCAGCTTGTGCTTCTTCCAGCCCAGCCTTTCTCATGATGTACTCTGCATATAAGTTAAATAAGCAGGGTGTCAATATACAGCCTTGATGTACTCCTTTTCCTATTGTTGTTCCATGTCCAGTTCTAACTGTTGCTCCCTGTCATAGCAGGTACTCAAAATTCTGCCAGCAACCCCAAAGTTTGGAAATAATCTATTTCTGTACTTAACTCTGTTCACATTTCGTCAGTCACTACTTACCCTGACTTTTTCCCAGTGTTTTCTACATATTTTATTCTAAACTATGAAAAGCTGATATTACATGCTGTACTGTGCTATGCTCAGTTGCTCCAGTTGTGTCCGACTCTCTGCAACCCTGTGGACTGTAGCCCACTAGGTTCTCTGTCGAGGGGATTCTCCAGGCAAGAATACTGGAGTGGGTATCTTCCCGAGCTGGGGATCAAACCTGCATCTCTTATGTCACCTGCATTGGCAGGCGGATTCTTTACCTCTAGTGCCACCTTGGAAACCTACTGATATTGATAATCAACTAAGAAAACCAATTGGCGTGAATAGATATGATGATAATAATATGTGAATTAACCTGTACTTATTGCTAAAACTATTTCGTGTATATTCTAAGTTAAATTTCTAGGTATGGATACAGATGAAATTTTGAAACTGTGCTTATTGAACATGAACTATGTGTGTTAATTTTCAAGTTTTGATAAGGTTGATTCCTTTTGTTGGTGTGCATGTCTTTGGGAGGATACATATAGCTGATCTTAAATATTGAAGGTAGTGAGGTTGGTTTCTATTCATTTCACAGTTTTCCTATAGAACCTGTATAAGTTTACTAGAGTTTCCATAATACATTATCACAAAGTTAGTGGTTGAAATCAATAGAAATTTATTTTCCCACAGTTCTCAATGTGAGCTTAAAATCATGATGTGAGCAAGGCAGCACTATGCCTGGAAGCTCCAGTGGAGATTACTTCCTTTCCTTTCCCAGTTTCAGGGGCTATCAGCCTTTCTTGATTTGCTGGGCTTGTTCACATCATTCCAACCTTTGCCTTACCTTAACGTTACCTTTTCCTCTGAATGTTTTATCTATTCCTCTGTCCCTTATAAGAGAGTTTGTCATTGAATTTAATGACTATTGGGTCTAGGATGGTCTCATTTCAAGATATGTAATTAAATCTGCAAGTACCAATTTTACAAATAAAGGTTTGCAGCTTCACAGTTGCAAGGGGATTTGGACATGGTGGCATCATGTTGGTAGATACCATTTAAGCCAACAGAGTACTGTATGAGATAATTGAAAATACCATTGAATGACAAATTTTACTCTCATTCACTTGTTTATTATTGATCTCATCAGTCTCTTAGGAACCATGGCAGAGCATCCTCCATGTATATATTAACCTTAAAAGAAGGCACTGGTGACACAAAACTGAACAAGTAAAAATCTCTGTCTCTAAAACCTCATACTATATTATTGTATTTTTAAAATGCAGAGTATTTATCTAGCAGAAATGAGTAAATGTGCATCAATGGACATGGGAAGTAACATCAATTTTACATCTTAAAAAGTGGAGGGAGGTTATAGGAAGAAGTGTGGGAGAAAATGACACTGAGTTGAGATTGAAGAGTGAGTGGAAAGCTACCTGGGATACAAACAGAAAAGTCATTACTCAGCTAAAGTTCACAAGTGAACATTTATAAACATTTTTGTCTATTTTCATCATATTTGAATCTAGTATATTTGCACATAGCAGTAATTATGCTAAATTTAATACATGGTAGATTGATTGTTTGCTTCCAATATATCTGATTTATTTTTAATTAAGTAGAAGCCACTAAATCAATGAATGCAGAAATATATCAGAACAATTCGCAAAAAAGTAATTGGAAAAATTGACCCAATTATATTCAAATGTCAGTGTTAATTTAAAACTTTATGATAGTATTAGAAAGATGTGTATCTTGGACCACATGATATTGGTGCTATCACTTAAGAGACATTATTCACATTGGAAATAATTCTCCTGAGCTAGCCAAGATATTCAATTAGTACAGGCAGGCCATACTCTCAAAATGTTACATAGCATTGCTTCTCTGGGAAGATATTCTAGATCTCTAGTATATTATCCTTTGCTTAATGACACTGTGTCCTCCTAACATTCAGAATTAAAATGCAAGCAGAAAAAAATGATTCTACAACAGTTACCCTATAGAAAATCATTCTTTAGTAATGTATATATAGATCACATCTTTTGTGATATTTTTGGTATTTCCCTTGTGGCTCAGCTGGTAAAGAATCCACTTGCAATGTGGGAGACCTGGGTTCGATCCCTGGGTTGGCAAGATCTCCTGGAGAAGGGAAAGGTTATGCACTCTATTATTCTGACCTAGAGAATTCCATGGACTGTATAGGCCTTGGGGTTGCAGAGTGTCAGACATGACTTTCACTTTCACCCCTGGGCTCTCTCCTTGGTCCATTTAATTTTTGGTATTAGACTGATGGTATTGCTGAAAGGGTGTACACTTAAGGAATTTGTGCAGCCTCCAGAATCTCTCCTAGAAGGAAAGGAAGACAAAGGGAATTCAGTTCTGCAGACACCTCAATTTTAGCTCTGTTACACAAATTTTAGGCCTTCCCATGTTGCACTTGTGGTAAAGAACCCACCTGCCAATGCAGGAGATGTAAGAACCACGGGTTTGATCTCTGGGTTGGGAAGATCCCCTGGAGGAGGGCATGGCAACCCACTCCATTATTCTGGTAAAATTCCATGGAAGAGGAGCCTGATGAGCTTCAGTCCATGGGGTCACAAAGAGTCACTGTGACTTAGCTACTGGGCATATCTGAAACTGTATGGGGGCTGCCTGAGCACTTAAGAATCTATGCCTCCATGATAAACATGTACACTACACATTTGAGGAGAGCTCTACAGTGAATTGTTTTTGCTAAAGCTAGTTACTAGCATCAATTTAAAAATGTTTGTTCCTATTTTTTCCATCTTATTATGGCATGACAATGAGAAATATTTCAGTTATGCTATTTTCAAAATAAAAATGATGAAAACTAAAGATTATATTATACTATTGAGAGCAATATTCATATTTATGACTAGCAATTCCTATGCCTGTCAGCAAAAACATAACAATGACTAGTTTGAGAAAATGACCTATGTGCCTTGCACGTTATGAATGAATTCAAACTGTACCTGTCTGCTGCAAATTGTCATGATGTGATAATAATTAAATGTTAATTTAATAGCTGCATTCTTAATTGGAGTAAGTAGAACATGGCATGCCATGAAAAGCATTTGAACTATAGCAATAGTGAATGTTAAAATATTATCCCTTATCTCCATTGAAACCATCATTTAGTTTTACACTCTGGTCGCTAGGGGATTGATGCTGTAAGAGCTTTGTCCACTATAAATTGCATAAATCACACAAAATGTCCCAGAACATCATGCCGTGTGGCTGATGAGAATTGTATTGTTCTGCACTTTTCAAAAATAAATTTAACCCCAACTATTTAATCAAACGATATAGCCAACAAAACCCTTGTTATCAACTCTTATCACATGTATGATAGCTGATGCTATTATTCGTAAATTACCACTTGCTATAGCATTTTAAAAATTTTATTTGACCTTGCTAAGACAAAGATATTTTCTGTTTCAACAGATATCCCTGTTGAAATTAACAGGCTGCTCACAGCTGCACCTTTTATCTTGCATTAACAAGTACTTGACAACACATGGTTGTACTTTGAGTAAACCCATGTATTTTAATAGCCTGTGTCCTGTGTGTTGATCTGGGGCAATGATAAAGTGGAGACTGAACACCCATTTGTTAGGACAATTTTCTGTTCAGGAGTTTCTTGTAAAAAATAATTGGTTCTTTTTGTGTTCTCTGTCTCCAAATTTTTAGTATCAAGGATTCATTTTTCACCCTAATATTCTGAATTATTCCTCTCTGTTATAAAGTGGAACTGTTGCTGCTACATAAATTTTCTTTGCTGGGTCCAACATCTAATTAATTCCAGAAGAAAACCTCTTTCCATTAAGTAATGGCCTGTATGTGGCCAGCATATTTTTAGGCCTCCTTACAGGAAGAGGGAAATGGTAGGGATGAGTTCCAAAGAATCATCACTGAATTCACAGGCATCCTAGGAAGCACAAGAGGTGAAAGACAGACACTGTCCCTTATATGGCTCCTACCTCAGATCAGTGTTTATAGAAAATCTTCAATACAGGAGAAAGCATCTCCTTGTAATTTATTAAGAAATGTGGAATCAAGGTATTATTGAGTGAGTTTCACAGTAAAAAAAAATGTTTCCTGAAGATAATTCCATGAGGCATTAATAATAACAATAATAATAATAGTCATAATAAGAGATGTAAGGACTCAAATGATTCCTTCTTCAACAGTAATTCCAAAATCAAGAAATGATAAATGGAACATGAAAAATTGAAAGGTATAAATGGTATATTTAATGTCACAATTCTATAATTCTGTAACTCTGTTCAGTATTATCCTCTGCATACACTGAGATATTTTTTCCACATCTACTCAATTTCTATAACTCATCTCAAAGTAAAGACTGTTTATTTATGTAACAGTTGTCAAAGCACTTTCACACGTTTCATTTTGTGACTGCCCTAGAGTATGATAGAAAAAATAATGGATAAGCAAGCTTTTAATAGATAAAAACAAATGCTCAAAAGTCAATATATAATTTATAAATATAGTAGATAATTTGTGGGATTTTTTTGAAAGTACTTCTTTGAGCAGTTTTAGATTCATACAAAGATCAAGTGAAAAGTACAGAGGGAGGGGACTATATTCAATATCTCTTAATAAACTACAATGGAAAAAGATCCGACAAAGAATATTTATAACTGAACCACTTTCCTGTACACCTAAAACTAACACAACATTGTAATCAGTGAAACTTCAATAAAAAATGAACACAAACACAAAAATGACTTAATTTTCCCAAAATTGTCTAGAGGATTCCAATACTCTTGTTCCCCACCCCACGGCTCCACTACTATGGACCTCTCTGGCCAGGGTAGTCCGTTTGTTACAATTGATGAACTTAAAGTGACACACCATTATAACCCAAAGTCCATAGTATATACCAGGGCTCACTCTTGATGACATGCAGTCTGTGCATTGGACACATGCTGTTAGTTTTCTAACTCAGGATCTAATTTCTTACTCAAAGAGTAAATAATTCAATTGTGCTTGGTTAACCAACTTTCTCACTTGCAACCTAGTACACATGAAAGCTTATACCAACCTCAGCTCCTGGGGTGCTCCTGAGTTCTCATTATTTGCAAGGTAAAAGATGGACTCAAAGGCCCTTCATAAAGTAAACCTACACCTCCCATCTCATATCTGGTTGGCTCACAACATACTGTGCTACATCTATATTGGATTAGCTACAATGCCTGTAATGCTTAACTCAGTTCATATATAATTCTCACCTAGAATTCTGCCTTTCATCTCATCATTCACTTGTCAGGGGTCTATTGATCCTGTAAGATCCAGGGTAGGCATCAACTTCACCTGAGATCTTTCCTGAATTCTTGAATCTGTAACATTCTTGATAACTGTATCAAGGCACTAAATACTGTATGCTATAATTGTTGTCTGTGAGCCTACCTTCCTTACTAGACTATAGAATTTATAATCTACTTAGAGGTAAGTACTGTGTTTTATTTCTCTATGTTCAGTATCTGAAATAGGCAATTAGATTCTGAAAGATTATTTTCAGATAAGTGAATGAAAAATAATAACCTTCTTTCTTAGCTACTAAAATTATTTTACATTAGTAACAACAATAGCTATTTAAAAGTAACCAATATGAAATGGAGAAATCTCTTAGGCTGTCTCTGACAAAGGCCTTATTGAAAAAGAAAAGATAGATCCACTAAAAAGAAAAGCCTTAAAAAGTAAAATCCTTTGATTTGCATTTCTCTAATTGTTAGTGACATTGAGCATCTTCTCTTTTTTTTTTTCCATCTGTATGTCTTCTTTGGAGAAATATTTCTTTAGGTCTTCTGTCCATTTTTTAATTTTTTAATTGTTTTTATTGAGATGCATGACCTGTTTGTATATTTTGGAGATTAGTCCTTTGTAAGTTGCTTCATTTACAGATATTATCTCTCATTCTGAAGGTTGTTGCTTCATTGTTGTTGTTGTTTTTTAATGATTTCCTTTGCTGTGCAAAAGCTTTTAAGTTACTTAGGACCAATTTCTTTGTTTTTGTTTTTATTTTCACTACTCTAGGTGATGGACCAAAAAAATCTTGCTGTGATATATGTCACAGAGTGTTCTACCTATATATTCCTCTAAGTGTTTTGTAGTATCCAGACTTACATCTAAGCTTTTAATTCATCTTGAGTTTATTTTTGTGGGCTTCCCTTGTGGCTCAGCTGGTAAAGCATCTGCCTGCAATGGGGGAGACCTGGGTTCGATCCCTGGGTTGAGAAGATCCCCTGAAGAAGGGAACAGCTACCCACTCCAGTATTCTGGCCTGGAGAATTCCATGGACTGTATGGTCCATGGGGTTGCAGAGAGTCGAACACAACTGAGAAACTTTCGGTTTCACTTCATGGTGGGGTGTTTTCATTCCATTCGGGCTTCCCTTGTGGCTCAGCTGATAAAGAATCTGCCTGCAATGCAGGAGACCTGGGTTTGAGCCCTGGGTTAGGAAGTTCCCATGGAGAAGGGAACGGCTACCCACTCCAGTATTTGGGCCTGGAGAATTTCATGGACTATATAGTCCATGGGGGTCACAAAGAGTTGACACTACTGAGTGACTTTCACTTTAATTCCATTCTTTTACATGTAGCTGTCCAGTTTTCCCAGCACCAGTTACTGAAGAGATTGTCTTTTATCCATCATAGATTCTTGCCTCCTTTGTCATAGATTAGGTGACCATAGGTGTGGGGTTTATCTCTCGACTTTCCATCCTGTTCCATTGATGTATGTTTCAATTTTTGTGCCAGTATCATACTGTTTTGATTACTGTAGCTTTGTAGTATAGACTGAAGTCAGGGGGCCTGATTCTTCCATTTCTGTTCAATCAGATATCACCTCACACTGCTCAGAAGGACCATCATCAAAATTGTACAAACAATAAATGCTAGAGAGGATGTGAATAAAGGGAACCCTCGTGCACTGTTCATGGGAATGTAAGTTGATACAGCCACTATGGTGAACAGTATGGAGGTTCCTTAAAAAACTAAAAATAGAACTATCATATGACTCATCAGTCCCACTGTTGGGCATATACCCCAAGAAGACCATAATGCTAAAAGACACATGTACCCCAGTGTTCACTGCAGCACTATTTAGAATAGCCAAGACATGGAAGCAACCTAAATATCCAACAACAGATGAATGGATAAAGAAGATGTGATACATACACACACACACACACACACACATACTCACACGCAATAGAATATTACTCAACCATAAAAAGGAACACAATTGGTCATTTGTAGAGATGTAGGTGGACCTGGAGTCTGTCATACAGAGTGAAGTAAATTGGAAAAAGAAAGACCAATGTCGTGTCACATCACTTATATGTGGAATCTAGGAAAATGGTACTGATGAACTCATTTGCAAAGCAGAAATAGCATCACAAATGTAGAAAACAAGCCTATGCTTACCAAAGGGGGGAGTGGGAGGTGGGATGAGTTGGGAGATTGGGGTTGACACATACACACTACTGTATATAAAATAGATA
The DNA here is from genome assembly GCF_019320065.1 of Cervus canadensis. Taxonomy (NCBI): domain Eukaryota; kingdom Metazoa; phylum Chordata; class Mammalia; order Artiodactyla; family Cervidae; genus Cervus; species Cervus canadensis. The sequence goes on from NC_057394.1 coordinate 31,308,413, forward strand.
ATTAGTGAGAACCTACTGTATAGCACAGGAAACTCAGTGCTCTTCAGTGACCTAAATGAGAAGGGAATCTAAGAAAGAGTGGAAATCTCTTTCTCTCTCTCACTCACTCTCTGTGTGTGTATATGCCTGTTTATATAAACACACATACATATATGCATATAAAATATACACACATGTATAACTATTCATTTTGTTATATATCAGAAACTAATACAACAATGTAAAACTATAATTCAATAAAAACTGATTTTAAAATAGTAAAGAAAAAGCAAAACCATTTTTTTTTTTATTAGTTGGAGGCTAATTACTTCACAACATTTCAGTGGGTTTTGTCATACATTGATATGAATCAGCCATAGATTTACACGTATTCCCCATCCCGATCCCCCCTCCCACCTCCCTCTCCACCCGATTCCTCTGGGTCTTCCCAGTGCACCAGGCCCGAGCACTTGTCTCATGCATCCCACCTGGGCTGGTGATCTGTTTCACCATAGATAGTATACATGCTGTTCTTTCGAAACATCCCACCCTCACCTTCTCCCACAGAGTTCAAAAGTCTGTTCTGTACTTCTGTGTCTCTTTTTCTGTTTTGCATATAGGGTTATCATTACCATCTTTCTAAATTCCATATATATGTGTTAGTATGCTGTAATGATCTTTATCTTTCTGGCTTACTTCACTCTGTATAATGGGCTCCAGTTTCATCCATCTCATTAGAACTGATTCAAATGAATTCTTTTTAATGGCTGAGTAATATTCCATGGTGTATATGTACCACAGCTTCCTTATCCATTCGTCTGCTGATGGGCATCTAGGTTGCTTCCATGTCCTGGCTATTATAAACAGTGCTGCGATGAACATTGGGGTGCACGTGTCTCTTTCAGATCTGGTTTCCTCAGTGTGTATGCCCAGAAGTGGTAAAAAGTAGAATCATGACAAGTCAATGCTTTTAACAATTTACCTGCTGTTAAGCTCTCTCACCAACTTTAACAGTGTTTCTAAATAGGTTCCAATTTTTGTCTGTCATCTTTAAAGAATGATGATGGGCAGAGGAATATTTCCATTTTAAACTAGTAGATGCCATGGGCAAAGCTGAATTTTGTCAGGATTTGGAGTACCTGGGGAATTTTGGAAGTCACTATTTATGGGAAATTGGTCCCCAATGAGGAGATATGGAGCTAGGGAGCATGTATTTTCTGCTAAATTGTTTGTTTTCCACAGCTTTATAGATCATTGTCTAATTTCAACTCTCCCATAAATATTTCTCAGACATCATTTATTCATCTATTCACTCCAGACCATCAGACTGCTACATGAATATAGAAATCGGCCTTGTAATAAAATATTTAGACCCCATAAGACTTCAATCTCAGATAATACCCTCAGATTTTAATGTGGTTTAGATATGTATTATTACAAATAAAGCTATGGCATATTATGATCACTATAGTGAATTTTGGAATTTTAATAAATAGAGACCTCTCCAGAGATTAAATGAAAGATGCTAAAAACAGAAAGATGATAGTGAGGATTCTGTATTATACTTGAATTTCACAGGATACTATAATGCCAGTCATTTTGTGTTTTTCAGCATTCATACTTAATAATGTGTTTTAGACTTTTGTGCTCTCTATTCAAAATCTCATTTCTTTACAGCATATTTTCTGTTGTTGCCACTGAAAAAAATGATTTGGACGTCTTGCTTTCTTGTTTAAAGAAACAATAGTTATTTGAGACTGAAGACCTTTGTTTCAAATTTCAGCTACCAAGGTCTGAAGCCTTCAAAAATTGTGTTTGTAATGGAAATTCCTTAGGAACTTTTACATGACACAATGACATTGAAGGTTTAAATTGTATTTTATAAAAGCCTCTTTTTCCTTTTTTGATTACTAACCTGTAAAAGCAAAAATTGTTTGAAAAACTCAGGATTTAGTTTACTTTCCAGTCTTCAGACAATCAGGATGCATCGACAGAGATTCTGGCTCAAACATTAAACCACTACAGATGCAAATTATGACAAAGAATCCTCCATGGAATACACAGGACTTTAAAGTTGTTCTGGCAACTGGAACAGGGTATGGTCCAGTGATACTTCTAGTGTTGTTTTCCTCTATTAAAGAATTCCAGTGTTGTCAGAATATTCCTATTTCTAAGCTACTTTACTTGACAGCTAACCTAATTTTAGGCTACATTTTATCCTGTATTAATACAGAGCTTTGATGACAGGTGGCATCAAAGCAATTATTGAACTAGAGTAAGCCAAAGATAAAGTAGATACTTAATGAGTGTGCTATAATTTAATGCTACATAATTAAAATGCATTTGTATTTGATATTCATTATAGAAAACAGTGCTATTAATTTAAAACTATAATCATAACAATAATGTTTACTCATAAGCAAAAAGTAAATTTTTCAGTGAAGGAATTAGGTTAATTGTGGCAAAATTGATGCATTTTATAAGCGAGGTGTATATACATATGATTTAAAATGTTGAGAAATAGTAGAAAGAAAAAAGTGTTAAAAAGAAAATATAAACTGTAATTAAAAGCTAAAATATAAATGAGAACACATTTGATTTTAGACATAAAATGTTTAAAAATTACATATATATATATATACACACATATAGCAATAGAAATTTTAGAAATTATAAATGCTATAGTCACTTCAAGTGTTGTGACAGTGAGCTAGTCCAGTTTCTATATCCATATAGTGTAGTTAAGTAATAAAAGCACATGAGATTATGAGGCCATATGCAACATAAAGTCCCAGAGCAGAAAATATCTTTACTGAAGTTTTGTTGATATTATTTTATCATTAATAATAATATAAATTTCAATTTATTGAAATCCAGTGAGGTAAATTATATATTAGTCCAGTTTTTCTGAGCATGTATGATGAGAAGACACATCTCTGAAAAGAAAACATTGCTAATGTCTTCCCTCCATGAGGCACTCTGCTATTCATTTATTCATTCACATATGTATCCATTCACTCACTTAATGTGCTTACTTACTCCTTTACTCCTAACTAAGCCCTTCTTTGTTCAGCAGACATAAATTAAACTGTTGCTCAGTACGGGGATTATTCTTGAGCAATATTTGAAATTACTATAATGGAGGTCCAAACTTTTTGGTCATTGAGGTAAAATTTAGTATACTACAACACTATTTAACAAACTACTCTGATATGCTTATTTTTTAGATAAAGTCTCCCTTGAGTCCTAGATAGCTTAGTCAGGAATTCAGATGAAGACACACAGATATCACTAGGTGTCATATATCCAAAGCTACATTTATTTCTATGGCAATATAAATTATAAACTTCTTTTACCAGTCCCAGACCATTGAATTAGGCATGGGGATAAATAAAATTATAAATGGTAATAATATCTGATAATAACAATAGAATGAACATTTTTCACACTGTTCTTTCTACTACACAGTAAAAATTTCAGAAAATTGATAAATTAATTTTTAGTAGAAGTAATTGATAACTTTAAATTTCAAATTCATTTCTCCATGTTTAAAAAAAAGTCTAGACGTCTCTACATTTGAAAATGCTGGAGAGAGTGTGGAGAAAAGGGAACCCTCTTACACTGCTGGTGGAATGCAATCTGGTACAGCCACTATGGAGAACAGTGTGGAAATTCCTTAAAAAACTGGTAATAGAACTGCCATATGACCCAGCAATCCCACTGCTAAGCATGCACACTGAGGAAACCAGAATTGAAAGAGACACATGTACCCCAATGTTCATTGCAGCACTGTTCACAATAGTACATGGAAGCAACCCAGATGTCCTTTGGCAGTTTAATGGATAAAGAAGCTGTGGTACATATACACCATGGAATATTCAGTTCAGTTCAGCGCTCAGTGGTGTCGGACTCTTTGTGACCCCATGGACTGCAGCACGCCAGACCTCCCTGTCCATCACCAACTCCCAGAGTTTACTCAAACTCATGTCCATTGAGTCAGTGATGCCATCCAACCATGTCATCCTCTGCTGTCCCCTTCTCCTCCTGCCTTCAATCTTTCCAACATCTGGGTCTTTTCCAATAAGTCAGCTCTTCACATCAGGTGGCCAAAGTATTGGAGTTTCAGCTTCAACACCAGTCCTTCCAATGAACACCCAGGACTGACTTCCCTTAGGATGGACTGGTTGGATCTCCTTGCAGTCCAAGGGATTCTCAAGAGTCTTCTCCAACACCAGAGTTCAAAAGCATCATTTCTTTGGTGCTCAGCTTTCTTTATAGTTCAACTCTCACATCCATACATGAATACTGGAAAAACCATAGTTTTGACTAGATGGACCTTTATTGATAAAGTAGTATCTCTGCTTTTTAATGTGCTATCTAGGTTGGTCATTACTTCCCTTCCAAGGAGTAAGTGTCTTTTAATTTCATGACTGCAATCACCATCTGCAGTGATTTTGGAGCCCATAAAAATAAAGTCTGCTACTGTTCCCACTGTTTTTCCAGCAGTGAAAGTGCCATGAAGTGATGGGACCAGATGCCATGATCTTAGTTTTCTGAATGTTGAGCTTTAAGCCAACTTTTTCACTTTCCTCTTTCACTTTCATCAAGAGGCTCTTTAGTTCTTCACTTTCTGCCATAAGGGTGGTGTTATCTGCATATCTGAGGTTATTGACATTTCTCCCAACAATCTTGATTCCTGCTTGTGCTTCCTCCAGCCCAGCGTTTCTCATGATGTACTCTGCATATAAGTTAAATATGCAGGGTGACAGTATACAGCCTTGATATACTCCTTTTCCTATTTGGAACCAGTCTGTTGCTCCATGTCCAGTTCTAACTGTTGCTTCCTAACGTGCATACAGATTTCTCAAGAGGCAGGTCAGATGGTCTGGTATTCCCATCTTTTTCAGAATTTTCCGCAGTTTATTATGATCTGCACAGTCAAAGGTTTTAGCATAGTCAATAAATTAAATATTACTCAACTGTAATATTACTCATGGAATATTATTCAAATGTAAAAAAGAATGTATTTGAGTCAGTTCTAATGAGGTGGATGAAACTGGAGTCTACTATACAGAATGAAGTAATTCAGAAGGAGAAACACCAATACAGTATATTAATATGTATATATGGAATTTACAAAGACGGTAACAATGATCCTATATGCAAGGCAGCAAAAGAGACACAGATGTAAAGAACAGACTTGTGGACTGTGTGGGAAAAGGGGAGGGTGGGATGGTTTGAGAGAATAGCATCTAAACATGTATATTACCATATGTAAAATAGAGGATCAGTGCTAGTTCGATGCATCAGTCAGGGCACTCAAAGTGGGTGCTCTGGGACAACCCAGAGGGATGGGTTGGGGAGGGAGGTAGGAGGGGGTTTCAGGATGGGGAGACACATGTGCACCCATGGGTGATTCATGTGAATGTTTGACAAAAACCACCACAATATTGTAAAGAAATTATTCTCCAATTAGAATAACTTAATTAAATAAAAAAATGCTCATTAGATTCCATTAAGTACAGTTACATGTCATTCAGGTTTTGTGAACATTTCTTATATTTTTTCTTTATCATTGTGTGTTTGTGTTCTCCCAACGCCTGTCAAATGTCTTGTGAAGAACTGGTTCCCCATAACTTTGAAATGACTTAGCAGTAGCAGCAACTTTGCTGAAGACAATATTTTACCTTTAATTCCTTAAACATTATTACCAAAATTTTTGAATCTTACAATTTAATTTTGAAAAATACCGGGGATTTTTTAAAAAATTTTGTTTATTTGTTTATTTTTGCCTGCTCTTGTTCTTTGTTGTTGCATGGGCTTTTCTTCAGTTTTCTTCAGTTCTCTAGTAGTGATGGACCTGCTTCTCATTGTGGTGGCTTCTTTTGTTTCACAGCATAGGCTGTAGAGCACATGGGCTTCAGTATTTGCAGCGCTTGGCCTTGTACCTTAGCTTGTGGTACACAGGCTAAGTCACCCCATGGCATATGGGATCTTCTGGGACCGGGGATCAAACCCAAGTCTCTTGCATTGGCAGGCAGATTCTTTACCACTGAGCCACCAGGAGAGCCCAGAAATAGTTTTTCTTGAGTAAGCTATTGAGTAAGCAAGCCATAACAAACTGTTTTATAGCATCCTTCTTTTTTTTTAAAAAAAGGAAGAAAACAGAGGTAAAGTAAATAATTCATGTATGTAAATAATTCATGTATGTGTTTGAAATATTGTCAGTGGGTTTATTATGAAACTCCACAAAACTTCAAATTACATAATACACAAAAAATTTAGATTACAAACAGGCACAAGGAAACCAGGACATGATGGATTGTTAATATATATTAAACCATAACCACATAATTAATGTACCTATCACATTATATTCCATGTATAATATATAGAAGCATATTAAATTTTGTTCTTTATGTGCAAGCTGTCCATTGTATTGTAATAAAGGATAAAAAAGTCAGTGACTAGTACCCTTAAAACATGGGATTATTACTTCATTTAAGTTATAACTCAATAAAGTAAAATAAAAATGTTGAGCTTTTGTTCCTACTTGCCATTTTCATCCCTGATCTTTTTGGTATATGTAATGATAATAACATACAGTCAACATGTGACTTCAAATCTGAAAAGTTGTACTTTCTTCCATGCATATACTAAATATGGTTATAGATTTACATTTAACAACAGAACATGCAGACTCTCTGTGCATACACAGAGTGTCTGATTCCAGTGACATCGTGGTCTTTGTGGCGGGGCATGACTAAAGCCTGTCTAAAGCTGATTGTTGTCATTTTTGCCCCTTTCTAAATAGAATTTTATACTTCAAATATCAGTTTACTTTTTTAAAGATTTTTTAAAAATAATTTTCTATATAAAGTATCTCTTTGGTAAAGACAACTTATTTCTTTTCCTTAAAAATTATGTGTGTTTGTATCTATATATCTCCTTTAAGAATGTATGTGTATACATGTGTGTGCATGCTAAGTTGCTCCAGTAGCGTCTGACCCTTTGTGACCCCATGGACTGTAGCCCACCAGGCTCCTCTGTCCATGAGATTCTCTAGGCAAGAATACTGGAGTGGGTCGCTGTTTCCTCCTCTAGGGGATGTTCCCCATCCAGGGATTGAACCCACGTCCCTTATGTCTTCTGCATTGGCCCGTGGGTTCTTTACCACTAGCACCACCTGGGAAGCCCTCTTTAACACTAGTATAATACTAGCTATTGGAAAAGAAATCAAGTGATCTAAGGGAAAATAGACATGATTCCTTTTGCACTGGTTCTTAGGCTCAGGTAGTAGCATGTGGATCTTATATATCTGTAGCAACAGAAGGTTCTCAATTTCTCAAAGTTGAAATAGTAATGAAACAAGCTGAATTATTCTAAGAATTGTTCGACTGTGTCTTACGATAGTGAATTACATTACCCAGTTCTTCCCCATTGGTCTTTATTCCATGGTCTAAGCTCCCCACAACTAGTCACTGAATCACATTAGAAGACATAATGAACACTGCAGGAGCACTAATTTACCACGGAAACGTGACATCATGGAAGAGCTACTCTTAATCTCACACACAGTTTAGCATAGCACCCTACCATAAGTACCCTGGGGTAGGTCCTTCATGTCTCACAATTTATTTAAAGTCCAGGAAAATAGTCCTGATAATTTCCCTAAAATATATAAGCATTTATTTATATATATATATATATATTGCTGCCTTTGTCATGGATAATAAGACATACCTTTAAATATATGAAATTAGTGCTTGAGTAATTAAAATTGATATTTTTAAACTGTGTTTACTTTTGAGAAACATCTGAAGGACATTTCCTATCAAATGCTGTACTTAATTAGTTGGAGGTGAAAGTCAAATGGGAAACATAAGATCAAAGGCTTTTCCAGGAAAGTGGTATATGTTATTTTACCATTAAATTGCCTCTAGAAATAGTATTGTTGTTGTTTAGCTGCTAAGTCATACCCAACTCTTTTGTAACCCCAAGGACTGTAGGCCGCCAGGCTCCTCTGTCCACGGGATTTTCCAGACAAGAATACTGGAGAGGGTTGCCATTTCCTCCTTAAGGGGATCTTCCCTACCCAGGGATTGGACCTGATCTCCTGCATTGCAGGTGGTTCCTTTACTGTCTCAGCCCCCAGGAGAACCCCGGAAATAATATACTAAATAACAAAGCAGAAGAATGGGAAATAAAAACTAAATTAAGAGTTGCTATCAATTTTCAGAAAAGTTAATATTGTTGGGAAGAAATATTTAGCACAGCTAAAATAACAGCAACAATAATAAAACTAAATGATTTCATGTTCCTTATCTCTTTTACATCTATGCTTAACTTGAAAACTAATATAGAAATGTATGTTAATGACTTTATTCAGAAAACCAGCATACAGAGAAAATATGGACTAGTGTCCCAAAGAACTATATTGCCCGAGTTTGGATACTGGTTTCTTTCATAAAATGAAGAAAAGGAAGTCAAAATGTAAAGTGAAAACAGTGATAATTGTAAATATTACCTGGTTCTCACCAGATTTTGGAGATGTGTAAATTTCTTCTTTCCTGCAGTCATTCACATGTGGACCTGGTCAGGATATTTCCTGTGAGCTTTAGCTCAACACACAGGCAGGCTTAAGAGGCAAGGTTCCTAGAGGTAGATCATTATGTATACTTTAAACTATAACAAATACTCCTTTAGATGCTAACTTGTAGCAAACGCAATAGAACACAAAAGTTGATGTCAAAGAAATGGATGCACTATGGAGTTAGATTTGTTCTTGCCTATTATGAACACATCACTGAAATTACTTCATTTATTGGATACTGTACTGTTTTGCCATAAGTCCTATAAACCTTTTGTTGAACTCAGTGTCTGTACATGTGGGTGCATGCAGAGTCGCTTCAGTCGTGTCCAACACTTTGTGACCCTTGGACTGTAGCCAGCCAGGCTCTTCTGTCCATAGAGTTCTCCAGGCAAGAATACTAGAGTGGGTTGTCATGCCCTCCTCCAGGGGATCTTCCCAACCCAGGGATTGAACCTGAGTGTCTTACATCTCCTGCATTGGCAGGCAGGTTCTTTACCACTAGAGCCCCCTGGGAAGCCGTCTCTTCACCGTGACCCACAGGAAACTCTCAGAAGGATATCATTGACATTAAATTCTGAATCTCTGAAGGTTAAAAGCTTATCAGTCATGCTTGAATAAGTTCTTACTCCACAATGTAACCTGACATTAGGCTTCTCTTCTACATGCACACTTTTATGAATAAGTGGCCTTTCCAATCACATTGCTTAAAAACATACTGATGACTCCAAGTGATATATTGCTTTTTCCATGAATTCCATGCTAAAGTAATCTGACAACATAATATCCCCACCAAAACACCTAGTTACTATTTCAAAGTATAGATATTCCAAATCAAACTCACAGTTTACCTCCCCAAACCCTGCTCCTCATCCTGACTTCCCCGTCTTGTTACTCACAAATCTACCATCAGTCTCTTCATATTTCCTGGAACAATGTTGACTTTCTCTTCAATACCCTATAAATGAAAAGTTATGATGTAAAAGTCACAATACTCAAATACTGATATAAAAGTAGTAATCTTACATGGTAAAGGAATAACGGGAAATAATACCACACACAAATATTCATACGAAAATAAGAATAAGCTATTTATGACAGTTTTTGTCTTTATTTCTGTTACTGGTCATGGAGTCACAGTTGGTATTAGCTACTTTCTTATATTATTGCCTATGCTGTATTCCCTTTGCCATCAGTAAGTTCCCTAACTGGTCATGCTTCTTTACCTTGAGAGGTGACCCAAACCTTTAAAAAGATATATTTAGTTGAAGGATAATTGCTTTGCAATATTGCATTGGTTTCTGCTGTATATGAACTTGAATCAGCCATCGGTGTACATAAGTCCCCTCCCTCTTGGACCTCCCCCCGCACCCCATCTAGCTTATCAGAGAGACTGGATTTGAGCTCCCTGTGTCAGACAGGAAATTTCCACTGGCTATTGCTTCTCTCACCTTATCCCGCCCTCTCCTTCCCGCCCCGTGCCCACAAGTCTGTTGACTGTGTCTGCATCTCCATTGCCATCCTGTAAATAGTCTTGGCCATTACTAGCCCTGTTTGGATTGAGGTATTGTAGTTTCCATTGACCTTAATCGCACAAACATGGCGATATTACTAAAAGCTACACTGGCCATCTTCTGTATTCCAGAAATACTCTTCCTTCCCTCCACTGTGGAGCACTGGTCAGGTTCCCCTCAGTATTTAGAACTCAAGCCACCTCTGTAGCTCTTTTCTTTGCTTATTGATTCAGATAAATGAGGAACGCAAAGTGGTTATGGATCTGGTTTTTATATATAAGCATTATTTGTGACTAGCACACTTGCTTACACTGTATTAATCTTTGAAATGTGAGTTGTTACTGACAAGGCTTTTTTACTTGGTGCGTGGAGATATGCTGAAGTTTCAGAGATAGACTCTAGTAGTGTAATATATAATAAATGCATATGTTTTTTAAACTATTAATAAAAAAGCAAGCTCCCTGCAAGTGCAGATTAAAATGTGAGATGTGGCAAGAGGTAGCATCATTTGATGTTAGAATAAACATATCTACTTTTTCATATTCTAAGTTCTCAGAATTTGAATTCTGTCCAGGGAATTTAACCAAGCATCACTCACCAGTTAATATTTTAAGTGAAATTCAATTGTGCCTTCTTTCTATTTGAACTGTGATTTCTAAAAAGTAATATGGTAATAATACTCAATTCAGTAGACATACTGAGCAAACTGAAAATACTAACCTCTGGCCCTTTTACAGTCTCCAATCATGCAGAGAGTTTGCAGTTTAACTAAAGCAATTGACAGTGGAAACAATGCAGTTGCACTGTATGACTTTTATAGTCTCCTCAATCAAATAAGAGGACCTTTTGAAGACAAGAAAAAAATCTTCAATTTGGTACAAAATTGCTGACTGCTGACAAATGCTAGATCTATCAAAATCATAAGTGGTTCTGGATCATTACCAACATCAAAAAAAAAAGCTTCATAATCACCACTTTGAAAGAGCAGCTCACTTACTGTGATGTGCATCCATATTTGTGTGACAAAAAAAATAATATACCTAAATACAGTGTCTGCACAGCATTTAAAGCAACACAGGAAAGCTGAGGAGATTCATATTCAAAACTGCTATAGTTTATACAAACACCCATACACATCATTCACACACTTTCCATTCACCAGATACAAATGCTGCTCCATACTCTTCTTTTATTCATTTCCATGATATTTTCTAGAATCATTATTTCAAATATGTATTTTTGTATTTTTATATATTGAGTAAAAGTGAAAAGATACTTTCAAACATGCCTCTTGTATTTAATTTCCATAGATGATCATGAATAGAATAGATACATGCTTTATATGTTAATATGACAAACTTATACAGCATGTCAAAAAGCAGAGACATCACTTTGCCAATGACTAGTCAAAGCTACGGTTTTTCCAGTAGTCATCCACAGATATGAGAGTTGGACCATAAAGAAGGCCGAGCAACAAAGAATTGATGTTTCTGAATTGCAGTACTGATGAAGACTCTTGAGAGTCCCTTGCACTGCAAGGAGATCAAACCAGTCCATCCTAAAGGAAATCAGTCCTGAATACTCATTGGAAGGACTGATGCTGAAGCTGAGGCTCCAGTACTTTGGCCACCTGATGGGAAGAGCTGACTGATTGAAAAAAGACCCCAATGCTGGAAAAGATTGAAGGCAAAAAGAAAAGAGGGCAGCATTACCAGCTCAATGGACATGAAGTTAAGCAAACTTCGGGAGATAGTGGAGGACAGAGGAGCCTCGTGTGCTGCAGCCCATGAAGTTGCAAATAGTCGGACACGACAACGAGTGAACAAAAAAATTTATTTAAATAACTCCTCTGTGTATGCCTGTGTTGCTCCAAAATATACAATGAATACTTTCTCATTCATATTTCCCTGGGGACATATGGTGAAAAATTTCCCAAAGTGCAGTTACAATCTTTTGCTTTTTTTTTTTTCCTGTAGCTGATCAAAGTCTCTATGAGAAAAGGAATTGGGAGTCCCCTGCTAGAAATGCCATCATATAATCCAAATTTTTAAAAGTTTGATTTTAGCACAAAACAAATTAGAAAAACTCTCATGTACTAATAGTGCTGGGTGCCTGGCCACAGATGCTCTCCTGGGTGCTTCCCTTAATTCTTTATAGGAGAGTTTATTACCACCAAATTTTTTCAACAAAGTAAGTGGTATTCACTTTGAGAAAGTTTCTTCCTTCATACCTTCCTTTTTGTTATACAACCCAATTTTGATAAGTTAGAAGTTATTGAAATCAAGCTCTATTGATCAGATTAATAAGTATTTGACCATAACAAGAAATGAAAATAATTAAGATTTAATGCCATCAGTACCCTAACTTTACAATCTCAGCCTTCTTTCCTCCCTTTTGTCTTTCCTTTCTTCATTCATTCCCACTTTTTCTCCTGCTCTTTCTCCCTCGAATATCCCTCCTTTCCTTCATTTGTTCCTTCTTTAGTTCACATGTTCAAGCCACAGTTTCAACAACAAAGCCCCATATATATACTAATGTTTTATACCCTATAACAACATGTAAGGTAAGGTGTATTACTACCCTCATTTTTCAGGTAAAGAAATTGAGGCACAGAGAGGTTACACAGTTTGGCAAATATCACACAGTTGGTGTGTGTATTTATGTATGTATACATGTATGTTTTGGTGGTGTGTGGATTTGAATGCAAGTAGTTCAACTCCAAAGTGGTTTGTGTGTGTGTGTGTGTGTGTGTGTGTGTGTGTGTGTGAAATAAATATCTCAAAGCATATTTCTTGCACAAGAAATAATAGGAATCTCAGGGGAGTGTCCATAGCTACTCCAAAATTTAATGATATTTCTAAGCTCACATGGCCTAAACAATATTTATTTTTACTTTTCTGCATACAAATCCAGATACTGTAAGGAGATACATTTGAATAAATTCTGTAGTAATAAGAGAACCTGAAATGCAGCTGAGGTTTGCATTTTAGTTTCCTTAGACAAAACTACATCTCTGCTACTACATGTCATCTGGGGACTGACTTGTCATTCTTTGGGATATATTTTATATCTGTGTGATCCCATATTTATCCAAACATGAAACTCAGTACTTCTACCTGGTTCAGCAGGAATTATGCATGGACAACTGAAAGTCACAGGAAAACTAGTAGAGGGTCTGATCATTCATTGCATACCCTTGGCCATCTAACTAGGCACTGTTACCCTCTCACCAACTCCTCCTTGCATTCCCCTTTTCCATCTGTGCTATTTATACATTTATTTACAGTTTATCTCCTATCTATTATTCCCAGTACTTTACCATATCCTCTTAAGCTTTGAAATCAGCTTGCTCTTGAGGTCAGAGCTTTCATAGCACATTGATTTAAATGTTTTAAATGTCTTCAAATCTCATATTCAATGGGTACATGTATGAAGAAAGGCGGGACTTCCCCAGTGGCGCTGCCATAAAGAATCCTCCTGTGATACGGGAGGTGCGGGAGGTGCGGGTTCGATCCCTGGGTCAGGAAGATCCCTTGGCGGAGGGCATGGCAGTCCGCTACAGTATTCTTGTCTGGAGAATCCCATGGACAGAGGAGCCTCTGGGCTACGGCCCATAGGGTTACAGAGAGTCAGACACAAATGACGCAACTTAGCATAGCACACACACATGAAGAAGCGAATAGTTTGCATGTTTGTGTATATATGCGTTTGTGTATGTTGTACGAGAAAACATATGAATACACAGGATAGTGATATAATCTTAATAAATATGGATTACGGTGACTAAATAATTTAGCAGACATTCCCTAGAAGACGCACTAATAGTCTGAGACAAAGATTAAAAGTGCTGGTACTTTATCAAAAATATGCAAATCCAGAGCCAAAGGTCTGGGATGTGCAACAAGAAAAGATGTGAAGCGATGCCAGGCAACACACTGCATGTGATGATCTACAAATGAAACCTTCACAGCACTTCTCAGGACAAATTGACACAGAAATTATGCAGGAAAAAGTTTAGAAAATGTATTCACACAGTTACGTCTTAAGTCTTAGCATAAGCGATTAACCTCCCTTAGGTTTCTCCTTTGGGGGAGAGAGACAGATGGGAAGAGAGAGGGAAGGGAAGGAGGGAGAGAGACAGAGGAACAAAGCCAATGCCTTGCCTTCTAATATGAATAGCTTTGAATAGTAGTTTTCTTAAACATAGACGCAAACATTTTTGGAGAGCAAATTGCTCATCATGTGGGACTGTTCAGTCCATTCCTGGCATCCTTGGGTCTTGCTCATTGATGCAAATTTCTCAGGGTGGCATAAGCACCATTCATGTTTGTGATTGATCTTTAATACTTCAAATCATACTTTAATCAGTGAACCAGAATTCTGATGAAATCCTGACATTGCTTATAATTTCACCTCTTAATATCTAATTGGTTGCATGTCCTTTTCCAGATACAGTTATCACTGTTAATTGTTGTTGTTAATATAATCATGCATAGTTAATATAATTAACATTGCTAATATTCAAACATTGCAAGTTGATATCTGGTTAATTTGGGAAGCAAAAGCTCTTTTTCATCCTTTGTCTAGCCCATGAGAGGTAAATTTGCCTCAAGATTCTGTCTTCTACTTTGGTCTTACTCTCTCCACTACATTAAAATGATGTAATATACTTCCAGTTTTAACTTCCACCCATATATAGGAGACTCCTAGAAATAAACTTCCAGCTGAGAATTCTCCATTTGATTTAAGAATCAAATGCCTAATGTTTCTGGACACCTGTACTTGCATTATCAAAGGCACCTGAAACTCATTATCTCTAAACGGGAATTCATATTCCTTGTTCCCTAATGGTTTATATTCCCATACTTTCTGTCTCATTTGGTAGAAAACACATTTATTCTCTTACATTAGAATCTAGAAAATTATCGTTGACTTTTTTTTTCTTTCCTTCACCTCCCACATCAAATCCTTCACCGAAAGTATTGAGAATCATATTTTCCTACTGAAAAAGGCAGATAGCCCTTCATTTTGACCATTAGTCGCTACTCCAAGGCTTAAGTACTAAAAGTCAATGACTTTTTAATTTACATCTGGATATTCATGATGTAAACAATACCCTCTTAACATTCTCTAATTTAAATTATATCTGAAGAACATCTTGCTTTGTTCGGGTTTTTTTTTTTTTTTTACTGTCCCTAGGAACACTTATATTGTAGGGTGACAGTTTGCAATTAAAATCGGCAAACATAATATAGATCAACATAAGAAACGTCGTTAACTCCTTTGTTGTTCTGATATCGGTATATAAATCTAGGAGCCAGGCTTGGAATTGACAGCTTTATTTAACATTCAGAATTTAAACTATATATGATTTGCTTACACTGATTTCAGTACACTTTTCCTGAGCAATTAAGATACAGATATTTTAACTTATTAAAGCTTACTGTCCTTCTTGAACAGCTAGCCTACAGTCAAAGTTTATTTGATCTTATATAGTTACTTAAGCCAGGTTTTCAATTTGTGCTTGAAAGGCCATCATGCTGGCTACAATAAAAACTTAATTGTGAAATCGACAAGTTGATTAATTGCATGTTTTCTCCAGTTTCCTCTCTCCTATTTGGACCCTGTATCCAAACTCCCATGCTGTTGTCTTAGGAAAATGTGATTTTTTTGTTAATGCCTGGTGTTTTCTCTTTCTTCAAGTGAATTAGCAACCTTTATAGTATTTTGTGTTAAATCAGGCAAAACCTTCAGTATTACTCCACAGCAATGATACCTTTCAAATATAGGAAAGTACATTAATATGACCAGTTGTTGTTGAATCAGTGCAGGTTGCAGGTAGAATTGGGTAGGTAGTAACAAAGATTATAGTTCCAGAGATTAAAGAGAAATTTAGATAGGAATTGCCCTTCCACATGCTATTGTGTTGGCCTGAGTTATTAACAAGGTAACTCAGAAGTGCGTAAAGAGTGAATGTCAGTCACACCTAATTAATCACAGGAGATAAAATTTAGAAGAGGATTTTTTCTTTTTCTTTTTTTTCCCCTATCAAATGCTTTAATAGTTCTTCTGAAGTTGTATTGGAACCAGTAATAAAGGGAGACGTAAATATATATGCAAAAGGATTCCTCAATCCTGGAATCAATTGGTCACTTTTCTCACTTGTAAGTAGTCTTTTAGAATGCTTTTAGACAAAAACCAATAGCACTAAAATGATGAGACTATTAGCATATGTATCATTGTCATATATTATGTCATACATATATTATTTAATATTTATATTAATATATTATGACATATTTTTGGAAGAAAAGTTATGACCAAACTAGACAGCATATTAAAAAGCAGAGACATTACTTCAACAACAAAGGTCCATCTAATCAAAGCTATGGTTTTTCCAGTAGCCATGTATGGATGTGAGAGATGGACTATAAAGAAAGCTGAGCGCCGAAGGATTGATGCCTTTGAACTGTGGTGTTGGAGAAGACTCTTGAGAGTCCCTTGGACTGCAAGGAGATCCAACTAGTCCATCCTAAAGGAGATCAGTCCTGAATATTCATTGGAAGGACTGATGCTGAAGCTGAAACTCCAATACTTTGGTCACCTGATGTGAAGAACCAACCCATTGGAAAAGACCCTGATGCTGGAAAGATTGGAGGCAGGAGGAGAAGGGAACAATAGAGGATAAGATGGTTGGATGGCATTACTGACTAGCTGAACATGAGTTTGCTTAGGCTCCAGGAGCTGGTGATGGACAGGGACGCCTGGTGGGCTGCAGTCCGTGGGGTCGCAGAGAGTCAGACACGACTGAGGGACTGAACTGAACTGATTGTGATATATATATATATGTCACGTATTATGAGTATATTAGTGTGTGCTCCTCTGTCAATGGGATTTCTCAGACAAGAATACTATACTGAGTTGCCATTTCCTTCTCCAGGGGATCTTCTAGACCAAGGGATTGAACTCATGTCTCCTGCACTGCAGGTGTATTCTTTACTGCTGAGCCATTATAGACCTGATGACTGAGTTACTTTGAACTTAAATTTTTAAAAACTGATTTGACTTTTGACTTTACTGCCTCTTAAGTTTGGTATTTGTAATAAGAAAAATTTACATCTAAAGCTAGATGATGACGATAAAATATTAACTGATAAATTTTAATTGATTGAAAGAAAAACAGAAACAGAAGAGGTTTTTTGTAGTTAAAAATAACTTACATTCAGAATTTTATTGACAACTCTTCCCTGATTCATAGTGACAGTTAGTCCCCAAAGATTGGCTTGTTGTTCAGTTGCTAAGTCATGACTGACTCTTTGTGATCCCATGGATTGCAGCATTCCAGGCTTCTCTGTCCATCACTATCTCTCTGAGTTTGCTCAAATTCATGTCCATTGAGTCAGTTATACCATCCAACCATCTCATCCTCTGTTGCCCCCTTCTCCTCTTGCCTTTAATTTTCCCCAGCATCAGAGTCTTTTCCAATGAGTCAACTCTTTGCATCAGGTGGCCAAAGTATTGGAGCTTCAGCCTCAGTCCTTGCAAACAATATTCAGGATCAATTTCCTTTAGGATGAGCTGGTTTGATCTCCTTGTTGTCCAAGGGACTCTGAAGAGTCTTCTCCAGCACCATAGTTCGAAAGGTTGGCTTACTTGCCATGAAAAGTCACATATTCCCTTCCTCAGCTCTCAGCTCCTCGAGACAGATGAATGTAGTTCTTGTTTTGTTGGAGCACCTCCTTGCTATCTCAGGATGCAGTAAAGTTGGGTAGAAGCGTTTGGCATTCTCAAAGAGACTGAAAACACTATTATGCCCCCTTGACAGATGGAAGAAATTTACTGGCACTCCTTTGTATAAGAATATTTCCACACTGAGGTATATAAATCTGGACCTTAATGATTTTCCCGCTATTATGTACAGGTAGCCAGATCTCCACATGTATCTGATAACATTGTACCGCATAATCTTTGAAATGGGACTCTAGACAACTCTGATACCATCTTAGATTTCTATAAACTTTCACATCTTAAAACAAGGAAAGACTATTCATAGTTTTTTTTAATATTCTTAGCTCATAGCCTTCATAGTTTTGATATATTATAAATATTTGTCATCTCATTTTCATTTCAAGCTGGAATCCTTTAATAAGTGAAATCTAGACAGATTTTAAGCTTATATTTACTGCTTGTATTTTAAATACAAACTCATTTTAATATAACCATGTTAAATTTCACATCCAGTAAAGCACACAATTCTTTTTAAAAATACACTTCTTAAATAGACTTTTCCTAAGTAAAAAGCAGATGATGTATTTAATAGTTTTCATGCTCAAGCATATATAATTTAAGCTATATTATCAATATCAGCATTTATTTTCTGAGAAAGTGAGACTTGTGATCACAGGTCATTATGGAAATATTTAGATATCACAGCCTTTTAAAAGAAAAGCATCTGGGAAATTCAGCAGTCACTATAAAGATGGCTGAAAAAAGCTTTAAAATCAGTCAGGTTGTCTTATTTCTAAGATAAATGTAGTTCAAGAAAAATCATCGTGTAGCTTCTCTTCAAGTCTATTTCATATATACCTGAAATAGCTTCATTTTATAAAGCCTAGTTAGATAAATGCATTATACAACTTTAATTTTTTATGTATTATTCTAATATGATTGCACAGATGAATATTAATGTAAACTGTTAAAAATTATTGTAAAAATTATTATATTATTATAAAAAATTAAGTGAAAATTGTGTTACTTTTTAAGAGGGCTAGGTCTGAGGAAACTTTTTGTGTGTGTGTGAGAGCATTGTTACTAAGATAACTTTTTAGAAACTAAAATAGAATTAGTCTCTTACATATGAAGATATTATATTAAAATATATATCAATATGTACTTAAATTTTATGTGTTATGCACATCACATAACATTATACAGAGGTTAAGGAATATCTATCATTTATCTACCCATGTATCCACCTGAAAGATATAGGCAGTAATCTCTCAAATTTAACTTCTAGGAAGCTAAATGAAATCAGACTCTCTACAGTTAAAGAGTTCAAATGACTTTTGGCATCACTCAGAGCAAAAGTCAAAGTGTACCCGGCACACTTTGCTTCCTGTCCCACTAATCTGCCGTCTACTCTTGCTTCCTTTCCTTCTGTTGCCTTTCCTCCCTGACTAGTTTACTCTTTCTTGACTTCACCTGTTGCAATCTTGCCTGTGGACTTTGCTCTTGTTGCTTTTGTCTAGAATGTTCTTCTCTAATATACCTTACCTTCTGTAGGCTCAAAACAGCACATTCTCATGGAAGTTTTATTTCAGACTGCAACCCCCACCCTTAGCATTCTTGATTCTCTTCTACCTTCTTTACCTTTCCCTAAGCACTGATCACCATCTTAGATGCTGTATTTTACTTCAGCTTATGATATAATATTTACTGCTGTCTGTCTCCTTCCCAGTAGAAGGTAAACTTTATAAAGGCCATGGTGATTTAGTCTGTTTTATTCACTACTCTGTCCCCTGACATAAGTTATTCAAATAATATTTGTTAAACTGAAGAATAAGTAAATGAAAATTCAAAACTAAGGAAGAGGAACAGTTTCATTGCTAATTGTCTTTATAGATCTATCCCCATAGTGTGACCAAGAGCACATGAGCTCTTTTTAATACAGCATGTGAGATTTTTTTAAAGAATTTTTAATTGTTTTGTCAATATACAGCTGGGTAAGTCAATTAGATTTTAATGCTTTCAGAGGAATGGCAATTGAATCAAAGAATTAATTGCTTAGGAATGATGATGATCTTAGATTGTGTTGATCAGATTTCATTATTGTTCCTATTATATTTCCATTTGCTTTTTAAGTGATATTAGAGAAGAAATATGAGGGAGTCTGATATGTGAAGAGTTACTTAGATGTCCATGTAATGTATACATGCATGCTAAGTCGCTTCAGTTGTGTCCAACTTTTTGCAGACCTGTGGACCATAGCCCACCAGGCTCCTCTGTCCATGGGATTCTCCAGGCAAAATTATTGGAGTGGGTTGCCGTGCCCTCCTCCAGGGAATCTTCCCAACCCAGGGATTGGACCAGTGTCTCCTCCATCTCGTGCTTTGGCAGACAGGTTCTTTACCACAAGCACCACCTCAGAAACCCATTCCTGGAATGCCAGGAGCAATTGAAATACAATGAATACCTGGTCTTTCACCTTTTGTTCAGTTTTATTGTTTGTGAACTTGAATACTGAGGAGCCTAAGTCTCCTTTGGGAAAATAAATGGCCATTAAAACCAGGATGAATTTAGTTAAAACCAGGAAGAGTTTAGTCATCTTTGATTCATATTTGATTGTAGAAAAATAAAACTACAAGGAATGTCCAAGTTACTTAATGAGCACATCCTCTTAGATTCATATGAATAAAAATAACATCAAAATGCAAACAGATATTATGTGGTGGTGTTATAATCTAATTTCTTTAAGTTTAATATTTAAATCATTCTTCTGGGACTTTAAAATTTCCTTTACATTTTTCAAGATGTCAATGTGAAAGGTGACAGCTTACTGTTGTAGACTGTGGTTTGCTGTTTAATGAAGGCCTCCCAACGTTTATAAGTTTGTCTGAATGAAGGAGTCTGGCTGTGAGCTGGATTTTCCAAAGTACAGAAATTTCATTCATTTTAAATTTATAAAATTTCTAAAGATATGTCATCATTGTTTTCTCAATTGATTCAGCTTAACACTGGCATTTTTAAAGCTTAATAACATCCTTTTGTATTGTTGTTCAGTCCCTCAGTCATGTCCGACTCTTTGCAACCCCATGAACTGCAGCACCCCAGCCTTCCCTGTCCTTCAGTATCTCCCGGAGCTTGCTCAAACTCATGTCCATTGAGTCAGAGATGCCATCCAACCATCTCATCCTCTGTCATTCCCTTCTCTTGCTCTCAATCTTTCTCACCATCAGTTTTTTCCAATGAGTCAGCTCTTCGCATTAGGTGGCCAAAGTATTGGAGTTTTGGCTTTAGTATCAGTACTTCCAGTGAATGATCAGGATTGATTCCCCATAGGATTAACAGGTTTGATCTCCTTGCAGTCCAAGGGACTCTTTTTATTGTATGTTATCTAAAATTTTATGTCCATTCTAGCCATCACATGAATTTGCAGAATTACTTCCAGGTGACCTAGGGAATTTTTTTTTTTTCTGCTAGATCTTCCAAAGGGTGTCAGATGGCTCTAAATTACTTGACAGTAACTTGATCAGACTTGATAATGTCACCTCTAGCATGCTGGCACCTTGACCCTTGAGTCCACCTACCATCTCTCTTGACAGCTTGGACTCAGTCCTGGTGCCAGTCATGGGAGACCTGACAGCTCACAGATGCATGCAGTCTTCCCACGAGTTCATCACCTGACAATTGTCTGACTGATATATTTGATCTCAAGCTTGAATTGCTTCTTGGCTTCTGGTCTGTTGACCTTTTGCAGTAAATTCCAAGAGGCGACTGCCCATCAGTCAGTGTGTATAACTGAAGTCCAAACCGCTGTTGGCCTTGGTTGCCAATTCTCTAACTTGAAAAGCCGAAAAAGACAGCGCAGAAAGCCAGAATTGACAGTCCCTTGACGGATGACTGCCCAGCTGTCTGTCAAGTGACACTCTGGGATAAAGCCAGTGTATTTCTGAGATCCCAAGTGAGGAAGTTATGAAACGGCCATTCTTTTATTTCCACGTGCACACTGGGGATATCAGAAGTCAGAATGTCTTACTTCTGAAATATTTTCTCTGTTGGATTCTCTCTTGCCTTTTTAAAATTGGAGCATAGTTGATTTGCAATGTGGTGTTAGGTGTACAATAATATGATTGTTACATGCATGCATATAGATGAATATATATTTTTCAGATTCTTTTCCATTATAGGTTCTTACAAGATATTGACTATAGTTCCTATGCTATATGGTAGGTCCTTGTTGTTTGTCTGTTTTATATATGGTAGTGTAACATATCTTCATATTGTTTATTAGATGTGTTATTTTCTAAAGATGAGGTCTGTACTGTAATTGTCCTTTTCTTATCATCCTTGACTCTCTGATAAATGTTTGCTATAAATCATCTTCGTGATTCATTAGCTGGATGAGTCTGGGTTTTTATTACCTGAGATTTGTTACTTTTTTGAGTAATATCTACACAAAGTTGCAAATGAATCATCTTCATAGAAATTACTGATCAACTCATACAAAGAGCTGAATTTTCAAATATTAATGCTACAACAAATCTTATTGCTGAAGCCACCTACCTCATAAGTGAGGTATTTGATTTAGTCCGATTCACTGGTTCGTTGATGATAAATATTTTGAGAAAATAATAGCTTATTTCTTGAAAACATGGCATTTTAAAATGATTACATTTCCTGAAGCTCCAGGTAAGTATTTAGTTCACATAATTTTAAAGGAATTCAATTAAGTACGCAAAGAGAATTGGGTAAGTGACTAAGTGATGTTCATGAGGAAAGATACACAACTCATAAGGCTTCAATAACAGAGCTCGTCTAGGATTTTAAAATATTTTACTTAAAACATATAAATATAAACCATTTATATTATAAATACAGCTAGTAGAAAGTGCTATGGGATATTCACCATAGTAATTAATGACTCAGATTAGGTTTTAAAATAGTCTCTTCCATGCAGTCAGGAATGAAACATTCACATTTACATTAAGTGTGGAAAGATTTTTATCTGATATTTTTACTATAAATTCATACAGATGAGCCTTAGGATAATTTTTTTACTTCACTGTATATTCAATATATATTTAATGAATAATACAATATTTCTTTTCATTTAAAAGTCTGATTAATTTCAATATTTAGAAAATGAGAGGAATATTTTACTGCTGCATTTCATGCATTCATGCTATGCTCCTTTGCTGTGTAAATGGCATAAAAAGGGTAAGAGAGAATTCTCTTTACCTACGATGGACATTGGTTAACTAGGATAAGACATAAACAATGAGGAATGCAAAATTAGTGTCTGAGAAATTTAGTAGTAACAGTAGTAACATCTGGGATAGATTTTGTTTCATTCAGAAGAAGAGGTCACTTTCAAAAACATATTAACTCTCCTCCATATCATAGCAAAGGTGTAGCCCAAGATGGAATATTCTGACCACCAGATAACTAGAAGTTATGCAGATTCTTGTCTGCAATTACACAAAATCAGATATCCTATATGTAATAAAGCAATTGTTTTCCACCCTACTAATAATGAAAATACAAAATTTCATGTCTGTTCTGTCAGAAAGAACGAGTCTTTTAGTTGTCTTTAGTTTCAGTGTCTTTAAAATCTTTAATAACTTTTTGGCATTTCTTCATAGAAGTAAATATCTAAAAATTGGATGTGTTTTCATAAATAATGAAGCATGTATTTTCTTTTTTTAAAATTTTTAATTGGAGGATAATTGCTTTGTAATGTTGTGTTGGTTTCTACTGTACAACAACATGAATCAGCCATAAGTATACATAATTATGCTATACATTTTTTTTCATGAAACTATATAAAAAGGGATCCTCTTATTCATACGGCTGATATACAGTAACATTAGACGTACAAAACTTAAACTGTAAAATAAATAAATAGGAAAGAATTAGCTATAACTTACCTACTCCAATTTAGAATTCTCATGATCATCATGAAGCAGGCTAAGTGATCCATAATTGCATCTTAAATTAGGATTTTGAAGTGATTAACCTCTCTAGCCTTGCTTGTTTCATGAATATATTATTTTTATATTATTGAAGCAGTCTTATCTTTTAAGAAATGTTGAAGACCTATTATTATTTTTCTATTTTGTGGAAGTGCTTAAAAAGAACTTGTAAGTGCACTCAGGAAAGGGCTAATAGAAATGTCCTTCAGGTTTCATCCAGAAGCACACAGCTCGCTAGAGAAGCAGATGCTTTATTTAAGAACAGGGATGGGACACCTGTAGTTAAAAGCTAAAATATGGTAACATGGCACATTTACTGAAGGCATCCTCTCTGATCCTCTATGGCAGAAAGGAAATGTGAGAATTAAAAGGGCAAATAATAAAAGCTGAATTGTGAATTTAATGACTCTCCATCTTTATATTCAAAGAGCTGAGAAAGCATAACTTAGAAATTAACTCTCATTCTAGACCACATTTGCTTCTTGGGTAAATGATAAAATTTTGAATGATGAGTTATAGTCTATTGAAATGAGTGAGTGAACTACAAAGGAAGAAAGGGCAGTGCTTTGCTTCATTATTATAATGAAAAAGAAACAGAGTTTATCTTTAAGAAGATGATATCAAATCCTATAATGTATGTGTTTTTTTAAAAAGTCTTTTCTGCTTTCTTACTTACATTGAATCTCCCCACATTAAGTAGCTCTCTCAATGTAGATGAAAAAGTACCAGTATTAATACAGATGGAAAAAAAATTCTTTCCTCTAATCTCTCTCTCCAGCTACCAATACTTCTATTTGGTTCACATTCTATAAATGTGTTGAAAATTGTGTTGTTCTGAATACCAAATATAAACTGAGTGAGATCAAAAAGAACTAATGCGGTGGTTAAATATGTATATATATATATATATATGTATATGTATATATACGAAAAGAAATACTCAAAATGGGTTCACATTCATTTAAAGTTAAACCTAATAGAGAAAAATAGGCAAAACCAATGGTACTTACCAGGATAAAACATAACATAAGCAACCCAGAGCATCTTGGGTATAAGCAGTGTGAGGTGTGAGATGAATTGCTTAAGCTGGGTTTATCTTCCAAATAATTAATTTCTTCCTTTTCATGATATTGAATGCAAATGAGAGAATGAAGAACTATCTTTATTGTCATTGCTCATCCAAAAATTCACATTTGGAAGAAGAGACTTCAGAAACCACTGCAAATCAGAAAATATTTTTTCATTTTTTTCCTTCCATCTTTATTGAGATATAATTGGCAAATAAAATTTTAAGATATTTAAATTGTAGGAAGTGATGATTTAACGTACATATACATTGTGAAAGGATTCCCCTAGATGATACATGGACCTCCGTGATGGCTAAGCAGTAAGGAATTCACCTGCAATGCAAGAACCACAGGAGATGCAGGTTTGATCCCTGGGTCAGGAAAATCCCCTGGAGAATGGCATGGCAGCCCACTCAAGTATTCTTACCTGAAGAATCCTATGACAGAGGAGCCTAGTGGGTTATAGTCACAGTCCCTGGGGTCACAGAGACACAAAGAGTCGGACCTGACTGAAGTGAGTTAGCATGCATGCAGGTGATACATAATACATACATATTTTATATATATATATAAACTTTTTTATTTTATATTGGAGTATAGCTGATTAACAATGTTGTGATAGTTTCAGGTGCAGAGCAGAGTGACTCAGCCATACATAAACATGTATCCATTCTCTTCCAAACTCCTCTCCCACCCAGGCTGCCACATAATATTGAGCAGAGTTCCCTGTGCTATACAGTAGGTCTTTATTGGTTATCTATTCTAAATATAGCAGCATGTACATGTACATCCTAAATTCCCTAACTATCCCTTACCCCTACCATTAGAAATGTTACTATTGTTTTCTTAAAATGTTTCTTTGTGATGCTAAAATACATGAATGTTTTAAAATACATATAGATGGATAATTAATACTCTTTAGATTCCACATGTAAGTGATAGCATATGGTATTTTTCAGTCTGATTTATTTCACTTAGCATAAAGCTCTTCAGTTCTATCCATGTTGTTACTAATAATAAGATTTCTTATTTTTATGACTGAGTAATATTCTACCATATGTATGTACCACATCTTCTTTATCCATTCATCCATTGATGGACACTGGGGTTACTTCCATATCACGACTATGGTAAATAAGGTTTCTGTGAATGTCAGGATGCATATATCTTTTCAAAACAGAGTTTTCATTTTGTTTTGATATGTACTCAGGAGTGGAATTGCTGGGTCATATAGTATTTCTACTTTTTGTTTTTTGAGGAACCACCATACTTTTTTTCATGATGTCTGTAACTTTTCATTCCCAACAACAGTGTACTAGGGTTCCCTTTTCTCCACATCCTTACCAACATTTGTTATTTGTTGTCTTTTGGACCACAGCCATTCTGACAGGTGTGAAGTGATGTTTCATTGAGGTTTTGATTTGCATTTCCCTACTGGTTAGCACCTATTGGCCATCTGTGTGTCTACTTTGGAAAAAATGTCTCATCGGGACTTCTGCCCACTTTTTAAATCAAGTTGTTTGCTTTTCATATTGAGTTGTATGAGCTGTATATCTATATTGAATATTAGCCCCTTATCAAATATTTCATTTACAAGTATTTTCTCATGTTCAGGGGCTTCCCTGATAGCTCAGTTGGTAAAGAATCTGCCTGCAATACAGGAGACCCTGGTTTGAGTCCTGGGTTGGGAAGATCTCCTGGAGAAAGGAAAGGCTACCCACTCCAGTATTCTGGCCAGGAGAATTCCATAGACTGTATACTTCATGGGGTCTCAAAGAGTCAGACAGGACTGAATGACTTTCACTTTTTCTTCTATTCAGGAGACTGGCTTTTCATTTTGTTGATGGCATCCTTTGCTGTGCAAAAACTTGTAAGTTTGATTAGGTCCTATTTGTTTATTTTGCTTTTGTTTCCTTTTTCTGAGAAGGCTGATCCAATCAGAAGACTAACTGTCAGAGACTGTTGTGCATGTGTTTTGTTTTAGAAGATTTATGGTTTCCAGTCTTATACTTAGTGCGTTAATGCATTTTTAGTTTACTTTTGTATCTGGTTTAAGAAAATGTTCTAATTTCATTCTTTTACATGTAGCTCTTGGAGAAGAAAATGGCAATCCGCTCCAGTATTCTTGCATAGAAAATCTCCTGGACAGTGGAGCCTGATGGGCTACAGCCTATGGGGTCAGAAAAGAGTCAGAGATGACTTAGCAAATAAACAATGTGTAGCTTTTTTTAATTTGCTAATATTTTCTTTAGTCACTTGTACATATTTATTCAAATGAAAGGCAAAGATATCATTTTCCTTTTTTGTGATGTTTTTATCAAGCTTTTGTTATGATTATGCTTACGTCCTAAGGAAAGTAGTGAGATCCTTTGTATTTTATTTATTTGTTGCCTAAGGAATTTGCATAAGACTGGTGTTGAATTTTTCTTAAATGATTTTCAATATAACTGATTCAGCCTTCTGTGTTTGGGCTTTTTATGGACATATTTTAAATTATTGGCTAAGCTCTGAAATAAAACTAGGACTATTCCTATCTTCTGTCTTTACTTCTGTCAGTTTTAGTAGGTTAGCCTTATTCTGCAATGCAGTTTGCTGAACAAGTTCTGGTAGGCTTGGAACTCCAGAACATCAACTCTTGGCTCCTAACCCCCAACAAAACTTAATACACCCCAGACTGCCATTTTACTTTTACGAGTAAATTTAAAAGACAATGTACCTGTTTTATGTGTTAAATTTTTAGAAAAAGCAATTTGCCTAAAGGAAAAGTCAGAAAGGATAATATAGAAAATTAACCACAGTAAATTTTTCTTTTCCTGTGCTATCACTAAAATCAACTTGTCTTGATTATATGGTGGTATGCTTGAACAGGTTTTTTGTGTGTGTTCTTCATCTAGCTTTTATAGTTACTTTCAGTAGAAGATTGGCTTCCCTGGTGGCTCAGAGGTTAAAGCATCTGCCTGCAATGTGGGAGACCTGGGTTCGATCCCTGGGTCGGGAAGATACCCTAGAGAAGGAAATGGCAACCCACTCCAGTATTCTTGCCTGGAGAATCCCATGGACAGAGGAGCCTAGTGGGCTATGTTAGTCCATGGGGCTGCAGAGTTGAACACGACTGAGTGACTTCACTCACTCACTCACTCAGTAGAAGATTAGGAAGGTACAAGTTACTTGAACGAAGTGGAATCTGAAGTCCCCAAATTGACTTTAATGTATTGTTCTTTTGATGAGGCTTGTATTCTTGTTATTTTCTATTCTTAAAACTCATTAATATTTATGGCTATCAACATGAAAGATTTTCTTTGCAAAAGTGATTAAATGCATTGCTTATTTTAAAAACCCTTATCCAAGATCTCCCTTTTCTACTTCTCCAGGAAAGTAGAAACAATAAATACTTTCAGTATATTCTTATTTAGCATCCTGCCAACATCAACAGATGGTTTCAGTACTAGCTCTATCAATTTATACGCACCCCATTGATTCTCTCCTCACCCATATTTTTCAGCATATCTGAGAACTCTATGCACTGGGAATTTTTGTGAACAGGAGAAATAGCACTAGTTGCTGAGTTTAGTGTATAAGAGAATGGAATATAAAATATTAGTGACAATTGACATCTCCCTGATGCCAAATCACTACTCATATATCATGCTTTCATGACCTGTGATATTCCTTAAAATGTACATGTCTAGTAATATCTGGGATTTTAATAGATCTTTTGAATCATGACTTGTCAGTGTTGGGCTGTTTTTTTTAAATATTTCGATTATATTTTGGTTTTTTTTTCTTTTGGCTACACCATGCATCATGTGTGTGATCTTAATTCCCCAACCAGGGACAGAACTGGTGCCCTGCAGTGGAAGCACCGAGTCTTAACCACTGGACCACTAGGGAAGTCCCTGGATGATTTTCTTTTTTAATGATGGATCATTTTAGGGTCAATTTAGGCTGAAAGCATCATTAAAGCAGGCAAAGTAAAAACTGCAGCAACCTTCCCTCTCCACTTGACATTCATATTCTTACAGTGCTCTATGGCCATTACTGTCCTAACGGGACAGCTGGAAGGCAGCATCCTTCTGACTAGGCAATCACTTCCAACTCTTATATTCAATGCATGAAGTTTTCTCTAACACATTGAAAGTTAATGTTATGGATAGAAGCATTTCTCTGGACAGAGCTTTATGGCCAAGTGCTAAGTCATGTCTGCTTTATGAAATATTTTAAAACAGATGGTACGTGTATTTATCCTTGAAATCTAAGTTGAAAAAGTCATCATACCTCCTCTCTGAGCATTTTTCTCACACCATCTCTAACGGAGATCTCTCATTTTTAATGCACAATAGCAGAACACATTTATTGTAGACAGTTGTTAATATGTAGTTTCTTCTATTGTGTATTTACCTATCTGGAAAAGTAGCCATTTTAGTCATCATTATATTCAATAAGGGCAAAATAATCTGCCTGTAATGTGGGAGATGCAGGTTCAGTCCCTGGATTGGGAAGATTCCTTTGAGGAGGGCATGGCAACCCACTCCAATACACTTGCCTGAAGAATCACATGGATAGAAGAGCCTGGCAGGCTACAGCCTACTGGGTCACAAAGAGTGGAACACGATGAAGCAACTGAGCATGTACACACACATATTCAATAATGTTGGAAAAAGTAGAGCCCCAGAGTCAAAACAGAGGGAACAAGGCAATGTAACTTCCAGCCACAAAATTATTAATTTACTCATGAGATATCTTTTCTACTGTCTTAAAAAGGGACATGTACTTCCTTCAAAATAACTGTCTCAAACATCTGACTATAAAATTCTGTGAATACATAACTTCTAGTGAACAATATAACAAGGCAATTCTCTATGGTGTATGAAGTTTTTCATAAAATTTCAATTATCAACAGCAATCCCATCAGTATGGAAAGTGAGTTTAGATATTTTCAAAGCTATTACTGGACAACTGAAACCAAATAGAATCAGCATAGCTGGAAAATGCAAATCAGACACAAAGCATTAATCAGAACATTAAAAAAAAATCATAGACAACATTTAAAAGAAACCTGAAATTACTTTGTTAGATTTATAGAAGGGCTAATTACAAGGAGATGATAACTGGCTGGTTAAAAATAGTCCAGAGAAAACATATTTAAAAACCAGATGTGTTTGTTTTGCAACATGCAAAATCAAACCCAATTGAATAAGCAAGTAGACTCCCTTTTGCTGAATCAAACTTTTTATTAGAATAGAAATCTTAAGTTATTTTTCCAGTCTTCAGTTTTACTTACTTTTACTAGTGCTCTAAGGAAAATAAAATATCTGTTTGGAGTATTATAGAAAGAACAATATAATCAACATAAATGCATAAAAATAAAAAGTTAGTATACTTTTTAGAGTTGTTTTCAAATATTTATATGGGATTCACATATGTGCATTTAATGCAAACCATATCACAAATCTTTGGGATTTAAGCATTCTTATATAAATGTCAAAATTTATGTTAAAAAAGATCATGCCATCTCTCCTTCTGTAGATGTTTTTATTTGCTAAATTTTTTGTTCAAATACTGAAATGGTTTGGAGTCCACTGGCTTCATTAAAACATTTAAATTAACACATTTACTTTCATTACCAATAGCGTTTATCTATTTTACTTGACTGTTCCATTTGAAACTTAATTGATGAAAAGGCAGTCATTTGGTCAGTCAACAAAGCATTTAGAATTACCTATCATACGCCAGACATTATTCCCAGAAATGAGACTACCAAGTGTAAAAATGAAGATCTTTGACCTCAAATAACTTACCTTTGATTGAGAAGGATAGGCATTATTTGATGTAGTAGTTACTTATTTTTTTCTTCCTATGTCTAGAATACAGAGTTTGCCTAAAGTTTGCAATGATGAAGAAAATGAGCAGTTGAAATCATAATATTTATATCATTGTATTTGATTATTATACGCCTATGTCTCCTTTTGGTTTTTAAGCATGATTCATTCATTTATTAAGATAATTAATGTAAAAATAAGCACTTAGATAAAATAATAAACTCATAAAAATAGAGATATACATAATCTCTATAATCTCTACTATTTGAATGGATGTATTTATACTCGAGTCTTTGTTAATTAACTGCAATTTTATGTTTCTGAGTTTTAGAGAATCTTTTCTTGAAACTTCGCCAAAAAATTTATATGTGAGCTGTAAGGTCATTAGAATGCTGAATAAGTAGTTCATTTTTCTCATCAGAAAATTACATACTTGATAAAGCAATTTATAATTACAGTTTTAAATCAAATAGCTCAATCATGTTCCAGACGAAATGGATGGATCCCTTTGGAAATATTATGAAGTGGAAAGTAAGGTATGTTATAATGATAATTAGCAAAGTGCATAAATACTGACTAAACTGAAGGTTAATTTTTGCAAATTTGCTCTGTTGTTTGTATTTAAGGAAATATTTAGAATACATATTTTAGTCTTCATGTTAAAAATAGTTTCATCATCTTATTCACTCATATTTCATATTTTTATGGAAATTCTACTTTATTAAAAAATATCTGCTTGAAACTCCCTTCAGTTCAGTTCAGTTGCTCAGTTGTGTCCAACTCTTTACAACTCCATGGACTGCAGCACTCCAGGCTTCTCTGTCCATCACCAACTCCCAGAGCCTACTCAAATTCATGTCCATCGAGTTGGTGATGCCATCTAGGCATCTCATCCTCTGTCTTCCTCTTTTCTTCCTGCCTTCAATCTTTCCCAGCATCAGGATAATTTCCAATGAGTCAGTTCTTCACATCACTATTGGAACTTCAGCTTCAACATCAGTCCTTCCAAAGAATATTCAGTACTGATTTCCTTTAGTATAAACTGGTTGGATCTCCTTGCAGTCCAAGGGACTCTCAAGAGTCTTCTCCAACAGCACAATTCAAAAGCATCAATACTTTAGTGCTCAATTTTCTTTCTTGTCCAACTCTCACATCCATACATGACTACTGGAAAAACCATAGCCTTGACTAGACAGACATTTATTGGTAAGTAATGTCTCTGCTTTTTAATATGCTGTCTAGGTTGGTCATAGCTTTTCTTCCAAGGAGCAAGTGTCTTTTAATTTCACGGCTGTAGTCAGCATCTGCAGTGATTTTGGAGCCCAAAAA
The DNA here is from genome assembly GCF_019320065.1 of Cervus canadensis. Classification (NCBI taxonomy): domain Eukaryota; kingdom Metazoa; phylum Chordata; class Mammalia; order Artiodactyla; family Cervidae; genus Cervus; species Cervus canadensis. The sequence goes on from NC_057394.1 coordinate 31,340,402, forward strand.
ATAAAGTCTGGCACTCTTTCCGTTGTTTCCCCATTTATTTGTCATGAAGTGATGGGACCAGATGCCATGATCTTAGTTTTCTGAATGTTGAGTTTTAAGCCAACTTTTTCACTCTCTTCTTTTACGTTCATTAAGAGGCTCTTTAGTTATTTGCTCTCTTCATTACTGAGTAGGCTTTCTTATCTCTCCTTGCTATTCTTTGAACTCTGCATTCAAATGGACATATATTTCCTTTTCTCCTCTGCCTTTCGCTTCTCTTCTTTTCTCAGCTATTTGTAAGGCCTCCTCAGAGAACCATTCTGCCTGTTTGCATTTCTTTTTCCTGGGGATGGTGTTGATCACTGCCTCCTGTGCAATGTCACAAACCTCCATCCATCATTCTTCAGGCACTTTGTCTATGAAATCTAATCCCTTGAATCTATTTCTCACTTCATGTATAATCGCAAGGGATTTGATTTAGGCCATACCTGTATGGTTCTAGTGGTTTTCCCTATTTCCTTCAATTTAAGTCTGAATTTGGTAATAAGGAGTTCATGGTCTGAGCCACAGTCAGTTCCCGGTCTTGTTTTTGCTGACTGTATAGAGCTTCTCCATCTTTAGCTGCAAATCATTTAATCAATTTGATTTCATTATTGACCATCTGATGAGTCCATGTGTAGAGTCTTCTCTTGTGTTGTTGGAAGAGGATGTTTGCTATGACCAGTGCATTCTCTTCACAAAGTTCTGTTAGCTTTTGACCTGCTTCATTTTGTACTCCAAGGCCAAATTTGCCTGTTACTCCAGGTATCTCTTGGCTTCCTACTTTTTCATTTCAGTCCCCTATAATGGAAAGGATATCTTCTTTGGATGTTAGTTCTAGAACAGAGGTCATTCTGTTGTTTTTGAGGTTGCAACCAAGTACTGCATTTCAGACTCTTTTGTTGATTATGGTGGCTGCTCCATTTCTTCTAAGGGATTCTTGCCCACAGATATAATGGTCATCTGTGTTAAATTCACCCATTCCAGTCCATCTTATTTCACTGATTCCTAAAATGCCGATGCTCACTCTTGCCATCTCCTATTTGACCACTTCAAATTTGTCTTGATTCGTGGACCCAACATTCCAGGTTCCTATGCAATATTGCTCTTTACAGTATCGGACTTTACTTCCATCACCAGTCACATCCACAACTGGGTGTTGTTTTTGCTTTGGTTCCATTTCTTCTTTCTTTCTTGAGTTATTTCTCCACTGATCTTCAGTAGTATATTGAGCACCTCCCAACCTGGGGAGTTCATCTTTCAGTGTCCTATCATTTTGCCTTTTCATACTGTTCATGGAGTTCTCAAGGCAAGAATACTGAAGTGGTTTGCCATTCCCTTTTCCAGTAGGCCACTTTTTGTTAGAACCCTCCACAATGACCAGTCAGTCGTGGGTGGCCCTGAGGGCACGGCTCATAGTTTTATTGAGTTAGACAAGGCTGTGTTCCATGTGATCAGTTTGGTTAGTTTTCTGTGATTGTGGTTTTCATTCTGTCTGCCCTCTGATGGAGAAGGATAAGAGGCTTATGGAAACTTATGAAATTCCCATGAATGACTTCTATTATCTAATAAAAGTCACTTGTTTACATCTTTCTGCATGAACTTTTGAAATACCTAAATATATACACAGATTCTCACTTTTAAAGCAAGATATTAATCCCTTAAAGCATAATTACAAATGAGCTGCCCATGGGAAGGGTCACTGAAAGATTCTGGTAGATATTTCGAAAACAAAAATTCAGGTAGTTCAAATCATCAAATGCTTCTCAAGTTTAAGTTTTCTAACAAGCATAATAAGCATTTCTGCCCTCTCCCGAAATATATGCAGTATATTTGTTCATCTAAAATATCATCAAAAGCAATCTTATTTCCAAACTGTTTCTTGGACAAATATTGCTTTATTGTTGTTCAGTCGCTCAGTCATGTCTGAGTCTTTGAGACCCCCTGGACTGCAGCAGCCAGGCTTCCCTTTCCTTTACCATCTCCTAAAGTTTGGTCAAACTCATGTCCACTGAGTTGGTGATGTCATCCAACCATCTCCTCCTCTGTTGCCCCCTTCACCTCCTGTTCTGTCTTGCCCAGCAAAAGTGTCTTTTCCAATGAGTTGGCTCTTTGCATCAGGTAGCCAAAGTATTGAAGTTTCAGCATCAGTCCTTCCAGTGAATATTCAGGATTGATTTCCTTTAGGATTGACTGGTTTGATCCCTTTGCAGTCCAAGCCACTCTCGGAAGAGTCTTCTGCAACACCATAGTTCAAAAGCATCAATTCTTCAACGCTCAGCCTTCTTTATGGTCCAGTTCTCACATCACATGTACATGACTACTGGGAAAGCCATAGCTTTGACTAGATGGACCTTTTTTGGCAAATAGATGTCTCCTCTTTTTAATACATTGTCTAGGTTTTTCACAGCTGTTCTTCCAAACACTAGTTATTGTTTAATCAATCTACTCTTTTACTCAGCAACATACAATGAGCAGCTCAGTTTGGCCAGTAATTCTTTTGTCACCATAGCAGACACACACTTTACAAATGGTGTTGATCATTGGTAACAAAAGAAAGGTCTCTGCCTTCTTGTAGCCCCCAGTATATTAAAATGCTGTTAAAAATTTACAATCATGAAATAAGCACTACAGCAATGATTTGTAAAGTACAAAGAAAGCAAATAGAAAAGGGCAAATATCTTTGCCTAAAAAAGAGAGAAATGAAGATGACTAATAATAGTTTAGAAGTACATCAGTTACAGAGTGAAAGGGGATGGCATTCCAGGCAAAAACTATTGCAGGTTCTACAACACTGACATTTCAAAGGAACAGGCCATTCATAAAAAGAGAACTGTTTGTGGGATGACAGTTGCTATCCATGCCAGTTGTAATGTAAAATGAACACTCACAATTTAACACAGATTGAAAAATTCTACTGTAAAATGAATGCATGTTACCTTTTAGCAGTAGTAGGTGCAAGAGACCTGGGTTCGATCCCTGGGTTGGGAAGATCATCTGGAATAGGAAATGGTGACCCACTCCAGTATTCTTGCCTGGAAAATTTCACAGACAGATGAGCTTGGCAGGCTGCAGACCATGGGGTTGCAAAGAATTGGATATGACTAAATGACTGAGCCCATACATACACATACACAAACACACATTGGATGGATAGAAAAAAAATTTTTTAAATGTACGTCTAAAGAAAATCTGAGCTATTTCTTTGGTATATTCATCAAATATTTTCCAAAATTAGAAATAAATTTATATTTAAAACCATATACCTTGCATCAAATTCATTATTGCCCCTTTTCATGTAAGATATTTTGATAAAAACCTATTAAATTTTAGCATTTGTAAGATTCCTTTAATTACCTTTTAAAAGATATTAAACCTAGTATTTTTACTTTTCAAAATGGTAACACAAGAAGGAATGGATGATTGAAAGGTACAAAGTTAGAAATTAGGACATACTAGAAAGGAGCTTTGTATATTTGCAACTATTTCTAGCAGTTATAAAAACTTGATGAATTAAATATTAATTTTTAAATATTTAAAACTATTTTATACATGGGAAACTACATAGTACTAATGTTATCCTGTATATTTTTATATTACCACATAGGGACTGTTTCTATGCCATTAGTCCTATAGGTCATTCATAAATAAAATCAATAAATTCAATTTACTTTAATACTCAGCTCTTTTATATATTCACCAAACTCAGCAATAATTTAAGCAAGGACACAAGATTTGTGTAAAGAATTGTAGTCTCTTGGGATCACCAGATGACGAATCTTTTTCATATCTTCCATGTCACTACTTGACTTTTTTAACACAATACTATTATACAAGTTTTAATATTCTTATCTGATAATCCGAACATTTATGTCAGTTCCATGTCAATTTATAATGAGAAAGATTTTCTTTTTCTTGTAGGTGATGTTTTCCTACTTCTTTGCTGTCCTAAAAGTTTTTATAGGACACAAGATACTGTGAATCTTGCCTTTTTGGATCTTAATACTTTTATATTCCTATAAATATTCTTCAGCTTTGCCCTGAGATGAAGTCGGGTGAAACAATTTGGTTCTGTCAGGTATTTCTTCCAAGATATGTTAGGTGAGGATACAGCATGTTCAGTCTAGAGTTAGGGCTCCCTGGTAGCTCAGTTATTGTTATTTCATATTTCATATTTTGTGTGCCTTGTTTTTGTTTGTTTCAGGTAGAAGAACAAATCCAGTATCTTAAAGTTTTTTTAAAAAATTATTTTTGTTGAAGTATTGTGGTTGTTCAGTCATTAAGTCATGCCAGACTCTTTGCACTCCATGGATTGCAGCATGCCAGGCTTCCCTGTCCTTCACCATCTCCTGGAGCTTGCTCAAACTCATGTCCATTGAATCAGTGATGCCATCCAACCATCTCATTCTCTGTTGCCTCCTTCTCCTCTTGCCTTCAATCTTTCTCAGCATCAGGGTCTTTTCTAATGAGTGGGCTCTTTGCATCAGGTGGCCAAAGTACTGGAGCTTCAGCTTTAGCATCATCCTTCCAATGAATATTCAGGGTTGATTTCCTTTAGAGTTGACTGATTTGAGCTCCTTCCTTTCCAAGGGACTCTCAAGTCTTCTCCAGCACCCTAGTTCAAAAGCATCAATTCTTCAGTGCTCAGCCTTCTTTATGGTCCAATTCTCACATCTGTACATGACTACTGGAAAAACCATACCTTTGACTATATATAACTTTGTCAGCAAAGTGATGTCTCTACTTTTTAATACACTGTCTAGGTTTGTCATAGTTTTTCTTTCAAGGGGCTTCCCTGATAGCTCAGTTGGTAAAGAATCTGCCTGCAATGCAGGAGACTCCAGTTCGATTCCTGGGTCAGGAAGATATGCTGGAGAAGGGATAGGCTACCCACTCCAATATTTTTAGGTTTCCCTTGTGGCTCAGCTGGTACAAAATCTGCTTGCAATGTGAGAGACCTGGGTTTGATTCCTGGGTTGGGAACATCCCCTGGAGAATGGAAAGGCTACCCACTCCAGTATTCTGGCCTGGAGAATTCCATGGACTGTATAGTCCTTAGGGTGGCAGAGTTGGACATGACTGAGCTACTTCCACTCACTTCTTCCAAGGAGCAAGTGTCTTTTAATTTCATGGCTACTGTCAACATCCACAGTGATTTTGGAGCCCAAGCAAATAAACTTTGTCACTATTTCTGTTGTTTCCCCATAATTTGGCATGAAGTGATGGGGCCAAATGCCATCATCTTAGTTTTCTGAATGTTGAGTTTAAACCAGCCTTTTCACTCTCCTCCTTCACCTTCATCAAGAGACTCTTTAGTTCCTCTTCACTTTCTGCCATTAAAGTGGTATATCATCTGCATATCTGAGGTTATTGATATTTCCCCCAGCAATCTTGATTCCAGCTTGTGCTTCATCCAGCATGGCATTTCTCATGATGTAGTCTGCATAAAAGTTAAATAAGCAGGGTGACAATATACAGCCTTGATGTATCTTTTGAACCTTTCCCAATTTTGAACCAGTTCATTGTTCCATGTCCGGTTCTAACTGTTGCTTCTTGTCCTGCATACAGGTTACTCAGGAAATGGGTATGGTCCAGTGTTCCCATCTTTTTAAGAATTTCTCACAGTTTATTGTGATCTCTGCAGTCAAAGACTTTAGCGTAGTCAATAAAGCAGAAGTAAATGGTTTTTTTTTGGAATTCCCTTGCTTTTTTCTGTGATCCAGTGGACGTTGACAATTTGATGTCTGGTTCCTCTGCCTTTCTAAATCCAGTTTCTACATCTGGAATGTCTCTGATCGCATACTGCTGAAGCCTAGCTTGAAGGATTTTGAACGTAATCTTGCTTCCATGTGAAGTGAGTGCAATTGTACAGTAATTTGAACATTCTTTGTCATTGCCTTTCATTTGGATTGGAGTGAAAACTGACCTTTTCTAGTCCTGTGGCCACTGCTGAGTTTTCCAAATTTGCTGACATATTCCAAGTTTGCAGTACTATAACAGCATCATCTTTTAGGATTTGAAATAGCTCACCTGGAATTCCATCACCTCTTCTACTAGCTTTGTTCACAGACTGCTTCCTAAGGCCCACTTGACTTCACACTCCAGGCTGTCTGGCTCTAGTTGAGTGACCAGGTCATCATGATAATCCATGTCAAGACCTTTTTTGTACAGTTTGTCTGTGTATTCTTCCCACCTCTTTTTAATCACTTCTGCTTCTGTTAGGTCCTTGCCATTTCTTTCCTTTATTGTGCCCATCTGTGTATAATTGACTGACAGTATTGGTTTCATGGGTACAACATATTGATCTGATATTTTTAGAGATTATTTTCCATATAAAGTTATTATCAAACATTGGCTCTATTTCCTGTGCTGTATGTTATGTGCTTGTAACTGATTTATTTTGTATCTAATAGTTTATAGCTCTTAAACCCTTTCACCTGTTCTGCTTCTCCCCTCAACCCTCTCCTCTCTAATAATCCAGTTGGCTTTTATTTCATCAAGCTAGAAATTGAACTAACCTTTTAAACTATTTTAAGACTACATGTCTTCCAATTGATATTCACACAAAGTATTTTTTGTTGTGTAGTAAAACTCTTGCATTTATTACAGGGTCTTGCATCTAGAATCATAGAAAAAATAAATCACATCAGAACCAAGTTTTCTATGCTAAAACTCTGTTTTGCTTATTTAAAAGAAAGAGATCTGTATACACACCCTAAAATGATTGCTGTTTCTCTAAATTTAAGAGCATGGTACATATTGTGACACAGACAGACAAGTTTCATGTAAATATTGGCCTCAAATAGTAACAACCAAAATTATCTTTTTAAAAGGGGAAATTTAAATCTATTTAATAATTTTAAAGTATACTATAATAATTGCCAGATTGTCTTCCATAAATCATAAGAGAGATCATTGTAGCTTAAACAAGTGCAGTAATAATTTAACTTATAATTTAGCAGTGGTTTATTGAACTGTGCAACAGTCTCCATTAAAGAAGCTTATTTCATGCTTTTTCATGCCTTCCAATAACACAGAAATTTTTCTTTTGTGTCAGTATGGGTTCCCTATATTTATGTTAAGTTATCCAAGAGATAAACTCTGATGTTAGAAGACAGAAGAGTAGGAGGAGTGGGAACATGGACCTGAAAGGGGACAGAGTGCCTACTTTGTAAGGTTTATTGATTGGCAAATATTTTTAATTTGCAGTATTTTTACAGTGAGTGAGTTTAACATATGAAATTATTCATTAAAAGTATATTTTTTTCCTTTTCCTAATAAGCCCATCAAATGATGTTTATATTTTGTATTGATTTGTAAATCCAATTTGCATATTAAAGGCATTCACACCTATCAAATATGAATCTGATATTTTTGCAATTTGTTGTTAGCATCTTGTATTTGTGATGTTTAAATAGTCAGAAGTTTCATTTTACATTAGAATTTTTAATTAGTTTTTGTTTATGAATTTTCCTTTTATTTAAACTTTCATTTTTTTTTTCATTTATTTTTATTAGTTGGAGGCTGATTACTTTACAATATTGTAGTGGTTTTTGTCATACCTTGACATGAATCAGCCATGGATTTAAGCTTTCAAATGATGTTACATTAAAAATGTTATAATATTTTAATTATTTAATTTATTTTAATGGGTGATTATGTCTATAAAATTTGTTTATTTTGAGATAATTGGTTAATTGCCTTGAATAATTTAAGAAATATGGCAACTAAGAATGATGCAGCACATGAGATTCATTTTAGGGATTTGACCTTAGATAGTTGTGGAAACTGATTATCAGGCTTATGTAAGGATCTTGCATCTGCATTTCATGCCAGGCCTAAAGTGAACCAAGCAGAAAGTTCAGAATGGAAGAGAGAGATAAAATAGCAGCACCTAAGACAAACTAGAACCCACAACGGTTAGCTGGAGCTCGCTTGAATGTCTCACTACTTTGAAAGACCCAAGTTTGAGGAGGTTTGAGATTTGCAGGAGAAATGCATCATGTGTCATGGAGTTAATGTGCACCTAGAAATTGGGCTTCCCTGTTGGCTCAGTGGTAAAGAATCCACCTGCCAATGCAGGAGACAAGGGTTTGAACACTAGGTCAGGAAGATCCCCAGGATGAGAGCATGGCAACCCACTCCAGTACTGTTGCCTTAAGAGTCCCATGGACAGAAGAGCCAGGCAGTCTCTAGTTCATAGGGTCACAAGAGTCGGACACAGTGAAATGACTGAGCATGCACACACACATTTTCAGTAACGTTGGAAAAAGCAAGCCCCAGAGTTAAAACAGAAGGAATCAAGCAATAAAGTTATTAACTTACTCATGAGATATCTTTTCTACTGGCTTGAAAAGAGACATATACTTCCCTCAAAGTAACTGACTCAAACATTTGACTATAAGACTCTGTGAATACATAACTTTGGAGAACAGTATAGACATAAAGGCAATTCTTTATGGTGTATGAAGTTTTAAACATAAAATTTTGTTAGTCAGCAGTAATCCAATTCAGTATGGAAAGTGAGGTTAGATATTTCCAAAACTTTTACTGGAAAACTGAACCCAAATAGAATCAACATAGCTGGAAAATGCAAATCACATGCAAGGCAATAAACAGAACCTTTAAAAAAAAATCATCGACAACATTTAAAATGGCAACCCACTCCAGCATTCTTGCCAGGGAAATCCTATGGACAGAGGAGCCTGATGGGCTATAGTCCATGGGGTCGCAAAGAGTCAATTACAATTTAGCAACTAAACAGCAACAAAGCTCTGAAATCAGGGCAACTAGAACAAAGCATCTGGCAGGAACTAAATAAACTGTAGGCCTCATTTGCTGCTCGTGCTTGTCTCTGGTGACGTGCTTGTCCAAAATTCAGTTCAGTTCAGCTCAGTTCAGTCACTCAGTCGTGTCCAACTCTTTGCAACCCCATGAACCACAGCACGCCAGGCCTCCCTGTCCATCACCAACTCCCAGAGCTTACTCAAACTCATGTCCATCAGGTTGGTGGTACCATCCAACCATTTCATCCTCTGTTGTCCCCTTCTCCTCCCGCCTTCAATCCTTCCCAGCATCAGGGTCTTTTCAAATGAGTCAGTTCTTCACATCAGGTGGCCAAAGTATTGGAGTTTCAGCTTCAGCATCAGTCCTTCCAATGAATATTCAGGACCGATTTCCTTTAGGTTGCTTCTCCTTGCAGTACAAGGGACTCTCAAGCATCTTCTCCAACACCACAGTTCAAAAGCATCAGATTCAGAGAAGGTGAAAGAGAAGGCCTGTCTGATGCTCATTAAACTGTGGGTCTGGATGCTGCTTTGTTTCCAAACAATCAGCTTATCAGTACATGGGTGAACAGTGTACATGAAGAGCAACAGCATCTGATGCCTAGCACCAGTGTGCTGAATGTGGAGGAAAATGGGTGCTATTTCAGTTACAGGCCACATGATTACTCTGAAACATAGCTCCCTTAGACTTTCAAGGAGTTAACTTTAACCTTTCTGACCCCTTACCTATCATATTGAATTAATCTCCAAATTCTTTTACCCATCCTTTGCTTTATGTTTTCTTTTATCCATCACCATTCAATTTTTAAAAAATTCTTACAACAGTGGTATAACCAGTATTCTATTTTCCCTCTTATGATTACCTCCAATTCATCTGCCTGATTGATATTTTTTACTTTTGTCTGTCTTCCAGTCTTTCCTATATATTCAAAAACATAATGTCTCTAACCAAAACATTGATTAATCCTCCACTCTTTTTTTTTAAATGTTGTCACTTCCTAAACTGACATTTAAAATTTTCTACAAATTAACTATATTTCATAAACCCTTAAATTCATATGCCAGTCTCCTCTTCAAAGAGCTTTCTTTGGTCTCCAGAATTTAGCATTTCAATGGAGGAAAGATAGGTGGCCCAGATATGCATCTATCATAGAAATACAAGTTTGACCAAGCAAACCATTTCATGTGTGTATGTATGTATATAAAAGTTTGTGTGTATGTATGTAATAGATGTTATCTGTATATGCTTTAGAAAAAATCAGAAAATAGAAAAACATATATTGCAATAAATATTTCAACAAATATGCCTTTTGTTATTCTCCTTTTGGTAGACTGGCATCCCAAGATGAAGAGGGGACCCATAGATGTAAAACAGCCTTTTTAGACTGATAGCCACTGTTTTCAGGGATACCAAGCTTATGTGTAGCATTGAGAAATTTTTGGTAATTTTGATAATTTGCCAGAAATTACCAAAGATAAAAGGATTCAGGGGAAAAGATATTCCCAGTAGTAGTTGTGATGATTTTCTTTGTGTTTTAAGTCTTTGGAAATCAGGATGCCAGAAAAAATATGAAAAGCAGAGAAGTCTCAATTACCCTGACCTACATTTCCAGGCTCATTCTTAAACACTTATCCAGTTTGGGTCTAGACTTCTATCAAATTGACAATTAACTGCCTTGAAAAGATCTTAAACTTTTCTTCAGGGTAGGAAACATATTGATATGATTAAGAAGTCAAATCACAGACTTGCAACATATTAAAAAAAGGTGGGGGGGTAGAGCAGAAAAAGCATAGAAAAGCATTCAGTTCAGTTCAGTGGCTCAGTTGTGTCCAACTCTTTGTGACCCCATGGACTATAGCACGCCAGGCTTCCCTGTTCATCACCAACTCCCGGATATTACTCAAACTCAAGTCCATTGAGTCAGTGATGCCATCCAACCATCTCATCCTCTGTCTTCCCCTTCTCCTCCTGCCTTCAATTGTTCCCAGCATCAGGGTCTTTTCAAATGAGTCAGTTCTTCCCATCAGGTGGCCAAAGTACTGGAGCTTCAGCTTCAGCATCAGTCCTTCCAATGACTATTCAGGACTGATTTCCTTTGGGCTGAATGGGTTGGATCTCCTTGCAGTCCAAGGGACTCTCAACAGTCTTCTCCAAAACCACAATTCAAAGGCATCAATTCTTAGGTGCTCAATTTTCTTTATAGTCCAATTCTCACATCCATACATGACTAGTGGAAAAATCATAGTTTTGACTAGACAAACCTTCATTGGCAAAGTAATGTCTCTGCCTTTTAAGATGCCATCTAGGTTGGTCGTAAATTTTCTTCCTTGGAGCAAGCATCTTTTAATTTCATGGCTGCAGTCACCATCTGCAGTGATTTTGGAGCCCCCCAAAATAAAGTCTCTCACTGTTCCCACTGTTTCCCCATCTATTTGCCACAATGTGCCATAAGTAAAATTTTAAAAGCTGCTACTTGGGTAACTAGTAAAGAGAAATGTAACAACAGATAGCACTAAATAGGTAATAACTTTTAAATTTTCTTTTTCCTTCCCTCATTGCTCAAACTGTCAACTTGTATCAGAAAACCCAAATAAGACATATAAGGGATAAGGAAAGAAAATTTCACAAAAAAATGGGGAAAATATGAGCAATTGATCACTTAAATTATTTGGACATGTTTAAATTCCTGGCTCCCGTGGTTTCAAGACTAGAATATTTTCAACTACCTCAAGTTATTAGAAAGTTATCAGCAATCATTGTTTTTTATAAATGAAGAAAGTGTAGAGGAGGGCATTGAGCCTGGAAATGCCAAAGTAGAGTTTTTGTGTTCCCTGAGATAAAATCATGTCTCTTTTCATAACTTTGCTTCATATTTAACAGATACTCCTGAACATCTATTCCAGGCTCTGACCTAGAAAATGGAGATAAAAAGAAGGATATGCGGGGCTGACCTAAGACAATATATTTGTAGTGAATGTAGGTTTGTGAGATTGTGTATAATAGAGTCTGAGTTCTCATATAGAGATAAGTACAATGTGCTACCCAGGAGAGAAAGTAATCAATTTTCACTGTAGGAGACACACAAATAAGACCTACATAAGAAATGGCATCATAACACATAAGGAGATATCTGAAGGGCAGAGGAAGCAGCATTAAATGAACCCTGAATATCTATTGCTTATTCTAAGAAAAATGGTCATGACTAGATAATAGGACACATGTGAAATACAGAAGGAGAAAGTGATAGGAGATAAGGTTGTTAAATTAATTTGGGATAAGATTCTATATGCCACACCAAGAAGTTTGTTTTAACCTCAAGACCTTTGATATAAAGAAAAGAAGGGTTAAAATGCCATTTTTTTGCTGTACATAATAGCAATTTGTTGTTTTTTGTTGTTTAATCGCTCAGTCATGTCCAACTCTTTTACAATGCCATGGACTGTAGCCCAGCAGGCACCTCTGTCCATGGGGTTCTCCAGACAAGAACACTGGAGTGGGTTGCCATTGCCTACTCCAGGGGATATTTCTGACCCAGGGGTTGAATCTGGGGCTCCCCCATCTATGTCTCCTGCATTTCATGTGGATTCTTTACAGTTGAGCCACCAGGGAAGCCCTAGAGTAGTAATAAGTAAACTTATTTTGTACACCTGTCCCCCATGTAAACATGGCGACATGGGCTTACAAAATGAATGTTGGAGCCATGTGGCTGGCTTTTGGTTTGGCACCTAAAAGTGGGGACAGACACACACGCACAAGGACATGGGCTCGCAGCAGCTGTGTCTGTGCCAGCCAGGTGGAGGGAGGGACAGTTGGGTGGGAGGCAACCCCTGTGACTCTCTGCCAGCTGACACTCCTCGGTCCAAAGTGCCAAGGAGCCTGGAACAGCAGAAGTTACGCTGTGTGCTGGCTGAGGAGCCAGGGAAGGTTTCTGCAGGCCACTGAAGGAGTTCAGATTTTTATCCCTAGATAGCAGTAAATCACTGCATTTTTAAAAGTAGTTCAGTAATGAGTTTGTGGAAGATACTTCAGTAATATGGGTAGAAAGGATTACTTGAGCCAAGGGCAAACAGTGTCGAGACACCAATTTAGATAGCATTAGCATTTAGGTAATAGTTGTATTAAAACAGAGAATCAGCCTTTTGAAGTGAAGGTGAGAGGCATAGGAATGCCATTGGTCAGCCTATTTAGTAAAGTTTAGTCAGAACTGGAAGGGATGTAGCTGTGGAGAATGGGTGGAGGGCGAGTCAGAAAAGGCAATGCTAGGTGAGCATGGTGCTTTTTAGATTACAGCAGGGTTTTTGCATGATATCATCCTCATGCTTTTGTTATCACATTTTACATTTGCAGAAGAAACTGACACTTAGAAAATTTAAGTTATTCAAATCGAATGTCGTAAGTATTTCATAGGAAAACCAGAATGTGAAACTCTTCTAATTCTTTAGTTTAGCATTCTTTCACTAGAATACATGGAAGAACAAAAGCAAATAAAAACATTCAAAATGTATAAGCAAAGAAAATCAGAGAATATTTATGGTTTATGAAAAAACTACAATATTCACAGTTGTAAGTCATTTTCCTGATTTTATACTTCCTACAAGTAACCAAGAAGTGCTAGGATGATTTTGTATTCCCTTTTGCCAAACTATGAGCCTAAAGTGGCCATTCTTTTTGTAAATAAAATTTTATTGGGACTTGGCCACATCTAATTCATTTACTTATTACCTGTGGCTTTTCTCAAGTTCTAATGACAGAGTTTCGTTGCAGTAGTAATTTATGCTTAGCCAAGCCTAAAATATTTATTCTTTGGGTCATTAAAGAAAAATATTACTGAACCTTAATTTTGACCATTTACTGTACTACCTAACAATTTGTATTTTATATAACCAGTTCTTAAATATATTGAAATATAATCACATATCACTGGTTGTATATTAAAGGAGTAGAAGCTAAGAAGGATGATAAAAGATATAGGAAATTTCATGTTTATTCAGAAGGAGATATAAAATATTTCCAAATTTGAAGATATTATTGCAGTTACTGTGATTTGTCCTGAACTTCTCTATTCCAGTGATTTGCTTTTTTATATTTAGTGTAATCAAAGTTATCATTTTTTATTTTATCTGTTCTGTTATTGGTGTTATATCTAAAAAGTCTTTACCATACCTAAAGTAACAAAGAATTCCTATTATCCATTTTCTGGAAGTTTTATCATATTTCTGTTTTAAATTTAGGTCTGGGACTCATACTGTGCTGGTTTTTTTTGTTTTGCTTTGTTTTTAATTGTGGCTAATATGAATCAATGAGTCTGTTTCACTCTCTTTTTCACATGAATACCCAACTGTACATTTATCATGTTTTCAAAAGTCCAGCCTGCCTCCATTTGGTTGTTGTTTCGTTGTTCAGTTTTTATTCATGTCTGACTCTTTGCAAACCCATGGACTGCAGCATGCCAGGGTTCCCCATCCTGTCCTTTGCTATCTCCCACGGTTTGCTCAGATTCACGTCCTTAGAGTCAGTGATTCTGTCTAACCATCTCATCCTGTACCTCCTTCTTCTCCTTCTACCTTCAATCTTTCCCAGAATCAGAGACTTTTCCAATGAATCGACTCTTTGCATCAGACGATCGAAGTATTGGAGCTTCAGCTTCAGTATCAATTCTTCCAAAGAATATTCAGGGTTAATTTCCTTTAGGATTGACTGGTTTGATCTCCTTGCAGTCCAAGTCTTCTCCAGCACTACAGTTAGAAAACATCAATTCTTCAGTGCTCAGCCTTTATCACAGATTGAATTGTTTCCCCAGAATTCATATGTTGAAGCCCTAATCCCCAGTGTTACTATAATTGGAGATAGTCCGTTTAAAGTGTTTGTGAAACAAAATGAGATTTTAAGACTGAGGCTGTGATCCAATAGGACCTACATCCTTATAAGAAGAGAACGAAATGCCACAGACCTTCTTCTCTCCACATTTGCACCATGCGAAGGTCATGTGAATACACAACAAGGCAGCCATCTGCAAACCGGAGAGCCTTCATCCAAAAGTTACCCTGCTCACACCTTGATGTTAGACTTCCAACCTCCAGAACTGTGAAGAAAACACATTTTTGTTCTATGAGCCACTCAGTCTGTGGTATTCTGTTATGGTAGTCCAAACAGCCTGCAATAGCATCCTTGCCAAAATTAACTGATCAGATATATGGGTTGTATTTCTACTCTGAATCATTGATATATTTGTTAATTCTTATTTCAAAGCATAGTCAGCTGATTAACATGGCTTTATCATAATGCTTGAAATCAAGTAGTATGAGTCATCCAAATTTGTTCAGATTTTTAAGGTTATTTTTTTATTCCTGATCCTTTACTTTTTCATATAAGTTCTAGATTCAATACAAAATCCATCCTGGGATTTAATTACAATTGTGTTTAATCTGTAGATGAATATCAAATTTACAGCTTAACTATATTGAGTTTTTCAATCAATCACAGAACATCTTTGCATTTATTTAAGTCTTTTTTAATTTCTTTCATCAGTGTTTTATAGTAAGAATACATTACATTTGATTAGTATGTATGAAAAGTGAAAGTCGCTCAGTCATTTCTGATTCTTTATGACACCATGGATTATAGCACACCAGGCTCCTCTGTCTGTGAAATTCTCCAGGCAAGAATACTGGAGTGGGTAGCCATTTCCTTCTGCAAGGGATCTTCTCAATCCAGGGATTGGACCTGGGTTTCCTGCACTGGAGGTAGATTCTTTACCATCTGAGCCACCAGGGAACTCTAATCCATACCTAATTATTTCATGTTTTGAATATACTTTAAAAAGTTGCAAATAGTATACTTTAAAAATGTAAATTTCATATCATTCATTGAGAGTATAGAGATTTTTTAATTTGTTCTCTTTATATCAACCTGTCCTGACTGCTTTGATTATTATTATTAATTAAATATTCTACTTGTGAGTCATCATTATTTTATTGATTCATATTTATTTTTTTAGTTTTATTGAGATATATAATTGACATACATCACTCGGCAGGTTTAATACATACAGCCTGATGATTGGAGTTACATGTATTTTGAAAGAATTACCACAATAGGTTCAGATAGCATTTAGCACATCATATAGATGTAATAAAAAAAAAGGCAAGAAGGAAAGAAAAAGATGTCTCCTTATGATAAGAACTCTTACCACAAGGCTGATTTCTTTTTCTATGCGCTTGTTGTTTTTTTCTTTTGATTCCACACTTGAGTGAGCTCCTGCAGTTTCTGTCTTCCTCTGTCTGACTTATTTCACTTAGGTTTATGACTTCAAAGTTTATCCACGTTGTCATGAATGGTAAGATTTCCTTATGTTTTATGGCTGAATAATATTCATATTTAATCTTTATCTCAAAGATCCACAAGGCGTCAGACATGACTTAGTGACTAAACAGCGACAGTCTTTATCTCACAACTTCATCATCATCAGGGCACACTTAGATTGTTTCCTTGTCTTGGCTTTTATAAATAAGTCTGTGATGAATGTGGGGTGCAGATATGTTTTCTAGTTAGACTTTTCTTTGCTTGTTTTATTTGATGTATTCCCAAAGGTGGAATTACTGGATCACATATTAGTCTTACATTTAATTTTTTATGGAACCTTCATACTGCCGTCTATAGTGTCTGTACGAATTGACAGTTGTACTAGCAGTACACAAGAGTTCTCCTTCTCCATATCTTCACTGGCATTTTGTAATCTCTTGTCTTTTTGATGCCACCCATTCCAACAGCTGTGAGGCGATATTTCATTGTGGTTTTAATTTGATTTTTCTAATGACTGGTGATGTTGAGCATCTTTCCACATACATGTTGAACTTTTGTGCATTCTTTGGAAAATGTGCATTCTTCGGAAAAATGTCAGTTTAGGTCCTTTGCCCATCTTTAATTTTTTTTCTTTTGATTTTTATCTTTTATAAAAACAACAGAATAAGGACATTGTAAAGTTTCTTGGTAATATTGCACTACTAAGACATAAAACAATCTCTATTTGTCCCTACCTAACTTAATTATGCTCAAAAATGTGTTGATGTTTTGCTATATATATAGTTCTGTTTCTATTCTGGAACTTACAAGCATAAAGAAGAATCTGATACTATAACAACTGCCTAGCATGTCATTGTAACTTAAAATGTGACAGTTAATGATTGGGGTGATGAAAAGCTGAAGGGGCAGGGGAGCTACCAGAGAATGTGAACACTTGAGTCCTAAAAATGAATATCAGCAACTCCACAGAAGAAGAGAACAGAATTTCAAAGAATGGTAGATATATCCAGTATTGCAAAATTATGGAACTGCATGGTATTTTTCTGAAATTTTAAGCTATTTATTTATGTATATGATGTGTATGCCATGTTTTGTTGGAGAGGGAACAATTAGTATGGAGAGGTAGGAAGGATCAGTGAGTGGAGGGTCTTCCTTTCAATACATAGAATTTAAATGCATAAAATAGAAAAAAAAGTTATTCTGAAGGAGTATATTGAACTGGAGAGAGAGTATGAAAGGGGCAAATTAATACAGTGTGCTATGCTTAGTTGCTCAGTCATGTCTGACTCTATGCGACCCCGTGGGCTGTAGTCAGGCTCCTCTGTCCATGGGGATTCTCCAGGCAAGAATACTGGAATGGGTAGTGTTTCCCTTCTCCAGGGGATCTTCCTGACCCAGGAATTGAATCAGGGTCTCCTGCATTGCAGGCAGATTCTTTACCAGCTGAGCTACCAGGGAAGCCCCAGATTAATATGGAGTGGTAGCTAAATGGATGTGAAAGTTAAAGGAAAAGATTGCCTATAATTATTTCAATTGGGTGATAAAGTGATTTCTTTCAAGTTGTATCAGTGAAATCTCTGCTATTTTGATAATAGTATAAATGAAATTTTGTAATTTTCATTTTTCACTTAATAATCAATTTTGAATTCACTGTTATTACTGTAATATCTTGCATACTATTCTAGTAAGTGACGGTACTGTGTTTAGTTAATCTCTGCTTGACTGCTGAATATTTAATCTCTAGTTTTTCCTCTTAATATAAGGAAAACATGCTCTTGCTAAACATCTTCATACTTTTCATTTTCCATTTTCCTTAACTCAAGAGTGGTAAGTATCAGTATGGAAAAAGAGTTATGAATAGTTTTTGGAGTCTTGAATTTCCTTATCGTCCCATAGTAAAGTATAAAAACTACAGCTATCCCACAATCTCAATTTTTATCTATTTTATACCTTTTTAAATTAAAATGGCTGGCACAAAAATTATTTTTGTTTCCTTAATGTCTTTATAAGTTAAGGTCATAAAATATCACTAGTATATAAAATAATGAATAATAATTATGCATACCTATTTTATTAAAATTGTTTTTTGCACATGATTTTTTTAAGTTTGGAATTTCTGTGTTCTTAAGATATATACTGCAATTTTAGAGAAGACTGAATAGAATTTAGAGAGGTTCATCATGTAAAATTTAAACATTACATTCCTACTCCAACTCCAGGTAAATCCGTAGGGTCAAAAAACAAAAGTCTGATTATTGCTAGTGTATGCCAGCTATAGATACCCTTTGGTATTGATTTTTTTTAAGACAATAGATGATATATTCAGTGTTTTTGTCTTGAATGTTCAAGAGATTAAATGCTTTTGTCTTTCTTAACACATTAAATTTACACAGGAAAAACATGCTTGGGTATGGCTTTTTGCATATTTACCTACATCAGAGGGGTTTTTTGTTGTTTTATTATTAGAGTAAGAAAATTAATAAAACATCTTTAGCTCCTTAGGGAAATAGAGCAATAAAAATGCAAAATAATAAATATGGATGATTTTACAAGGCTGCTTTATGAAGATGAAATATTCCTATCATACTCCCTCTAGATAAATGAAATATATCATAGTGAAATAACAATATACATCATTTTTTGTATCAGTTCCTAAATATCCATGTCAGACAAGTCTATATATTATGAGAGCTAATATGAATACATTTAAACTCTGAAAGAGTTTAAATTAAGTGATTGGTTTCACTTTATCATAATTTTAAGGATAAACTTTAAAGAAAAATTTAAGTATCTTAAAGTAGAAAATGTCTACTAGAGGAGAATTCTGAACTATGATCTTCATGCATGAATGAAGAATGCTGAATGATTAGTAGCTCTCTAAGTTCATCTCTGTTTGAAAAAGCATTACTAAATACCAACTTCATTCAGACTATCCTTAAAATTTTAAGGTTGATAATGCATGACAAAACTTTAAAGAAGATGTATTTTTTAATTGAGCATAATGAGAAGCTTCTGGGGCAAATAACTTGGCATCACAGCCACAGATACCAAAATCAGAGACAAGTTGGAGTTAAAGTAACATTGCAGCATTGAAACCAGAGAGAAGTATTGGGAAAGCGTGCAAACTGTCCTGTACCATAAACATTATAATGATTGAATGTCCTTACAAGGCCTGGGCTAAGAGGCCTACTGATCAAAAGCAAGTATAACAGAAAACAGTGGAGGCTGATTGCTCTCAGAATTAAAACTTTTGATAAAAAGCAAAAAGAAAATTCACAAGTAGAGTAGGGTAAACATATTGAAACACTACAAATGCACTTATGATAGAGTAGGCTGAGACAAGAAAGACTGATTTAAAAAATACTATAGGCAGGTTAAACAATGATAACTATAAATTTTATGGATTCTTTAACATTACTTGGAAATTTATTTGGTTAATTGATATTTAAACATGATTTTTAAGTAAATATATTAAAAGTAAAGAAATTTTAAAAAGTAAATAAAATTTTGGATTACATAATTTTAAGTATTAAAAATTAAAAGTTCAATTATTTTAATTGACAAAAAATAAACAAGATTTTATATTTAAAATTTCCTGTCTATTTTCTTACTCAAAGGAGAGTTATTATTAATCATCATGAGACTCTATGTTGTTGTGCTAAGTTGTGTTTAACTCTTTGCAGCCCAATGGACTATAGCCTGTCAGGCTCCTCTGTCCATGGGATTTCCCAGGCAAGAATACTAGAGTGGGTTGCCATTTCCTTCTCCAAGAGATCTTCTCAACCCTCATCTCCTGCATTTCCTGCATTGTAGGCAGATTCTTTACCTCTGAGCACCAGGGAAGTCTTATGAGACTCTGTGAGTACAGTTAAATCATTTTTAGTGAAGTCGTGTCTGATTCTTTGTGATCCCATGGACTGTAGCACGCCAGGCTCCTCTGTCCATGGGATTTCCCAGGCAAGAATGCTGGAGTGGGTTGCCATTTCCTTCTCCAGAGGATCTTCCCGACCCAGGAGTCAAACCCAGGTCTCCCACATTGCAGGCAGGCTCTTTACCATCTGAGCCACCAGAAAACTAAATACCCATCTCATCACAGGCTACACCTTTGCACTTTTCTTAAAGGCGACTGGAACAGTATAGTGGCAATTAATTAGATATCACTTCACCTGAAAAAGAAATAGAATTCATTTAAAAATTATAGAGAAAATTAAATATAAGAGTTATGTTAAAATCTCCTTTACCAGGATTATTGTCACATGCTAGAGACTCTTGCAGGCTTGGTTTTTTCACTAAAAATGAAGTAGTTTCACAGCTAATGTCTGCAATTCCTCATGGGTCTAAAATTTTGGGGTATGACACATTTCTTTCCATGCAATGAGTCCGTAAATTTTATATTCTGATCCCCAAAAATGGAAGAATAATTAAAACATAGTGTAATATTCCTTGTTTCCTTTCCTTATTATATAACTTGGGAAGCATACTGAATATGTCTCTGAGTAGAACCATCGTTTATTTATGTTAAAATTTCCCTCAGCCTCTAATACCAATGAAACCTTGAGGATATCTGGAACATTAACCATGCTCCTACCCCTTAATGTAAATAAGTTATGAGTAATTATTGTCTTTGGAACTCAACGGGACTGATGCAGGTAATTGTCTCTGAAAATGTAAAATAGGCATAAATATAAGGTTTGAAGTATATTGATTAAAATGAAGCCTAAAAATAAAAGAAATATTTATTTTGAATTTTAATGTGTGTCCAGTCTAAGTAAAGCTTACTTACAAATTATCTGAATTGCTAAAAATAAACAGATAAATTTAAATTAAAATTAGCAACTTTAAACACCCATCTTATAATTCATGATAATTGGCAACATTTTATTTGCTAGCTTTTTAAAGCAAGGTTGTAAGAAGAAAAAACCTTTAGTTATATCTATAGAAAGAATGAAAGGGCTTCACAGGTGGCTCAGTGGTAAAGCATCCACCTGCAATGCAGAAGATACAGGTTTGATCCCCGGGTGGGGAAGATTCCATGGAGAAGGAAATGGCAACCCACTCCAGTATCTTGCCTAGGAAATCACATGGACAGAGGACACTGGTAGGATACAGTCCACAGGGTTGTGAAAGAGTCAGTCATGACTAAACAGCAGCAATAGAAAGAATGAAAGAAGGATGGGAGGAGAGGAAAGGGAAAACTGAGGATGGGAGATAGCAGGCATTTTAGTGAATCAACTTTAGAAATTCTCACACAGCTTAACTGAATGGATAATTCAAGCTCTCAGGGCTTCAGTTTCATTATATTTGAAATGAAGAAACTAAGGAGTATTTATGTATTTAATGAAATTAAGTCTGTGAAATTTCTTTGGAAAAATAGCAGTGTACAAAAGGAAGGTGTTAATTTTTAACTTCTTGAGGTTGTACAAGTGGAAAGCTCAGAACAGAAGACAGAAGTCATACTGACTTGCAATCATCTGAGCTAATGTGTGGACAACTCAAATCAATATTGCGGCCTTGTCTGCTTGCAGAATAACTTTAAAGGTGACTTGTAAAGGGAATTGTCAAAACTCCCTCAACTGGAGAAGGAAATGATGAATGTTAGTAATACCTGTCTAAAGGGAGCACATTCGATACCCTATTTAGTATAAAACTCACATTTTTCTTTGTGGTTTAAACTTATTAAGGTTTTAAGTATCCTTTTTAACTACTTTAATGGGATCATTCAGGATACATTTTGCCACAGTTGAGATCTTTGACAATTCCCCCAGTCACATACATTTAAAGGTTACCAGGCAGTTGAATTATAAACTCAAGACTTTAAAGATTTCTACCTTTCTTACTATTTATCCCATCGAAAGGATCATTTATTTAAAGAAATCACACAATTGTATCATCCTGCACTGTGGTTAGGGCTTTTGGTATTTTAAAAGATTTTTTTTAACAGATGGGATATTTGTTTAGGGAAAAGTTGCATTTGTTAGCTTTTTTAAAAACATATTTTCAATATTGTCAAAACATTACAAAATCATTAGGAGACTCCCATGTTAAAGTCTTGTCAGACATTTCATTATAAACTTACATTAGGATTCCAGCTATTTTAAATCACCAACAGCTTCAGCCAAGCACAATCTGTTAGTAAAGTTGAAATTTGTTTAGGGAGTGTTGTAAATGAATTGCTATAGTTGTATCTCAAAGGTGTCAAAATGAATTTGCTGATAGAGCTCTGTGAAATTAGAATGGAACCATAAATCAGGGGAAGCTACTAATTTTCTAAGATTCAGTGACATACTGGGAATAATGTAGTTTGTGGTCAATTATTTTTTATTACAAAGTACTCCAACAAAGTAAAACAAGAGGAAGTTAAATATAATCAAATTTGTCATCAAATCAACAAGTGTACTTCAGCTTTCAATTATTTGTATATTATCTAAAGAAAATGCATAAACCTTATCTTGCTTTCCGTTTGAATGCATTCACTTCAGTTCAGTTGCTCAGTCCTGTCCAACCCTTTGTGACCCCATGGACTTCAGCACGTCAGGCTTCCCTGTCCATCACCAACTCCAGACCTTACTCAAACTCATGTCCATTGAGTCAGTGATGCCATCCAACCATCTCATCCTCTGTCATCCCCTTCTCCTCCCACCTTCAATCTTTCCCAGCATTAAATTATTTTCTAGTGAGTCAGTTCTCTGCATCAGGTGGCCAAAGTGTTGGAGCTTCAGCTTCAGCATCAGTCCTGCCAATGAATATTCAGGACTGATTTCCTTTTAGGATGGACTGGTTGGATCACTTTGCAGTCCAAGGGACTCTCAAGAGTCTTCTCCAACACCACAGTTCAAAAGCATCAATACTTTGGTGCTCAATTTTCTTTATAGTCCAACTCTTACATCCATACATGACTACTGGAAAAACCATAGCTTTGACCAGACAGACCTTTATTGGCAAAGTAATGTCTCTGCTTTTTAATATGCTATCTAGGTAGATCATAGCTTTTCTTCCAAGGAGCAAGCATCTTTTAATTTCATGTCTGCAGTCACTATCTAGTGATTTTGGGCCCCCAAAAATAAAGTCTCTGTTTCCATTGTTTCTCCATCTGTTTGCCATAAAGTGACTGGAGCAGATGCCATGATCTTAATTTTCTGACTGTTGAGTTTTAAGCCAACTTTTTCACTCTCCTCTTTCACTTTCATCAAGAGGCTATTTAGTTCTTTGCTTTCTACCATAGTGGTGGTATCATCTGAGGTGGCATATTTGAGGTTACTGATATTTCTCCTGGCAATCTTGATTCCAGCTTGTGCTTCATGCAGCCTGGTATTTTGCATGATGTACTCCATATAAGTTAAATAAGCATTAGGTTTTACTTTATATCAGTGAGCTGAGCCAAAAAATGAGACCAAATGCTGTCCAGGAAATATAAATTCAATATTTTATCGATTATCTTTGGGTAAAGTATGCAACTCTAAAATGAGAACAGCACATTTTCATGGTTTTGTAACAACAAAGATTAGGGCTGTTAAATGTATTTTTATTATTTTGCATAAGCTCCATGTCCTATTCATTCCAGAACCTAAAGTAAAGAAGCAGAGTGAAGTAAGCCAGAAAGAAAAACACCAATATAGTATACTAACACATATATATGGAATTTAGAAAGATGGTAATGATAACCCTATATGCAAGACAGAAAAAGAGACACAGATGTATAGAACAGACTTTTGGACTCTATGGAGAAGGCGAGGGTGGGATGATCTGAGAGAACAGCATTGAAACATGTATATTAATCAAGTGTGAAACAGATCACCAGTCCAGGTTGGATGCATGAGACAAGTGCTCAGGGCTAGTGCACTGGGAAGACCCAGAGGGATCGGGTAGAGACAGAGCTGGGAGAGGGGATCGGGATGGGGAACACATGTAAATCCATGGCTGATTCATGTCAATGTATGGCAAAAACCACTACAATATTGTAAAGTAATTAGCCTCCAACTAATAAAAATAATTGAGGGGGGGGAGTAAAGAAGCAACTACTATTTAGGATCTATCTAAGGCTTTTGATATTTTGAAGTCAAAGAAAAAATAAAAATGACAACCATATGATAGTGCTTAAAGTTACATCCCATTTGGCAAACAATCCAATTGACAAACCTAAAGTCAGTGAGTGGAAGGATTTTTTTTTTTTCCAATAAGGGTTGCATAGACAGAGTTGGTAAGAAGGATCAGTAAACGTTTTGAACAAAAAATGCTGCTACCACAAAATATGTTGATGTTGTTGATTTAGTTGATGAGTTGTGCCTGACTCTGTTGCAACCCCATGGACTGTAGCCTCTGTCTGTGAGATTTTCCAGGCCAGAATTTTGGAGTAGGTAGCCATTTCCTTCTCCAGGGGATCTTCCTGACCCAGGGATCAAACCCATGTCTCCTACATTAGCAGGCAGGTTCTTTACTACTGTGCCACCAAGGAAGCCCACCACAAGATATAGATAGTTATAAATTTACTGGGGAAATTGTAATGTTTTATCTCATAATGAAATGAAAAAGAGATTGGTTATTAGTTTGTAGCTTAAAATTATGGAAAGTTCCTTTTCTCCCTACTGGATTAGCTTTTTAATTTATATTGCTGATTTAAGTTAGTTCAAAATGAGCTATAAGGATTAATAAAAGTTCATGTATTCTCAGCTCTCTTTAGTTTATTTTGTTTGTTGTGGTTTAATTAATAATTTGTGTCCCCGTCTTTGAGACCTGGTGCATTGTAGCATGCCAGGCTCCTCTATCCACGGGATTTTCCAGGCAAAATACTGGAGTGGTTTGCCATTTCCCTCTCTAGGGGATCTTCTTGACCCAGGGATTGAACCCACATCTCTTGCATTGGCAGGCAGTTTCTTTACCACCGAGTCACCAGGAAAGCCCTTAATTTCTTTCAGTTCAGTTCAGTCGCTCAGTCATGTCCGACTCTTTGCAACCCCATGGACTGCAGCATGCCAGGCCTTCCTGTCCATCACCAGCTCCCAGAGGTTACTCAAACTCATGTCCATTAAGTCAGTGATGTCATCCAACCTTCTCATCCTCTGTCGTTCCCTTCTCCTCTCGCCTTCAATCTTTCCCAGCATCAGGGTCTTTTCAAATGAATCAGCTCTTTGCATGAGGTGGCCAAAGTGTTGGAGCTTCCGCTTCAACATCAATCCTTCCAATGAACATTCAGGACTGATTTCCTTTAGGATGGACTGGTTGGATCTCCTTGCAGTCCAAGGGACTTTCAAGAGTCTTCTCCAACACCACAGTTCAAAAGCATCAATTCTTCGGTGTTCAGCTTTCTTTATAGTCCAACTCTCACATCCATACATGACTACTGGAAAAACCATAGCCTTGGCTTAATTTCTTTACAATTATGTAAAAACTCTTCAGAATAATGAATTTTTCTGGACTTAAGAAAATTATAAAAGGCATTTCAATAGTAAGACAATTATTAGAAAAGCACTTTAATTTCAAGCTGGATTTGTGTTCTAATTCTAATCTCAAATTCTTATAAAAGGATATATTATTAATTTAAAACATAATGCTTGGACTGTAAATATATTAATATCAATTAGTATTTTATAAAGTAATTTCTATGTCATAAAAATGATGCTGGTTATGAATTATAAATTCAATTAATTGTGTAGGTATTTAGCATTTATGGGCTTCCCTGGTGGGCATAGTGATAAAGAATCTGCCTGCCAATGCAGGAGACCCAGTCTGATCCCTGCATTGGGAAGATCCCCTGGAGAAGGAAATGGCAACCCACTCCAGTATTCTTGCCTGGGAAATCCCATGGACAGAGGAGCTTGGCAGGCTGCAGTCTATGGGGTCACAAAAGAGTCAGACATGGCTTAGTAACTAAATAGCATTTAGAGTTTATGGAGGCTATGTTTATAAAATAAAGCAAAATAGAAACAGCATGGTCCAGAGAAATAAGAGAGATTTCTGATCTAACAACTCTACTTGAATTAATTTTAATTTCTGTGATGTCTAAGAAATGTCTTGACTTCTCTTTCAGTTGCTTTGTTTGTAAAAAGGATATGATAAGGCTTTTTCAGGATTGCCTTGCAAGATGCATGCTCAATAAAAAGTTTAACTCACTGCCTCCTTCATCTTTATGTATGCCCCAGCAATAAAAGTAATTTTTTTAATAAGGGTTATCATGTGGGGAGTGTATTCCTGTGAAATCCACATAAAGTCTGTAGAGAAACATAGCCCAAGGATAGGCATTTGAGGGCATGATTGAATTTATATTGGACACCTTTCAAGGAGCATACAAAGGAGCATATTTTGTACCATCTCCCAAGAGGTAATACTGTTCAATATGAGTGTGAGATGAAGAGTGGGTAATAATGCCTAAGCAGATATGACAGTTGGACAAATGTGCAGCTCTTCTTTCCTCAAGTCAACTTAAACAGTTACATTTATCATTTCTAGGTACTATGTATTTTTCAAAATAGCTTATAAAAAACAACATTCAAAATTGCAGTTCAAAACCAAGTTATCACTGCATTATCCACAAATCTGCCTGTTGATATTAGCACCTGGAGTGTACAATGCCTTATATTAAGAAATGGAATTCTAAGGTTCTGTTTACCTTTGATTAAAATATACATTTTAAAAGATGGTGTGAAGATCTCTGTAGAACCTGCACCATTCTTATAGTATACTCTTAAGAGTGTGCTTTTTTTTTAATGAGTCTTTTCATAAATTATTAGTACTTCCACAATAGTATGACATTTCTGAAAGGAAGTACAATGAAAAAATCCAAATGACAGACCTTTATGAATTATCAACAGTGATGATTCCTTGTTTTAGGGAAGAGACATAAGAATCATAATATCATTTGGTTCATCTTTTCATTTAACTTTTGCATGTATAGTAATCCAGTTATATTTTTTGACCCTCAGAACAAATGCATTGTCAAAGGTCTTCAAAATCTTTAAGCCTGCATAAAGTATTGAAAAAAAGAAAATAATTCCAATGAAGCAATAGAAATCCATTTAATGTTTCTTAGTAAGAGTAAGTTTAAAGAGGCTACTTACTGTTAGTTCCCATCAGTGACTAATTTTACACTATTAATCATATCACAGTAAAAGAAGCACGTATAAAGACCTACCAACGGTTGTTAGAATTGAGGATAGAACTCAAATCTCCTAAACCTCAGTGCAGCCCAGTCCAAGCTCTGCAAATGATTTCGTTATATTTGAAGTATAAGCATATATCTCTCATATACTTCAGTGATCTTTCTCCCCCACATGCTTTCACTGTTAATTAAGTTGTCAAGTTAAAGTCAACTGACTATATTTTCTCTAAATTGTAAGAATATTGAACATTGTAGAGCTGAAAAGCTTAATTAAGAAAAAATACCTTTACCTTTTCTAATGTGGTTCATTAATGTTCATTGAGTATATCCGTTTTAAAGTTTTCAGTGGTAATTATTCTTTTTAATGAATAGTGACATGTTAATATTTTGTGAAGAGACAGAAAGATAAAAAGCTCTTTCGTTGATCTTGTAGACAATACTCCTTTTGAAAATGACTATAGTAATATACAAAAGGTGATATTTGTTCTCTTGATTTTCTTCAAATTGGCAAGGCAAAATTTAATAATAAAATGCAAAGTTAAGCAGTAAAACATTGAGAAAGTATTTTTTCTAAGAAATAAATTTGATTGTATCATACCCTTAATCTTCTACTAGCAAAATATTGAGATATTCCTAGATATTTCATAAAACATTTCAGGAAGGCAAAAGACAGATATGTGAGATAGAATGGGAAGAAATGAGAAAATATATGACAAATGGTACTTAAAATGTGTTTTGACACTTCATTTTTATGATAATAATGTGCCTTTATACCTTTTACTTAATGTTATAATTGAAATTTAAACTGACATTCACCCATCTGCTGCTTATAAAAGACAGAGTCATCTGTTATTAATTTAAAGTTCTCAGGGTATTATTTAATTAGAGTTTTAAAATTAATACAAGCAAGAAAAAAATTCCCCGTGTTT